>NC_064638.1:827626720-828374845 GCF_023864345.2 Schistocerca serialis cubense
CTTGGATTCTGTGGGATGAGCCATTCCACATACATTGAGGATCTTGGCAGAGTGTGCGTATTGCTAGTTATAGTAATGCTAACAACACACTGTATTGTTATAGAATAATACTCTTCCTCTTTAGTGAGCATATCCATACCTATTGAATGTTGAGTGATTGTTTCTCACAGGAGTGCACTGTTCCGACTGTAGCAGAGGGCACATTGTCACCGCTACTCATGCCGTGGCAATGATTTGGCATCAGCCATACTCTATTTCAATATGCCTTTGCTCCTGTTCATATAAGTGGAACTTGTAACAATGTAGATTGGACAAAAAGGGACATTTGAATGGAGTGGTTGATACAGGCCATCAAGATAAAGAAATAGCTATGCAACTCTTCATCACGTTGGAGGCATTTACTGAAATTTAGTGGCACATTTTATGGACAGACAGAGGCTGTGATAGTCATAAATTGACCTAATGGTTATAGTCGTCTTCACAGTTCAAGGCACACAACTGTGAATCATTGAACTCACTTTACATTAATGAAAGTCAAAATTTTATTTGAGTAATTTCATTTACATGATTTTGAATAGTAGTCTGTCTGTATCGTTTGATAAGTCTGCAAGTGCTAAAGCTTCATTTTTCGTTATACATAATCACTGAAGGTATGCCTGTGTGTTGCATGCAGAAATACATCCCCCTATTTATATATACTTGGGCTTTTCAGATTGAAGCAAAAGGCACGTGCTCTCCTCATTCAGGCAAGAAACAGCTCAAATGAAAGTTATAATCACCAGTTACAGCAGCTTCAGTTGGAAATTACTGATCTGCGTAATCAGCTTGCTGCTCTACAGTCATTAAGTCCTCAGGTTGCAAGGTAAGTGTAATAGAATATGAGTTTTAAAATAATTCTTCAAATTTTGCCAGTAGAAAGCCATTTTTGTGATCTTTCAGGTTTTCTCATCATGACTGATTAATGGTGTGCTTCTGGTGTGCTTCTGAGTTTTGTGCTGCATTATTGTTTCCATATTATGTATAAAATGGAGTGCACAGGTGCATAAAATGGAAACAACAGCTTGGCAGAACTCCCAGAAGCACACCATTAAACAATTATTGTGCAGTGTGCTTCATTCTGCTAGGAATATTGTAATATTGTATGCAATCACCTTGCCTTTACTTATTGATGTACTTTTCATTCAAGTTGACAAACTATGTACAACAGAGAAAATAAGACACTTAATGATTTCAGCATGCCACACTACAACACATCTATGAGTATACAATGTCCATTTACTCCAAACTGTGAAGAGCAATGTGGTTTATTTTTCAGCTTTAAAAGCAATTTGTTAGATGCAATTTACACAGATCAGTGTGTACCTTATTTGTTTAAAATGTAAAGTGCTCAGTGATTCCATTTTTCCTGCAAACTATTTGAATTAAGTGTCATGTGCTACTCAATTTTGAAACATTACATTAATTATAACCAATACTGCAAGGATATGCAGCTTGGTATCAATCTGTATTGTAAGACTAGGAGATGCCAAAGATTCAGTTTTTTGAACCAACTAGTTCATGTAAAACGGCTCGATAAAGATTTGTAGTGAAGAAAATACTTAATTTATTCATCCTGAAAGTAAAGTGTTATGCGCTACAAGTGGTACAAAATCTTTCATTATTTGGTTTTCACTTGTCTTCCTCTTGGTAATCACATGGCTACGTGCTCCTCTGTGACTACTACCACATGGCTGTTGTTCTGTATAAATTTCACTCATGTGAGTCCAGCTAGACAGCCCCATAAACCAATAGACCTATGACTCAAACAAAAGTGAGTTTGGCATGGTGAAAGGGTAAGACTTCTTTTTTGTGGGGATTCCTGGTAAAAGATGGGAAACATGGTCAGAGATGGGAATGGGACAAGAGAGTAATGGATATTGAGATTAGGGGGACTGCAGTTAAGAAGGATCTGTTGGAGAGACTGCTTATGGTAAGGAGAAAGGATCCAGATTGCATGAGTTATGAAGCAGTCATTGAAGTTACCCCTTGTGCTCATGCAATAGGTAGGTAGAGATCTCTTACTGCTTGAATGCCAGAGTTTGGATGTTAATTATGATCTCCATGTTAATGAAATGTTCATTTTCAACACATCACAAAACTGGTAATTGCAGCCAGCTGATCTCGCTCTTGAAGCAACATAAGAAGGCACTTACGCTGTCAACTCATTGACTGGTCTGATTGTGGTAACATGCACACTATGTGCCACAAGTGTTAGCTCTTTTTCATAGCTGGCAGCACATGGTCTTGTTTCCTTGATGTTGTATGCTGTTCTGTTCTGCATCAGACATTGATTATCACTTATGTCTGGTAGTTTGTACAGCTACATACACATCTACTTCCAAATCTACATACCCTGCAAGCCACTCTGCATGGCGGAGGGTACATTGTACCAATTCTAGTCATTTCCTTTCCTGTGACTTCATATGAACTCTAATTTCTCTTACCTTCATGGTCCTTACACAAAATGTATGTCAGTGGCAGTAGAATTGTTCTGCTGTCAGCTTTAAATGACAGTTCTCTAAATTTTCTCAGTAGTGTTTCTTGAAAAGAACATCGTTTTCCCTCCAGGAATTTCCACTTGAGTTCCCATTGCATCTCTGTAATACTCGCATGTTATTTGAACCTACTGGTAACAAATCTAGCAGCCCACCTATGAATTGTTTTGATGTCTTCCTTTAATATGACCTGGTGCAGGTCCCAAACACTCAAGCAGTACTCAAGAATAGGCCACACTAGCAACCTACATATGGTCCCCTTTACAGATTAACCACACTTTCTCAAAATTCTCCCAATGAACCAAGTTGATCATTCACCTTCATATCACTTTGCGATGTGATACTCAGGTATTTAAATGACATGACTGTATCAAGTAGGACTCTACTAATGCTATATTCAAAGATTGTGGGCTTGTTTTATGCACTCATCTGCATTACTTTATGTTTTTCTATATTTAGAGCTAACTGCCGTGCATCACACCAACCAGAAATTTTGTCTGTCATCTTACATGCTCCTATAGTCACTCAACCCAGCACCTTCCTGTACAACACAGCATTATCAGTATACAGCCACAGATTGCTGCTCCCCTATCTGTCGTCACATCATTTATGTACACAGAGAATAACAGCAGTCCTGTGACACCTCCCTGGGGCACTTCTGATGATACCCATGTCTCTGATGAGCATTTGCTGTCGAGAACAACATACTAGGTTCTATTACATAAGAAGACTTAAAACTACTCACATATCTGGGAACCTATTCCATATGCTCATACCTTTGTTACCAGTGTGCAGTGGGGTACCGGGTCAAATGCGTTTTGGAAATCTAGAAACATGGAATTTGCCTGTTGCCTTTCATTCCATAGTTTGTAGTATATCATGTGAGTAAAAGGTAAGCTGAATTTTGCATGAGTCATGCTTTCAAAATCACCCTGACTCGTGGACATAAGGTCCTCGGTATCAAGGACATTTATTATATTCAAATGGGGAATATGTTCAAGAATTCCACAGCAAACTGATGTTAAGGATATTGGTCTGTAATTTTGCGAGTCTGTCCTTTTACCCTTCTTACATATTGGAGTCAGCTGCGCTTTTTTCCAGCCACTTGTGACTTTGCACTGGGTGAGAGATTTGCGATAAATGCAAGTTAAGTAAGGGGACAATGCCGTAGAGTACTCTTTGTAAAATCAAATTGGGATTCCGTCTGGATCTGGCTTCTTATTTATGTTCAACCCTTTCAGATGTTTCTCTATGCCTGGGATATTTATTACTGTCACCCATATGGGAGTCTGTTCTATGGGCAGATGATGGCATGTTTGTACGATTCTTCTGTGTGAACGATTTCTTAAATGTGAAATTTAGAACTTCAGCTTTCATTTTGCTATCTTCAACTGCTCATCAGACTTATCAACAAGTGACTGGATGGAAACCTTAGCCCCACATAACAAATTTACATAGGGTCAAAATGTTCTCAGATTCTTCAGTCAGATCTTTTGCTAAGGTATGACTGTCGTAGTTGTTGTATGTTTTACACCTAGATCTATTCACAGATGCACAAATCTCTTATTGACCTTCACTGTTGTCATTTGCATGTTATCTTTGAACTGGGAGTCCAACTGTTTCTACTTAGTAGCATAACCTTACATGATCAACCTTGCCCGTGCCTGTGGTTTGGTGGTGCCCATTCCATATTAAAAAAGGAAGATTGAGATTGACATCCCATCGATGTCGAGGTCATTAGAGATGGAGCACAAGCTTGGATTGTGTCAAGGATGGGGAAGGAAATTGGCCATGCCCTTTCACAGGAGCTCTCCCGGCATTTACCTGGAGTGGTATAGGGAAATCACAGGAAACCTAAATTTGGATGGCCGGACACAGATTTGGATTGTTGTCCACCTGAATGTGAGTCCAATCTGCTAACCGTTGTGCCACCTTGATCAGTGAAGTCTGTGCTGCAGTTACAATGGAGTTTCCATATGATGTGCTGCTATCAAGGGTCCCTCTTCCTTTAATGGCATAGGACAGTGGTAGGTAACAAACTGTGGCTCATGAGCATATGTGGCTCTGGGGCACTTTGAGTGGCTCTCTTCTGCAAAGTGCCACATGTGAAAGTGTGATTGAAACTTTGTGTCCCATGCATGCACTACTTGCATCATCCTTGCAGATGGAAATTCTCCTCCACTCACTATCATTCTTTGCATTGACGGGACCTAAAGTTTCAGTCAACCTGTGGGCCAGGCGTGTGTGGTTCATGCATGAGTTGAATGAACCAGTCAGTCAGCAGTCTCATTATGCAGTGGTTAGTGCTAGTTGTGTATGAAAATGGTGCTCAGGTGTCAAAAGTACGTTCTTAAAGCTTAATGTTTTCTGTGTTTTTCCAACCAGCTGCAAATCCTATAGGAACTTTTGGTCACTAGTTTTAAGAATTGTAATTATTTTGTGTTGGTTATAAAACAAAACATAAATTTTATGTGTCCTGTTTGACTTGGCTACAGAGAAGTGCCAAAGAAAAATGGAAGACAAAACACATAAAATTTGAATTGACTGAGAATTTTGCATTTACTCTGCAGTTAAACGGCCTTCCAAAAATTAGCTCATAACAAGAAATCAAATTTAGAGAAACACTTTACAACTAAATATTTGTCACGTAGTACTAAAAATCCTGTCAAGAATATAATAGAGGGAAACATTCCATGTGGGAAAAATATATCTTAAAACAAAGAAGATGTGACTTACTAAACGAAAGCGCTGGCAGGTTGATAGACACACAAACAAACTCAAACATACACACAAAATTCAAGCTTTCGCAACCAACGGTTGCTTCATCAGGAAAGAGGAAAGGAGAGGGAAAGATGAAAGGATGTGGGTTATAAGGGAGAGGGTAAGGAGTCATTCCAATCCCGGGAGCGGAAAGACTTACCTTAGGGGGAAAAAAGGAAAAAAGGACAGGTAAACACTCGCGCGCGCGCGCACACACACACACACACACACACACACACACACACACACACACACACACATATCCATCCGCACATACACAGACACAAGCAGACATTTGTAAAGGCAAAGAGTTTGGGCAGAGATGTCAGTCGAGGCGGAAGTACAGAGGCAAAGATGTTGTTGAAAGACAGGTGAGGTATGAGAGGCAGCAACTTGAAATTAGCGGAGGTTGAGGCCTGGCGGATAACGAGAAGAGAGGATATACTGAAGGGCATGTTCCCATCTCCGGAGTTCTGACAGGCTGGTGTTAGTGGGAAGTATCCAGATAACCTGGATGGTGTAACACTGTGTCAAGATGTGCTGGCCGTGCACCAAGGCATGTTTAGCCACAGGGTGATCCTCATTACAATAAACACTGTCTGCCTGTGTCCATTCATGCGAATGGACAGTTTGTTGCTGGTCATTCCCAGTGTAGGCAGGTCAGTTGGTAGATCACGTGGGTGCTTTCACACGTGGCTCTGCCTTTGATCGTGTACACCTTCCGGGTTACAGGACTGGAGGTTTTAGGTAGGGTGGCAGGTGATCGGCGTGAAAGGAAGTGCTCCATCACAGCGAGGCCGCGCATGTCCAGGGCTTGAATTTTGTGTGTATGTTCGTGTTTGTTTGTGTGTCTATCAACCTGCCAGCGCTTTCGTTTGGTAAGTCACATCAGGTAAATATCCTGTCAGTGATGCAAGGAAGAAAGCAGTTTAGAAACTGAAGAAGTGGCAAGAAAAATCAACTTTCGCATGTGCTTACTGGATGCAGTAGTTAGCCAAGAGACTGATAAGGAAATAAAACCATATACAGACAGTGAACACATAAAAAGTTGTTTTGTAAATGCTTCTAAAGAGCTGTTTTAAGATTTTAAAACAAAATTATTGTCCACAAAAACAGTGAAAGATAGAACAGTTAAAAGTCTTTAAATATAGTCAACAAGTCTAGTGACAAATATAATGAACTATATGATACAATACAAGTTTCATTTTATGATATATGATGGCTTGCTGAAAATTTTTTTATGTGAAAACTTAATACATATTTGTGGCCCTCTGCCCCTAGAGGGCTCTGACTTATAGCAGGTAACGTGGCCGTGTGTCACGTAATTATCTTGGTATATGAAAAACAGTGTGCTGTAATCGAGTTTCAGTTTCGAAGAGTTCATCTGCATCTCCCCTTCAGCATGTCAATGCCATACCACATGTGAGCACTTGACTTCTGCAACAATCGGACATCCTCCATAAAGTCCCGACTTGGCTCCATTCGATTTTCATCTGTTTCCAGGACTTCCTGTTGTTAGTGATGAAGTGGTGCAAGTGGATGTGAGGTGGTGGCTCCGTCAACAGAGCCAAACATTCCACAGTATCGACAAACTAGTCTCTCATTGGGAGAAATGTATTTGTCACCAGGGTGAATACATATAGTAATAAATATGTAGACATGAAGACTGAAGATGTAGGATGTTGATAATGTTCGCTTTATTAAAAAAGCTTTAACATTTTCCACATAAAAAAATAACTTTTCAGCACTGCTTTGTATTTCATCTACAGACTCTAAAGAAGAACTTTGAGGACTATTGCCACTCAAAGGTGAAACATGTGGAGAGGATAGAGCACCTGTTGTAACTGAGTCCATTGAAAAACATTGCATTCCATTCGTTAATATTGTCTCAGTTTCAACAGACAGGTGAAGAGTATGACTGGCAAAGGAATGGTTTTGTTGCTATCTTGAAAGAAAAAATTAATCATGAGATACATACTTACATCATTTATCAAGAAGCACTTTGTGAGCAGACATTTCCAGAAGAAATTTGGAAAGTTATGAAATACGTGATTAAGAGTATCAAATTCACAATAGATGAACCTCTTAATAATTGCCAATTTACAGAAGTTTTAGTTGAAATGAAGATTGAGTATGCAGATCTTCTTCTGTGTAACAAGTTATGGTAGTTATCAGAGGAAACATTTTGAAACATGTCACTTCCTTAATAACAGAAATTAAAGCACTTCTCCTTGAAAATGATGTTCACTATCCAGAACTAACAAAAGATCAGTGGGCCCAAAAATTTCATTTCATGGTAGACAATGTGTCTCATCTACAGCAGCTTGATTGTAAACTACAGGGGAATGGAAACGATTTTTTCAATGTTAGAATAAGTTATTTCTTTCAAAAACAAATCCTCTCTTTCTGCCCAAGACTTTGAATGGAAGGCTTTGTTCGCTTTGCATCCTGTTGAAACATCACCAAGAAATTAATTCTGATATTGGAATTTTTATTTCAGAACAACACTTTTAAATACGAGGGAAGCTTTTCTCAACAGGTTCCAGAAATAGCAAATTGACATGAGCTTTGGTTGAACAACTTTTAATGCTGCTGTAACAGAATTAAATTTTTCTTCCTTTAATATTGGCGTTGGCAGTTTTGAAATGCTGTTGTCAAATTTAAGGAAACAAAGATCTGTGGAGCTCTAAATTTAAATGTCTTTGTGTTGATATAGAAATGTTGGAGAAAAACAATTTTTGAAAAACCTAGCTTTTATTGTTCTTTCTTTATTTATTTTGTACTACATATTCATGCAAACAATTGTTTCAAAACAGGTATGTAATCTAGATTAAACTGAGAAGTCATCTTATTGATGAGAAGCTGGAATTATTCCTAAAATTGAAATCAACAGCATACAAATTGGACTTGCCCAAACTTTACAGGGAGATCCAAGGTCATTGTTCACATAGTGTTTGTCAGTCTTTGGCATGATTTTAATTTTATGGATATCTTACAATTTAAGTTTATTAATAAATAATATCATTACTGACTATGATACCTAGTTTTATTTAACATATATGTGGTTCTGTTCTTGTCGACATTTCCGAAAGAACAGACACCATTTTGATCTTGCAGCCATTATGAATCAACACACAAAGGAATAAAGGACATTAGCTGCCAGTGAGCATTGATTTATATCAATGGGATAAGTTGCACATTTGTGTAAGACTAGGATTTGAACCCGAGTCTCCTGCTGATGCACTGACCACTATGCCATCTGGACACAGTGATCGTCACAGCTGCATGGACTACCCTAGCACACCTCCCTTCAGATCCAAATTCTCAATTTATGCCATACACTACTAATTTAGTGTCCCTGCTCATTAGTCTCATTATTTGTGGCATGAGTATATTAAATGTTAAATGGTGATATTCACAAAATTCTAATGTTGTGTTTGTACCTGATCCCTGGCTATCAGACTGACCCTTCTGCCATGCTCTTTACAGTGATGTTGTTGCCATAATGCAAGAATTGTTTGGAATTTTAAGAGACTTGTATTGGAACAGTGAGAATTGACATTAGTTCACAAGGTGTGCCTTGACAGCTTAATAGTTAAGGTGACTGCTCATAAAAACTAAAAATTCTAGTTTAAAGACCTGGCCCTGGCACACACAATTTTTGTGTGTCCCATTAGATGAAGGCCAACACAGTAACAGCAGTAAGTGACACCACTGTATACAGAAGGTGTAAGCCAAAATGTAAATAGAACTGACATCTACAACGGGTGCTTTCAACTGTATTAATTTAATGTCTTCTATTTAGTATTTGTATGTGACTGATCAATTATCAAATATTCTACACTTACTGTGACACTTTGATATTGCTAATTCCTGAATGGGAAAAATGTAGAAGGTCTTTTGCAGTGTTCCAGCATTAGAAGAAGGACAGTTGAAAGATGAAAAGAAGGATACAAAGAAGGAAGAACTACTTTGTGCTGTTCAGAAATTAATTGAGCAGCTGGAGGGTGCTAAGAAAGATCCTACTCTTAGTAAGTGCATGAGTTTACTTCATGCACAAGGTTCAAAACAGGAAATATTGACCAAGACAGTTTCAGAACTTGAGGTAAAGACACAGATATTATTCCGAGCTTTGTACTATAAAATATTGTTTTGTACCTTACTACAGGAGCAAGTGCATAGTCATGTAAGTTTGAATAAATGTATGCAGTTTATGCTTAGTGCAGCAACAAAGTGTTATACTAAGACTTGAGTCTGTCTTTATTGTCTTTTGTGGCCATTTATGTGTTATAGAATGGGGGGTGGGAATTCTTTAGAGGCCACATGGGTAGAATGTAATTTGCCATATGGAATGAGGAAATTGACGTAACTGCCTACATTTGAAAGATAGTACAGTCCTCATTAGAAGCACATGAGCCTCAAGGTGTGCTATGTACTAACACTGAAGAAGGAGGGAGAGACTAGTGAGGAGCAAAAGGCCATTAGTAGGCTACCTACAGAGCATATTCTGCATACCAGTTGTGTTAGGTTCACCAAGGTGTGTGAGCCTCTTCTTGGATTTACTGTCTATATATATAGCTTTTTGTGGAAGTGAAGTAGAGCACATTAATCAGTCTTCCAGACAGGCCTAGAGCTTTCACTGTGGCCTTACGCAATATTAATAACCAACAACTGATTAAGTGGCTGCGGAAGGGCAGCCCTGTTGAGCACCTGCTGAGCGAGGACTGAAAATTAGAACTTCCATTGTGTCAAAATATTTTTGTAATGTCAATAGACTAGAAATATTTCAATTTTTTGTTCATAATATTTTATATTGACTGGTTGGGGCTCTCAGTTCAGTGAAACAACCCTTTAGTAGTAATCTACTCGTTGGAACTTCTGCTCACAGTCAGTTAACAGTCCTCAAAAGTAAAGGTCCTATCAAGTATCTGATAACAACAGAAGTGCCCAGCTTTTTGAACTATAGTAATGACAAAGCAATTTGTAAATATATTATGGGTGTAAGTCTCTTTGAACTCCAAGATCGTGGGAAGTGAAAAACAATGGGGCATGTGAATAGTGACAATGAACAGACTAGTCCCTGTGCATGAGTTTCGATTCTTCAGAGCTTCCTAAATATATAACGGAAGCTTTTCCATACCTCAAGGAACAGCTGTGCGTTCAGATCCAGTGAGATGTTGAAATTCCAGATGTTTGATCATATGACCATGGGATGCAATGTCTTAGCAACACGCCGGAGCATTGTAAGACTCATCATAAAATGGCAGAAAATGTGTTGTTAACAGTTACGGTATCCATTCAGCTCAAAGCACAGATGCTCAGTCTTTACACAGAAGAAAAAACATTTTAAAAAACCATGGTGATTTAATGCACCCCTATAGTTGTCTGTAGAGCCTACAGGCTCTTGTTAGGGGTTACAATACATACACTGACTGCATAAATGTGTGGTAGAGATTATGCATTGGCATCCATACTTGCATATTGTAAAACATAGTGAGGGTAATTTTACCAGCAAGAGTGCTGTAGTATGAGTATCATGGTTTTCACAGGAACTGGCTGAGAACTTGGAGTGACCTGAATTACACAGTGGATAGGCCTGGTGTCATGGAGTTATAGGCTATGCTAAGTGTGTGGATGCTTCATTGACACTGCCACCTTGCACTCTCCTCTGTTTGGAGGCAGTTTTCACCATTTGCCAAAGGCTAGAGGTTTTTCTCCGAGAGGTTTTTCTCTTTAACAGGATGATTTTTGTTGGCTAGTTTCTGAGGTCGTGTGCAAAGCTGGTGACAGTTATCCTTAGAATTGTCTATTAAGAGACTGTTCTAATGTAGACCACTGACTGAAGTCTCTTTTGACTATAAATTATATATAATATACTGTTGGTGTTGCCGGGGATAAATTAAGGCACCTCTGAAATGAAATGAAAAGAGGTCATCATTCAGTATTTTACTTTCAAAACACATGGTTGATGCAGGACTGAAGACTCCAAAGGTTAGAGGAATGCTTCATTGTGGAGCTAGTCTTTAAAGGAAGTAGGAACCACGTGTGCAAGTGCATGTGTAAAAAAATGGTCGATCACTGAAGCTGATAGCATGACAAGGTAAAATTAATGTTTTGTCTGAAAAATGAATGTCCTGCAGATATAAAATCCTTAAATCCTGTATCCTCAGCAACATCCAATTTGTCATTTACTCCAAGAGAAGAAGGTGAAAAAACTTGAAACAGAATGGAAGAAAGAGGCAAACACAAATTTGTGACATCTGATGTCAACAATTCAGTATTTTGTATTGAAATAATTATGAGTGAACACCTTAGCCCTTCTAATTCTGCATCATACGTGTTTTTTTCCCATTGAGATGAAAAAAAGGAAAGAATGACTCTCACCAGCATTGTTATACAGGAAATTCTGATGCCAGACTGAGGTTCTTCGGAGGAATCGTACCAAGTAAGAGGAAGCCTATCAACCCCTCCTTCTTGAATATAAGTCATAAGTCCGTGACTCTTATCAGTCAGGGTTGATGGAGAAGATCTAAAGAAGAGCAGTGTGTTTTGTCACAGGTTCATTTAATAAGAAAGAGTGTGTAACAAAGTGCTCATTGAACTCCAGTAGCAGATGCTTCAAGACAGGTGTTGCACTTCATGGAGAGGTTAGAGGTTAACATTCCTCGAGCATCCATTCCAAGAAGTGACAGGCACTCTCTCCCAGTTGCATCACCCGAAGGAAAAATCAGAGACATTGCTTCAGGTCTCATGCAGAAATGCAGGAGAACTGAAGCTCTTAATCCAGGAACCCCCTGTCTCAAATATATGTTTATAAGAAATATTTTAAATCTTCCTACACATCTGCCCTGTGGGCATAATGAAGATTTTGGTTGTGGAAGGTGGTAGCATTGCAGTGTTTGTGCTGGTGACACCTGTTTTGCATCGCCTATGACCTGAACTGTTGCACTCAAAGCTGTTGCTGCTGCCATTGGTGCATAATCTAGTATTTCATTATGCCCTACACCAGCAGTTCCCAACCCATGGACCACAGCCCACTTGTGGCAATAGGCCTTGAGCACTGGTCTGGAGTCCAAAACAAGATAAAAATTATTGGGAGCTTCAGGGTTTTCACTCATCAGTCGTCAAGGTCAGTAAGCACAAAATGAAACAAGCTGAAATACTCACCAGTTATTTTCTTTTCTTTTTTTTTTAATTTTGAAAATGGCCAATATTATGTGCCACGAGGAAGCTGCAAGTATACATGCTTACAAACAGCCCCACAGGGGTGGCGTGCAGCCTTTGTTGGCTGTTAATGGTGTAAACACATAACACCCCACAATCCAATCGTAATTTGTCGAGTTGCTAGTTTCTCAAACACAGTTGTTCACAAGAACAACTTGCTTGAATTTTGCTCATTTAATATCCTGATACAAGGAGGAGGAAGGATGGTTGATGTTTTACATCCCATATGTGGCTAAAGATTGTGAGAGAAGGAGCTTTGCTTTGATTTGTTTCTGCTGAAGGAGAAGGAGTCAACCATCCTGGCACCTGCGTAGAGTGACCTGGGTGACCACAGAAGAGAGAAAATTGGATGGCCGTTCCAAGAATTGAACCTGAGTCTGTAGAATGTGAGTTTAGGGTTTTACCCAGCACACCTCTTTGCTCAATTCCTGTGGAGATATTGCCGAATTACTATTTCCTGAGACACTTGATGGCCTTTTTGACATGTTCTCTATGTGTTCAAAACTTTTCAACTTTACTTGTTTTGAAGAATAAGTATAGGAATAGACTGAATGTAGATAGTGATTTGATGCTAAAAATAACCAGTTTTAATCCAAATATTGATCTTCTCATGGATGACAATGCCAAAAATCCCATTGAGTTCTTTTTAACATTTACCATATGATCTTTAGTTTTCATCTAGTTGTGACAGCTAAGTGAATATAATAAAAATATTTTCTTTATAAAAAAAATATAGATATTTTTCAATCCTTCTTGTATAGTATGTTTTACTAATTGGACCTACTGGCACACACACACACACACACACACACACACACACACACACACACAAAAACATTTGCTTGAAACATTTTGCACAGCTAAAAAGGTTGGGAACTGCTGCTCTCCACCACTGAGTGAACATCTCTATAATGAGGCACAGTATGCTGTGAGCCTCTTCCAGCATATGCCCGAGGGAACAACTGGTTGAGTGTGTCCAGCTGCCAGAAAATGTATGTCTTTTAAACATAATAGAAATGACACATTTCAGCACAGTACCAGAACCATTCTGTGCTATAAACTTTGTGTTCTCCTCACCAAATCCTGGAGATACTTTCAATGCAAGAGTGATGCGAAACGTCAACTCCAATGACCACTTTCAGTTCCAACTGGTTTTCTCTTAAAGAGCAGTACCCAAAAGCAGACTGCCAAAGTGTATCATTTCAAGGAAATCTGCACTCTATACAGCCAGAAGGCTGTATTTCAGTAGCAGGACAGTGTACAAGATTGAAAGGAACGAATAACATCTGTAATCTACAGAGGTTTTGAGGTATCCATGCCAAAATCTGCAAAATATATTTGAAGAAATCTGGGTGCTTAGTGTAATGAGATATGTTACTCTCCAATGAAGAAGAGGCCAGTACCACTGAGAATCTCCAAAAACAATCCAACCACAGAAAACCATGTGGCCTTCTGGACTGCAATGTCTAAAGCAGAAAGAAGAAACACAGAGAATAAAAACAGATTATGACACCAGCTTCTTACTGTCATTAACTGCTCCATCAGATCTTTAGTATTATGATTAGATTAGATTAGATTAATACTAGTTCCATGGATCATGAATACGATATTTCGTAATGATGTGGAACGAGTCGAATTTTCCAATACATGACATAATTAGGTTAATTTAACAACATACTTAAGCTAATATAACAACTTTATTATTTTTTTTTTAATATTTTTGTTTTTTTTCTTTTTTTTCTTAATTTATATCTAAAAATTCCTCTATGGAGTAGAAGGAGTTGTCATTCAGAAATTCTTTTAATTTCTTCTTAAATACTTGTTGGTTATCTGTCAGACTTTTGATACTATTTGGTAAGTGACCAAAGACTTTAGTGCCAGTATAATTCACCCCTTTCTGTGCCAAAGTTAGATTTAATCTTGAATAGTGAAGATCGTCCTTTCTCCTAGTATTGTAGTTATGCACACTGCTATTACTTTTGAATTGGGTTTGCTTGTTAATAACAAATTTCATAAGAGAGTATATATACTGAGAAGCTACTGTGAATATCCCTAGATCCTTAAATAAATGTCTGCAGGATGATCTTGGGTGGACTCCAGCTATTATTCTGATTACACGCTTTTGTGCAATAAATACTTTATTCCTCAGTGATGAATTACCCCAAAATATGATGCCATATGAAAGCAATGAGTGAAAATAGGCGTAGTAAGCTAATTTACTAAGATGTTTATCACCAAAATTTGCAATGACCCTTATTGCATAAGTAGCTGAACTCAAACGTTTCAGCAGATCATCAATGTGTTTCTTCCAATTTAATCTCTCATCAATGGACATACCTAAAAATTTAGAATATTCTACCTTAGCTATATGCTTCTGATTAAGGTCTATATTTATTAATGGCGTCATACCATTCACTGTACGGAACTGTATGTACTGTGTCTTATCAAAATTCAGTGAGAGTCCGTTTACAAGGAACCACTTAGTAATTTTCTGAAAGACAGTATTGACAATTTCATCAGTTAATTCTTGTTTCTCAGGTGTGATTACTATACTTGTATCATCAGCGAAGAGAACTAACTTTGCCTCTTCATGAATATAGAATGGCAAGTCATTAATATATAATAAGAACAACAAAGGACCCAAGACTGACCCTTGTGGGACCCCATTCTTGATAGTTCCCCAGTTTGAGGAATGTGCTGATCTTTGCATGTTACGAGAACTACTTATTTCAACTTTCTACACTCTTCCAGTTAGGTACGAATTAAACCATTTGTGCACTGTCCCACTCATGCCACAATACTTGAGCTTGTCTAGCAGAATTTCATGATTTACACAATCAAAAGCCTTTGAGAGATCACAAAAAGCCCAATGGGTGGTGTTCGGTTATTCAGATCATTCAAAATTTGACTGGTGAAAGCATATATGGCATTTTCTGTTGAAAAACCTTTCTGGAAACCAAACTGACATTTTGTTAGTACTTCATTTTTACAGATATGTGAAGCTACTCTTGAATACATTACTTTCTCAAAAATTTTGGATAAAGCTGTTAGAAGGGAGATTGGACGGTAATTGTTGACATCAGATCTATCCCCCTTTTTATGCAAAGGTATAACAATAGCATATTTCAGTCTATCAGGGAAAATGCCCTGTTCCAGAGAGCTATTACACAGGTGGCTGAGAATCTTACTTATCTGTTGAGAACAAGCTTTTAGTATTTTGCTGGAAATGCCATCAATTCCATGTGAGTTTTTGCTTTTAAGCAAGTTTATTATTTTCCTAATTTCAGAGGGAGAAGTGGGTGAGATTTCAATTGTATCAAATTGCATAGGTATGGCCTCTTCCATTAACAGCCTAGCATCTTCTAATGAACACCTGGATCCTACTATATCCACAACATTTAGAAAATGATTATTAAAAATATTTTCAACTTCTGACTTTTTGTTCGTAAAGTTTTCATTCAATTTGATGGTAATACTGTCTTCCTCTGCTCTTGGTTGACCTGTTTCTCTTTTAATAATATTCCAAATTGTTTTAATTTTATTATCAGAGTTGCTGATTTCAGACATGATACACATACTCCTGGATTTTTTAATAACTTTTCTTAATATAACACAGTAGTTTTTATAATTTTTGATAGTTTCTGGGTCACTACTCTTTCTTGCTGTCAGATACATTTCCCTTTTCCGGTTACAAGATATTTTTATACCCTTAGTAAGCCATGGTTTGTTACAAGGTTTCTTACGAGTATATTTAACTATTTTCTTGGGGAAGCAGTTTCCAAATGCATTTACAAAAATGTCATGAAATAAATTATATTTTAAATTGGCGTCAGGTTCACGGTACACCTCATCCCAGTCTAACTGCTGTAGGCTTTCCCTGAAATTTGCAATTGTTAAATCGTTGACTGAACGTACTACTTTGGAGGACTGTTTAGTATTGCTGAATGGAGCTATGTCATATATTGTAACTAGCTGTGCACCATGATCAGAAAGACCATTCTCAACAGGCTGAGCATTTATCTGGTTAAACTTATCTTGGTCTATAAAGAAGTTATCTATCAGTGAGCTGCTATCCTTTACCACCCGAGTAGGAAAATCAATAACGGGTGTCAAATTGAAAGAACCGAGTAATACTTCAAGGTCATTTTTCCTATTACCCTCTTTCAGAGAATCTACATTGAAGTCCCCACAAATAATAATTTGCTTCCCCCTGTCTGACAGATAGCACAACAAGGAGTCCAAATTTTTCAGAAATAGATGAAAATTTCCTGATGGGGACCTATATACAGTTACAATTATAAATGTGCCTTTATTTAATTTAAGCTCACAGGCACATGCTTCTATATGTTTCTCTACACAAAACTTTTTTGTTTCTATAGTTTTTGCACAATGATAACTTTTGACATATATGGCAACTCCTCCTTTCTCCATATTGTCTCTCATTACATGTGCAGAGAGCTTATAACCACTTACATTTACCTTATCCATATCAGTAATAATGTGATGCTCAGACAGGCATAGTATATCTATTTCATTCTCAGCTTCTAAATCTTCTAAACAAGCCAGAAGCTCATCTACTTTATTCTTTAAACTCCCAATATTTTGATGAAATATACTTTCATTATTTTTATTTATACTTTTATGAGAACCTTTCCTTATTCTAACATTTGCAGTACTCTCCTGTCTGAGTTTCTCATTGTGCTTAGGCCTAGTTCCTATACCAGTGGTCACATGGTGTTCAGAGAGGCAGATTATGTCAATTGGGTTGGGTGACTTTAATTCATCAATGCAATTACCTATGACTGAGATACAACTTGGTGGAGATAAAATTTCTGGTGATTGGTGAAAATTTATAATTGATAGCTGTGATTGGTGATCCAATGTGCTAGAAGTGTGCTGTTTAATTTCTTTCCTAAACTGAAGATTTGTTTCAATCCTGACCTCTCCTAGAACTTGACATCTTTCTGTCTTACCTATCCTAAAAAAGGTGCTGCTCCAACACCTATAACCACTGGTATTTTACCATTCATGGCAGTGCCTCCCCCCCTTAAATTTCCTGCTATTACCCCAGCCAGTTTCCCCTTCCCTTTCCTGTTGAGATGTAGGCCGTGCCTGGTATAGTCCCACCTACTGAGATAATCAACAGGAACCACACCAATATGAGCCCCCGCACCCGACCCAAGCAGTCGTTCCAACTCCAAATTAACTCTCCCAACAGAAGAGTTCAAATGAGGCCGGTCATGGCATCTCAGGACAGATACAAATTCAACATTGGTGTGTCTCGATGCCGACGCAATCTTTACCAGGTCACACTCTATACTGTACCCAGGATCTCTGTCGATGCTGTTCCCTGGCCCTCCCACAATAACCACGGTGTCTTCCCTGGTAAATCCTTTACAGAGTGATCCTAAATCCTCTGTCACCTGATCCAGACTAGCACTTGGTTTGAAAAAATTTGTGACCTGGTATTCTGGTCCTAATTCCTCCTGCAGAAGTTGGCCTACACCTCTGGCATGAGAACTGCCTAACAACAAAATTTTCTTCCTTTTCGATGACTTTCCTACATTCTTTTTCAATTTCCTATTGAAAGATTGTTGTGTCCTGTCTACACCTACCTCTGCTTGAGGCTCATCAGTTTCTAACTGAAGCAACAGGTCAAACTTATTTTTGACATTCACCACAAAACTGTCAGACTTAGTTCTAGGCCTGTTCCTTCTGCTACCTGTTTCCACTTCCCACCTCTCTTTGCCCTTCTCCCTCCTTAACCTGTCCAGATCTTCCCTAGCCTGATCTAGCTCAGCCTGAAGGGCAGCAATTTTCCCCTCCTGTTCCACTATCTTCCTATCTCCGCTGCAAATCTTACATAACCACTGATGAGCCTGATCCACTTTCCCAACACCCACGCCACTGCAGTTCCCCCAGTGAAAAAAACTACTGCATCCATCACACCAAACCCCGGAACTAACAATTCTACGGCAAGTCAGGCACTTCTCACTCATGGCAAAAATAATACTTTAGCTAGAATAAATCAATTAAATTACCGAAAATCAAAAAAGACGTTACAAGAATTAAGCCTATTCACAAATGTATATAAGCAAGTTTCTGATTTAAAATTCCGCTGTTTTTCTGAGATCTGTATTAAAACAACGAAGGTATACGCTATTTATTATATATTTCACTCGATGGAATGAAAAAAGGGCAATTAAACAAGATACTTTAACTTTGATTCTCCAAAAACGTTACGAGAATTAGGCCTATAAACAAATGTATATAGGCAAGTTTCTGATATAAAGTTACGCTGTTTTTCTGAAATCTGTATTAAAACAATGAAGTTATACGCTATTTACGGTAGTTTACTTATTTGTTACCGAGAAACTAGTTAAATTACCTTGAAACAAGAAACAAACACGTTTACAAAATTTAAGCCTAAGCGTGACTTCGCGAAGTTACGATCTTTTCGTGTTTTCTGAAAAAATACGCAAAGAAAAGTCAAACCTTTAACGGCAAGACTAAACGATACACTAATGCACGTATTTAATTTGTTGTCAGCGTTAAACTAAATTATATTCCTGTCTAAATCACTTAACTTTCTGGAAATGGTTTCTGGCGTCACTTACTCGGTGGCCATCTTGGAACAGTCAGCAAGAGGATTGCAAATGAATGTAGGACTGTTCAGCTGATATAAATATTGAACAATGGATGGTTCACAAAGGCACCACTACAGGCAGCCAAGATTATGCCACAGTTCATTTGTAGTATCATATTTCCAGAGAGCTAAGGCTTCAGTCTCATCCGTATCAAAAGGAGTGTTTAATTATGACTTTGCAACCAGTGAAATATACAACTGATTTTATTCAGTCCCAGTCACATTATGGCTGCACCATTTGTAGATCAGTGTAAGCTTCATACCTTAAAATGCTCAATGTGTTACATGATGAGGCATCAGATTAGGAACTGGAACAATTTGGACCAGCCTGTATTCTGGGGCTTGGTAAAGAAAGAATTAAGGTTTAACATTCCATTGATTACTGTGTTATTAGAGGTTGGTCACAAAATCAGAAAGAACAAAAATGGGGGAAGGAAACCAAAGGAACTCAGAAATTTAGCTAAACTGATTTAGGGAAACCTAAATCAAGATGTCTGGAGAAGTATGAAAGTTCAGTTCTGCAAGAACAGTGCCACATCTTTAGCTAGATAACTGGTAACATATGCCCATAATACCTTAAATTTCTGAGAACATCCACAGTCATCCATACACATGTTTGAGTCCTACCAAATTAGTGTATGACTGAAAATAGGCTGGCAGATACAAATTTACAGACACGAGATTGGAACAAATATCAGCACTGGTTGTTGTTAAGGCCCATGTTGATTTAAGAGCTCATGGAATACAGAATTCAAAGATCAAATTTTATCACATCTAAAGCAGTTGCTACAATTTTGAGGTAATGGGTAATGTAGACTGGTGGTTCTTTACAATTTACTCATGACAATGAATAAATTGTGTTTGGTGCTGAACCTCATGCAGTCTTGAGAGGGATGGAGAAAAAATGATCTGATCAGATGCCAAAATTACTTATATGTCTAGACCCCCTAAGTGCTTCACAGACTGTTCAGCTACTGTATTCAGCAAGTGGGCAGCTGTGTGTACAGAAAAAAAGGCTAGGTGCTTGGTTTCTTCTTCTGGATTGTTTTCTTTCCTTCTTCTTCTTGCTCTACTGGGTAATGCGTTTTATTTGTGTCTCTGAGTAGCTGTTCTTATGAAAGGTTTGTGCAGATTCTGTAACTCAGTAGGCAGATTTTCCTTGTCGCATATAACTCTTGCTCTGTGTACCAGTGTGGTAAGAATCTGGTTTAAATTGTGAATCATACTGTGCTTTCCCCTTATATCTGATAGTTTCAGTTTTGAAGCGATTTTATGTGTGTCAATGGGAATCTCATAGGCAGAAGGAAACTGTCAATAAGGCGCAATTCATAAACCAACACATGACTTTGGCAAACTTCTCTCCAGGTAAAGAGATGTGATGAAATTGGTCACAGCAGACTTCGAATTGGACACTATTCACTATACTCATTGATGCATGACTTCCAGTGAAAAGAATCACTAACATGAGGTGCTTATTCATTGTATTTTATGACAGGAGTGTGTCCCTATAATTAAGTGTGGGTATAGTCTCTATTTTATGTAAAGACTGGATGTGAGTAATATGAGGTCTAAAATGTTGTGGCATTTCATGTATGTCCCTAAATTGTTGAAGTGTAAGTTTTAATGTATTTTAACATGTATTGGTAATTAATAGTGAACAGTAAAATAAGAGTGTTTAAAATTGTTTACAGTAAACCATGTGATAGTGCAAGTTACAAGTGTAGCTCACAGTAAAGATAATCTGGAAACCTGTAAATTGACAAACTATAAAAGAGTAACAGCATTACTGCATAGTACATAAAAACTGTGTTTGCTCAAGGAGGAACCTATCCATATATAAATTTATCCTGGGTTTGTGGCAGTGAGAGAACTGCTGTTTCTCCAACACACAACTGCCTCTGACACAGGTGCTTGTGAGTGTATACCACATACATTTTCACATCTGCTGTATATTCTGTACATTAACATTTATTTCATATGATTTTCATATGTTATTCCAAAAGAAAAAATATGTTCTCAGTTTTGCATAACAGTAATGCGCAGAACATTATGTGTAGCCAGCCTCAACAGGACATGCAACTCTGCATGTATTATGTCTTGGAAAATGGTAGGGCTTCAGATTTCATAAATAGGAAGATAATTCTCCATGTAACCAGATTTATACTAGCTAGTAAATGGGTTTGTTCATCATTATATGAAATGATTTGTGGGTTGGTGATTTCTTGGAATGTATGGTTATCTGTATAGATTTTGGTGAAGAGACTTTCATCCTTTTAGATAGTGTCTATGCTGTAAGAGTTGCAGTATAGTGTAGAAAAGTATGAGTATACTTAATTTCTGTTGACTTTTAGGAAAATTATAACATCCCAATATTTGCTGTGTCATATAGGTAAACAATTGTAGTGTCTTTTACTGACATTTACTGTCATAAACGTATTTTTTCAGAGTGATATTAAGATGTTAGCAGAGGCCCTAACTCATGATACAATCTTGCAACCTGAAGAAGTAAAGAAACCTGCAACAGTTTATTCTGCAGAAAGAAAAAGGTATCATTCTTGAATATATATTCTTTTGTAGCCATTTCAGTCATAGAACCAGAAAAATAAATATTTAAGTATCAGTTTCTTAGTTTTTAGTTCTTTGCTTATTTTTTGAAAAAATTGTGGTTTGAAAAATTATTCTAAGATATTTGCTGATGCTGTGAAAGTCAGATTTTGTGTATGTGTGTCTCCACATAGACACCTGTGTGTATAGTCCCAAGTGTCCCCATGTCAAGGGAGAGATTGATGTCATTAAGAACTAATTGAAATGATGAAGAATTGACACACCTGAAAGAAAAAATTAACACTCCTGTCCTGTGGATTTATGTAGTGATAACGTTATTGACCAATATCTCAATTACTAGTCAGTGTATGTCTCATGTGTGAAATGGTGGACTTTTAATATGTAGTGTTCATGCAGAAAGTTATGAGGGAATTAGAAAATGTTTATAACAATTTGCCTGTGTAGCACTGAAAGCACCAGGATTTTAATATGCCAAAGGAAAAGCTAGAAAAGGACTGAATTTAGTCAGCATAAGAGCTGTAATGATACAAAGAAATAACAAAATGTACGGAGCAATATATAAATACAATTCCACAATCACTATTTTTACAAATCATAGTAGGCAGTGTACATGATATTACATCAAACAGACTTTGAGGGATGAAACTCTAAATAACTTCTGCATTTATCCAAAATTCAGCAGTGCTGACTATTTTATGAGGATGAAAAGGGACCATCACTCCAAGTGTTAATGGACAATGCACTTTTGGGAGATGCCCGTCCCTTGTACAGTACTTCCATCACATGTTCTCAGCTATTATTTTAGATTGATATGAAGTCAAATTAATTAGAAAAGTCATTTTCTCATCACTTTGCATATGACTGTCCTTACTGATTAAACCATTCCATTTGGTGATAGTGGCAGAACTGTAGCTGTGTTCCCATGTTTCAAAGGAAGGGTGCAGTTTAATGTCCCATCTATGATAAGGCAACTAGAGGTGGACCATAAGAAAGGGGGCATGAAATCAGTAGAAACTTTCTCAAAGGAATCATTCTATCATTGCCTTAAGTGATTTAGGAAATTCAAGAAAAGCCTATATGAAGATGGCTTCCAAACTGCAAGTGCAGTGTCTTAACCACTGAGCCTCAGTATTCAGGCCTCTGTTATGCTACCACTGAACTGAAGCATTATGGGTTATCAATGTCTGTCATGTCTGTCAGCCTCAGCTGACGTCAAATTTCATAATCCTCTACAAGGTTTAGGACTGACCTTCTCCTGTGTACAATTCCTCCCTCTCCCCCATTTCCATGTGCATGTGTGTGCACACTTGTATGGCACTGGTATATGTTGTAACAATGTCATGGCTTGTAATTTTTTCGGTTAAACAAAACAACTGCAGAAAGCCTGACCATTTGCCTTTCTGGGCACTGTTGCGCCTTTTTGCCAATAATACAGTAATCTCTTATATATTATCTGTTATTGACAAATAACGATACTGAATGTTCAGAATTTCTCTACATACCTATGCTAACATTTCTACGCAGTGTTTGTCAGCGTATGTGCACTTTACCACTCTGTAATTAAAACCATTTGCAGGTCATTTATTGACCCTTTAAATTTTATATAATTTATGCCCCCCTATCCTAGGGCTGTCATTTTCAAAATAATTGTATATGGCTCCATTTATTTAATAAGAGAATGCTGTGGTGTAGCATTAACATATGTGATAATTATTCAAGAAGCTCCACATTCAGATCTTGATCCTGGAACTTAATTTAAGTTTTCTGGTATGATTCCATTGAAAAGTGCTGATGGTTTCTGTTGCTACATTACTGAACTGGACTAATATGTATATGAATGTAGACTTTCCTCGTGTACACTATTGAAGAAATGCTCACAGGTTTACACTGGGCTGAAAACCTGAGAGCTTTTCATATGGATTATTACTGTATCTGTAAAAATACCTGTTCTTTCAACATTAAGCCAGAACATCACTTTCAGTTTAAATAAATTTCTATAAATGTTTTAACTGTCTTCATCAAATGTTATGAGCTATAGTATTGGTGCATTCTTTGTTGAGACCCAGATGAGATTGTATTATACTAATAATTCAGCTAGGTACCTGAAAGAGTGTCTGTTGACTTTTGCACCAAGAATGTCTTGAAGGATGGTAAACAGTACTAATAAACAAACTTCATGTTGTAACAGAGCATCTCAGAAGAAAGATAAAAAATAGTATGAATAAGGAAACATGACTATATTTCACCATTCAGTATTCATTTTGCAGAGCAAACAGGAAGCTACAGCAAGAATTACAATTGAAAGAAATCCGAGAAGAAGAGCTCCAGAAAAAAATTAGATCACTTGAGAAGGAACTGCAGGACATCAGACAAGAACAACAGAAGGAACAAGCAGAAGTGGAAGAACGCAAGATGAAGGTTGGTTGCTGTTCATTAATAAAATATTTTTAATTTCTTGAACAGACGTGAAGGTTATTAGTGGTTCAGTAAAAAGCACAAATGCTATTTCTTCCATTAATGTTGTATTCCTGTTTATGAATATCAGTCAGTTGAGACGATTCTAATTGTGGAATGTGCCTTTAAATTTCTTTTATAAGTAAAATTATTAGTATTGTCATACAGTAGAACCTCTTTTACCCAACCTTTGATTAACCAGCTCCTCAGATTATCAGACAGTGTGTCTGAACATGAGTCTGTGCTCTTTGCCAAACTGTGTGCCAATGTTATCAATCAATTTTACTCCTGCCACAGGAGTCATGCTCCTCATGCATGCTCAGTTGACAGACTGCTGCACTGTTTGCTTTACTGTATTCTTTAATCTGCTATTTTATCTGTGCACATTTTCACTTCATCCTTTTTAATTTTAATGTAGCAGTGTAATTTTGTACAGTTTATTAACTTGTGATTAAGAAGTAGTGTGATGCTGCTGCAAAGTAAAGGTCTAACATATTGAAACAAAAAACATTTTACACTTTTTAAATAGATTTTTAGTGTCTGAATTTTCTGTTTTCCTTTTTTGTGTTAGAAATATAACTTTTTTACTTGATTTTGATTTAGTATGCCATTTTGAGCTCTGTAAAGGGCTTGTTTTATTCTACTCTGATTATCCATACTTTTTAGTGTATGATCACACCCTGGTCCCAGAAGAGATGGTTAATCAGGGTTCTACTGTATGTTTGATGCTATCTTAATTTACTTTACTCATGTTCAGTATTATTATTTGTTTAATGCTGGTAATCTGAATTTTCCAGTTTTCCTGTGTCGTAGATTCAGTATATGATTTCAGTTTATATGTACATTACTTGATGTTTTGTATTTAGTGCTAAACAATAATAGTATTTGCTTTACTTAGTGTTATCATTTTTACACTGTCCCGTCACATTAAAGTGAATACCTGTCAAAAGTCTGAATGACCACCTTTCCCAGTGTTGACTGCTCGGAGATGTGGAGGAAGAGAGTCAATGAAGATCTGAAAGATACTGACAGGGATGTGGAACCATGCCAACTCCAGCAGACAGCTGCCCAGGGACAGATGCATACTTGTGTTAATCTGTCGTGCTTTCCAGAATGACGAGATCACACAGGGAATGCCACGAAAGCATTCCATACTTCTCCGGTCTGGACCCCTCCAATAGTTGTTGCAGGGTGTTTGCTTTATGTCTGATGGAGCATAAAATGTGATTCATCTGAAAAGGCCAACTGTCACCAATCAATGGATGTCCAGTTACACCATTGGTCTGCAAATTCCAGCCATCGTCGCTGATCAACAGCAGCCAACAGCGGTGCAGAAACCAAGTGCCTGCTGTGGAGGCCCATATGCAGCAATGTACACAGAATGGTCATTGAAGAGACACCGTTGGTAGCCCCTTGATTCATCTGAATGGTCAACTGTTCAATAATTGCACATCTGTTCAATAATTGCACATCTGTTCACCTGTACTCATCTTGGCAGCCATCATTCACCCGCATCATCTGTGGCCTGTGGTGCACCACAGTTGCACTGGCACTGGTTTTGGATAGTGCCATTTTGCCATGCACAGTATACTTTTACTGTGGTGGCATGTGAACAGTTTACAAATTTGGCCATTTTGGAAATGCTTTCACCCTCAACCCAAAAGCCAGTGATCATGCCCTTTTGGATGTCAGATAAATCACTCCATTTCCACATTATGAAATGATTGCACTGTTTTCCATATCCCCGTGATACACTAAGCAAGGTTGCGCAGTGGTTGGCATACTGGACTCGCATTCAGGAGGACGGTGGTTCCACCCTGCTTCCAGCCATCCTGATTTAGGTTTTCCGTGATTTCCCTAAATCGCTTCAGGCAAATGCCGGGATGGTACCTTTGAAAGGGCATGGCTAACTTTCTTCCCCATCTGCCCATCAATGAGACCAATGACCTCACTGTTTGGTCTCTTCCCCAAACAACCCAACCCAACCAACCCTGTGATACATTTTAAGTACCCTCCATTTCTAGTGCTGCTACTGACCCTCTACAAGTGGTTATTGCACATTGGCATCAAACATATGTGCTGATCACATTAATGTCACTGTACTGTCTATTTCTTTGGGGCCAGATTTTTATTTTTGCAGCACTTCCATCGTGAATGGAAGAATTTATTTGCATCATGTTACGAAACATATTTTCACAATGTTGACTACTCTGAAATTAAGTTCGTCATTTACTATTCATTTGATTCTACTCAGTTGTGAGAGCCAACATGGGGAAATGAAGCAGGGAGAAGGAATATTGTGAACTAAACACACAAAGTGTGCATCAAAGAAGGGAAGAAAGTGCAGCAGAAAAGTAAGCCACTATAAAACTTCTTTGCAGGAGAAATAATTTGTGATCCACTGTAAACAATCTTATTACCACATTTACTCGAATCTAAGCTGCACTTTTTTCCTGCGGCTTATAATCGAGTGCAAAGCAAGCGGAAATTCTGAAAAAAGTTGGTGGGTGCCGCCACAACTTACTTCTGCTGTCGAATATATGTAGTGCTACACAGGCATGCTTTGGAGGCACAAAGATAGATACTGCCGCCAAAACATCTGCGTCATAAAAAAAAAAAAAAAAAAAAAAGGTGGAAGGCGAGCCATTTTCTCCACCCCGAGTTTCGACCACTGCATTTTCATACATTATCCAACGAAGTAAATACAAATTCCGTATTGTTCATCTTCGAATGTAGCAGCATTTCAATGTACCACAAAAATCCGACTGGCAAGACTGTTTGGGATGTTTGTCAATATAGCCAACTCTACGTTCTGAAACTTCGTGGCAGATTAAAACTGTGTGCCGGACCGAGACTCGAACTCGGGACCTTTGCCTTTCGCGGGCAAGTGCTCTACCAACTGAGCTACCCAAGCATGACTCACGCCCCGTCCTCACAGCTTTACTTCTGCCAGTACCTCGTCTCCTACCTTCCAAACTTCATATCAGCGTACACTCTGCTGCAGAGTGAAAATCTCATTCTGGTCTACGTTCTGAATTTTTTCCTATCTGTAAGAAGAGATGGTTGCTAATAGGAACTTTTATAAATTGTGAATCAAGTGCAGTATTCTCGTCACCATAAGAATAATATGCATATAAACATTTTGCCATGTATTGTTTCATGTTTGCTACTATCTCATTTAAATCCTGTCTGCCTAATAAACTACGAAACTAAAGTGAGACAACAGCAAACGCGGAAGAATATACATATCATGTCATGTTTATATTCGTATTATTCTTATGCTTAATAGTGATACAGTCAGAAATGAAGCACGGCAATTGACTAGATTTTTAAATCTAAGACGACTCTAATTTCTGTGTAGAAAGTAATGTACTAAAGAGACACCTACAAAGATTTTCAAACGGAGAAAAATTTTCACTAAACTCTCGTTCAGAACATCTTCTATCATACACAGTCTATTATTTGGTTCTTGTTGATCATTATCAAAGAAAGCAGCAGTGTAAGTAACAACAAATAGCAGTCTCTTACCATTGTTTCGCTAATGAGATGATTCCTCTTTTTTTTTTTTTTTTTTTTTTTTTTTTAAAAAAAAAAGAAGGGGGCGGTAGTGCGGCACGCACAAAAGCAAGCCATGCCGCGAGCGGCGACAGGCCGTAAACACGCACTATCAGAATGCGACAAACAATGCATGACACAGCACAGTAATGCATTTTCAGCTTAGAGTGACGTAAACACGTATAACAAAGAAAACTGCGCTTATCAGATCAAAGAAAAATAAGCAATCAATTCAAACCATACGAAGTACGTAGAAAAGGAAGGGTACCTGTATAAATACGGACGGAGCGCCTTGACTCATAGCAATGGCTACCTGGTAAACCTTAACTGCTAAGCTTATGACTCGAACCAAGCTACTGTAGCTGTATCGTCATTAAATCGACCTAAATTGTGTCTCATATTACAATGGACCAACTTTGTTTCGATTTGGAGAGGGGGCCTATAATTTTTCTCTCCCCTTGAATTTTGAGTCTCAAATTTCAGGTGCAGCTTAGATTCGGGAATTTTTTTCCCCTTGATTTCGAGTCTCATTTTTCAGGTGTGGCTTGGATTCGAGTAAATATGGTAGGTCCTGGCAAAACATCAACCTGGTGTCATAACTGGCAGAAAGCTCTAAATGCAGAGAAATATAAAGTTTTGTCCTTTGTGTTTATCCTGAGAAGAGCAGTTTGAAAGTTCACAGAATTGTTTGAGTGGTAATAGAATGTAACATAAACAATAAAATTTGACATTGTCACTATGGCTAATGATAGCAGTGTAGGAATTATTGAAAAAAATCCGGATGTTCCAGGCTTTGATCACAAATTACAATAAATAATGACATTTTCCAGTTGATAAAGGTTGTCACTAAAATGTTATGCCAGTGTATGTAGCAAGTTGACATTGCCAGTTCAGCACAATTTTCAGCATACTTTTACTTTATCCAATTTGAGTACAGTGATCCAGGGTTGGCCATTAACAATTGGAACTGCTCATTGCTTCTTGTGACACCAAACAAGATGATGAAGTGGTTAAAGGCACTGGACACACATTCAGAAGGGTGGCAGTTCAAGGTCCAGCCCAACCAGCCAGATTTAAATTTTCTGCAGTTACCTTTTGTTCATGGCAAATGCTGAGATGGTCCTTTGAAAAGGTCATTACTGAATTCGTTCGCCATCATTCCCCTCTCCAAAGTAGTGCATCATCTCTAGTGATCCGTTATTGGTGAACATTAAATCTAAATCTTCCCGCCTTCTTTCCTTACAGTTTGTGATCAAATACCATGATGAACAACTTTTTTAACAGAAATGCTGAAAAATGCTAACTGGTTGACATTTAATGGAAGGTGTAATGTGACTCGTAAACAGTATTATGAAAAGGATAAATTGCTACCCACCATATAGAGGAGATGTTAGTTGCATACAGGTACAACAAAAAGATTGCTATAAAACAGAGCTTTCGGCAAAAGACCTTGTTGTAAAGTAGGAAACAACCACAAACATGTGGGAGCATGCGCATGTGCTCACGCATGCACAAGCAACTGTCCATGATGAGAAAAGCAATCTGTGGTTGGTAGGGGAAAGGAGGATGCTGGTGTTGAGAGGGGGAAGAGTAGTAGGGTAGGGGTGGGGGAGGGTGTAGTGCAGCTTGTGGGAACATGGGAGTTACAAGATAAGGTTGCCAGGTGCAGTAGGAGGTTTGAGAGGGTGTGGGGGGAAGGGGAGTGGAAAAGGAGAGAAATAGAGGAGGAGAAAAAGACATGGTGGGTGTGTTGGTGGATTAGAAGGCTGAATAGTGCTGGATTGGATGTAGTGAAGGGGATAGATGGCCAAAGGATAGGGACTAGCAGAGGTTATAGGAACATAACAAGGAGCGTTATAGGAACATAACAAATGTAACCCACCCCTAGCCTCAAACTTTGCTGGTCCCTGTCCTTCACCCACCAGTCCCCTTACTGTGTAGTGCTGCCACTCCAGCACTATACAGCCTTCTCATCCATCAACGTACCCACTAGTCTTTTCCCCCCCTCCCTTATTTTTCTCCTTTTCCAGTCCCCTTCCTCCCCAATCCCCTCTAAACGATCCAGCTGCACCTAGCAGTCCTACCCTGCTGCACCATATCCCTGCATAGGGGCATTTTACCAGTCATTCTTATGAGGCTCCATCTGTGGCCTAAATGGCCAGGTACATTGGTCATGTTGTGCTTGTGTGAATACGCGTATGTTTCCTACTTTAAAAGAAGGCCTTATGGCCAAAAACTCAGATGTATAGCAATCTTTTTGTTGTGCCTGTACTCAGTTCAGCATCTCCTCAATATGTTGAATAGCAGTCTGTCCTTTACAGAATATTGTCATTATTCCAATCAGGATTTCCCACTGTTTTATTTTACCTCTCATAAACATCTACATACAAAATTAGCTTTCAGGATGAAAACTTGTAATGTTGTTAGTTCCCCAAATATACATTTTATAAAAACTGTCAAGTTGAAATTATACAGATCACATAGGGGCATTTTACCAGTCATTCTTATGAGGCTCCATCTGTGAATAGATTAAGAAGAAGTCTTAATATTGACTGCAGCAAAAAGGATCCTCTGCACCTACAGTATAGAGATCCACAGAGTATAATGTAGATTCTGAAGTTGTGTTAAGACTTGGATCTACTGTGGTCACTATTGGTATTGTGGTTTGTTTTAAAATGATGCGTAAACATATCACTTAATATGATTGCATGAACTGATGTAGTTCACTAAAACACATTTGATATGAAAACAAGAGGACATGCCCTGTCTTAAATAAGAATATTGTAATATGTGAACTAGATAAACTAATTATTATGTTCTTATGTAATATGATTCTATCAGGGTGTGAAAAAGCCAGGTTTGGATAACACCAAAATATTCTGAGGACAAAGCCTTGTTTTTCACTGCCCTGGTCTATAATTAACATGAAGTTAACCATTATTTGTGTTAATTCAACTTATTTGATGTGCTAATAGTGTAGTTAAATAATTAATGTAAGTCATGCTGTTGTAAGAAGCAATGACAGCTGTTAAAGGCCCCTCTTACAGATAAAAGATATGTGAAATGATGAATGTGCAAGATACTGCATAACTAACAACAGTGTTATATTATTTTCGGTAGATGTTTACTGTCAGCATACTTTACAAGTATAATGTAAACTGAAAAGAGGTAACTATTTTCATGAAATTATTTTTCTTTCAGGCAGTGCGATGGGATGAAAGGAAAAAATGGCAAATTCAGTTAGAAAAAATACGCAAGAAATTACAAGAAATGAAAGAAGCCAATGAAAAACTGGAAAAAAGCAACACCGGCTTAAGATTCACGGTTACTAGACTGGAACGGGAGAAAAATCTGCTTCTCATTAAACTGTCCACATTAAAGGTAATTTAGCTTGGCATGATTTTTGGAAGTTGTATTTCTGCATTTGCTGTCTGCTGTAACCAGTTAAGGCAGTCAATTCTAATCCAGTCTTCAACTGAATCCACATCTGTGAAGATTCTTCTGTTGATGGCATCTTGTGATGCATTGTATGATTGAAAGGATGCACAGAAGACAGAAGTACTAATTAAAGTATACAGTCTTATAATGAGAAAGTTTGCTGGATCAGTAATATGTATTACTAGTGCAACTGGCAATACTTTGCAATTGCTTAATATGTATGGGAATTATCTCTATCCATCTCCTCCTGCCTCATCTCTTTGTGCATATCCTCCTCTATATCCATGTCCTCCCGCCTTCTCTATCCATCTCCTTCTCCCCACTCTCTCTGACTATATTTATTGTTATTGAAAATGGAACCTTGATTGGGAAAAGGTTTACGAGTCTTGGTGAATCATTGATGTGCTTGTGTATATGACGTGTGATGCAGTCGACAAAGAATTTACCTTAAAAGTTGGGTTAAAACCTCATTCTTGGATAATATTCCCCTCAAATTATGTCATTTGGAAGGAACTGTTGTGCTTTATTTTATTCTATAAGGGATGCTTCAATCAAGGTTCTTGGCTTGAAAGCAAGATGCCAGTGCCTTTGGTGGCAGTGTCAATTGTGATAATTTGATCTTTCCATTCACACAACATAATCCTGACGGTTCATGTCGATACCTTGAAGCATGACAATGTTGCCAAATAATGTTCATTGTCTCGAAGTCGACCAATACCTCCACAGTGTAATCTACTATTGGATTGCATCTGAAGCCAAACATTCAGTTTGGATTGGTACATTTGGCCATCTGTTGTGCCAATGTTCCAAATTATTTTGTGCATAAGCCCCAACCAAGTGAACTGAACTCTATTTTATCCATTGTCCCAGAGTCAAAATGGACTGAGCTTGAGAAATTCTTATTCAGTTTGCCTCCAAACTCTGTCCACACTATTTGTCAGTCTCATTGATTCGATGGTCATGTTGTTGGCTTGTGTTGCACATATGCCAACCAATATTTTGATGCCTCAGTAGTGGCATTTTTTCCAAAGAAGTAAACAATGAACTGAAATCAGTTGAACATTTGCAGCACACCAAATTATAACAAACTGACATGAGTTCAGTCTTGGCAACACACCAAAGATATGCTCACCACCAATAATACACTAAAATATTGTATTCTTTTTTGCAGAATATCAATATTCAATGCAGAATTTGTTGTTGTTATGGAAACATGAGACAGCAGAACTGTCAAACTGACCATCACATTTATTTCATTGAGATTTTCATACAAAAATACCATCAAAATCTCTGATATTCCTGTAGATTTTCCAAAACTTTTCTTTCATACAAACCTTGTCCTGACAATTATGGGCACAACAATCAGCCAAATCACTCATGCCATTCTCAAGTGGTGGTCTTTCATACAAATGGCAATTGATTTTTGTTTATATAGATTACATTTGGTTCTGAGCTTGTTGATGGTTAAGACACATAAGAAGTAGAAAGATACCATTCTTAATAGAACACTGCATCCATGTGCTGAAGATGAATGAGGAGCACTCATTCTCCACCACTCAATTTCCATGTGCATAGACTCCACACAGCTGGCGGCTTTTGCTATGTCACAACACAGTGCAAGGTGTATTGGCAAGTAATGGAGCAACATCAGGTCTGTGCACACTGCAACTATGCAGCCTATTCCCATGTGAGTGACATCCATGCAGCCATACATGCTCTGTGTGTATCTGTCTCATTAGGTAACTAGTATTGGTCATTTCAGGCAACTTCCACCAAGCTCTACAAAGTTTGTTTGCTCTCTCCTGCACACCACAGTCACCTGAAGACCACTTGGATCAGCCACACACTTGTGCTCTGATTTTTAATGTTTCAAGAATAGATCATTCATCATAATATAGAAGTCATCTTCATAATAGAAAGGAACTGTGACATATGTTTCCACATTTTGTTGCTTAGGTGTGAAAAATAATTGCTCATTTCACATTCTGTTCAGTGATTATGACATCATCAATAAACACTATACTCTTTTTGGTAGTGGTCACTTTTCCATTTTGTGAATTTTTTGGAGCCTTTTTTGAGTATGAGATATATTTGAGTGAAGCTAGTAATAATAACTGGTATGTTGTTTTAGGAGGTGGCTTCTGTTAGTGCCAACAGTCATACTTTGAATTTGATTTCATTTAGTGGTTCCATGATGGCACTGTAAACTCTTAATATATTCCAAAATATGATAAGAATGAAAACATTCATTTTTCTGTTTCTATCGTATATTCAGCGGCGTGACCTTAGTCTTCATCATATTCTGAATTTTACATGTCCAGCTATACTTTCTTACCTTTTAGTTGCTTTTGTCATGTTCCTAGCAATTGCTAAAGTATCATTGCGTTTTATCATTGCCATTTATGCTGAACAATAGAAGCCATCATCAGAAATACATCTGAATAAGTTCCATTCATAGGAGATAAGCTGCAGAGGTTATTTCTCAGATTAATTTTGCAAACTGGCTTGTTGTATATATATATATATATATATATATATATATATATATATATATATATTTTAATAAAACACCGCTGGTTGGAAATTAATTGTTGATTTTAAGTCTTTCATAAGTAATAAGACTATGTTCAATGGTGCATAAGTAGTTTTATCTATTCTGTTAATGTAACGGTGTTAATATGCATTTACCAAGTGAATATGCTGTCCTGTTATTTTCCATTTCAGGAGGAAAAAGTGAAACTAGCTCTTTCAGCTAGGTAATAAAACATGAGTAATTCAAAACTGTCTGCAAAACACAGTTCAGCTTGCATTCAGCATGTTAGAGGGAAGAAACACATGTATCACATGTCCTTGACATTCTGGAGTTTCCTCTGTATGAAGTACTGTAATGAAACCTGTTCTATTTTTACAAAATCTCCATACTGTGCTTGCAGTAACATATGTGACTGCACATTACACTTGGAAAACAGATTTTTTAACTATATTGTGCTCATGCCTCTGAAAGCCCAGAGTTTATAACAGCACTGTGACATTCATCACTTACCTTTATGCAATGGTGTACTGTCTCTTATTCTCAGCAGAGGTATTAATTTAGTAATTTGACTACGGTTTTTGTGATGTTTTCATGTATTAATAGAGTGGTACTTATCAGAGTGTTTAATTTACTCATTATTCAGATGGCTGTTTCGCAGGTGCCTATATTTGCAACAGTAAATATTACATGCATAAACTTGTAAAAGATTGTGAATTGTCTGGTAAACCATGTAATTATTTTGGGACTTGTGCATTCGTGTCCTGTGTGCTGTTAACATATATGTATACTTGCAAACAAGAGTGTACCCTAATTTATTTTTCAGATGATATGTGTGTGTAGTTCTGTCTGTTTCTGTATTTATTTACTAAGAAGATACTTTTGAACACTTCTTTGTCCTTTCAGTACAAGAAAATCAAAGATTTTGTTTTAATTAAACGTATGACTATTGCTGCCTATTTTATTTCTAATAATTTGGTTGTCAGTCAGGTCCCAACATTTAGAAAATTAAAAGGCACACAAACAAATACAATTGAATATGGTTGTAGCAATAAATTTAACCTACTTGCAAAAAAGAAGAATGAATTAAAGTGGTAAAACAGGGTTGTGTTGCTAACTTTTAATATAAAAAAGTACAGAATACTGTGTGTCTGCATAAACAATATTTTTTTTTAATACAGGAAGTCTTGTGCATACTTGTTCATATTTATGTTCTTAGCATTTCCCTTTATTTAAGATTTTGGATTTGATTGATGTTTTATTATTTGCCATCATAATTTAGTTTATACTTTGCAAGAATTGTTGTGTGCCTTAATGTAATCCATTCTCTTTTGAGATTAAAAATGTGTTGAAATGCACCAAAATATTTATGTTGTTTAATGGTCGTGGGATTTGAAGGTAGACGATATGTTCACTTGCAAATACCAAAAATAAATTAATTAAATTGTATGTTATTGGCTACAATTATAATGGCGCTAAGAATATTCAAAAATGCATTGCTTTAAAATTATCTTCAAGAGTTATTCAGCTTCACATGACTCACAGATTTACATCTAGACCTAAATATGAACTCTGTAAGCCACTATGAAATGTGTGATGGAAGACGTATAATGTGCCAGTATTCCTTTCTTCCCTTCCTATTCCTGTCATGAGTAGTCTGTGTCACCCTATAAAACTAAATTGTTTTTTATTGTACTTTTTTGGTCATTAGGTAAGATTTGTGTGAGGGGAAATATTCTTGGGAAGAGATGTTCACTGCATCCACAGTATTCACATTATATGTACCTACAGGCATTCTTTGATATACAGTTGATAGGCGATAGGTCATTTCTTTCATATAAGCAGTATAATTCTAGTACACTAGCAAGTCCAGTGGTTCTTATCCCTACTAAGTGATCATAATTAAGTTTTGATTCCACAATAACTTTATTTTTGATTGAACTGTAGTGGAGTCTTCCACAGTGAAACAATTTTAGGAGACATGATTTAGTATCATTTAAACAATTTTTGAGGTATAAAACTCAGAAATCCTTTTACAGTGGTTAAATAGTTAGGGGATCATTCCGGTGTTTCACCACACAAAAATCTAGTGCCCCTTTAGGGCAAGTAAAGATAATGAATTGTTTAAGCTGTTTGGTTGGATAAGTCTGTGGCTTGAGTAGTCATTGGAAGAACAAAAAAATAGTCAGCCTTAGGATGAAGGAACAGTATGTAAGTTTAATGACCTGGATTTTCTGCTTTCGGTAGCTTCCACTGTTCAGTATGTTGCTTCTTGCTATAATCTGGTTTAATGACAGTTTAGTTAATTGATGAATACAACAGTGTAGAAGTTGTGATCTTTTCACATTTATTAACATAAGTCAAATATCGATGACTAGCTTACAATTAATACTTTTAGCAGTCTTTATACCACAGGTCAGCGCTTACACTGCAAATGTTGCCAGGGACAACATTTTTACACTACACTTTCCTTGTCATGTTCTGACTCGCAGATAACATGAAGTGAGTTTTCAGTTATTTAGTCACTGTGCACTTTGTATATATGAACATGAAATATACTGTTATATTTTAATTTATAACATGAAAGACAGCAAAATTAGACAACACAAAATTGTAATAAGTAAAACATCAAGTCTGCTTAACTATGACTTGGATGATCAGAAAAAAAGGCAAAATTACCCTGTTTTATGGATATTATTTATACTTCCAAAGAGATTCACAGCATCTGCCAAAAATGGGAAAAATGAAATTTCTGGATTGAATAATTTTCAAACTAATGAGTTCCCCCAGAGACAGAGGGAATTTTTTTAATCAGAAAAATTAGGGCTACAGAACTATGATACCTGAAATTTGGAAATAGTTGTTACTTAAGAGTCCAATGTTCTGGAACATGCGAACTGAGGTTACTAATAATTTTTAAAACAAGATTTTTTTTTAATTCATAAAATGTGTTCTGAGAAGAGAAGATTGAGGTCTTTCAAATGAGGTACATCACTTCAGCACTAAACACCCATTTGCTCATAAGGAATTTCCACTCAAAGTGTTATTTACAAATCTTAAACTATGGACATCTTTTTATGAAAATTGTTTACAGGTAAATTAATTAGGCTGTTATCATCAGTAAATGTGAAATTACTTTGTGAGTATCATAACTTTATGCATATGTGCTTGAATAAGAAAGTAGCTACTGTGTAACTGTCGTATATGTCCTATTTATGAAACTAGAGCAAAATAAAGAAAAAAATTTTTAGGTATCAGTAGTGGTACAATAACAAATACGATAGTTACAGCTTGCTGTGTTACAAGTAGTTATTTTCAGTATCATTGAGGGTGTAAATTTATAGTTGTGGACTAGCAAGAAAATAGTGGGAAGTGTTGGAAAAAGGTCATCCACAAACAACTAAAGCAAAGACAGTCATAACATCTAACTTATTGCCCATCCAAGGATACAGCCAAAGGGAGGGATGAGTCCGGACCACCACTATCACCTAAAAAAATTGTACACAACCTAATTGCCATGTAGTGAAACAGAAAGATCAAAAGTTTTCATTTGAGACTGTTGCTACAGTGTATATGCAACATAATGTGACTCCGATTTGGGTGTATAAGTACCACCATGAAGGCAGGGGTTTAGTGGGGAATTTGTTTCTTTCCAACGTGTGTGTGGTAAATGCAGAAATGTGAACTACAGCAACAGTTTTACTGAATGTGTCCAAGCAGGACCAACATGCTATTATTCTTTTCTTGGGTGCCAAAGGGCAAACACCGGTAGACATTCATTAGATAATGAAGATTATGAACGGAACAGCATGTCTGTCGAAAACTGCCGTTGTGGAATGGTGTGACAAGGGATGCTGCTGATTCATGAAAATGCACATCCCCACATCACAAATGTCAAGACAGAAGTCACGCCAGCTCAACTGGGAGACACTCGAGCACCCATCCTGTAGTCTTGATCTCTCCCCATGTGATTATCATACCTTTGGTCCCTTAAAAAAGGTTGTGAAGACTTGACAATGCCTCATGGAAAAGGATGTGTGTCAGGCAGTTATGAACTTCTTTATGCAGCAGGCCACAGTGTTTTGCCAAACCGGTATCTCCAACCTTGTGCATAGGTGGGACAATTGCCTCAGCACCCGCAGTGATCTTGCCTGAGTGACATACCAATTCTGGACATACTACCTTCAAACAGAAGTTTTTTGTATTCTGATTTTCAGTCATATAACAAAAAAGGGATATGCACGAATGATAATCAACAAGGCCTCTGATAGATTTAAACTATCGATATATTGACAGTACTATCGGCTGTCACCTAAAACTATACCTATACTTGTACTTATATTAGAAGAATGACCTGTGTTTTGTTAGCAAATAATTTTAATTCATTTGGAAATGTAGTGAAGTTATCATATTGGCAAATAAAGAAATATTTAACTGCACATTCACTGAGAATATATGTTACACTGTTTCAAGGAAAGATTTTCTGGCTTATTTCAATGGACCAAATACTATTCCTATGAAAGCCTCCTAAAAGCAAATTATGTATATTGAATTATTAGGTAAATAAACATGTTTTCAAAATAAAATGAAAAACATGAGTCTATTTAAAATTCACTTTAACATATGCAACTCAGAAGTAGCAAGCCTTGTGGGTGTCAACACAAGACACTAAATATTAACCTGAAAACATAGACCCATTGAATGTATCCAACTGACAGAACAATCATCTAGTAGCCAAAGAGACTGGGGAAAATAACATTATTCATTCTTCAAAGAGTGGGTATTGGAGCACACATGACGAAAGGAATAATGTTTACAGTGTAGTTGCACTTCATTGTTAACCCCTGACCGCTGATACATTTTCCTTCACAAATGGCGTAATCATTATATAGGCCTGTAGTCATTATCACTGGTCAATATAATTGTCCATCTTTATCATTATTTATATCTAAAAACACAGATGATGTGACTTACCGAACGAAAGTGCTGGCAGGTCGATAGACACACAGACAAACACAAACATACACATGAAATTCAAGCTTTCACAACAAACTGTTGCCTCATCAGGAAAGAGGGAAGGAGAGGGAAAGACGAAAGGATGTGGGTTTTAAGGGAGAGGGTAAGGAGTCATTCCAATCCTGGGAGCGGAAAGACTTACCTTAGGGGGGAAAAAAGGAAAAAAGGGCAGGTATACACACGCACACACACACATATCCATCCGCACATACACACACACAAGCAGACATTTGTAAAGGCAAAGAGCTTGGGCAGAGATGTCAGTCGAGGCGGAAGTACAGAGGCAAAGATGTTGTTGAAAGACAGGTGAGGTATGAGCGGCGGCAAGTTGAAATTAGCGGAGATTGAGGCCTGGCGGATAACGAGAAGAGAGGATATACTGGAGGGCAAGTTCCCATCTCCGGAGTTCTGACAGGTTGGTGTTAGTGGGAAGTATCCAGATAACCCGGACGGTGTAACACTGTGCAAAGATGTGCTGGCCGTGCACCAAGGCATGTTTAGCCACAGGGTGATCCTCATTACCAACAAACACTGTCTGCCTGTGTCCATTCATGCGAATGGACAGTTTGTTGCTGGTCATTCCCACATAGAAAGCTTCACAGTGTAGGCAGGTCAGTTGGTAAATCACGTGGGTGCTTTCACACGTGGCTCTGCCTTTGATCGTGTACACCTTCCGGGTTACAGGACTGGAGTAGGTGGTGGTGGGAGGGTGCATTGGACAGGTTTTACACCGGGGGCGGTTACAAGGGTAGGAGCCAGAGGGTAGGGAAGGTGGTTTGGGGATTTCATAGGGATGAACTAAGAGGTTACGAAGGTTAGGTGGACGGCGGAAAGACACTCTTGGTGGAGTGGGGAGGATTTCATGAAGGATGGATCTCATTTCAGGGCAGGATTTGAGGAAGTCGTATCCCTGCTGGAGAGCCACATTCAGAGTCTGATCGAGTCCCGGAAAGTATCCTGTCACAAGTGGGGCACTTTTGGTGTTCTTTTGTGGGAGGTTCTGGGTTTGAGGAGATGAGAAAGTGGCTCTGGTTATTTGCTTCTGTACCATGTCGGGAGGGTAGTTGGGGGATGCGAAAGCTGTTTTCAGGTGGTTGGTGTAATGGTTCAGGGATTCTGGACTGGAGCAGGTTCGTGTGCCATGAAGACCTAGGCTGTAGGGAAGGGACTGTTTGATGTGGAATGGGTGGCAGCTGTCATAATGGAGGTACTGTTGCTTGTTGGTGGGTTTGATGTGGACGGATGTGTGAAAGGTTGTGAAGGGTGAGTTGCCTTTCCGGAGGTGGGAAACCTCTGTCCTATCCAAAGGCCTCACCTTCAGCCCCACTCCCAGATTCAACCAAACAGCCCTTGTCAAAGATTTACTCTCCTACACCCGTACTCTCTGCTGGAAATATCACTTTGCCACAAAGAAAAATGATCCTAATCCTACTCCTAATGGTCCAACTCTCCAAGACACTATCCAAATTGAACCCTGCCTGGAACAGTTCCGTCCTCCATCACAGCGGGACCCACCTCCTCTTCCTCAAAATCACCCTCTCCAAACTTTCCAGGAATTTCTGACTCCCAGCCTTACCTCTCAATCCTTCTTAAAAATACCTTAAGCCTACTCCCAACATCACCACTGCTGGAGCCCAGGCTATCCGTGATCTGAAGGCTGACCGATCCATCGTCATTCTTCCGGCGGACAAGGGTTCCACAACCGTGGTACTTGATCGTTGGGAGTATGTGGCTGAGGGACTGCGTCAGCTTTCAGACAACACTACACACAAAGTTTGCCAAGGTAATCCCATTCCTGATGTCCAGGCAGAGCTTCAAGGAATCCTCAGAACCTTAGGCCCCCTACAAAACCTTTCACCTGACTCCATCAACCTCTTGACCCCACCAACACCCCGCACCCCTACCTTCTACCTTCTTCCTAAAATTCACAAACCCAATCATCCCGGCTGTCCCATTGTAGCTGGCTACCAAGCCCCCACAGAACGTATCTCTGCCTACGTAGATCAACACCTTCAACCCATTACATGCAGTCTCCCATCCTTCATCAAAGACACCAACCACTTTCTCGAACGCCTGGAGTCCCTACCCAGTCTGTTACCCCCGGAAACCATCCTTGTAACCATTGATGCCACTTCCTTATACACAAATATTCCGCACATCCAGGGCCTCACTGCGATGGAGCACTTCCTTTCACGCTGATCACCTGCCACCCTACCAAAAATCTCTTTCCTCATTACCTTAGCCAGCTTCATCCTGTCCCACAACTTCTTCACTTTCGAAGGCCAGACATACCAACAATTAAAGGGAACAGCCATGGGCACCAGGATGGCCCCCTCGTACGCCAACCTATTCATGGGTCGCTTAGAGGAAGCCTTCTTGGTTACCCAGGCCTGCCAACCCAAAGTTTGGTGCAGATTTATTCATGACATCTTCATGGTCTGGACTCACAGTGAAGAAGAACTCCAGAATTTCCTCTCCAACCTCAACTCCTTTGGTTCCATCAGATTCACCTGGTCCTACTCCAAATCCCATGCCACTTTCCTTGACCTCCACCTGTCCAATGGCCAGCTTCACACGTCCGTCCACATCAAACCCACCAACAAGCAACAGTACCTCCATTATGACATCTGCCACCCATTCCACATCAAACGGTCCCTTCCCTACAGCCTAGGTCTTCGTGGCAAACGAATCTGCTCCAGTCCGGAATCCCTGAACCATTACACCAACCACCTGAAAACAGCTTTCGCATCCCCCAACTACCCTCCCGACCTGGTACAGAAGCAAATAACCAGAGCCACTTTCTCATCTCCTCAAACCCAGAACCTCCCACAGAAGAACCCCAAAAGTGCCCCACTTGTGACAGGATACTTTCCGGGACTGGATCAGACTCTGAATGTGGCTCTCCAGCACTTCCTCAAATCCTGCCCTGAAATGAGATCCATCCTTCATGAAATCCTCCCCACTCCACCAAGAGTGTCTTTCCGCCGTCCACCTGACCTTCGTAACCTCTTAGTTCATCCCTCTGAAATCCCCAAACCACCTTCCCTACGCTCTGGCTCCTACCCTTGTAACCGCCCCCGGTGTAAAACCTGTCCCATGCACCCTCCCACCACCACCTCCTCCAGTCCTGAAACCCGGAAGGTGTACACGATCAAAGGCAGAGCCACGTGTGAAAGCATCCACGTGATTTACCAACTGACCTGCCTACACTGTGAAGCTTTCTATGTGGGAATGACCAGCAACAAACTGTCCATTCGCATGAATGGACACAGGCAGACAGTGTTTGTTGGTAATGAGGATCACCCTGTGGCTAAACATGCCTTGGTGCACGGCCAGCACATCTTTGCACAGTGTTACACCGTCCGGGTTATCTGGATACTTCCCACTAACACCAACCTGTCGGAACTCCGGAGATGGGAACTTGCCCTTCAGTATATCCTCTCTTCTCGTTATCCGCCAGGCCTCAATCTCCGCTAATTTCAACTTGCCGCCGCTCATACCTCACCTGTCTTTCAACAACATCTTTGCCTCTGTACTTCCGCCTCGACTGACATCTCTGCCCAAGCTCTTTGCTTTTACAAATGTCTGCTTGTGTGTGTGTATGTGCGGATGGATATGTGTGTGTGTGTGAGTGTATACCTGTCCTTTTTTCCCCCTAAGGTAAGTCTTTCCGCTCCCGGGATTGGAATGACTCCTTACCCTCTCCCTTAAAACCCACATCCTTTCGTCTTTCCCTCTCCTTCCCTCTTTCCTGATGAGGCAACAGTTTGTTGCGAAAGCTTGAATTTCATGTGTATGTTTGTGTTTGTCTGTGTGTCTATCGACCTGCCAGCACTTTCGTTCGGTAAGTCACATCATCTGTGTTTTTAGATATATTTTTCCCACGTGGAATGTTTCCCTCTATTATATTTTTATTGTTTTAAAAATGTACACATTGATGCATTTCAGCCAGAGCCATTATCAGAATGTGCCAGTTAAACAGAACAAATGAGAAGTAATAGTTCTACAACTATTACAGAAATCTATTTATAAAATAAAACAAAAGCGTAGTACTTAAAAAATAAAACAAAAAAATAAAACTTTTAAAAATCTCAATACACTGTGTCTTATCAGTTCACATGCACACTTCCCATAGCCTACTGCATTGTTTAGTGAGGCACCATACCTTAAACAACAATCTGTAGCGGTTAGGTGGCATTGCATTTGGACTTTTCATGTTAAAATTCAAGTTAACATCTACAAATTAAGCATGCTGTAACATCATAAAAATTAATCAGAAAATAATGAAATGAACAGTTGTGACAGAGAAAACAATTTCAAAAATGGCTTAAAATCAGTAGTGTGTAATGCAGGTATTTTTGTATGATTTTCATTAAATGATTATAATAAAAGAAAGAACATAAAACCAGTTATTGCTTATTTCAAGCCTCTGTGCAATATTTAGTATTTCAGAGGGGTTCCATCACAACAAAATTTGAGAACCACTGTTCTATATAAGAAATTGCAGATGTCTGTGACTAGCAATTAAGGGTCATAATGATTACAGTAGTATCAAACAAAACCAGCTGAAAATATGGAGTAGGAATTAATGTTGAATTCAGAGAAACTACCCAGCCAGTTTCATTCCTGCCCTCCCCCTTGAGGATGCTTATTTAGGGCCTGTGGCCTGTTGGAGAACATGTACTCCCCCCCCCCCCCCCCCCCAAAAAAAAAAATTAAAAAAAAGAAAAATAAAAAAAAACTCAGAAAATAGTTCACTTTCCTTGAGTTCTTGGAAAGAACTTTATAATAAATCTAAATCTAGTGTTCGTGGAAATCATTGATTTCTTTTTCAAAATAACTATTACTTAGACATTCTGATGCTAAATATGAGGAAAAGATTTAATTTAAATTTAAGGTAATTCTTGATGTCCTGTAGTGACAGTAGAAATGCCTAGACCTACTGTGTTGTTGTAGCTTCAGTAAAATGTGCTATACGTTAAACAGAGTGGAAAGAATGATATTATAAAATTTCTGTAATTTTTTAATTTAATAATAGTAGAATTTCTTAATTCTATAATTTACAGATTATTTCACTTTCCACTGGAAGAAATTGTACATGTTAAACATAAGATACTGTTTGACTGCATAGGTTATATGTTACGTGTGGAAAAACTTACCAGTTCCAGTATGCAGTTAAATTTGAGAAAATTTCCTATGAAAATAGTTGAAAATTGATAAACAATGTCACACATTATATATATGCAACCGAAATGGAGACACAAATTTGTGTGTGACATTGAAGTGAAAATTCTATTCATAAAGTCATGCATAATTCTTACAGTTCTTCAGTATACGTACTTACAATTTTTCCCTCAGATGAAAACATTACACTGATATTTTTCTAACCTTTAACCTAGCACACTTTCAAAATAGAATCTAAAATTCTAAATCTACTGATATCAAGGTATCACTTTCAGTGGCTGAACTTGACAATCTATACAGTCATTCTTGAGAAAGTGTTGTATATCTTTATCAATCTGCATTTTGAAAAACTGCTTTAACCCCATGAAGGTGCTGGGGTGCTATTGTATTCTTGTTATGACAGACCTTTGTTGAAAATTGAACCAAGTTAGACTGGGATTTCAGTAAAAAGTTTATATTTATTGGATATAAGCACCACCTTTTATGCAAAACATATATATATTTTTTGTTACCCAAATGTGTTTTGGCATCTCTGTGCCATCAATGGAGGGTTTTGCTTATTGAACAACTGTAAAAAGCGAAAGTATTTTAGGTTGTAACTTATCCAAAAAAATGATGCCTAAAGACAGTTTTTGTTGTTATCTTGATTTTTCGTCATACCTGAAACATGTTCACATTTTGATGATGGCACAGAGGTACCAAAATGTGTGTGCATAACAAGAAAAAAGAGTGTTCTGCATTAAAGGCAGAGCCTATATCCAATTACTCCACCTACTTGTCATCACAGATTTCGTCCAGATATGTGGTATATGCAGGACTTGGCCAGAAATGAAAGTGACAGATGTTGCAGTTCCACATGGCCAAGCGTTTAAAAAAGCATTTTTGGTACAGTTGGGGCAAGGCATTAGCCATTTATGTTAAATTTGGGAAACTTACAACAGCATTACAGGAAAAAACTTTTGACTGATGTGATGAAGCAGGAGAAGAAATTTCTTGATTGACTCATGGGGAAGATAAATAAATCCTCAAGTATATGACAATATTTTTCAAGGTTAAGAGTGATTGCCATTGTGTAATATTAAAATGAGCCCCCTCGAATGCACTCTGGTAGTGCAACTCTACGCTATCTATTTTTAGCGTCAGTTAAAGAACTTGATCAAAAAGCATCAAAACTGCTCTTATGTCATTGAGAGAGAAGAAGAAATCACATCCCAAGAAGAGTGGATCAAAATACGTGCCAAACTGTGTGATTGAGAGCAAACCTTTTCTGGTTGTAAATTAAGTTTGTTTTTCTATAGTAACGTTAACACAAGAATGTAATTGTAAAAGTGCAGTGCTTATAATGTGTCCAAGATACCAAGAAAATTATCGCTTCCTCTGTTTTTAAGATGAATATCACGCAGCTTGGGTAAATCATTAACTATAAAATAATGAAAGTATCTTACATTGTATACTAAGTTCTCATACAAACATTGTAATACCTTCCTGAAAATTTATTTCCATTCTCAGTTTTTTTTTCTTTGCCTTCTCTTTTCATGCATTTTATGAAAATATTAATAAATACAATATGTTCAACATTATATTGGTTCATATGCAGTTTAAGAAAGATAAAACTTGAGAATTAGAAAGAAGATTGCTGCATAAACACTTGACATTACGACCCTTGGATTACCGTTCTGGACTCTTTCTGTGCCAACTGCTATCTAGAAACTACACTAACATAAATGGCTGGTGCCTTGCCCAACCCATGTCAAAAAAGATATTTTCCCTCTTCTCTGGATCTCCGATTCCTTTCTTTTTTTCTGCCCAAGCCCTATATATACCGTAAATCTGGACAAAACCTATGATGCTGATTAGACATGGTCCCCTTGTCAGACAACATTTGATTCTGAAGACAGTGATGACTCGTAACCACACATTTGCAGTTATCTCATACATGACCCACATTTAATGGAATGTCTTTGCATCTACAATTATATACTTTCACCTATGCCAGTTTTCACTAGTAATTATGATACACATTGTTTACCAGTTTTGCGCTTAGGCATTGTGGCCGCCCCTTCTGAGCATGGCGCCGCAAGTGACTGCTGCTTTGAGCCCGTAAGCTGTTCTGTCGTGGGACATGAAGATATCTATGGATGAGCTGCTGGTGACATTACAGCATAGAATTCCAAGTTCTGGTACACCGTAGAGCTTGAAATAAAGAATCTTGCATGACAGATCTTTCCCTTGTGGGTAGGCATGTGGCCAATGAGATGTGGCATCGTTTATAAGTCATGAGCAGAACATAGGAGCCGCCATATTTTATGGTGTTAAATGTCGTATTTGGTAGATTTTCTTCATCAGAGTATGTGGTATGACTATAAGCTGTTTCAAAACATGAGCAAATTAGGATCTTTTGAAAATGCGTTGTTTTAGCTATGATTTGTTATAATAAAATGACAGGAAGCTACATTTTGTAGGCAAGGGCTTCCTATAGTTGATGTTTTTAGAGTTATAATTTGTGCCTATGAAACTATACCGTTTCAGTGTTATGGCACAATAATGATTTATCAAAAGGGTACTGTTTTGGTACAATTTGCATATTAAACATCAAGTAATGACATTTGTTGAGACACTATTTAGAGTGTGTATACCATACACGGAAGTCTGATTGTCATGTCAAAGCCATAGCATAGTTTATAGCATTGTGAGCTATGAAGAGAATGATAGTAGGTTTACATCCACCTCCTTCCATTTTTTTCACATTTTGTTTTCTTATTACTTTAATAAAAATATTATCTGCAGAAGTGATGTTATTTATTATAAATAGTGTATTTGCTGCAATAGTTGTTGCAAAGGACAATGACATTATATTGGTTCATATGCAGTTTAACACATCTGCCAGTCTGTGTGAGAAAACTGACACAAGCTACACACTGGATATTTCTACTATTATGAAACTTTCTGTAAAATGTGTACACTTCTCTCTTGCTTTTATGGACTGCATCATGTTTGTATCTTGCCAATGAATGTCTTTTTCAGTGATGGTGAGCAGCTTCAAAACAAATCTCCTTTTCCATTTAAATTAAATTACGAAACGAATCTGAATCTAGAAATCTATGTGATGTGACACCAAAAATATGGATATTATGCATGCGCAGACTTGACATTAGACACAATACTTTAGCTATATTAAATTTAAAACAAAAAATGGGATGAAGATTGAACTGAGTTAACGAATAGCTTCTACTAGAATTTACAGTATCTCAGATCGTTGTACAGCATTATGCAGAGTCCCTCTATCAGCAATTCACTGTTTAAGCCATCGACAAATCCAGAATCTTCTCCGCGATTCTCTCTGCTCTTCTTCGGAAATTTCTAACAGAGTTAACGTTGCTATTTTACACATGTCCATTTTCGTAAAGAAACTATGTGATTTAAAAAGGTCTGGTCACACATGTTCGGGCCATGTCAGGACCAATAAGTGTCGGACGAGTGATGCCCATGCTCCGGTCCATTCCTTTAGGAGCCACATGTGACCGAGGCTCATCCGTTGTTCCTTGTAGTGACTCAGAATTGTTAGTCTGTGTTTCTGTTTGTGAAAGTTGTAAATATGTTCACTAATTTTCGTAATAGTAAATAAGGATTTCAACACTTGTTTTCCAGGCACTGTGGGGAAAAAAGCAACGCCAGTACACTCAGTTTCACCCAAAGAACACTTGGTATCTTTTTTTAAAGGTAGTTTCAAAAAAGAGTAAACAGAAGGTAAACGAAAAAGAATTTACGAAAAACTTAGGAACTTCTTAGACTTTCCACATCCATTTTTTTTGTACACAAAAGGTTTGCACAGTTGCGCAGCTTACGATGTAATTTTGCCGTCGCGTTGTCCGTCGCTGAAAAATTAAACAGAACAAATTCTTCCCGGCATGCTCTCAGCTCACAGTCGTTACTCGAGCATCTTCCGGTCATTTGTGGACCGCTACATTTATTTTAACGGTGCATTTCTTCCTCCGGGTGACAGCCTATACTCGGACATCTCAGCACGGACACGGCCCGGACGTGTGCGACCGGATCCTTACGCGCCAGATGCATCTGGGGAGAGCTAAGGTCGCAAATCACGTTGTCGAGCACATTCCATGAGATGCAGTAGTTCGCTTCAGAGCATGCAGCAACCATGACGTTTCGAGGTGAGGGCTGGTGCGACCATGGCAACGACCGCCGACTGGCCGTGGCCGCAGCTACTGCGACCAGCACGGCTGGCAATCGTCTGACCACAGCTCAATCGCGCGACGAGATGATGGCGATAGCTACCGCTGTGTACCTCTGGAATCGTGAGGCGAACCGAAAAATGAAACGATATTGAGTACATCCTACTTTGCAGTTCCACTCTACAAATGTAGTGTTTGTTACTGCTTCTGTGAACTTCGCGGCCACTAAGAAAAATACTTCAATTTCACTACAGTACCTATAAAAGGATTTGATGACATATTGAGGAAAACTGAAGACAGCATAAGAGGTATAGACACACAATGTGGCTATGCATCTATGTTTTATTCCGACCTGTTGCAATTATGCACACTTTACCTTCAACACAAGAGGAAGATCACTGTCTGTGTTAGGTTTCGTAATGTGACTTGAAACGTACATGTATGTGTATTCCAAAAATATCCCAGATTTCTTGGTCGATTTATTTCAGATTTCTACACGACACCCTAAATGAACATTTGGGCTGACAAAGCCTATATACACGAATAAAAAAAAATGTTTTGCATCACCTCGGTTCCGAGAGTTCTGGAACCTGTACACAAAATTGGAATAGAGATCAACATAAATATCATTTCCGCCCTTTTTATTGCTCATGAAGACCACACATTGCATGTTGTACCACCATACAGTGAGACGTTCATAGGTGGTGGTTCAGATTGCTGTAGACACTGGTACCTCTAATACCCAGTAGCATGTCCTCTTCAATTGATGCATGCCTGTATTCGTCGCGGCACACTATCCACAAGTTTATCAAGGCACTGTTGCTCCAGATTGTCCCACTTCCCAACGGCGATTCGGCGTAGATCCCTCATAGTGGTTGGTGGCTCACGTCGGCCATAAACAGCCCTTTTCAATCTATCCCAGGCATGTCCGATAGGATTCATTTCTGGAAAACATGCTGGCCACTCTAGTCGAGCGATGTCGATATCCTGAAGGAAGTCATTCAGAAGAAGTGCACGATGAGGGCGCCAGTTGTCGTCCATGAAGAGGAATGCCTCGCCAATATGCTGCCGATATGGTTGCACTATCGGTCAGAGGATGGTATTCACATATTGTTACAGCGCCTTCCATGACCACCAGCGGCGAACGTCGGCCCCACATAATGCCACCCCAAAACAGCAGGGAACCTCCACCTTTCTGCACTCGCTGGACAGTGTGTCTAAGGCGTTCAGCCTGACCAGGTTGCCTCCAAACACGTCTCCGACGGTTGTCTGGTTGAAGGTATATGCGACACTCATCAGTGAAGAGAACGTGATGCCAATCCTGAGCGATCCATTTGGCATGTTGTTGGGCCCATCTGTACCGCACTGCATGGTGCCGTGGTTGCAAAAATGGACCTCGCCATGGACATTGCGAGTGAAGTTGCGCATCATGCAGCCTATTGCGCACAGTTTGAGTCGTAACACGACGTCGTGTGGCTCCTCGGAAAGCATTATTCAACATGGTGGCGTTGCTGTCAGGGTTCCCCCGAGCCATAATCCGTAGGTAGCGGTCATCCACTGCAGTAGTAGCCCTTGGGCGACCTGAGCGAGTCATGTCACCGACAGTTCCTGTCTCTCTGTATCTCCTGCATGTCCGAACAACATCGCTTTGGTTCACTCCGAGACACCTGGACACTTCCGTTGTTGAGAGCCCTTCCTGGCACAAAGTAACAATGCGGACGCAATCGTACCGCGGTATTGACAGTCTAGGCGTGGTTGAACTACAGACAACACGAGCCGTGTACCTCCTTCATGGTGGAATGACTGGAACTGATCGGCTGTCGGACTCCCTCCGTGTTCAAAATAGTTCAAATGGCTCTAAGCACAATGGGACTTAACATCTGAGGTCATCTGTCATCTAGACTTAGAACTACTTAAACCTAACTAACCTAAGGACGTCACACACATCCATGCCTGAGGCAGGATTCGAAGCTGCGACCGTAGCAGCAGCGTGGTTCCGAACTGAAGCGCCTAGAACCGCTCGGCCACAGCGGCCGGCTCCTCTCCGTGTAATAGTCGCTGCTCATGCATGGTTGTTTACATCTTTGGCCGGGTTTAGTGGCATCTCTGAACAGTGAAAGGGACTGTGTCTACGATACAATATCCACAGCTAACATCTCTCTTCAGGAGTTCTGGGAACCGGGGTGATGCAACACTTTTTTTGATGTGCGTATTTTTTAAATTTACAGTATATATGTAAAGCAGAAACGCTGTTACCAAGCATCTCGAAAAGTACTTGACCAATTTACTTCAAATTTCTACATTAAGATGGAACAAAGAAGAAAATTAATGAAAAATTAAATTCCTAACAAACGAAATATAGCGTGGTAAGGTGACTGTAATTCCTATCGCGAGAATAAATTACAGCGACAATATTCGTCTTGGAGGTAGTACAATCAACAAGATCGCGGGACGAGCGAAAGCTCGAGAATTTGACAGAAATATACAGTTGTTACATAAGCAGGGGAACAAGGCTGACGACAGTTCTACCCCGCGTCCGGCCATCCTGATTTAGGTTTTCCGTGATTTCTCTAAATCGCCTGAGGAAAATGCTGGTATGGTTGCTTCGAAAGGGCACCGCCAATTTCCTTCCCCATCCTTCCCTAATCCAATGAGACCGATGACCTCGCTGTTTGGTCTCGTCCCACAGATCAACCAACCAATCAAACCAACCAACGTGGCTGGCCCTGAGGACTCAAATGGCTCCAAGCACTATGGCACTTAACATCTGAGGTCATCAGCCCCCTAGACTTAGAACTACTTATACCTAACCGAGGCAGGATTCGAACCTGCGACCGTAGCAGCAGCGCGGTTCCGGACTGAAGCGCCTAGAACCGCTCGGTCACAACGGCCGGCGGCGGCCGTGAGGACCCTGTTTCCGAATGTAATAGAGGCCATCATCATCACAGGGTAAGCTGCAGGTGAAGTCGTATCCATTCCTCGCATTCCGTTGATACCCAGTGGTTTAAATATGCCCTTCGATTTAATTCGATTGCAGTTTCCCACGCGGCTTGCATTCGCTATGAGTATCGACGAGGCACGGGGCCAATCACTTTGTGTGTGCAGATATTAAACATCCCAGGCAACGCTGGGCACTGTAGCCAGCAGGAAGTGAACAGAAACTGCTAGTCACATTAAGGTAAAATCTTACAATAATAAAACTATAAGTGTCACATCACTAAACAATATTGGTTAGCTAGATGATTCATTGAAATTTCTGAGTGGTGTTGATGTAACACTCTTGTCAGTACTGCTATCATCGGTAGTTTCTCGTAGAGTCCTCGTCTGTCATCATTTGTGTGTACGGTTGCTGCTTAGCTTCTGCAGATTTTTGCAGCATATCTATTAGTTGTGTACCAGTTTCGCCTTGTGCCTTCCTTTCTTACTCGGTACCCTAGCCTGGTGCGGTCACCTTGGGACTTAATTTTTTTTAGGCCTGAGTCTCAGCGTTTTCAGGTGACACGCTGCTGTGCACATGCGAGGGTGGAGTGGTAACATTTAGAAATGATAATAGAGTAAAATACGGATATGGAATCTTTTTCGTAGCTGCAGAACCACTTTTACTATTTAATCTCCATTTGTCTCGTGTATAGGAAACTTTAATGTTAAGCCATTTCTTTTGTAATAATGATATAGTATGTTAATTAACAATAAAGTATTTTCTTTGTAACTGAAACTACAAGTAGTGATATGTTGGGTGAGTTTCCGCAAACCATAGCGCAAGTTCGGGTGAGAATAAGCGCCTGGTAAGAGTTCGCAGTGGCATTTTCTCTACGCTGTAACACTGACCGACAACGAAAAATTACATTCAATTCTTGGTTCCATAGTGACGACATCACAAGTAATCTTGAAGAGCTCCGCCAGATTTACTGGTTGTAGCTGGTAAATGTAAGTTTTGTTTCAAATAACGTAATTTTTAAATTGTATATCGGAAGCAATAAGCACTATCAAAATTATTTTCCAAAAGAATCACCGTTCTGTGTGTAACAAACCACGGCACGACGAACAGCGGAACAAAGGAATAATGACTGCGATTTGTGATACTTTTTTAAAGTGTGCGCCGCATCGATTAGGAGTAAGCTGTAAGATAGTGGGAAAGGCTGCGCCTCTCCGCTTGTAACGGTTACTGTACTCTGCCCGTCATAAGAATAAACCCGATGTAAAAAAAACGCAAACGCGCTGGTTGGTCAGAAGCCGTAGCACACGTACACTGATGTTGTTACGCTCTTGGAAGTAGTTATGGCTGAGTCTGCTTTCTGCTCCGTAGTATAACGTGTGTGCAACACGTTTCAAAAATGCCGAGAAATAGACTGTTCTAATTGTTTTTCATAAATTTACAGAAAAAATCGGCTTTGATGTTTTCCGACGGACTGTACTTAATATAGTTGAGATACAAAGACGCACATTGGTAGCGTAGCAGATGGATATCTAGCACAGTTCATGGATCGCTGGTTCAAGTCTGGCCTTGGTCACCCTTTTTTCTTCGGTCGATTTGAAATACCTACATCTCATCATCATCAATGTTCTGCCAAAAGGCAGGTTTTCACATGGTAGTTCTCCAGGCTGTCCGGTCTTCTGCCATCCTCTTCAGCTCTGCACAATTTCCTCTTCCCTTTATGTCGTCTATCATCTTGTATCTCCTTCTTCCTATCAGTCTTCTCGCACAAACCAATCCTTACAAAGCATCTGCTAGCAAGCACTCCCTTCTCAATGAATGTCCCAATTAGTTATTTTTCCTTTCTCTTACAACTTTCAGCAGACATTTCACCAACCCTTTCCAATACTCTTTCATTACTCACTCTTTCCATACAGCTTATCCTACATCTCGTAATTGTAAAATTCATTATCATTTTTTATGAATAATGTACATCGTCTTGTTTCTGTGTACGTACTGCACGCGTAATTCTGTTTTTCATTTCAAATACAAATTCTTAATTATTGACATTTTGTGAAAGATTGTTGATAAAGGTTGCTTAATTTAAGAAAACATAACAATTTTTAGAACAAAAATTAAAAACCAAATACTTTTTATTTGAACTATGTCCATTGTTTTATACCACAGATGTAGTCTCACACGAACCAGAGTGATAAGTGTCATAGAAACATGAAAAACAATCATTTTCACAGCACCGAGCACACCATACCAATGCTGCATTTTTACGTTTGCCACTGTACTGTTACAGTATGGACCCAACAGAAATGATCTGGAGCCAAGTTAAGGGATTTGTCGCGAGAAATAACAAGACTATTAAGCTGCCAGACGCGCGGGAACTAACGCATGCAGCTGTTTCACATGTCACTGCCGAACGCTGGTGGGATATAGAACGGCACGCCATAAAAGAAGAGGAGAAACTGCGGCGCTTGGGTGGCTTCGTGGATTCTGTTGTTGATCCACTCGTTATCAACGTAGCAGAGGGCAATTCCAGAACTGAAATGTATTTCTCGGATTAGGATAAGCAAGGAGCTGAAAGATTACGAGACGACTGACTAATTAATACCTTAACGGTAGTGCTGAGGTTTTGCCGAATATTATTTTATTCTTTTTAAAAATTAAATGACATTCGAATATTGTTTCTCTGTTCGTCTCTTCTTACGCCTGAACTGTAACGGCTCAGAACATTGCAGGTTAGTTGGACCAGCTGGCTGGCCAGTGCTGTCAAAGTTAAATGCATAGGTAAAGCAGTTGTCCGGCATTATCGCTCAGTCTGTATGCGTGTAATACAGCATAAAACGTATCCTTATGCTCGTACTTGATTGTATTGGACATAGCTTGCCTTCCGCTCCACGTGAAACGAAATTCGGTGAGATTCAATCACACACGGAAAAATAATGGTGTAATGTTTACGTCAGGTTTATTCTTATGATGAACTCAGTATAATGCAGAAAGACCCGTTAGGCAAACAGATGGGAGTATTCTGTTTCGAGCTGCACTTTCTAGAGAAGCCGCAATTCAAACAGCTGAGAAACCCTTCGAATGGACGGGAGTATTCCCATTCAATCCGGATGTCTTCACAGCAGAAGACTTTGCTCCATCAGAAATCACTGAGAGAGCCGAATTTCCAACTGAAGAAGGCAAAGGAGGTCAACAGACGCTCAAGGACAAATGCTGCTCCTCAGTGAAAGACGACTTGTTTGTGCAGTAACCAGGATAAAAACCAAGAACGTAACACAAATTAAGTTCAGAGAACTGATGCATGAACAGGTGTAAGCCTATCCATTGCCAAAATGTGGTCGATCCACAACAAAAAGAAAATGACGCAAAAATTCGTGATGTTATCTGGGTCTCCGTACAAAAATGCATTATTAGACAAACTAGCTAAACCAGACAAAACTAAGAAGAGGCAAGATACCAGTACAAACAATGCAGAATCTCTTGGTCTTATCTGGATTTAACCGCGCCATCATCTTCAGGGACAACCACGTCCAAATTCAAGAAGGGATCTGATGTTTTGAATTGGCATGGTGTGGCGAAGTCTACAAGGAGCCTAACACGGAAGACTGGATTAACATTCCTGATAATTCCTTCCAATGGTGGCATGAAGGACGCACAGGTTATGAAGACATAGTGAATTTCCTTGTGATTTATGTTAGAGTGTGCTCTTTGACTGTATGTTTCGTACTCATACCATACGATGCGGCTAAGAATATGAACGAGCAGTGTGTTACTATGTTGACATTTACTGTGTGTGTTAAAAGTTAGGCAGGTGTACCTGATATATGTTGTTCCCGAATAAACCACCAATAATTCGTTATAAGAAAAGTTATGTGGTAGGAATTGGCGTGACCTACGCTATTTTTAAGAAAATTATTAGAATAATTAATGGGGTATTTTAGCAAAATGTTCCAAGAAATTTTATGCAGAAAAATTCGCTTGTTGCTTTGCATCATGCTTTTCGAATTGGTGTAGGTTGTTAAAAACCACAGAAATTGCAAGAAGGGTATGTTCGTCAACCTAGATTATCTTGGAAGAGGAGTGTTTGTCAGAGCCGACCAAAAACGATTGACTGCAAACAGCAAAAGATTTTGAAACTAAAGCATTTCCCAAAATATATCGACGTTGTTCATGGATAGCATGTGTGACTGGTGAAACCAGCAAGCAGTGAATTGATGTTCCTTAACTATAATAAATACTTCTTTATTGTACTGATGGCTGTTTGTAATGTAGACTACAAATTTGTTGCGTTAGATGTGGGATCGTATGATAAATGTCCCGATAGGCCAAAATTTCAACAATCAGTGTTCTGTAAGTGAATGCTCTCCAATAAGCCTTAGGGACATGGCTGACAAGGAGGGGGAAAAAGCCATTGTGGACACCGTGTGCATACTGGGTGGAGTCATTCCAGACGTGGAACAGGTCCTTCCGGATGAAGAACACAGGGTGTAGCCAACTACAGGTTGAGGCTCATGTCGGTACGAGTGATGTGTGTTGCTTAGGATCGGAAGATATTTTCTCTGGTTTCGAGAAGATATCAGAAGTGGTAAAGACTGCCAGTCTTGCTTGCGAGATGAAAGCACAGCTCACCATTTGCAGCATAGTCGACAGGACCGATTGCGGACCTCTGTTATAGAGCCGAGTGGAGGATCTGAATCAGAGGCTCAGACGGTTCTGTGACCGTGTAGGCTGTAGACTCTTCGACTTGCGCCATAGGGTGGTGGGGTTTCGGATTCCGCTAAATTGGTCAGGAGTCTATTACACGCAGGAGGCAGCTACACAGGTAGTAGGGGCTGTGTAGCGTGGACTGGGCAGCTTTTTTAGGGTAGAGAGTCTCGGAGAAACACAAAAAGGGCTTCAGCCTCAATGGGTGCAGGTCGAACACAGGAAGAACGTAGATCTAGGAACCATAACAGTTGTAAATTGTCACAGATGCGTTGGTAAAGTAACAGAGCTCCAAGCGCTAATGGAAAGCACTGATGTTCAAATTGTCACTGGCACTGAAAGATGGCCAAAGCCAGAGATATGCTAAGCCGAAATGTTTGTGAAGGATCTAACAGCGTTCAGAAAGAATAAGCTAAGTATAGTTGCTCGTTGCATGTTTGTTGCTGTTAGAAATGCTTCATCTTGTAGCGAAACTGAAATAGATAGTTCCTCTAAGATAGTATGGGGAGATCATTCTTAGAATAAAATAATTATTGGATCCTTTTACCAACCTCCCAACTCAGATGATACAATTGCTAGTTCATGAGCCCACTCAAATATTAAGTGGTTGTGAAAACACACTTCAACTCGTAGCAACAAATAATCCTGAGCTAGTAACGAGCGTGAAAAAGGATACATGGATTAGTGAATATAGCGTTGTCGTAGTGAGATTGAATGCTATAACTCGCTAATCTACAAAAAATAAACAAAAATATATCTATTCAAAAAACAGATAAAAATTCCTTGACGCTTTCCTAAGAGACAATCTCCACTCCTTCCAAATTAGCAGTGTGAGTGTAGACCAGTTATGGCTTGAATTCAAAGAAATAGTATCGACAGCAATTATTGAGAGATTTACACCAAATAAATTAACAAAAGACGGAGTTGATACGCCATGGTACACGAAACAGGTCCGAAAAAAGCATCCCAAATTCAAACGAACGCAAAATCACCAAGATTGGCGGTTTTTACAGAAGCTCGAATTCTCGTGTGGACTTCAATGCGAGATGATTATTATAGTTTCCGCAACGAAACTGTCTTGAAACCTGGCTGCGCGATAGCAAAGGAAATATTATCGATGACAGTGCTGCTAAAGCAGAGTTACTAAACACAACCTTCCAAAATTACTTCACCATAGAAGACGAAGTAAATATTCCAGAATGGAATCAATAACAGCTCCCAACATGAGTAACTTCGAAGCAGATATCCTCAGAATAATAAAACAACTTAATCACTTAATAAAAGCAAGTCTTCCGGTCAAGACTTGTCTACCAATTAGGTTCTTTTCAGAATACGCTGATTTAATAGCTCCGTACTTAACAATCGAATACAACCGCTCGCTCGACGAAAGATCCGTACCCAAAGACTGGAAAGCTGCACAGATCACACCAATATTCAAGAAAGGCAATGGGACTAATCCACTAAATTACACGTCCACATCATTAACGTCAATATGCAGTAGGGTTTTGGAACATATATTGTGTTCGAACATTAGGAATTACCTCAAGATAACGGTCTGTTGACACACCAACACGGATTTAGAAAACGTCGTTCTCATGAAACACAATTAGCTCTTTACTCACACCAAGTGTTGAATGCTATTGACAAGGGATTTCAAACCAATTCCCTATTTCTAGATTTCCAGAAGGCTTTTGACACTGTGTCACAAGCGGCTTGTAATCAAATTTTATGCTTGTGGAATATCGTCTCAGTTATGCAACTGGATTTGTGATTTCCTGTCCGAGATGTCACAGTAGCGAATGTCGCAAAGTAATCGAATAAAACAGAAGTGATTTATGGCGTTTCCCGAAGTAGTGTTGTAGGCGCTTTGCTGTTCCTTCTCTATATAAATGACTTAGTAGACATTCTGAGTAGCCGTCGTGGGTTGCTTGTATATGATGCTGTCGTTTGTCGTCTAGTAAAGTCATCACAGATCAAAACCAATTGCAAAACGATTTAGATAAGATATTAGTGTGACAATTGGTAATTGTCCCTAAATAATGAAAAGTTCGAGGTCATCCACATGAGTGCTAAAAGCAATCCGTTAAACTTCGATTAAACGATGCATCAATCAGATCTAAAGAAAGCAAATTCACCTAAGTACCTAGGAATTACAATTACGGACAACTTAAATTGGAAAGAACACACAGAAAATGTTGCCGGGAAGGCGAGCTCAAGACTGCTTTTTATTGGCAGAACACTTAAAAGATGCAACAGATATACTAAAGAGACTGCGCTTGTCCGTCCTCTTATTGGAGTACTGCTGCGTGATATGCGATCCTTACCACACAGGATTAACGGAGTACATCGAGAAAGTTCAAAGGAGGGCAGCTTGTGTTGTAATATCGAGAAATAGGGAAGAGAGTCTGACGGACATGTTACATGATTTGAGGTGGACATCATTAAAATAGAGGCGTTTCTCATTGCGTCGGTATCTTCTCATGAAATTTTAATCACCAAGTTTCTCCTCCGAATGCGAAAATCTTTTGTTGACGCCGACCGACATTTCGAGAAACGATCATCATAATAAATAAGATAAATTAGAGCTCGCACGGAAAGATACCGGTGATCGTTTTTTCCGTGCGCTGCTCGAGAAAGGATTAATAAAGAAATATGGCAAAGGTGGTTCGATGAACCATCTGCCAGGCACTTTAGTGTGATTTGCATAGTATCCATGTAGATGTAGATTCCGGAAGACAAACACTTTTCAGACATAAACAAAACGGGAGTGACTTACGTTTTACTTGCTCATTACGCTTTTCCGCTGTCGCACAGAACTGTGTGTCCGTAAGTTGGTCTACGACTTGATACGCAAAAGGTAGTTTCAACTAGCGTCATTATCGAAGAAGACGTTTCGTAGGTGCGCGTTCGGGACATTGCCAAATAAGTGGATTATTCACGGGCTCCTCAATGGAGACGTTGATTTCGCTGTAGGCAGCTATGTACGAAACAGAGATGGGTTTAATTTTTAGATGAAATGAAATGTGCATCTAGGTAGGTCCTCCCGTCAGGTAGACCGGTCGCCTGGTGCAAGTCTTTTTTTAAGTTGACGCAACTTCGGCGATTTGCATATCGATGGAAATGAAATGGTGATGAAGACAACAGAACACCTAGTCCCCGAACTGAGAAAATCTCTGACCCGGCTAGGATTCGAACCCTGACCCCACGCATGGCATTCTGCCGCTGTGGAGGCATACAACGTATTTTTTTAGATACATTGTATACTCCAATTCATGAAGATATTCTACAACGAATGCAAAGGCATAGAACCAATTCACTCTAACGAAACGTTTTTGACGATTACTTTGTACATTAAGATGCTCTGCCATGGTAACTGGATTACATTCTCTGAACTGCATGTCTTCTTCTTCTTTTTCTTCTTCTTCTTTCGCTTTTGCCTGTATCCCGCGCTTTCGCAGGGTCGGCATTGTTAGAATCGGATGTGGTAAGGTTATTGTTAAGGCGTGGCCGGATGCCCTTCCTACCGCCAACCCATACGGCCCGGGACGGAATTAGTGGACCCCAACTGTCTGCGTCTAGTGTAATCCATGGAATACTGTGAATGTGTTCAGATGTCTGCGAGGCGTGTAACTGAGGCGGGACGTGGGGACCAGCCCGGTATTCACCTAGGGGGATGTGGAAAACAGCCTAAAAACCACATCCAGGCTGGCCAGCACACCGGCTTCCGTCGTTAATCCGCAGGGCGGATTTGTTCAAAATGTTCAAATGTGTGTGAAATCTTATGGGACTTAACTGCTAAGGTCGTCAGTCCCTAAGGTTACACACTGCTTAACCTAAATTATCCATGCCCGAGGGAGGACTCGAACCTCCGCCGGGACCAGCCGCACAGTCCATGACTGCAGCGCCTAGACCGCTCGGCTAATCCCACGCGGCGGGGCGGATTTGAACCGGGGCCGGCGCGCCTACCCGAGTCCAGGAAGCAGCGCAGTAGCGCTCTCGGCTATCCTGTCGGGTCACTGAACTACATGTCCGTGTTGTGTTAGTAAAACATAAGTAAACGTAAAAGAACTTACACAGCGAACTGTGTTCCTATGGTGTTGCACATCAGTTGCCTCCGAACATCATAGTGATTTCCTCTCACATTCTCTTTTTCAGAATTTTACCGGCATATTCGTGGGATGTCAGGTCGCACAAAGCAGGCCTCTCTCTAATTTTTATAATAAATTTTTCCGTATTGAAGTCCATTATGACCGAAAGATCATTTTGCAGAAACTTAGCAACACACAAAGAATGAAATGTAAGAGATCACACATCGCATCGACGGTTGGCCGCACACTGGCAGTCTAGCGTGCCCACTGCCCCATGCAGCTGCGTGTAACTTTGGCCGCAGCGGCACATTGGTGGAGGCTGGTCGTGTGACAAAATACTCATCAGAAGGGCGTCTGATAACAGCTGGCTGCGTGCGCGTTGCAAGGTACACTTCCACGTAAACCTGGTCGCATCAGACCAGCCGCAAGTCTGCCGTGGTCGATGCATCACTGCCATCGCCCATGACACAATCCAGTGTAAATAATACGATCCGCGTGCACCAAATGCCGTGGTAAAACTTATAATTTCTCGCTTGACGTGCCTCTCTCACAGCTGACAACAAGAGCGAGCAGGAACTTCACGACTATAAGTGCCACGTGGTGGTACTATCCATACGAGGGACACGAATGACGTGCATGAGTAAACTTCGTAAGTTTGGCAGTCACTCGTAAATGACGTCTAACGCTAATTTTTAGGGCAAGAAACGTTGTTTTTTATTTTTAAAAAAATACGACAATAGTGTAAAAGCTCCCCAACAAAATCACTCAGACAAGCAATACATCAGAGCAAGTAGCAGATGTGTACGTTATGTTGAGATTTTTAAACGTTGACATGCTCGTAGGAAGTTAGTTTATTCCCCTACACGCATTTGGAGTTGATTCTGGTTGAATGTGTTACGTAGTTAACGTACAATTAACTCACAATTGTCTGCTTACATAATTTCAACAGTAATTTGGAATTTTGCATTACTTTGGTGTCTGCACATTCTGCACATTCAGCTGCTTCGGCTTCAGTGACGCCATAAAACTGCATGTCAGAAAGTGACCTTAACGTTCAGATCTCATATGGATGTGTACACAAGTAAGTAAACTGCCCGCAAATGCTTGTAAACCACTTAAGCGATAAACAGTGCACCTCCGTAGATGGAAAACTAGGGTTCAACGTTCCACCAAAGATGAGGTCATCAGAGACAGAGCAGAAGTTCGGGTTGGGGATGGATTTCGGTCATGTCTGTTCACTGGAACCATCCCCGGCACTCGCCTTAAGCGATTTATGAAAATACCAGAAATGTGGGTGGCCGGCCGCGGATCTGAAACGCCGACCTCCCAAATACGAGTCCCACGCCACTGCACCATCTGGCTCGGTTGCACTTCCGTAAGCAATTACACATGGACGTCGGCATGACGGGATTCAAACAAATTGTTATTTGACTGCTGTCTTGCCAACATAAGTGTGTTAGTGATAAGTACAGTCATATAATGAAACAGTGACTTCACTTATCATTAACATCCTTGTACGAGTTGGTTAGTTACATGTTTCATAGATCATTTGTACGATTTTTTTTATCGAAATGATGTTGAACGAGTCAGTTCGTAGGATATGTATACATGATTAGCGTTATCATTAATGAACACATTGCCGCGCGGGGTAGCCGCCAAGAACGATTCAAGTATTTCCCTGACAGGCGCAAGTTTATCTATTTACTTTTCTATTGCCTGCTTTCTATGTCATCAAACAGCGCGCATCTGAACAGGAACGGAAGCAAGTACAAACTCAACTTAGTGTGAAATATCTCAATTGCAAAATAATTTGTGTCCCACAGGTTCTTTAGTTTCATACGTCCACAGCAGTAAAAATTGCCCAGACCAAGTAACCCAACAAAAGCGTTTCGTTTCCTGGCAAAGATGCCCAAATGCTTCTTATGTACACATTAGTATATGCACTTATTTTCTGGAAAACACTTCCATAAAGAAAGGAAGCGCTCTAAGGTCGTTTTCGTAGTTCTAGGTGTACTTCTCACACCTGGTAGGTGAGGAGTGGTATTTTGTGGTCGTGTCCATACAGTTCTTGGTGGAGCCACCCCTGCCTGCCCTGTTAGAAAACGAATAACGTGCCTCGAATGGAAGAGATGTGGTAGAACCAGTCGCACTAATCTATCTAAATGATGTATCAAAAGTTCTTTCTGAGTTCCAAGTTTGTAACTAGCTGTCAGATTAAATGAGAGAATGGCCTTGAATGAATTTTACGATACATTGTTACTGCTTTGTTACAATTTTAATGCAAAGTCCGTACTATTACGGAGTTACATTTCCGTATATGATCGGTCGATTTGGGGGAGGAGACATGATGTATATGAGCGAATATTCACTCTGTGTTATATCAATCGTTCTCTTGAACAGAACGATTCCCAATCATGACTTGTATAACACGCCACGCAGTTTTAAGTTATTCAAAAAGTCACAGTTCACACAGAAAGTCCGGAATTCCCACGTTTGACTTTATCACTCGTTCGTAAACACTTTCTGACATTACATGTTCAATTTTAATTAATAATTCCGCAAAATTACCACTTATCTTCAGAGCTCCCGGTATCGTCATGGTGGCTGAGATCCAGATCCCTTCTAGATCCCACAAAGTAATTTTCTAGCCCACAAAATCCGCGCGAACGTACTGTCTTCTGACTGTCTGAGAAATCTCACAGCCAACCCGCTATCAGAATTAAACGACTCTGTTCCACGCCTTTTACGTGGGTTGGAAAAAAAAGTGATTTCAACACCACCGCAACAGGAAGGATGTGCGTCAGTGGCACGCCCGTTGTCTGTATCGTATAGAAGGTCAACTGAAGTAGTGCAGCGAGCGGCACGGCTATATTTGAGTCAGTTGCTGTGTGTACCGACTGTAAAGTGCGGGAGGCCAATTCGAGCACCCCAACAGTATGATAGGAAACAACGACGTACGTACGTCGCTCAGTAGTGAAGTGGCACGCTGTCTGAGCGCACAACAATCTTTCCTTCTGGCACTGCATCCCATCATGCTTCATGACAACGCTGGATGCCATAGGGCGAACCCCGTGCAGGCGCTCCAATGTTCGTGGAGGTGGCAGATACTGGAACATTCGCCGTATTCACCAGATACGAGTCCGAGCGACTACGACCTGTTCGCCAAAATGAAGTAATCTCTTCTTGGCACGCGCTAAAACACAAGAGAAGGCAGGTCATCATCCTTGCCTTAGTGCGGTCCCTGCAAGACATCGACAGAGGTGGATGTGCTGACGGTGTTGGTTCAAATGGCTCTGAACACTATGGGACTTAACGTCTAAGGTCATCAGTCCCCTAGAACTTAGAACTACTTAAACCTAACTAACCTAAGGACATCACACACATCCATGCCCGAGGCAGGATTCGAACCCACTTCGCCGGCCGGAGTGGCCGTGCAGTTCTCGGCGCTACAGTCTGGAACCGAGCGACAGCTACGGTCGCAGGTTCGCATCCTGCCTCGGGCATGGATGTGTGTGATGTCCTTAGGTTAGTTAGGTTTAATTGGTTCTAAGTTCTAGGGGACTGATGACCTCAGAAGTTAAGTCGCATAGTGCTCAGAGCCATTTGAACCATTTTTTCGAACCTGCGACCGTAGCGGTCGCGCGGTTCCGGACTGAAGTGCCTAGAACCGCTCGGCCGGCGCTGACGGTGTATGACACCTTCCATCTCTGTGGGGGAAGGTGATCGAGGCGATTATGTTGAGGGCATGTAATGCGGTGAACATCTGTCAGTAACGTCTGGTATGAATTACAACCGCGTTGCCACTACTTTTTTTTGTAACCCATGTACATTTGAACCAATCACAACAGATATCTTTTCAGAGAAATTAATAAATAAACAATTTTAGAAATCTCATTAATAACGGAATATTTTTTCTTTACCAAATCGTATTATCGTAGTATCCTTTCCCAGTACCATAAACTGATGAATTACACATAACGTACTTCCCCTTAGTACCAGGGCGTGCTGAAAAGGAATGCCTCGGAATTTTTTATGTTAAAACTCTTAAAGCTTCTTAAATAAAACGAATGTTTTGAACATTCTATATCTTTATTCTTCATATCTAAATGTTGCAGCCCTCTGCCGTTAGAGGGCTCCGAATTGTAGCGGGTGACATGATGGTGTGTAATTTAACTGTGTCGGTGAGTGTGAAACAGAGAGCTGTAATCCAGTTTCGAATGCGAAGCGTTCGCCCGCAAATGTCCTTCAGCAAGGCGACGCCAGACCACACGGGTACTGCGACATGTGCAGCTATCCAACGCTTTAGGTTCACTGTCATCAGTTATCCTCCATACAGTCCCTACGTGGCCCCATTCGATTTTCATATGTTTACAAGACTTAAAGAACACCTTCGAAGACCTCTATTAGTGATGAAACGGTGCAGGCAGAGGTGAGGTTGTGGCTTCGTCAACAAAGTCAGACATTATACAGCGACGGTACGAACAAACTGGTCCCTCGGAAGAAATGTGTTCGTCGCCAGGGTGACCATATTGAGAAATAATTGCATAAACATGAAGATGTAGAATGTTAACGTTGTTTTATTTAAAAAGCTTTACGAGTTTTCGCAAAAATATTTCGCATGGATTACTTTCCAGCTCGCCTGCTCATACAACGTAAATGTAATGTCCTGACACAGACACGACAATATTCATTTACCATATTAGTTCATATTAATAACTCCAATATTAATAGCTAAACATATTAAACCAGCAATAATTAATAAACGATATAATATCAGCGGAAGATTACATTTAGTTTCCAAAATAATTTGTTTTGACCGCTTAGGAATTCATTGTCTGTACGATAACGATATCGTTCGGCCATAGCCATAACTACTTGGAATTAACAGGTTTGTAAGAAGCACATTTGTCATGCTACGACCATGACTCTTCTCAGTATGAAGTTACAGGCTATCGTTAAACTGGCATAGGCGCTATGTCTCAAGAGCTCTTCATCCAGTACGGTAATTCGTCTTTCCCAAAGTAGTAATAGTTATTTTTAAAACGTATTTCATCATCATCACCATCCATCTCTGTATCAGATTCATGTTCCAATTTTTCGCACTCATCAGATGATTGCCGGCCGCTGTTGGCCGAGCGGTTCTAGGCACTTCAGTCCGGAACCGCTGCTGCTACGATTGAAGGTTCGAATTCCGCCTCGGGCGTGGATGTGTGTGATGTCCTTAGATTAGTTAGGTTTAAGAAGTTCTAAGGCTAGGGGACTGATGACCTCAGATGTTAAGTCCCATCGTGCTTAGAGTCATTTGAACCATCAGATCATTCTGAATTTGATTTATCATACTCTTCTCATGCTCAACTTCTTCAAGTAATCTCTGTATTTATCTTCTTCATCCATCCGTATACATGCTTTAGATTGAGTTGTTGCCATACAGTAACTGATGGAACACTGTCTACAAGATTTTTATTTCACTTGAAAAGCTGTTAGAATAGCGGTACTAGACAACAATGGCTTCACTTAGTATAACATGAAATGCGTCAGCAATGAAATGGCTGTAAAATTAAAAAAACTGACACTTGTTATTATTTTTGCTTTTAGCATGAGAACTGGCGGAGGGTGTCCTGAACACCCTAAAGTATGTTTTTGGCAACTGAAAAAGCAATGATATTTGATATTTTGTGTATTCTAATTTAGTTATTTGCATAACTGTTAGAAAATTTAAACTTATCATATGAGCGGCTTTTAATGTGTAGTGTCCACAACCAGCGTTGCCATCTTTATGGGTACAAAAATCGGGACAATTGTTCGAAAGCTCGGCGAGGGAGGGGGGATTATGGACCATCGAGTGTAGAAAATAAATAAAACGCGTTTATACTTATTTTATTATTACTATTATTACATACACATATTTATTTACTATTTTTCCATGGATATTTTTGTTACTCCGAGTCGCTTTCAACAATGTGGAGTTATTTTTGTAAGATACGGTACTAATAAATTCCGAATATGTTATGTCCATATTACGCGAAATTTCAACGTTTATGGGTATTTATCCGTTTGATGGTCATTAAAGAAAAAACCTGTTCCATATACGCATTTGAGAACGGTGTGCTCAAAGCAAGAGATACAATACCAAATAATATATTTAACTTATGATCTTTTGCTGTTTAAAATATTTGTACCAACTTTTATCTACACTATGATTTTGATCGATGTGAGTCAATATTTTCTTTAAACACGGTAGTCTTCAAATAGCTCATCGGTTGAAAATCATTCATCTGAATCGAATCCTAAAACAGAAGTAGCATCACAAAGTTCTGTAAACGTCGACTCACCAGAGAGTGACAATCGTTCCAGCTTTATGAATGGATTTGATTCATTAAAATCAAAGTGGCTTTGGAGTACGCAAGTGCATTTTGATCAAATAATTTAAAATCTGAAACAGACGTTCCATAAGCTTTCTCATCAGTGCGATTTCGTGCGATATGTAAATGCAACCCAATTTTTTTTTCAATTCTTGTCTGCAGACCTGCCACATTTTCTAGAATTCTATATAATTGGGTCGAAGCGGTTGTTATGTCCTGCAACGCCAAGCTAACCTTTTCAAACATTGTGCATACATTGGCACAAAAATGTAAGTACAAAGACGCCTTACTAACCAATGCGATTCCTCGTCGCTTTCATCGTCTGTTGTAATGGGTAACAGTGTTTTATAGTCTTTGGGACACTCATTACCAATCCATAAGAAATAGGAAATTATTCTGGGTAAGCTTTCAGAATCTGTTATATGGGTGTACCCAAAGAAAGCCAGCTTGTAGTCCGTTCTAATTGCGCAAAGGCTACAGACTCGGTCAAATGTTCCATTCTTAAGGTGCAAAATGAGAAATGACTATAAATTCTCTTGGCTTATAGCATCAGCCATTTCAAATGCACACTCAAAAAAATTCAATACTTTTGCTTGACATCCGTCTTCATGGGAAAAATATTGAATACAAACGGGATACATTTTCCTGTTTCCTTTATTAGATGTATCTGTAACGATACTTAAGTAAATTTTAGGATTTCCGTCACGATCACAAGATTTAAGAGCTGACACTGCAATTACTTCAGCTTTGGGGCCGTGTCCGTCTTCGACTATACTTTCAGACTTAGTTCTGCCACAGGAATTTTTTTTTTGCAGTAGCTGAATCTGGTAATATATATGGAAGCAATTTCATGGCACAGTTCCTTGGAAGACTATGAAATACTACTTTACCACAATGATTTGTTTCCGTTCGTTCAACCAAGGTTATCACATTAATTTCTGCTGAATAACATTTTGGAAAAAACTTGTCGTTAATTTCGGTGAGCTTCTCAAAAGCTCTTTCTTTTCATGTTCATTTACATTTGCGTGATGTTTAACGTCGCTCAACCCACCATGATATATGGAAAAATCCCTATCGCAAATTTTGCTTAGTGCGCAAAAAACTGTGCTGCCTTTGGCTATTCATGAATTACTTTGTAACCATTCAACACGAAATTAGTATAAATGCTTTGCCTTTTTTTTGAGTGCAATGAGATATTTTTGCAATTTCTCTATCTTGTTTATCATAATTATTGTCACTTTCAGGATCAGTCATTGTGGCAAATTGTTTTCTGAAAAGAGAGATAAACATCACGCTAATCCACGCCAAGTGTCATACAGACACTCAAAAAATAAAATTAAAAATATTGCAAAATTATATATATATATATATATATATATATATATATATATTTTACAGCACCAGTTCACTGGAGCAGACCCACGCACCGCCTATACAGGCGGGATACAAAAACTAATAACTCAAGATTGAAAATAGATATCGCTTTACGGTGAACTGTAAATAAAACCTTGATATGTAGCTACATTTCAAAGCCAATAATGTATGATCTAAAGTAAATAAAAAGTAAACTTGTAGGAACATGAAAAATTTACTATAAGAACATGCAATGGCTTACTTTATTTCAAAGCTGAACAATTAACGTAACGAATTACGAAATATTGTCTGTTTATTATCAAGCTAATATATTTCACTATGAGATTTTTAAAGTTTCAGTTTTTTATACTGAATAGTTTCCTTAAAATCGGATAAGAAGTATTTTTGAGAGACAGTCACTTTTGCGCTAGCGAAGTTCCTACTGTAAAAATATGACACCATGAAAAGTTTTTACTGTAAGCTTCTGGAAATACATTTGAATGGAAGCGTACTTTTTGTTTCAATATATACCCTAACTGTTGGTCAGTGGCCTCATTGTTTCCAGAAAGAGATTCGCACAATTCTTTACGGCGCGCTGCCGCCCAAGCAGCTACGATTTAAACAAGAGCGCGCGACGCTGCACTGTTATCTGATTACGTGGTGCAAAGGGTTAAGTTCTCAGTTCCTATGTTGCGCTCCTTGCATTAAAAATAATAATATATAATTTGTATTTACACGTAGGTAATAAAACAACAATTCTTCCTCAGCTAAGGCGACGCTAGGAATTGATGAGTTAATTGATCTAGCTTCGTTTTAGGGATTCGGTTGCCAGGATTGCCATATATATATATATATATATATATATATATATATATATATATATATATATATATATATATATATATATATATATATACTCCGCGAGCCACCTTACGGTGTGTGGCGGAGGGTACTTATTGTACCACTATCTGATCCCCCCTTCCCTGTTCCATTCACGAATTGTGCGTGGAAAGAACGACTGCTTGTAAGTCTCCGTATTTGCTCTAATTTCTCGGATCTTTTCGTTGTGATCATTACGCGAGATATATGTGGGCGGTAGTAATATGTTGCCCATCTCTTCCCGGAATGTGCTCTCTCGTAATTTCGATAATAAACCTCTCCGTATTGCGTAACGCCTTTCTTGAAGTGTCCGCCACTGGAGCTTGTTCAGCATCTCCGTAACGCTCTCGCGCTGACTAAATGTCCCCATGACGAATCGCGCTGCTTTTCGCTGGATCATGTCTATCTCTTCTATTAATCCAACCTGGTAAGGGTCCCATACTGATGAGCAATACTCAAGAATCGGACGAACAAGCGTTTTGTAAGCTACTTCTTTCGTCGATGAGTCACATTTTCTTAGAATTCTTCCTATGAATCTCAACCTGGCGCCTGCTTTTCCCACTATTTGTTTTATGTGATCATTCCACTTCAGATCGCTCCGGATAGTAACTCCTAAGTATTTTACGGTCGTTACCGCTTCCAATGATTTACCACCTATGGCATAATCGTACTGGAATGGATTTCTGCCCCTATGTATGCGCATTATATTACATTTATCTACGTTTAGGGAAAGCTGCCAGCTGTCGCACCATGCATTAATCCTCTGCAGGTCCTCCTGGAGTACGTACGAGTCTTCTGATGTTGCTACTTTCTTGTAGACAACCGTGTCATCTGCAAATAGCCTCACGGAGCTACCGATGTTGTCAACTAAGTCATTTATGTATATTGTAAACAATAAAGGTCCTATCACGCTTCCCTGCGGTACTCCCGAAATTACCTCTACATCTGCAGATTTTGAACCGTTAAGAATGACATGTTGTGTTCTTTCTTCTAGGAAATCCTGAATCCAATCACAAACCTGGTCCGATATTCCGTAAGCTCGTATTTTTTTCACTAAACGTAAGTGCGGAACCGTATCAAATGCCTTCCTGAAGTCCAGGAATACGGCATCAATCTGCTCGCCAGTGTCTACGGCACTGTGAATTTCTTGGGCAAATAGGGCGAGCTGAGTTTCACATGATCTCTGTTTGCGGAATCCATGTTGGTTATGATGAAGGAGATTTGTATTATCTAAGAACGTCATAATACGAGAACACAAAACATGTTCCATTATTCTACAACAGATTGACGTAAGCGAAATAGGCCTATAATTATTCGCATCTGATTTATGACCCTTCTTGAAAATGGGAACGACCTGCGCTTTCTTCCAGTCGCTAGGTACTTTACGTTCTTCCAGCGATCTACGATAAATTGCTGATAGAAAGGGGGCAAGTTCTTTAGCATAATCACTGTAGAATCTTAAGGGTATCTCGTCTGGTCCGGATGCTTTTCCGCTACTAAGTGATAGCAGTTGTTTTTCAATTCCGATATCGTTTATTTCAATATTTTCCATTTTGGCGTCCGTGCGACGGCTGAAGTCAGGGACCGTGTTACGATTTTCCGCAGTGAAACAGTTTCGGAACACTGAATTCAGTATTTCTGCCTTTCTTCGGTCGTCCTCTGTTTCGGTTCCATCGTGGTCAACGAGTGACTGAATAGGGGATTTAGATCCGCTTACCGATTTTACATATGACCAAAACTTTTTAGGGTTCTTGTTTAGATTGTTTGCCAATGTTTTATGTTCGAATTCGTTGAATGCTTCTCTCATTGCTCTCTTTACGCTCTTTTTCGCTTCGTTCAGCTTTTCCTTATCAGCTATGATTCGACTACTCTTAAACCTATGATGAAGCTTTCTTTGTTTCCGTAGTACCTTTCGTACATGATTGTTATACCACGGTGGATCTTTCCCCTCGCTTTGGACCTTAGTCGGTACGAACTTATCTAAGGCGTACTGGACGATGTTTCTGAATTTTTTCCATTTTTGTTCCACATCCTCTTCCTCAGAAATGAACGTTTGATGGTGGTCACTCAGATATTCTGCGATTTGTGCCCTATCACTCTTGTTAAGCAAATATATTTTCCTTCCTTTCTTGGCATTTCTTATTACACTTGTAGTCATTGATGCAACCACTGACTTATGATCACTGATACCCTCTTCTACATTCACGGAGTCGAAAAGTTCCGGTCTATTTGTTGCTATGAGGTCTAAAACGTTAGCTTCACGAGTTGGTTCTCTAACTATCTGCTCGAAGTAATTCTCGGACAAGGCAGTCAGGATAATGTCACAAGAGTCTCTGTCCCTGGCTCCAGTTCTGATTGTGTGACTATCCCATTCTATACCTGGTAGATTGAAGTCTCCCCCTATTACAATAGTATGATCACGAAACTTCTTCACGACGTTCTGCAGGTTCTCTCTGAGGCGCTCAACTACTACGGTTGCTGATGCAGGTGGTCTATAGAAGCATCCGACTATCATATCTGACCCACCTTTGATACTTAACTTAACCCAGATTATTTCACATTCGCATTCGCTAATAACTTCACTGGATATTATTGAATTCTTTACTGCTATAAATACTCCTCCACCATTGGCGTTTATCCTATCCTTGCGGTATATATTCCATTCTGTGTCTAGGATTTCGTTACTGTTCACTTCCGGTTTTAACCAACTTTCCGTTCCTAATACTATATGCGCACTATTTCCTTCTATAAGAGATACTAATTCAGGAACCTTGCCCTGGATACTCCTGCAGTTTACCAATATTACGTTAACGTTTCCTGTTTTTGGTCTCTGAGGACGGACATTCTTTATCAACGATGATAATGTCCTCTCTGGTAAGCCGTCAGGTATTTTATCGTTTCGCCCAAGGGGGGGTCCCTCTAACCTAAAAAAACCCCGTGTGCACGCCACACGTACTCTGCTACCCTAGTAGCTGCTTCCGGTGTGTAGTGCACGTCTGACCTGTCTAGGGGGGCCCTACAGTTCTCCACCCAATAACGGAGGTCGATGAATTTGCAACCATTATAGTCGCAGAGTCGTCTGAGCCTCTGGTTTAGACCCTCCACACGGCTCCAAACCAGAGGACCGCGATCGACTCTGGGCACTATGCTGCAGATATTAAGCTCAGCTTGCACTCCGCGTGCGATGCTGGTTGTCTTCACCAAATCAGCCAGCCGCCGGAAGGAACCAAGGATGGCCTCAGAACCCAAGCGGCAGGCGTCATTCGTTCCGACATGTGCTACTATCTGCAGCCGGTCACACCCAGTGCGTTCAATAGCTGCCGGAAGGGCCTCCTCCACATTACGGACGAGACCCCCCGGCAAGCACACCGAGTGCACACTGGCATTCTTCCCCGACCTACCCGCTATTTTCCTGAGGGGCTCCATAACCCGCCTAACGTTGGAGCTCCCTATAACTAATAGGCCCGCCCTCTGTGACTGTCGGGACCTTGCCGGAGAATCGGCCACTGGCCCAACAGGCGAGGCACCCTGTGGTGGCTCGGAAACGATGTCATCACCACTAGGAAGCACCCCGTACCTGTTGGAAAGGGGTAAGGCAGCTGCCACGCGGCCAGATCCCACCTTCGCCTTTCGGCCAGGCACGCGCGAGCCCACCACTGTCCGCCATTCACCCTGGAGTGATGGCTGACCGGTAAGATGCTCACTGCCGGAAGACGCAGCGACATCAGGGGTTCCATGTGATTCCAAGGCCACCGAAGTAGGCATAGGTCTCACCACAGTTACCCCAACGCCACTACGAGCCGACGCCTGCGCCTCGAGCTCGATGAGCCTAACAGACAAAGCCTCCACCTGCCCCCGAAGAGTGGCCAATTCTCCTTGCGTCCGCTCACAACAACCACAGTCCCTACACATGACTATGTTTACCCTACTCTATACGGTGACAAATTCCCAAGATAATCTTCTGATGAGCTACTCTGATAATCAAGAAACACTCACTGAAATACGAGACGCGAAAACTACGCTAGGTTTTCCCAGAAAAACTATTTAAAAGCTAAGCGCAGCAAATAAGTACAAAAACGCTTTATACAAACAGTACTCGCTGCTGCTGGTGCTGTCGCTCTGGTTGTCACAAGACAACTGCTGATTCAGGTGACTAGTGGCTAACGGCCGCGAAACAAACAAAAGACGGTTTTAGGGCGCTTTCTGTTCTAAACGATCAAGAAAACACTAAGAAATCTAACACGAAAACTACGTAAAGTTTTATCAAGAACTGTTAGTTACTATGCAGAGCAGATAAACACAAATAGAACCCCTTCCTTAGTGGAAGGTCGTAAACAAAATGCAAAATAAACGCTTTATACAAACAGTACTCGCTGCTGCTGGTGCTGTCGCTCTGGTTGTCACAAGACAACTGCTGATTCAGGTGACTAGTGGCTAACGGCCGCGAAACAAACAAAAGACGGTTTTAGGGCGCTTTCTGTTCTAAACGATCAAGAAAACACTAAGAAATCTAACACGAAAACTACGTAAAGTTTTATCAAGAACTGTTAGTTACTATGCAGAGCAGATAAACAGAAATAGAACCCCTTCCTTAGTGGAAGGTCGTAAACAAAATGCAAAATAAACGCTTTATACAAACAGTACTCGCTGCTGCTGGTGCTGTCGCTCTGGTTGTCACAAGACAACTGCTGATTCAGGTGACTAGTGGCTAACGGCCGCGAAACAAACAAAAGACGGTTTTAGGGCGCTTTCTGTTCTAAACGATCAAGAAAACACTAAGAAATCTAACACGAAAACTACGTAAAGTTTTATCAAGAACTGTTAGTTACTATGCAGAGCAGATAAACACAAATAGAACCCCTTCCTTAGTGGAAGGTCGTAAACAAAATGCAAAATAAACGCTTTATACAAACAGTACTCGCTGCTGCTGGTGCTGTCGCTCTGGTTGTCACAAGACAACTGCTGATTCAGGTGACTAGTGGCTAACGGCCGCGAAACAAACAAAAGACGGTTTTAGGGCGCTTTCTGTTCTAAACGATCAAGAAAACACTAAGAAATCTAACACGAAAACTACGTAAAGTTTTATCAAGAACTGTTAGTTACTATGCAGAGCAGATAAACAGAAATAGAACCCCTTCCTTAGTGGAAGGTCGTAAACAAAATGCAAAATAAACGCTTTATACAAACAGTACTCGCTGCTGCTGGTGCTGTCGCTCTGGTTGTCACAAGACAACTGCTGATTCAGGTGACTAGTGGCTAACGGCCGCGAAACAAACAAAAGACGGTTTTAGGGCGCTTTCTGTTCTAAACGATCAAGAAAACACTAAGAAATCTAACACGAAAACTACGTAAAGTTTTATCAAGAACTGTTAGTTACTATGCAGAGCAGATAAACACAAATAGAACCCCTTCCTTAGTGGAAGGTCGTAAACAAAATGCAAAATAAACGCTTTATACAAACAGTACTCGCTGCTGCTGGTGCTGTCGCTCTGGTTGTCACAAGACAACTGCTGATTCAGGTGACTAGTGGCTAACGGCCGCGAAACAAACAAAAGACGGTTTTAGGGCGCTTTCTGTTCTAAACGATCAAGAAAACACTAAGAAATCTAACACGAAAACTACGTAAAGTTTTATCAAGAACTGTTAGTTACTATGCAGAGCAGATAAACACAAATAGAACCCCTTCCTTAGTGGAAGGTCGTAAACAAAATGCAAAATAAACGCTTTATACAAACAGTACTCGCTGCTGCTGGTGCTGTCGCTCTGGTTGTCACAAGACAACTGCTGATTCAGGTGACTAGTGGCTAACGGCCGCGAAACAAACAAAAGACGGTTTTAGGGCGCTTTCTGTTCTAAACGATCAAGAAAACACTAAGAAATCTAACACGAAAACTACGTAAAGTTTTATCAAGAACTGTTAGTTACTATGCAGAGCAGATAAACAGAAATAGAACCCCTTCCTTAGTGGAAGGTCGTAAACAAAATGCAAAATAAACGCTTTATACAAACAGTACTCGCTGCTGCTGGTGCTGTCGCTCTGGTTGTCACAAGACAACTGCTGATTCAGGTGACTAGTGGCTAACGGCCGCGAAACAAACAAAAGACGGTTTTAGGGCGCTTTCTGTTCTAAACGATCAAGAAAACACTAAGAAATCTAACACGAAAACTACGTAAAGTTTTATCAAGAACTGTTAGTTACTATGCAGAGCAGATAAACACAAATAGAACCCCTTCCTTAGTGGAAGGTCGTAAACAAAATGCAAAATAAACGCTTTATACAAACAGTACTCGCTGCTGCTGGTGCTGTCGCTCTGGTTGTCACAAGACATATATATATATATATGGCAATCCTGGCAACCGAATCCCTAAAACCATACTTAATCAAAAAGAGTAAAACGTCTTGTCGCAACGTTTCGATGAGTTTCGTACCCATCATCTCATCGAAACGTTGCGACAAGACGACGCCACCACTCGGCTGATAACCCGGGAAGAATTCATCATTGGAATACGCCGAGAAAGACTGTAATCGCATATGCTGCAAAGACTGGCAACTTGCTTTAAATGTTCAGAAATGTAAAATTGTGTACTTCACAAAACGAAAAAACATTAATATCTTATAATATCAATAAATCGCTGTTGGAATCGGCCAACTCATACAAATACCTGGGTGTAACGCTCTAGGGATATGAAATGGAATGATCAAATAGGCTCGGTCATGTGTAAAGTAGGTGGTAGACGTCGGTTTATTGGTAGAATACTGGGGAAGTGCAAACAGTCTACAAAGGAGATTGCTTATAAATAACTCGTGCGACCCATCGTAGAATATTGCTCAGATTTGTGGACTCCGTACCAAGTAGGACTGACAGTGGATGTTAAATGTACACAGCGAAGGACAGCACGAATGGTCACAGGCTCCCTTGATCAGTGGGAGAGTGTCACAGAGATACTGAAGGAACTCAACTGGAAGGGTCTTGAAAATATACGTAAACTATCCCGAGAAAGTCAGCTAACAAAGTTTCAAGAACCGGTTTTAAATGGTGACTATAGGAATATACAACAATCTCCTACGTATCATTCACATAGGGTTCGTGAGAATAATATCAGAATAATTACTGCATCCACAGAGGCATTTAAACGATCTTTCTTCTCACTCTCCATACGTGAATGAAACAAGAAGAAATCCTAGTAACTGCTTTCCTCTGCCATGCACCTTAACGTTGGTTTGCAGAGTGCAGATGTAGATACAGATGTAGATCGGAGAGTGTGTTTTGTATTTTTTTTTTAAATATGAATGGCAACTCCAGTCTCCACTTCTCAGAGTAGTTCATGGTCCCTGGATAGTTACAAATTCTAACGTGAAGTTCTTACTCAACATGAGCTAAACGAGACGAAACAAAACTGCACAATCATTGACTAGACAAATGAGTCGCAGCCATATTGCCACACTTCGCTGATGACCAGTCAGGCAGGTGTACCGCAAGTACGAATCGCATGCAGTCCATTACATTCCCTGGGATTTCCATGTCGTTAGCGTCGGACCGCTGCGATATGCCCAGACAGGTGGGACGTACGAAGCAATCAGTCGCCCATGCGACGGATCACTACGATCCGTCGCTAGTGTGTGAGGCCCGTTACACTTCACTTGATTTTCCAACACATGAGTAACTTTATTTAATCTAATTACTTCATATTCAAAAGACGTCTGTGCTGAAGGTTATGAGACTTATGGCTCTGTTTCTAGCTCTGACATTGCAACAATTGTAGAATTAGTATTTTTCTGCGTCGGGAAACAGTTTTATCGCTTTTCACGTTTTGTTATCATATCTGTCTGGTAATTTTCTCTTCAGCGACAGTTGAGATGGTTGATTTGGTATCTTAAACAACGTATACTTAGTACAGTGAGGCTTGAGAGCTGGCAGCGCAGTTGGCAGTCTTTGACGTGGGAGTGCAGTGGGCCAGCGACTGCAGTCTGCGTCACCTAGCACGGCGCTTCCACGCATAGAGGCGGAGCGGAAAGGAAGCGTGGGGAGATCAGAACTGCGCATGCGCGTCATCAAAGCTGGCAAACGAAGTCCACGTTGCCGAAGTGCATTGCTACGGACAACAGTCAGGCTCGTTTGCCTACAGTACATTGTATTGTACGTTCATATCTATAAGGGGAATAATAAGTATTAAAACAAATTTCGATCAATCGCCATGAGAGAAATATTAATTCACGCCTTGACAACATTGCGTCCACTGCTCCACGGATGTACTGCCGGCCGTTGTAGCCGAGCGGTTCTAGGCGCTTCAGTCCGGAACCGCGCTGCTGCTACGGTCACAGGTTCGAATCCTGCCTCGGGGAATGGATGTTTGTGGTGTCCTTAGGTTAGTTAGGTTTAAGTAGTTCTAAGTCTAGAGGACTGATGACCTCAGATGTTAAGTCCCATACTGCTTAGAGCCATTTGAACCATTTGAACAGATGTACTCTGTCTGGCGTCGGGAGATGAGAACAGCTGACACAGCTTTGTCTAGACGTGAAGTACAATTTTTCTCAAAACGACAATTGTCTAACGACAAGGTAATTGAAACTGCTTGCAATAATTACCTTTTATATCGATTTGAACTGCATTATAAGAAAAAATTTAATACACAACAAAACTAACTTCAAGCACAAGGTTAGGTTAGTGGTGTTTAACGTCCTGTCGACAACGAGGTCATTAGAGACGGAGCGCAAGCTCGGGTTAGGGAAGGATGGAGAAGGAAATCGGCCGTGCCCTTTCAAAGGAACCATTCCGGCATTTGCCTGAAACGATTTAGGTAAATCACGGAAAACCTAAATCATGATGGCCGGAGACGGGATTGAACCGTCGTCCTCCCGAATGCGATTCAAGCACAACTGAAATCTTTATATTTGCTTGATAACTGCTTCCGCTCAATAGAATTTTTAAAAAGTGTGAGGTGTGTGTGTGTGTGCGTGCGCGCGCGCGCGTGTGTGTGTGTGTGGTTGTTTGACTGTAGTTAATTGTAATAACTGCATATAAAAAAGGAATTAGTGGTAGAAAAGATTAATGTAAAAGACTATCGTAAAAATGGTTAGTAAGTTGTCATATTTTTAGTCGTTAACAGGCATTAGGAGTGTAAAATAACAGGTTCGATGTTACAGTGTGAGGCCGCATTTATAATCCATTGAACAAGCAAACAATTAACCATCATCTGCGAATAACTCCAGGGAATCTGACCGATAACATTGAAAATCACCGATATCTTGACAAGTAACAGTTACTGTCATTTTAGGGCCGTATCCAGTTCGTGCCTTGAAAATGACAGAGATTTACAACATGGTGGGAGAAGCTTAACTTCTCCTTGGGCAATATGTGTTGAACATTGTAGTCTGCATAATTAAAAGGATACAAAGTCCTACTCAAAAAGTTTAGGAAGTTCTCATTATTGTGTATGCAAATGATATGTTCAAACACATTTTTTAAACCATGAGTCTTTAAAACTAAGAAATATTATTATGTCTTTCCAAAGTCTACATCATAATACCATCGTCACTTCTACTTGAGTATGTTTCCGAACAATGTGATTGTAAATTTACGATGATAGGTTCAAGGCTTATATCCATCATTACTTCCCAGTCAAATTCTTCTTTCTGAAACTTTTCAGCATAGCACAAAGACTGTGCCCATGCTACTGGTGGGATGTTGTCTGTTACCTCATGCACAAATGATGGGGCTACAATGACAGTGACACGTGGGTAAACGCAAAACTGTGTGATCCCATTCACGTGCGAGAAAGTCAAGTTTGTACGTTCTGTCAAATCAAATGGTTCAAATGGCTCTGAGCACTATGGGACTTAACATCTGAGGTCATCAGTCCCCTAGAACTTAAAATTACTTAAACCTAACTAACCTAAGGACATCCCACACAACCGTGCCCGAAGCAAGATTCGAACCTACGACCGTAGCGATCGCGCGGTTTCAGACTGAAGCGCCTCAACCGCTCGGCCACATCGGCCGGCTACGTTCTGACACGTGACTTGTATAAATTGACGAACTGCAGGAGATCGGCACTAGTCTGATTTATACAGTGCTTAATATTTTATTTTTAAGCCGGGGAAAAATATCGGCTTTTCTGGTGTTTGTACCTAGTTGATGTTTTCTCTATAACAGTTGAATTATAATTGGCAATGGCCGACTTTGAAGGAAGGTATGACAAGAATTGTGAGTCACGTCACGAAACTGACAATGTTCATTGCCGAATGATAGACACTGCTGCTTTCCTTACACGTAAATACAAGTTTATTCTTAGAAATAAAATCAGAAGAAGAGTCAGCATGCAGAATAATTATCCGAGAACCTATCCCTACGAGTCCTTAAAACCGCCAGTAACATCGCTCATTTTCCAGCAGATCTTCTTGGAATGATTCTAATTGACCCATCTTTCATCAACGTAATACACTGTTGAACTACCTCCTTCTCTCGTATCGTGAATTTGTATATGTGATATAGTTCGTGCTGCAGCTGTGTCACTTCTGTGAACTAAAAACTCTCTTATTACTTGAAGCCCGAGGCAGGATTCGAACCTGTCGCGCGGTTCCTGACTGAAGCACCTAGAACCGCTCGCCTACCGCGGCCGGAAATATTATTGGTCGCCAGTGGCTAGTGGAGGGGTATGCGCAGAATGGCTGAAAATTGGGCCGCCTTCTTACATGACACGAACTTTAGCAGGGTGGTGAGTGGGTTGACAGACCTCCCCCTCCCCTATAGATCCTAACAATGCTGCTCAACTCATTGCAGTATTCTTTTTGGCAGCATTCTACTGAGCGATGTGTTGCATGATTAAACTTTTTTGTTCCTCTTGCGCTTGCAAGGTTTGCTTCTTTGCACAAACACACACAAACAGATTTTCGACATTAGCAAGGTACAACGAAATGCATAAATGTTACACATAAAGTATTGAATGTAGAAGTTGCGTTTGTTTTTCGTGGCTGGAGAACGGAAACAGCAAGATGATCGTCATCTGCCTGATCATCTCTCGTCACACGTCACGTGTTTTGGTATCTTCGCTGCTGCTGACCTCGTCGTCTGAGAAAGAAATTCACTATTCTGGCCGGCCACTGTGGGCGAGCGGTTCTAGGCGCTTCAAACTGGAACCGCGCTGCTGCTACGGTCGCAGGTTCGAATCCTGCCTCGGACATGGATGTGTGTGATGTCCTTAGGTTAGTTAGGTTTAAGTAGTTCTAAGTCTAGGAGACTGATGACTTCAGATGTTGTTTAAGTCCCATAGTGCTTAGAGCATTCTTCCCTTACGCCTTCTTCTATGTTCGACGTTGTTATGTATTTCTACACATTGTTCACGGCGTTATTCCAATTTTCTGGCTTTATTCGTGTGACAGCTTCATTTAGCAGCCCCTCTGTGTCTCGCACCGTGAAGATTTTGTTACGCTCCGCGATATCTGCTTTTGTTTGAGCCCAGACAAGTTCGATAGCGTTGTCATGCCAGTGGTACGGTGGAAGATGTATAATTTTACAGCCGTGGTTCTCTGCTAACGTATCAATTATATATTGCGTCTTCTGTGGCTTTTATCGTAACACGAGTTCCCGAGTCCGCCTGATTAGTTGAGTGGTAGTGTGCTTGCCTATCATGCAGCGGGGCCCGCCGGGTTGGAGATTTTCTCCGCTCGTGGAGTGGGTGTTGTGTCGCCCTCACCGTCATCACCGACGAGCAAGTCGATCAGTGTGGCGTCACCTGAAATAAGCCTTAAAATCCGGCGGCCGAACTTCCCTGGATGGGATTCTTTTTTACTACTTCCAGAAGTTCCGCTTTTCGCATTTTCTGTTCAAAACCTATTTTACTATCTTTCAACCAGCTGACTGTTTCGTCTCTCCTTGCAGCAGCCGTTTGTGCCTTATTTAATTGTGCAGAATGGCACTACCAGAACAGACATTTGATAGCAAACGAGTAATGAACCAGTCTTTAAATGTACCTGCATTCATTTCCTCGTGGTAGCCTAATTGAAAGTTTTTTGTGACTGAAACGTCGTCACAGCACCAGGCACAACACCGGTCATAGAACCAGCATGAACCATAATTAATCAGCCGGCCGCAGTGGCCGAGCGGTTCTAGGCGCTTCAATCCGGAACCGCGTGACTGCTACGGTCGCAGGTTCGAATCCTGCCTTGGGCATGGATATGTGTGATGTCCTTAGGTTAGTTAGGTTTAAGTAGTTCTAAGTTCTAGGGGACAGATGACCTCAGATGTTAAGTCCAATAGTGCTCAGAGTCATTTGAACCATTTGATCCATAATTAATTGCCGCACTTACCAGTTGTGTGTGTGCGTGTGTGTGTGTGTGTGTGTGTGTGTGTATGTGTGTGTGTGTGAAATCTTATGGGACTTAAGTGCTAAGGTCATCAGTCCCTAAGCTTACACACTACTTAACCTAAATTATCCTAAGGACAAACACCCACCCCCATGCCCGAGGGAGGACTCGAACCTTGCCGGGACCAGCCGCACAGTCCATGACTGCAGCGCCCAGACCGCTCGGCTAATCCCGCGAAGCACTTACCAGTTGGCACGCTCATACTTCCGGCGCGTGTCGTCTGTTCACGCGACGGATCGTGCATGACACATGTTTATCAATGTTTTGTCAGTTCACATTACATTCTCCCGTTTCATTGCTAGCAACTCAAGCAGGAAACGACGTCTCCATGGCACAATGTTTCGGCATTCTATTAGTGCCTTTCTTCCTGAGTACTTTTCCCATCGGAAACCAATTTCATTTTAGACAGTAGAGAGACTTGTAGTTCTGCCTGTGAACAAACCATTGCCTGACAGCGATGCCATCAACTCTTTAAGTGTCGGGTAGTCCTTCCTGCTGTAGTACGCGTGTATATGTCACCTGACAGCACTTTTGTATAGTTGTCTGCTTCAGTCACATTACACGATCTCTTCCGTGACTTTCCAGGTGTCACAATAACAGGGCTCTCAGCTGAAGTGGCAGCATCTTTATCGGTTGTGACAATTTTCACTGTCGCTGAAAAGTGTTCAATGCTTCTGTTACTCTTTCAATCACTTTACTCACTGGTATCAAAGGCCCACAATTGTCCTTTTCCGCCGGCCGGAGTAGCCGAGCGGTTCTAGGCGCTACAGCCTGGAACCGCGCTACCGCTACGGTCGCAGGTTCGAATCCTGCCTTGGGCATGGATGTTTGTGATGTCCTTAGGTTAGTTAGGCTTAAGTAGCTCTAAGTTCTAGGGGACCGATGACCTCAGAAATTAAATCCCATAGTGCTCAGAGCCATTTCAACCAGTTGTCCTTTTCCGTTTTGGTGTGAAAACGCAATCTGTATATAAATTTGCGTGCTTGAGATTTCAGAGTAGCTCCTTTTCCAAAAGTCCTCTTCTCTGGACTACAGGAAGTCTTTTCCACATACACACCAAAATTAGGGGAATGCACAAAGGGCCGTATTTAGGCAGGTGCAATATGTGCAGCTCCACAGGGCGACAAACGTTTGGGGCGACAAACTTTTGGGGTTGATGAAATGTTACCATCGAAATTCTTTATTTAAGTATAACGTTAAACGTTCATTGTAATAGCGTCGAGGCAGTCAATAATTTATTGACAAAGTGTTGATAAATATTTGTACCTGTCATTAAACTCGTATTTTACTGCTAGTCCACCTGTATAACGTCTTCCATGTAGGAGAGCATGAGGGACATGTCAAACAGGGAGCGCGCAACCTACGCGGGCACACGCCGCGGGCACTGTGTAGCTACCTGAGCAAACAGGAGGCGCCCGCCCGCGGTAGCTCGCCCTTGCCCGCGGTGTGCAGATGGTAGATGGTGGACATGTACGCACAAGATGACTGCAGAAACAGAAAGACTGATTTGGTGCGTGAAAATGTATTTTTGTGCGATGTGCGACACCGTGATTCTAAAAATGTTATGGAGAAGACGGCAACAAGAAAGGAAATTGACACAATTATACTGGGTGACTATAATTAAACTTTCCGTATTTAACAAGTTATAACACGGAAACTAATCACCGTAAGACTACCAAACTCGGTAGCATTAGTGTCAATGACATGGGGAAGAGAAAATGCAAAATCAATTCAATTGAAACACTTTTAATGTGCTGCTACGGTACGTCATACTATTACATTCCGGTACCATTACTGCCACAAAAGGGGCTCAAAATGGCGCCCAGAAGAGTCTGAAAGCGCAGAATTGCATTCTGCACCGCAGAAGGAAGCATGTCCGTAGGTATACTGACTACCCCGTACATCCCAAGTGAAGTCCACCTGCTTCTCCGCAACACATCTGGAAACGACTGAATTATCAGCCGATCGTTTCCAAATGATTGGCCACCACGGTCACCTGACCTCAGTTCCTGTGATTTCTGGTTGTGGGGCTACCAGAAAAATAGGGTTTACCAAGAGAACATTCGCCCAAGTGCTGATCTGAACGGCAGCATACAGTTGTTAACAGGTAGGTTTTTTAAATTAAAATACAGATCATAGCTACATTTGAACATTTTATTTCGGTTGTTTCAATGTGATACATGTACCTTTGCAAACTTATCATTTCTGAGAACGCATGCTGTTACAGCGTGATTACCTGTAAATACCACATTAATGCAATAAATGCTGAAAATTATGTCCGTCAACCTCAATGCATTTGGTAATACTCTCAACACCGAGTAGTTCGTCTTCCTTAATGTTCGCAAATGCATTGACAATGCGCTGACGCATGTTGTCAGGCGTTGTCGGTGGATCACGATAGCAAATATCCTTCAACTTTCCCCACAGAAAGAAATCCGGGGACGTCAGATCCGGTGAACGTGCGGGCCATGGTATGGTGCTTCGACGACCAATCCACCTGTCATGAAATATGCTATTCAATACCGCTTCAACCGCAGGCGAGCTATGTGGCAGACATCCATCATGTTGGAAGTACATCGCCATTCTGTCATGCAGTGAAACATCTTGTAGTAACATCGGTAGAACATTACGTAGGAAATCAGCACACATTGCACCATTTAGATTGCCATCGATAAAATGGGGGCCAATTATCCTTCCTCCCATAATGCCGCACCATACGTTAACCTGTCATCGTCCCGTAATTTCTCTCGTGCCCAGTGGCAGAACTGTACACTACGTTCAAAGTCGTCGCCATGCAATTGCTGGTGCATAGAAATATGGTACGGGTGCAATCGATGTTGATGTAGCATTCTCAACACCGGCGTTTTTGAGATTCCCGATTCTCGCTCAATTTGTCTGCTACTGATGTGCGGATTAGCCGCTACAGCAGCTAAAACACCTGCTTGGGCATCATCATTTGTTGCAGGTCGTGGTTGACGTTTCACATGTGGCTGAACACTTCCTGTTTCCTTAAATAACGTAACTATCCGGCGAAAGGTCCGGACACTTGGATGATGTCGTCCAGGATACCGAGCAGCATACATAGCACACGCCCGTTGGGCATTTTGATCACAATAGCCATACATCAACACGATATCGACCTTTTGCCGGCCAGAGTGGCCGAGCGGTTCTAGGCGCTACAGTCTGGAACCGCGCGACCGCTACGGTCGCAGGTTCGAATCCTGCCTCGGCCATGGATGTGTGTGATGTCCTTAGGTTAGTTAGGTTTAAGTAGTTCTAAGTTCTAGGGGACTGATGACCTCAGAAGTTAAGTCCCATAGTGCTCAGAGCCATCTGAACAATTTGAAAAGGCACCTGACGAGCGTTAGGAGAGACACCGGTATAAGTAAGACACTTGCAGTTAATAAATAAAGAAAAGATTTCGGAATAAACCTTAATAATTGTAACCTATCCCTTTAAAATCAAACACAAAAATAAAAAGTACTTTCACATTCAGCAGAGAGCGTAGAAACAGTTCCAGTGAGGAATGTGAGAAACATTTCTATTTTTACACAATTTTTAAATAAATTTTATATTTGCGTCAATGACACGATGTCATAGATTACGTTGAATGTACACAGGCCTTATTACGAAAAAAGAAAACAGTGAAAATGGCACTGTGAGGTACCAGAATGAAAATCGGAATCAAAACAAAAACATTTATCATTATAAATAAACTATATGGAACATTACTTCTTTTTCGAAACTTAACAAGGAAGGAATATTTAGAGTTCAGTGCCTCGTCGACACGTGGTCTCTAAAGAATTAAGAAAGGATGGGCAAGGAAATCAGCCATACTTTTTCAAAGAAACCATCCCAGAATTTGCCTTAAGTGATTTAAGAAAATCACGGAAAACCAGAATCTAAAATCCAGACATGTATTTGAAACGTCGTCCATCCGAAAGCGAATCCAATGTGCTAACCACTGTGCCACCTCACATGGCAAAATAATGATAACAACAATAATAATATTGAAGTACGATGAAATGGTATCTCTCTGGGACATAAGTGCAATGGGCTCAATGTTGATTGCCTAGCACTTCTATCAGATTCAGTAGAAACTTCAGTGAACAACTCAACGTTCTCAGATAGTAAGCATCAAAGGTTGGGCTTCACCTATCACGTAAAAAAAACGCACTACATCACGAACATAGGTGAATCTCCTAATACACTGCATCCAGACCAGGGAGAGATCAAGAAAACGAACAAGTTTAAGTACTTGTGAGAATGGCTGGAACCTAATCTATCTGAAGGAACAGCACTATCAACTCGAGTAAACAAGCTAGAGTTGGCATACCAGCTGACCAAGAATACTTATAATAAAAAATGTCTCTCCCGTAACACTGAACTGAAGCGCTACCAGACAGTCATGCATCCTGAAGCCTTATATGCTTCAGAACGTTTAATACTCAGTAGGAAGGGATGTACTGAAAAGGTCGAAATCCAGGAGAGAAAGATAATGAGGAAGTTACTGGGGACAGTCAAGGAGGGTGATAATTGTAAAAGGCGACCCAACCGAGAGCTCTACGACTACTGTGAAAGAATCACAGATGCAGCTAGGAAAAGATGTCTAGCATTTTACGGACACGTTTATACGATGCTTCGTGACATAATTTTCAACCAGCTTCTATGTTACTGGCAAAAGAGGAAGACCAAGCCACTATGGTCGGTGGAAGTGGAGAAAGATCTTCAGGAATTGGGAATAACAGAAGGAGAGGAAGGAACAACACAGCCAGAGGATGCGTAACTACTGTGCAAATGTCAAAGCCCATTCCAAACGAAACAGTTGAATGTCGTGGTCCTTAGTTGGCTTATACGAAATAATAATAGTAAGAAGAAGTACGATGAAAAGGGTTGACATCTATTAATGCCAGTTAGTGGAAGACAACCCAGTATTCATCTGGAATGATATGGGGAAAACATCAAAAATGGAAGCAGTATAGTTAAACTATTGCTCATGTGTTTGCGAATGGTTGATTGGGCTCCATGGAACATGTGCTTAACATAAGAGCTAAAGATGACAAATTCGTTCTCTAGGGCACAAACGATAGTGATAACTCCTAAAGAAACATCGACTATTTAAGGAAAGCACTGATTGCAGGCAGGTAGACTACTGTCTATACAGTGCGATACGTTCAACAAACACTATAGCAGAGTCCTATTTGCAACATCTATTTCAGCACCCTAACAAATTGAGATCAATTTTAAAACTGCTAGTATCTCAATTCTTTTTGTCGAGACACTCAGTGGTCATAATACAATTAGCTCTATTGCTGGTTACAGTTTACTGCATATATATTCTAAGAGAAGATCGTTTCCAGTGACACTGATCCATGCACAAATCCCCAGCGTTGGTCCCAAGAGTGTATTTTCTTTAGTGTCGACAAGTTAGCATTAGACTTAATTTCATTCAGTAGGTCCTGTAATCCTTCCTCACATTCGCCGAGGATAGTAGTGTCATCAGCAGATCTTATCTTTGTTATCTTTTCAAGCTGTATGTTAATCCAGTTTCTGAAAATTTCTCTCCGTCATTGCTTCTCCGACGGATAGATTGAACGGTACGGGAGAGAGAGTGCATACTTGTCTCACACTCTTTTTAATCCGAGCACTTCGTTCTTGATCTTCCATTCTGATTGTTCCCTCATGGTTCTTGTAGATATTGTATATTATCCGACTTTCTCCATAGTTTATATCTATTATTCTGAGAATTACTGACACCTGGCGCCATTTACGTTGTCGAACGCTTTTTCTAGGTCGACGAATCCTGCTAAGGTTTCTTGATTTTTCTTAATTCTTGCCTCTAACGTCAAGCGCAACGTCAGCACTGTCTCCCTGGCGCCTTTAGTTTTCCTAACGTGATCGTTATCTAACAGATCCTCAATTTTCTTTCCAGTTATTCTGTGTATTACTCTTCTCAGGAGCTTGGATTCATGTGTCGTTTAGCTGATTGTGCAATAGTTCTCGCATTTATATACCCTTCCCTGTCCTCGGGACTGTGTGGGTGATATTTTGCTGAAAGTCTGATGGTATGTCTTCAGTTCCATAGATTCTTCATTGTCATTTGGTTACCACGTTCCCCAGATTTTAGAAATTCGGAAGGAATGTTATGTATCCCTACCGAATTACGTATATCTCCTTCTATCACGTTAGCTGACAGTTACTCTCTCTTGTCGAGGCCTTCAGCGTATTCTTTCGATCAATCCGCCCTCTCCTTTGAATTTAACAGCGAAATTCCTTTCGCACTGTTAACATTGGTACTTTTGCTTTGATTTCATCGAAGGTTGTTTTCTTTCTGCTGAATCTACCCTTCCGACAACCACTTTCCTTTCGATTCTTTCACATTTTTCCTACAGGCGTTTCGCATTAGTTGCCTCCACTTCCTTTCAGCTTCATTTCTAAGGGACTTATGTTGAGCATTTCTGTGTTTCGCTGAAAATTATTGTATTACCTTCATAAAACGGTCAAAGTATTTCTTCTGTTATCCAAAGTTGTTTTTAGTTACCGTCCTCGTACCTATATTTGTCTGTCCAGCATCCGCGATTGCCCTTTGTAGAGAAATCAATTCCTCTTCAACGAAACTGTCTGCTGTGGTACTCATTATCGTACTATCTGCAACGTTGGAGAACTTCAAAATCACATCATCATTCCTCAGTACATCAGTATCGCACTTCTTTACCCGCTGATTCTTCCTAACGGCTCTCTTAAAATTCAACACGCTCAACATCATTGATAAATCGTGATCCTGGGTAAAGCTTACAGTCTAATAACTGACTTCGCAAAGTCTGAGAGACCATGATATGACGTAGATGGTATTTTTCCATATCTTAAGGCCTTTCCAAGTATCCTCTTGTGACTCTTGAACAGCGTATTTGGTGTACTGGCGGAAATTTGTTGCAGAGCTCAAGCAATCTTTCTCCTATCTCATTCCTATTACGTAGTACGTATTCTCTTCTGCTTCTTTCCCTACTGTTGCGTTCCAATGCCTCAGTTTTATTAGATTTTCATCTCCCTTTATAGAGTTACCCGATTAGTGTCTGAATATTTTTCTATCTCTTCATATTCAGTTTGTAACGTCGCCATGTATACCTGAACTGTTGCTGTTAGAGTTGGTTTGCTTTTGATTCTGGTGAGAGTAACCACATCACTGAAATGTTCCAGTGTGGTTCACTCTCTGTTATAGCTTCTTATTCATAAGGAATTCTACTGCACAAGTGATGATCAAGCGGTCAAGACTTGGGAATGGGCATCCAGGCCTAATGTTACACGAGACCAGGAAATTTAGTCAAATAGAGCACATACACTATAAGGCTGAAAAAGGGAATTATACGAATGGCACGAAAATCTGTGGATATGATGTACATGTACTAATAAACAAATAATTACAATTTTAGAAGAAACTGGATGATTTGTCCAATAGAAAAAGCTTCACAAATTGAACAAGTCAGTAATGCGTCAGCCCACCTCTGGTTCTTATGCGAGCAGTTATTCGCCTTGACATTGATTGATAGAGTTGTTGGATATCCTCTTGAGGGGTACCGTGCCAGAGTCTGTCCAACTTGCGTGTTAGATCGTCAAAATTCCGACCTGGTTGGAGGGCTCTACCCATAATATTGAATTGGCTAGAGATTCGGCGATCTTGTGGCCCAAGGTAGGATTTCGCGAGCGAGAAGACAAGTAATGCAAAATTTCACCATGTGCGGGCTGGCATTATAGAAAAGTAAGAACAGGATGGCTTTCCATGAAGGACAACAAAACGGGGAGCAGAATATCGCCGACGTATCGCTGTGCTGTTTGGGTGTCGCGGATGACAACCATAGGGGTCCCGCTATGAAAAGAAATGGCGCCCCAGACCATCACACCTGATTGTCAAGCCGTATGGCGGGCTATAGTCAGGTTTGTATTCCACTGTTGTTCAGGGCGTCAGTCATGTCTTAGGCCTGGAAACCCCCTAACTGGAGTGGAATTGTCTTCAGTCATGAATCCCGCTTCGAACTGAGCTCCGAAGACGTTTCTGGAGACCTCCCGGACAGTGGTACGATACCAACCCGGCTGTCGTCTGCCATACGGCCGGGTAATCACAAGTGATAGTCTGGACTGCCATTTCATTCCATAGGAGGACCCCTTTGGTTGTCATCCGCGGCACCCTTACAGCAGAGCGGCAGGTCGACGCTATTCTACGCCCCGTTGTTTTGCCCTTAACAGCAAGCCATCCTGGGCTTACATTTACATCTACATTTATACTCCGCAAGCCACCCAACGGTGTGTGGCGGAGGGCACTTTACGTGCCACTGTCATTACCTCTCTTTCCTGTTCCAGTCGCGTATGGCTCGCGGGAAGAACGACTGTCTGAAAGCCTCCGTGCGCGCTCTAATCTCTCTAATTTTACATTCGTGATCTCCTCGGGAGGTATAAGTAGGGGGAAGCAATATATTCGATACCTCATCCAGAAACGCACCCTCTCGAAACCTGGCGAGCAAGCTACACCGCGATGCAGAGCGCCTCTCTTGCAGAGTCTGCCACTTGAGTTTATTAAACATCTCCGTAACGCTATCACGGTTACCAAATAACCCTGTGACGAAACGCGCCGCTCTTCTTAGGATCTTCTCTATCTCCTCCGTCAGACCGATCTGGTACGGATCCCACACTGATGAGCAATACTCAAGTATAGGTCGAACGCGTGTTTTGTAAGCCACCTCCTTTGTTGATGGACTACATTTTCTAAGCACTCTCCCAATGAATCTCAACCTGGTACCCGCCACCAATCAGTTCTAAGCTGAATAACTGCTTGCATAAGGACCAGAGATAGACCGATTCATTTCAGCAAGATAACGCCCACTCGCACACGGCGAGAGTTTCTGCTGCTTGTCTTCGTGGTCATCAAACCTACCTTGGCCACCAAGACTGACGTATCTCCCCAATTCAGAACATTTGGAGCATTACGGGCAGAACCCTCCAACCGTCTCGGGATTTTGACGATCTAACGCAGCACTTGGCACTATATCTCTCAGGAGGACATCCAAAAACTCCACCAATCAGTTCTAAGCTGAATAACTGCTTGCATAAGGACCAGAGATAGACCGATGCATTTTTGACATGCTCCATTTGTGGTGCTCTTTCTCGTGAATAAATCACCCAAGTTTTCTGAAACTGTAATCAATTGTCTGTCTTTACATGTATAGCACATCTACAGATTTTCGTCTCATCCGGATAATTCCTTCGTTATGAGCCGTTCTTATTTGTCTTAGAGTGTGTTTTAGTATACGGGATAGAATGGGCGCGCCTAGGGCAGGAAGTTACCAGGAGTATGCCAGTTTAGGAGATCGAACAACCTAAGGAAGGTGGGCGCCTCGAGAGAAGGCGGTTCATATTAAGTTTTGTTGGTGGCCGATTGTGGGGCGCAGGGACAAAAGAGAGAAGCAACAGTTCTACTATACTGAACCTCTGGCATCCACACACGTGACCTGCCTCTCACGCCCACTATTGGCTAAACCAGTAGTGTGAAATCGCTAGTAACTTCAATAGAGGGCTGAATTCATCTCTTGTCACCAGCTTTAACCGGTCATAAATGCTTTGGTTCTGAAAGGCAGGCAGTTTGGGTCACGTAGGCATAGCTGAAGTTACCCTGGAAGAAAACTTGGAGAAGACTTGACTGGAGTCTTTGATATAATAATTTTTAAACCAGTTCCCTAAGACATTCCTTGACTTGCTGCCAACATATACACTACTTTCGTAATGCCATTTCCTGTTGCTGTTGATATTACTCTACAGTTACTTGAACAGAAATCCTCATCTGCTTTTCTTTTCACTTTTCTGATCCTCGTTACTTTCTGAGCGATGAATTTCTCGTTTCAGGTTCTTTACACTCCCTATCACATGTAGACTGCGTGTATTCCACTCGTAGAATCTTACCCGCTCTTTTACTCGAGGTGGCTTCCTCCTTGGCGGCCCTCTCCCAAAGGCTAGAAGGGAGTATTTTTGCCAGTGGAGAGATCACATGGCAATTTTTTAATTGTCCTATGTTAACTACAGAGATATCTGTATCAGCATTGCTGTTTCGAGTGGAACTTTAATAATTTCTGCTGCTAGTATCATATAATTCAGAAAGACAAATTGAATCACGACTTAATCTCGGAGATCCGAAACGTCGTTTCGGAGTAATTATAATATTTTAAATGCGCTGTCGATTGTTTCTTCGTTGATAGCATACTGCGCGTCGCGCGCCTCTCTCATCTCCGCAGAAGAAACATTTAAATCGGCCACCGCGAGCCGCCGCTGCTAGAGAGAGGTCGCGAGACGCCGTCAAGTGGTTCTAGAAACGCCACCAGAGGACGCCGAATTCGCATCACTTCACTGCCTGCATCTGTGATTGGTCCGCGCGTCTCTTTACGCCGCCACACTCAGATTGTCCTCAGATAATCATCACACTACTCTCCGTTCATACTGAGCGTACGGATCTTATGAAGGTAGCACGAATCCAGTGAGACTTTACGAAACTAACATGATGCTAGTGTTTCTACGACTGCTAGTCAATGTTGAGAGTTCAGAGAGACTCTAGGAAACAAAGTTATGTGTCTTACATATAGAACGTATCTGAATAAATAAAAATTAAGTGCTGTTTGTTGGTAAGTGCATCAATTGAGAATGGCTGGACTGATTTGGATAATTTAAAAAAAGATTCGAAGTAGTCCGAATAAACTTATAAGGGAAATAAAAATTATAAGGTTGCTGGGAAACAGGAAAATTTGGGATAAATCTGAAAGAGCTTTTTTCTATGGAATTTTTGTATGAACTCAAGGCCATAGCTCACGATGCGAACAATGGGTATGCGTAATTCTTCCTTTGTTTTTTTTTCCGTTATGGTACTGGAAAAGTTATTAGGAGAAAGTCGTGACAGTTACAAAGAATAGTCGGAAAATTCGGGCAAACTGCAAAAATCATAATTTTTGTATGCATTCTCGATCATAACTGACGATAGGGAGAGTTTTGATGGGCGCCCAAAGAACAATGCAAGGAATTAGGTGGAAAAATCAGTGTGGCTTTTGACCAGACAGAGGAACAACCAATCAAATATTTGTGATAAGACAAATGATGGAAAAGTTCTGTGGATATGACATAGATCTGCATTTCCAATTAATCGACTTCAAACAAGCATTTGACAGCATAAATCGGCAAGAACTATACAGAGTACTGAAAGAAGTTGGTATATGTGCTAAATTAATAAGACTAATCAGAATGTCAATGACAGAGACGAGAGCAAAAGTAAAGGTCCTTAGCAGAACAAGTGAAAGCTTTGACTTTAATAAAGGTGTGAAGCAAGGGGATAGTCTCTCCACTATCCTATTCAATATTGCTCTGCATAGTGCAGTAAATAAAATCAACAAAAGAGGCACCATATTTATGAAAACGTGCCAGATATGTGCATACGCTGATGACATTGATATAGTAGGAAGAAATACATTTTGGGCAATGGAAACAAAAGCCCTAAAAATTGGCCTCATAGTAAATGAAAACAAAACAAAATATACGGTAATGTCACAATCTGAGGCCAGAAGAACCCCTAAAAACCTAAACCTCAATGGGAAATGCTTCAATGCAGTGTCCTCTTTTAACTACTCGGAAGCCCCAATAACAAATTATAACAGTATTGGAAAGGCTATAAGGGAAAGAATACAAGCAGGAAACAGAGCTTACTTCGCAAATATGCAACTTTTCAAAAATAGCTTTGTTACAAGAAAAACTGAATTGCTAATATATACTTTCCCAGTCCGCCCAGTTGTCACATACGGCTCAGAGGTATGGACGTTGACAGAACACGATAGAAATGCACTAAGAGCCATTGAGTGGAAAATACTACGCAAAATCTATGGGCCAATAAGGGAGGAAGAAGGCTGGAGAATACGCTACAATGCCGAATTACAAGAGTAAATACAAGGCAGGGACATAGTAAAATTTGCGAAATAACAACGAATACAATGGCTAGGACTCTTGGAGAGAATGGCAGGGGATATAATTCCAAAGAAAATGATGAAAGGTGTGATCCATTCAGTTAGGCGAAAAGGGAGACCTAGAAGAAGATGGATCGACGAGGTAATAATGGATATCTCCAGTATGGGAGTCCGGGGGTGGAAAAGAGCAGCAAATAACCGAGAAGTATGGAGGAAGATTGCTGAAGAAGCCAAGGCTCACCAAGGGCTGTAGCACTACTGAAGAAGAAGTAGAAGGTGGCAATATGGAGGGTATGGAGGCTATTTCTGATATGGGGTATGTGTTGGAGACAGAACTCACATGTCCTATTAATTTGCATGATGTGCTCACTGGTTCTAGTTCCACAAGGAGCCGTCATCCAAAAACTGATGACAATACTCAGGAATAAGCAGAGATACAGTATTCACTATCACAATCTCCAGTATTGCCTCAGATTGAGGATGAGGCTGGTTAGAAACATCCAGGCTATCTCTGGTTGAAGGAATATATTGATTTGAATACAGCACTGAGGGCTTCCGTGATGTTTGACTTTGAGAGAGATTTTTTAAAATGAATGAATAATTCAATTTTCAGTAAAACAATGGCGAATTTGAGGGAACATCATGAAATTTTGATTAGAACCAAATCGGATAGGCGTTGGGGAGTAAGAACTCTCATCTCTAGGCCAAATTTTAAACAGGTCACAATATTCACCTAGAATTTCGTTGCTGTGTAAATGGCAAAGTTTGCAGTAGAATTATGAAACCTGTCAATGTGAGATGTGCATACTAGAACTGTCCAAATTCCTTATGTGCTGATTCTGTTATGAGCTTCCAAAACCTCATTTCGCTGATCCTAAGTAACTTTATATGGATATAGACAGGTTCATTTATTGGGTGAAGAACTGTCATCCATATGAAGTAATGAGGTACCATGGTGAAGAATTCAACACAGCTTCATCAAGGGCGGTAATTCTTACGGTATTGTCCCACAGAACAAGGAGGTTATCAGTCTAATGAAAGACGAGCAAATGGTTAACTGATTGTGGAGTTCACAGGTCTGCCAGCAAAAATGTTTGTTTATCACACGTTGGAAGGTGGCACACTGAGGAAGGCTAAGGGTGTGCATCATGTGGTATCGAGTGCCCTCTGTAGAGTGGAGTTTGGAATGGTGCAGCCCCAGCTTATGGTGCAGCGAACTAGAATGTGATCCAAAGAGGACGTGAGGTGGACACTGTGCTGCAATCTAAAGGCAGCCTATCGACTTATGACGATAAAAGGCTCATTTGTGATGATAGGACTGAAACTGTCCATTACTCACACTATTCAGTTGTTGAGAAGGCATGAGGGACTCGAACTGAGTGAGAGGGAGAGAATGAGATTGGGTGTAAATGTTGCTGAATAGTATGACCCTATGGCCCTTTTATCATAGTGTAAGTATTTGTGTGTGTGTGCGTGAAAATTTAATTATTATGCACACCATGTGTGAGAGGAATGTGTAAGTATTTGTGTGTACTGTGTATACTTGTACACACACACACACACACACACACACACACACACACACACACACACATATATATATATATATATATATATATATATATATATATATATATATATATATATATATATATACAAAAATGCACGGAAGTATGTTTTTTAACACAAACCTACGTTTTTTAAAATGGAACCCCGTTAGTTTTGTTAGCACATCTGAACATATAAACAAATACGTAATTAGTGCCGTTTGTTGCATTGTAAAATGTTAATTACATCCGGAGATATTGTAACCTAAAGTTGACGCTTGAGTACCACTCCTCCGCTGTTCGATCGTGTGTATCGGGGAGCACCGAATTACGTAGGGATCCAAAGGGAACGGTGATGGACTTTAGGTACAGAAGAGACTGGAACAGCACATTACGTCCACATGCTATTACCTTTTTATTGGTCTTTTTCACTGACGCACATGTACATTACCACGAGGGGTGAGGTACACGTACACACGTGGTTTCCGTTTTCAATTACGGAGTGGAATAGAGTGTGTCCCGACATGTCAGGCCAATAGATGTTCAATTTGGTGGCCATCATTTGCTGCACACAATTGCAATCTCTGGCGTAATGAATGTCGTACACGCCGCAGTACGTCTGGTGTAATGACGCCGCAGGCTGCCACAATACGTTGTTTCATATCCTCTGAGGTTGTAGGCACATTACGGTACACACGGTACATGATGGCCACCACATTGAACTTCTATTGGCCTGACATGTCGGGACACATTCTATTCCACTCCGTAATTGAAAACGGAAACCACGTGGTGTACGTGTACCTCACCCCTCATGGTAATGTACATGTGCGTCAGTGAAAAAGACCAATAAAAAGGTGTTAGCATGTGGACATAATGTGCTGTTCCAGTCTCTTCTGTACCTAAGGTCCATCACCGTTCTCTTTGGATCCCTACGTAATTCGGTGCTCTCCGATACGCACGATCGAACAGCGGAGGAGTGGTACTCAAGCGTCAACTTTAGGTTACAATATCTCCGGATGTAATTAACATTTTACAATGCAACAAACGGCACTGATTACGTATTTGCTTATATGTTCAGATGTGCTAACAAAACTAACGTGTTTCCATTTAAAAAAACGTAGGTTTGTGTTAAAAAACATACTTCCGTGCATTTTTGTATGGTTTGTATCAACCAATTACACTAGCCCCTCTCCTCATGTTCGGTCTGTGGAATCGGTTCGTCAGTATTTGATGTGGTTTACGAAACATATGCAGCGGTAACGTTAGGTGACTCACCCTGTATATATACCCCGTTACCAGAACTACCGAAGATAGACGTTGACTGTGGATATTGCATCACAGTCCCTTTGACTGTTTAGAGATGTTGCTAAACCCGTCCAAAGATGTAAACAACCATGCAAGAGCAGCACCTGTTAGTTGGAGCGGGTCTGACAGCTGATCAGTTCCAGTCACTCCACCAGGAAAGAGGTACACGGCTCGTGTTGTCTGTAGTTCAACCATGCCCAGATTGTCAACACCGTTATTAGATCGCGTCCGCATAGTTACTTTGTGCCAGGAAGGGCTCTCAACAAGGGAAGTGTCCAGGCATCTCGGAGTGAACCAAAGCGATGTTGTTCAAACATGGAGGAGATACAGAGAGACAGGAAGTTTCGATGACATGCCTCTCTCAGGTCGCCAAAGGGCTGCTACTTCAGTAGATGACCCCTACCTACTGATTATGTCTCGGAGGAACCCTGAAAGCAACGCCACCATGTTGAATGATGCTTTTTGTGCAGCCACAGGACGTCGTGTTACGACTCAAACTGTGCGCAATAGGTTGCATGACGTGCAACTTCACTCCCAATGCCCATGGCGAGGTCCATCTTTGCAACCACGACACCATGCAGTGCGTTACAGTTGGACCCAACATGCCAAATGGAGCGCTCAGGATTTGCATCACGTTCTCTTCACCGATTGAGTTCGCATATGCCTTCAACCAGACAATCGTCCTGGACGTATTTGGAGGCAGCCCGGTCAGGCTGAACGCCTTATACACACTGTACAGAGAGTGGAGCAGGGTGGAGGTTCCCTGCTGTTTTGGGGTGGCATTATGTGGGGCTGACGTACGCTGCTGGTGCTCATGGAAGACGCTGTACAATACGTGAATGCCATCCTCCGACCGATAGTGAAACCATTTTGGCAGTACATTGGCGAGGCATTCGTCTTCATGGACGTCAATTCGCGCCCCCATCGTACACATCTTGTGAATGACTTCTTTCAGGATAACGACATCTCTTGACTTGAGTGGCCAGCATGTTCTCCAGACAAGAACCCCATCGAAAATGCCTGGGTTAGATTGAAAAGGGCTGCTTATGGACGACATGGCTCACCAACCACTCTGAAGATCTACGCCGAATCGCTGTTGAGGAGTGGGACAATCTTGACCAACAGTGCCTTGATGGACTTGTGGATAGTGTGCCACGACAAATACAGGCATGCATCAATGCAAGAGGACGTGCTACTGGGTATTAGAGGTACCGATGGGTACAGCAATCTGGATCACCACCTCTGAGGGTCTCACTGTATGGTGGTACAATACGCAATGTGTGGTTTTGATGAGCAATAAAAAGCCCATCTGTTGATATCTATTCCAATTTTCAGTACAAGTTCCAGAACTCTTGGAACCGATGTGACACAAAACTTAAATATACACTACTGGCCAATCCCGTCTCCAGCCATCCTGATTTAGGTTTTCCGTGATTTCCCTAAATCGTTTCAGGAAAATGCCGGGATGGTTCCTTTGAAAGGGCACGGCCGATTTCCTTCCCCATCTTTCCCTAACCCGAGCTTGCGCTCCGTCTCTAATGACCTCGTTGTCGGCGGAACGTTAAAAAACACTAATCTAACCTAACACTACTGGCCATTAAAATTGCTACACCAAGAAGAAACGCAGAGGATAAACGGGAATTCATTAGACAAATATATTATACTAGAACTGACATGTGATTACATTTTCACGCAATTTGGGTGCATAGATCCTGAGAAATCAGTACCCAGAACTACCACCTCTGGCCGTAATAGCGGCCTTGATACGCCTGGGCATTGAGTCAAAGAGAGCTTGGATGGCGTGTGTAGGTACAGCTACCCAAGCAGCTTCAACACTATACCACAGTTCATCAAGAGTTGTGACAGGCGTATTGTGACGAGCCAGTTGCTCGGCCACCATTGACCAGACGTTTTCAATTGGTGAGAGATCTGGAGAATGTGCTGGCCAGGGGAGCAGTCGAACATTTTCTGTATCCAGAAAGGCCCGTACAGGACCTGCAACATGCGGCCGTGCATTACCCTGCTGAAATGTAGGGTTTTGCAGGGATCGAATGAAGGGTAGAGCCACGGGTCGTAAGACATCTGAAATGTAACGTCCACTCTTCAAAGTGCCGTCAATACGAACAAGAGGTGACCGAGACGTGTAACCAATTTCACCCCATACCATCACGCCAGGTGAGACGCCAGTATGGCAATGACGAATACACGCTTCCAATGTGCGTTCACCGCGATGTCGCCAAACACGGATGCCACCATCATGATGCTGTAAACAGAACGTGTATTCATCCGAAAAAATGACGTTTTGCCATTCGTGCACCCAGGTTCGTCGTTGAGTACACCATCGCAGGCGCTCCTGTCTGTGATGCAGCGTCAAGGGTAACCGCAGCCATGGTCTCCGAGCTGATAGTCCATGCTGCTGCAAACGTCGTCGAAGTGTTCGTGCAGATGGTTGTTGTCTTGCAAACGTCCCCAACTGTTGACTGAGGGATCGAGACGTGGCTGCACGATCCGATACAGCCATGCGGATAAGATGCCTGTCATCTCAACTGCTAGTGATACGAGGCCGTTGGGATCCAGCACGGCGTTTCGTATTACCCTCCTGAACCCACCGATTCCATATTCTGCTAACAGTCATTGGATTTCCACCAACGCGAGCAGGGATGTCACGATACGATAAACCGCAATCGCGATAGGCTACAATCCGACCTTTATCAAAGTCGGAAACGTGATGGTACGCATTTCTCCTTCTTACACGAGGCATCACAACAATGTTTCACCAGGCAACGCCAGTCAATTGATGTTTGTGTATGAGAAATCGGTTGGAAACTTTCCTCATGTCAGCACGTTGTAGGTGTCTCCACCGGCGCTAACCTTGTGTGAATGCTCTGAAAAGCTAATCATTTGCATATCACAGCATCTTCTTCCTGTTGGTTAAATTTCGCGCCTGTAGCACGTCATCTTCGTGGTGTTGCTATTTTAATGTCCAGTAGTGTATATAGCTCTGGAACGTGTACAGAAAATTGGAATAGAGATCAACATAAACATCATTTTCGCCCGTTTTATTGTTCATGAAAACCACACATTGCATATTGTACCACCCTATATATATATTTCTTGTAAAAAAATTCTACACACCATGTTCATTGAGAAACAAAATGTATGTCAGAAACGTAAATACTTACCTTGCACGTCATGTAAATAGAATAGTTTTGCATGTGGCTAGCAGTCCAAATCTGATTAGATGTTAAGTAATATATATGGATCCGCTACTGCTTACTGGTTTGGCGGGCAGGTACACAGAGTCATTGCCTTGTCCTTGAACGCCCTCTGACAGGAAACTGCGTTTCCTTTATTCAGTTCTTCGTGGCAGCTGGTTGAGTGTGGGTCTGTTAGGGCTTGTTACCGGATTCTGTCTGCGTGAAAATGGACGTAAAACGGAGCAACGAGTTTGTGTGAAATTTTGTTTTGAAACCGGGAAATCAGTTTCTGAGACTTACGAACTATTAAAAACAGCTTTTGGAGATAATTGTTCTTTTTTTTTGGTCATCAGTCTACTGACTGGTTTGATGCGGCCCGCCACGAATTCCTTTCCTGCGCTAACCTCTTCATCTCAGAGTAGCACTTGCAACCTACGTCCTCAATTATTTGCTTGACGTATTCAAATCTCTGTCTTCCTCTACAGTTTTTGCCCTCTACAGCTCCCTCTAGTACCATGGAAGTTATTCCCTCATGTTTTAGCAGATGTCCTATCATCCTGTCGCTTCTCCTTATCAGTGTTTTCCATATATTCCTTTCCTCTCCGATTCTGCGTAGAACCTCCTCATTCCTTACTTTATCAGTCCACCTAATTTTCAACATTCGTCTATAGCACCACATCTCAAATGCTTCGATTCTCTTCTGTTCCGGTTTTCCCACAGTCCATGTTTCACTACCATACAATGCTTTACTCCAGACGTACATCCTCAGAAATTTCTTCCTCAAATTAAGGCCGGTATTTGATATTAGTAGACTTCTCTTGGCCAGAAATGCCTTTTTTGCCATAGCGAGTCTGCTTTTGATGTCCTCCTTGCTCCGTCCGTCATTGGTTATTTTACTGCCTAGGTAGTAGAATTCCTTAACTTCATTGACTTCGAGACCATCAATCCTGATGTTAAGTTTCTCGCTGTTCTCATTTCTACTACTTCTCATTACATTCGTCTTTCTCCGATTTACTCTCAAACCATACTGTGTACTCATTAGACTGTTCATTCCGTTCAGCAGATCATTTAATTCTTCTTCACTTTCACTCAGGATAGCAATGTCATCAGCGAATCGTATCATTGATATCCTTTCACCTTGTATTTTAATTCCACTCCTGAACCTTTCTTTTATTTCCATCATTGCTTCCTCGATGTACAGATTGAAGAGTAGGGGCGAAAGGCTACAGCCTTGTCTTACACCCTTCTTAATACGAGCACTTCGTTCTTGATCGTCCACTCTTATTATTCCCTCTTGGTTGTTGTACATATTGTATATGACCCGTCTCTCCCTATAGCTTACCCCTACTTTTTTCAGAATCTCGAACAGCTTGCACCATTTTATTTTGTCTAACGCTTTTTCCAGGTCGACAAATCCTATGAAAGTGTCTTGATTTTTCTGTAGCCTTGCTTCCATTATTAGCCGTAACGACAGAATTGCCTCTCTCGTCCCTTTACTTTTCCTAAAGCCAAACTGATCGTCACCTAGCGCATTCTCAATTTTCTTTTCCATTCATCTGTTATTATTCGTGTAAGCAGCTTCGATGCATGAGCTGTTAAGCTGGTTGTGCGATAATTCTCGCACTTGTCAGCTCTTGCCGTCTTCGGAATTGTGTGGATGATGCTTTTCCGAAAGTCAGATGGTATATCGCCAGACTCATATATTCTACACACCAACGTGAATAGTCGTTTTGTTGCCACTTCCCCCAATGATTTTAGAAATTCTGATGGAATGTTATCCATCCCTTCTGCCTTATTTGACCGTAAGTCCTCCAAAGCTCTTTTAAATTCCGATTCTAATACTGGATCCCCTATCTCTTCTAAATCGACTCCTGTTTCTTCTTCTATCACATCAGACAAATCTTCACCCTCATAGAGGCTTTCAATGTATTCTTTCCACCTATCTGCTCTCTCCTCTGCATTTAACAGTGGAATTCCCATTGCACTCTTAATGTTATCACCGTTGCTTTTAATGTCACCAAAGGTTGTTTTGACTTTCCTGTATGCTGAGTCTGTCCTTCCGACAATCATATCTTTTTCGATGTCTTCACATTTTTCCTGCAGCCATTTCGTCTTAGCTTCCCTGCACTTCCTATTTATTTCATTCCTCAGCGACTTGTATTTCTGTATTCCTGATTTTCTCGGAAGATGATTGTACTTCCTCCTTTCATCAATCAACTGAAGTATTTCTACTGTTACCCATGGTTTCTTCGCAGCTACCTTCTTTGTACCTATGTTTTCCTTCCCAACTTCTGTGATGGCCCTTTTTAGAGATGTCCATTCCTCTTCAACTGTACTGCCTACTGCGCTATTCCTTATTGCTGTATCGATAGCGTTAGAGAACTTCAAACGTATCTCGTCATTCCTTAGTACTTCCGTATCCCACTTCTTTGCGTATTGATTCTTCCTGACTAATGTCTTGAACTTCAGCCTACTCTTCATCACTACTATATTGTGATCTGAGTCTATATCTGCTCCTGGGTACGCCTTACAATCCAGTATCTGATTTCGGAATCTCTGTCTGACCATGATGTAATCTAATTGAAATCTTCCCGTATCTCCCGGCCTTTTCCAAGTATACCTCCTCCTCTTGTGATTCTTGAACGGGGTATTCGCTATTACTAACTGAAACTTGTTACAGAACTCAATTAGTCTTTCTCCTCTTTCATTCCTTGTCCCAAGCCCATATTCTCCTGTTTGAGAGATAATTGTATGAGACAGTAAAATGTTTCTGCCTGGTTCAACAGATTTAAAAATGGCCTCGAGTCATGTGAAGATGAACCACGGTCCGAACATCCTTCCACCTCAAAAACGAATGAAAATGTTGGGAAAGTTCGTGGCTTAGTGCGCTCTGATCGTAGACGTACAATTATGGAGATGGCTGATGAACTTAATTCAAGTTTCTATGCAGTTGAGTCAACTTTAACTGAAGATCTGAACATAGATTGAGTGTCCGCAAAATTCATTCCAAAAGTTTTTCCCGTGTTTCACTCATTTATTTCCATACCTGTTATATCGCATCCACACTGAACTCGAAAGTAATAACTGTGTTCTGATCTACGATGAAGGAATTTCCGAAGACAGCTCCTACCTCTGACCGTAAAAATCTGTTTTTATGGTACAGGCATGTCTAACACTCATTTGAGCACAGGACTTTGTCGAATGATTAACTTTGCGTAGAAAAAAACACTTTTTAAGATTTTCGACAACTCATCAGATAAATCAAATAAGATTTCAAAATTATTAAACGATTTACGTATAGGTGTCATCATGCTGTTTTCGTGTACGTTTCGTTTTGTTAGCAAGAATTCGTGTTTGTTGGACTCTGTTACGCAGTTGTCTCTGTTTTTCTAGACTCGTGTCATGAAGAAAAAATATATACGTTTTGTAGCACAGCTTCAGCCAGTCGAGTTTTGCGAAGATAACTCCGTTGTGTCTTTCCTGCTTATTTATTTAGCAACAGGGCTAAAGTGTCCCGCTAACATCCGTATTCGCTCGTCGAAGGCTGTATTCGTTATCTGTGTGGTTGGTTAAACTCACCGTTAGCTTCCAATTCGACTGAAAAAGTTAGTTTGTCAAGTTCTTTCTTCTCATCCCTTGTCTCGTAATTTTTTAGTAATGGGAGATCTTTTTTGATGCTATAAATACGTCACAAAAAATTGTGAACTTTCAGTCAAGTTGCACATTAAGTGGGAGAAACGTATATGTGAGCACGAGCGTTCTTTCGAAGCGTGAGTGTCTTGAAATGTTGTCCCTAGTAGTGGAGAGAAGATTGAGCCGCATCCTATGCAATCGATATGCACTGCATCGGACGCAGAGAGAAGTTCCAATTTTGTATTCACTAATGTCATTGACTTGCTACACAGTAGTAATGAAGTTATAAGGGCAACAAGATTTACGGAGGAAAGTAGCCGTAAAGAGCCTAAGAGAGATGAGGGCAACAAGATTTACGGAGGAAAGTAGCCGTAAAAGAGCCTAAGGGAGATGAGGCATCATTGCATAGCGCTCTGGATTCCAATCCCATCCTCCTGCAGTGTATTATTTGTAATGGGGGTACAAGAAAATGTTGTCGACGATCTGTTTCTCAGACATGGATAGGCAACTATTAATAGTCTCGAGCTAACCCTATTCCTCCTTCCTCTCCGTCCCAACCCCTATCTGATAACTATTAATACAAATACAGTGTTTGCATTTACTCTTACTCATAACAGTTATCTTATTTTTTGACAATAATGCTTAAAGTATGTCATGCCTAAGAGCCTCTCACTCAAGAACGCCAAACGTACTTTCCTTTTTATAATGCAAACAAAAACCAAGATTCACATAAATTACATTGGATCATTGAATAGATAGTCGGACTGGATTCTGAGCATCCATATTATTTATCAAACGCAGCTGAGCACGATGTAGAGTTCATAAGGAAGCTGTCAACAGCAACGAGAACCCTACGGCATAGCAGTCTTATATAACGACCATATGAAATATTAAGTATAAAACAGTATTTGACTATACGCTATCATCCAGAAAAGACTGGACGGTTTCTAAAAGCCAAAAATAATTAATCTAGAGCATAGTCCAGTTACAGATCAGATGTCATTTCAGTAGCTGCTCAGCCGGCCGGTGTGGCCGTGCGGTTCTAGGCACTTCAGGTTGGAACCTCGTGACCGCTACGGTGGCAGGTTCGAATCCTGCCTCGGGCATGGATGTGTGTGATGTCCTTAGGTTAGTTAGGTTTAAGTAGTTCTAAGTTCTTGGGGACTGATGACCTCAGCAGTTGAGTCCCATAGTGCTCAGAGCCATTTGAACCATTTTTGGAATGACCATATAAGACAGATAGTGGGAAAAGTAAACTCCAGACCTAGATTCATCGGAAGAATCTTAAGGAAATGTAACTCATCCACGAAAGAAGTGGTTTATAAGGCCCTTGTTCGCCCGATTCTTGAGTATGTTCATCTGTCTGGCATCCCTATCAGATAGGGTTAATGGAGGAGATAGAGAAGATCCAACGAAGAGCGGCGCGTTTCGTCACGGGATCGTTTAGCTAGCGCGAGAGAGTTACGGAGATACTAAACAAACTCCACTGACAGACGTTACAAGAGAGGCATTGTACATGACGGAGAGATTTACTACTGAAATTTCGGGACAGCACTTTTCAGGAGGCCGAGCGGTTCTAGGCGCTTCAGTCTGGAACCGCGCGACCGCTACGGTCGCAGGTTCGAAACCTGCCTCGGGCATGGATGTGTCTGATGTCCTTTATTTGGTTAGGTTTAAGTAGTTCTAAGTTCTAGGGGCCTGACGACCTCAGATGTTAAATTACGTAGTGCCCAGAGCCATATTAACTTTTCAGGTGGAGTCAGACAACATATTATTCTCGTATTCGAGAAATTAGAGCCAGTACAGAGGCTTACCGACAATCATTCTTCCCACGCACTATTCGCGAGTGGAACAGGGTTGGAGTGATCAGATAGTGGTGCCGAAAGTACTCTCCGCCACACACCATTAGATGGCTTGCGGAGTATTATGTAGATGTAGATGAGTTAGAAACTCCTTCGCTTGTCCCAAGAAGGAACAACTTGGTCTGCATTAAGCGAATAGCGAGATACCTAACATGAAAATTTATTCCAGTGAAAGTCAATCTTCTTACAACAGTATTTCTTTATTTCATTCTGGTTTTATCTCAGGCATGTGCAATCGATTTCAAGACAGTATTCTCTCATCCTCGCATATGTAACTAACTCCACGAAAAGAATCGGAAAATCTCCGAAATGGTCTTCACAGGAAACTCGAATATTGCTTAGTCTAAGGACGAATCTTTAATTGTGTTGGAATAATAAGTAGTCCTGGCCGTATGTACTGCATGAAGAAGTCCAGACTATTCGTAGTGGTTGACAAGACATAATCTGTATAAGAATGTCAGTAGATCCAATTCATGCCACGGAAAACGACCACAAATCTTTTCATAACCGCCAACAGTCTGCTAATGTCATCATGAGCGTATGGCTCCGTATCTAATGAATTACTTCAAAATTCGACACTCAGCTAATTATACTTGGTCTCTGAGTCATATGGCGAAAACACATGCTTGATTCCTCTGTGGCCCAACGAGCGGCTGACTTTCACCGACCCATTGATTCTTGTATGAGGCATCAACAGAGTGATTCGACTCTATCTTGCGCTTTCATACCCTTGTGATCAAATGAGTACCTCTTTGTCCGGCTTAATACGGATGTAGTATCTCCTGAATTAAAAGCTAATTCCATGACGTGCTGATCGCTCTGAACAATTTCTACCTCAGGTGTATGGTGACAACCTTAGAGTAACTGTGATCGACCATTGCACTCTTCACGCTGCATTTTAATGCCTTCAATTCAGTGGTCCTATATATGGGTGGCAGCGTTGCTAAAAGAGTGCTGAAGTTCTGCACAGTTTTAGAAAGCGGTGTTGCGTCTGCCTGGCTCTCATCTTCAAAAATTGTGTAACACTACAGCTTTACATCACAAGCTCATACAGGCTGTGTCATAATTAGTGGTGTAAACACATGCAGTTAAAAGACATTACTGACCAGAGGCATGCGTTCGCCTGGAGTAAATATTTCGTGCTGTTGGTGGTAGTGGCTATGGCATTGTATTTGCTTTGTCACTCTTCATGTAGCTCAATATAGTTTTCTTCGCACTAGTGCCTTATCGAACCTTGCCCTATCCGGTATGTGGTAGTACAAACCTTCTAAAACATCTTTTTTAATATACACATAGTATTTGACCTTTGTATTTTTAACAACACTAACTTTTGTGGTAGGAATAATAAGTAATCCGGATGTTTTATCACGTGTGTAATGTAATTAATTAGAAATTATTCATCGGTGATCTCTGTATACTCTTTGGAGTCTCACCAACACGAGTAAACTTATATAACATTACTCTGTGATTTTTTTAAGTTGCGGTTTTACAATATGCAGGAATCATTCTTTGCGTTTATCGTAGAATAGGTCTGTCAATTGCTGTAACGTTGAGACGAAGACATAATTCTATTTTGCATGACGATATAATTATGTTTTCTAATTCTAAAGAATAAATAATTTGTTTTAATTACATCAACTGTGGGTTCTTAGTGAAATATTGTGAATCAGCTAAACCAAAACTGCTTTTTTGCCTTGTTTCACAAATTTTATTGTGGTTGCTGCACAACCTAGGTTTCGGGCTGTAAGCCCATTTTCAAGTACGTTACTGATTCCAAAGATGATAATAGAAAGATAAACATAGCGATAGATAAGGCAATGGTAGTCATCTCAACTTCTTAATGTATCGATCCTTGTTTCAAAGCAAAGTTACTTCAATGAATATTTTTGATAAATTACTAATGGAATTACACAATTCAGCAATTCACTAGCGTGATTAAACATATCTAAGAATAAAGTTATGCATCAGCCAAGAACTTTTTATCTACTGATGGATTGAGGACAAGTAACATTTTGAAGGCAAAGGATTTCTCTGCGCTTTTCTATGTCCCTCAGACAACAGGTAGTTGCGTGTTCAATGCAAAAGACAAACAATTCGCCATCACAAAAAGTGAGGTTTATAAGATCATATGACGGGAGTGTCAGACGTGCTACATTGGACAGACAAGGAGGTTAGTTTGGACCAGGCTTAAAGAACATCACAGAAGCTGGAGATCGAAGAAACGTTATTGAGCGTTTGCGGGACATTGCCTTAAGGAAGATCACAGATACATAGTAGATGTACAAATCTCACACGCACTTAGATATTTTAGAAATTAAAACAAACATGTGTACATCCACACACTTATTATTAAACGAGCAAACCCAGTTCAGTCATTCACCTCTTTTTGATGATATCACAACTCCGAGATAGAAATAAAACTTGGACCTCAGTCCATTAGCAGATAAAAAGTTCTTGGCTGATGTATAACTTTATTGCTAGGTATTTTAGTCACTTTAGTGTAATTTCTGAATCGTTTAATTTCTTATGTAATTTGTCAAAAATTGTCATTGAAGTAAGTTTGTATTAAGCCAAGGATCGATACATTCAGAAGTTGAGATGTCTGTCTTTACCTCATCATCATGTTTATCTTTGTATTATCCTCTATGGAATCTGTAATGTACTTGAAAATGGGCTTATAATCCGTAACCTAAGTTGCGCAGTAACCATAATAAAAGTTGTGAAACAAATTAAGAAACAGTGCTGGTATAATTAAATAATTTGGTGTGTATATGGGTCTTACTGAATGCAGTGTACATGTATCATTCACAATTAATCCTCTATACAGTGTTTATCACAATTAATAGAGTAAATGCATACAGCCGAAAGTAAACGATTTTAAAATCAAAAATGTCTGACTAAACATGGGCTGTAAAACACATGCCTGAAGTATTATGCGTACTTATGCATCTCCGATACAGTGAAACAAATCTCTTCTTCTGCAAGCTCCCTGCTTTCCATTATTGAGAGGTGGTAGCATGGATCAAAACAAGAAAAAATATCCAACAAACATGGGCTCTAAAGAGCATACCTAAAGAGGTATGAGTACTTGTTCACCTTCGCTACTCTGAAAAAGATCTCTTCTACCGAGCTGGTGCTCATGGTTCTTAAGGTATGCTTAAATCATATGTTTGCCGAGACTTTTTGCTACGTACTAGTACCGCGTACTTTCAATTGTATACTTTCACGCCATCAGTTACGATAAGCCCTGTATCACTAAGCGACTATCCCGCAGCGCGGATCAGTGACTGTTTGCCTACCTAACGGCTTCCAGGCGCAACAAAAATTTGGCTGAGAACGCGCAAGTACCAGGAATTTATTCCTCCAGTATTTGAGAATGAGCACTTAGTGATTTCTAACAAATTTTAGACATAATTTCGAACCTTTACCAAATTTTTTCTCGCTCACTCCACCCACAAAACGATACAAAGAAAAAGTTTTATCTCTTACTATATTTCCGCTTTGCATGCAGACAAACTTCAGCATAAGGCATAACGTTTTAATTTATTACTTCTTTACTACCGACATTATTCGCAACACAGTTTGGAGGCAGTATCCACATGTAACACTGACTGAACTTAAAAATTATGTTATTGTACGATACATGGTTCAGGAGATATGACTTCATAAACATTAAGATGCGTGAAAACCTTGTTTTTGTTAAAATAGAGCGCAAATTACCCAGACTGTATTCATCCAGTGTTTCATAAAGAGAGCAGTTAGCGACTTCCAACTAACTTTAATCATAATTTCAAATCATTTTTAAACTTTTCTCGTTCACTTACTTATAGTCAAATATTTGACACAGTAACTCATTTGTAAAGTACTCAGACGATTGAAGTCATTTTATTCATTTGAATGAGTTTCTTTAACAAAATGGAGAGTTTACTAGTTTTACAGAAACATCAAGTGATAAGTCCACAGATAAAATCATACATCAGTAATAAAAATTGCATTGACATTCCTGTCATTGTATGCTACGTATTAGCTTACCGGATTCAGGAGTCTTGCAGACATTAAGAAATTAGAATTCTGAAATGCTATCGTTTTACCATAAAACGAAGATTATTTGCTAGAAAATGTAAATCAATATGAAATAGGACTGTGTTGTTGAAATTTCTTTACGGATCAAAACCGTGCACTGGACCAGTATGCGAACCTGGGATCTTTCGAGTATCGGTCCGGCATACAGTTTTAATCTGCCAACAAGTGCCAAATCACGGTACACGCCGCTAGAGAGAGAAAATTCGTTCTAGAAACTGTGTAATTATTCGAGAGCCCATGAAAAAAAAAAAAAAAAAAAAAAAAAAAAAAAAAAAAAAAAAAAAAAAGGAGGCGAGATATTTTTTTCATTGAGAGTGGAGTATTAACTGCATTAAAAACTTTTAAAATATTGTCCAAACTGATACTAGAAAGTAGACCTCTTCTTTTCATAGGCAATGCTTTTACGTTGGAACCATCCAAAGTACGATCCGAAGTTTCATTGCCCTTGCAAGACAGTTTCCGTGCAGCTTTGGATGTCAGGTGTCAGATTGAAGCTTTAAATCGATTCCGAATGGCTAATATGCAAAAAAAATTACTGGGAGAGGCAGGGCTCGTCATTAAACTTCTGCCCTGGCGAATGTATGACCGGCAGAATGTTTTGTTATAAATAACAAATTTTCAGTTGGAGTCCCGCTGTGCCTCGCGGAGTGGCCGCGCGGTTTGAGGCGCTATGTGACGGGCTGAGTGGCCCCTCTCAACGGAGGTTCGAGTCCTCCCTCGGGAATGGGTGTGTGTGTGTGTGTGTGTTGTTTTTAGCATAAGTTAGTTTAAGTAGTGTGTAAGTCTAGGGACCGATAAACTCAGCAGTTTGGTCTCTTAGGAATTCACACACATTTGAACATTTGAACAGTCCCACTGTTGTGGTTAATCCATTCTCTGTCCTTTCCCTGATGAAAATTATTCCAGAACGGTTGACGAAAAACATCTAATACACTTTTAGCGCAGGAAAGCAGACAGTGATTGGTTAAGACATTGATATGGCCCACTGTGCGTGTTGTAAATTTTCAGTCGGCAAACCGCTGTCTATAAAAATCACTTAATTCAAGTAAGAAAGATGTTCGTAAAATGTTGCTCAAGGGCAAGCAAGTAATTAATGAAGTTCTAAAACAAAAATATTTGCTTGTCAGACCAACAGCAAATGGTACAGTTCCTCTGTTGCACACAACAAATTTCAGTAAATTTCTTAAAAATTCAAGTCTACTGCGGAGTAGGAAAAAAGCGAAGGGAGGATCCGCAGCTAAGAAGGTATTAGTGGAAACAATGACTGTTGCAACGAAACGCTGTCGTAGAACAGATTGAAACCAACTGAAGCATACACCTGGATGAATTCCGGATTCTCCTCAGAAGATGTGTCAGATAAGCAGTCCTTCATACAGACAATAAACGTCGATGGCCTCGCCATATAGACCATGTCAACATTAAGTTTGAAAACGCTCTGAACATACTTCGTGCCACTATGGGAAACACATGGGGTATGGACCGTGCAAGCATTAGTCAGATATCAAAATAAAGCACTGCGACTGTGCATAGGATCTCTTGGATCCATGCCGACGACCGCACTATTAGTTGAAACAATTGAAGCACCCTTATATACGAGGACTGTCCAGAAAGTAAGTTACGATTGATCGCGAAATGAAAATCACAGTGAAAATCAGAAATGTTTCATTTGTAACAGTTAGCTACACCTTTCAGCTACTTCTCTACGTAGTCGCCGTTCTGACTCAGACATTCGTCGTAGCGTTGTACCAACTTTCCAATACCCTCATCATAGAAGGCAGCCGCCAGTGCTTTCCGCCAGTTCTCTACGCTGGCGTAAAGCTCGTTGTCTGTGCCAAAATGTTGTCTTTATAGCCAGCGGTTCGTTTGAGCAGAGATGAAACTCAGTGGGAGACAATTACGGGCTGTATTGTGGGTAACCAAACATTTCCAATTGAAACGATGCAGGAACATCTTCATTGCCCCTGAAGAATGAGGCTGAGAATTGTCTTGGAGAAGAAACCGCACGACAGTTATGTAAAGTTGGTTGCATAGCTTCAGGGGAAAATTCTCACCAGGCCCTCGTACTTGGCGGGAGACACTATTTTCCATAACATCTTTACGCGCTCACTAAGAGCTCAGGAATGAAAAGAGCGACATAATTCTACCTAGAGTCATACTAGAGACACTGCCCAACACATCTTTGCAAAGCTTTATCGGATTTTCATAGTCGTTTCCATTTCGCGACCGATCGTAACGTACTTTCTGGACAGCCCTCGTATAATATATCAGCGAAAAATTTATTCTGGAACACCTACAACGATTGGGGGATTTGCTGACAAACAGAATTGGCGACCTTACAGTGCGTTGCTACACTGACCGTTACTGGGTACATAAATCAACACCACTACTAGTGGAGACATTTTCAACGCTCAGCAACTACCAGAATATCTACTTTGAGCAAGAGTACGAACATATCAAGCAAGCACTAGATGTATCCGGTGATCTGGGCTGCTCTGAGAACCCAGTAATCGATAACAGTAATTTAAAAAGCATTTTCGAACAATGGCCAGGTGCCACGTGTGTGTATACCGACGGGTCTAAGTACAAGGACTACGTCGACTGTGCTTGTGCAGACATTAACAATAAAAAGAGTGAACTACGTCGCCTATTCAAAGAGCCGTCAACTTACACGGCGGAACTCGTAGGTACTGAACGGGCATTAGGATACGGCATGGCCATAGCAACGGCCCACATCGCAATACTTACAGACTCGCTCTCCTTGTGCAACTACTGTCCTCGATTGGTAAGGATAAAGGGAGTTGTTGTTTACTATAATAAACAGATGCTGCTGTATCAGAGATGCACAGCACCGGTACAGAGGTATCATTTATGTGGATCAAGGGCTATACTGAGATTATGGTTAATGAGGAAGCTGACCAGTTGGCTAAGGGCGTAACGATATTGGTCTACAAGAACGGGACCAAGCAGATGAGCTCATTGCTGTAGCTAGAGACATGGTCAAAAACGAATGGAGCAAGGCGTCAGAGACCAAAGACCTGCGCGAAGGTACCTGTTACAAACAAATCCATCCGCACCTAACGAATTCCCAATGATTAATGCTGAAAAGTGGGTTCTGGGATGCTGCTATTCTGGCATAGGTAATGAGAGACAGTTTGTGAAGATTTTTGCCGGGTTGGTCCACATGCATCAACCACTTCCTTCTCATGTGTTAATCCGTTTGTTTACGAAGAATTTAGAATTTGTTAGTGGCATTTGTTTTAAAAGTTGAAATTAAACTGTAGCTGTTAAAACTGGGCAGGCGTCGTGTGTTTGTGTGTGTGTGTGTGTGTGTGTGTGTGTGTGTGTGTGTGTGTGTGTGTGTGTGTGTGTGCATGTTTGAAATCTGATTGTATTAATTTGTTTTAACTGCCCGTTACGTTGTATGTCTGGATATCTGGATTAGTCACCAAGGAGTTGCAACTTGTTTTAACTTTTTAAAACATTGTATGTTTGGACGGGCTGAATGGGTGCAACCGAACACCAATAAATAAATGAATAATTTTTCCCAAAACTTTAATGACTTGTGATCATATGTTACGTGTGCCAGAAAGCACTAAAATTAATATTTAGACATGATCTGTAAGGACAGTGGCAAAACGGAAACAGAAATGTATGATACCGTCGTCAGTTGTTCCTTCATAAAGGAAATATCAGTAATGCTGCTACTATTTAGATACCTCACCAATGAAAATGTGAGACGTTTAAGATCTAATCGTTGAGGTGTCGAAAGGCAGATGAAATCGCTAAATCCCAACAAGTTCTTGGGGCCTGACAGAATCCCTGTTCCAATATAATATGCAAGTAAATTAGCTTCACCCTTACCAATTTGTCACCGATCTGTTGAGCAGGGACTATTTCCAGCAATGGGAAGAGATTGGAGATTACATACAGTCAGGCCTTTATCACTCTTCTCTATCTCCACCACATTCTAGAATATCTGAGTTCAACAATAATGAGGTGCCTGCAGCAAAATTTCCTTCTGTACAGCATTACACAGTCATCGATCGTGGGAAAAGCTCTTTGCGCTTGCTGCACATGATTTTACAACGCTCTATGTTTCAAATATGCAGATAGCTTCGATGTTTGTAAAGTTTCAAACATATTTCCATTCAGTACCACATCGTCGAGCACTATAAAATGGTGCCTTCTCTCGGGATATCAGTAGCTTTGCTACTAGCTGATAATTCTTTGACAAGCAGAAGCTGACCCTCACAGACATTAAGTAAAAATCTGGTGTGCCCCTGGAAAATGCCATCGGTCGATATTGTTCATGGAGTAAATCAATAGCTCGGCGTATACTACTAGCTGCTGTTTGTATATGACGCACCTATCTACGGGTAGTGTTGTTCCATAAAAATCGTAGTATTCAATAGGAGCTTTAGAAAATATTAGGCATGCAACTAACTCTTTGTGTAGAGAAGTATACATTTGTGCACTTCACGAAATGTAAAGTACTAGTTGGTTTTAATTGCCGGATTAATAATTTAAAGCTGCAGCCAGTCATATCATACCAATCCCAGGTATCAATATTGTGAGGGAATATGAAACGGAACGACGCTTGGTTCTAGATAAAGAAAATGATAAGCCTCAGTTTATTAGCTGGATGAAACTGCAGTTATTTTACGTAGGAGATGGCTAACAGAACATCTGTGTGCTGCATGCTGGAAATCATCTTAAGTCTGTAGGTCTCCCTATCAGTTGGGACTAACGGAGGGTATGCAGCACAAACAAATGACTGTAACGAGAGAGGTCACGGGTTAGTTTTAGAGAATGCATACAAAGGCTGAAAAATATTAAATGAGAGGTGCTTGAAAAAACAAGGCTAACATCTTGAGAAAATCTCTTTACAACATTGCAAGATTCCCTTTTTCATGGTGGAATCAACGTTCTTTCTTCAGCCATCTACGTTTTCCTCCCGTACGTATCTTGAAGATAAAATTAGATCATTAATAGCTCACGGAAAAGCGTTTAAGCAATAATTTTTCCACATTCCATTCTTGAATGGAGCGGGAATAAAATCTTAATGTATGATAGAGTAAAAAATACCCCTGACATTCACGATAGTGATCTGCAGACTACAAGCTTAGGTGTAGATATTCATTTATTTTTCGTTACGAATGGTCCGTCAAATTGATTTCTGAAGTGGACTGTAGACCCTTACAAAAGGCATTTGTATTAGAAAAAATGTTGCTACTTGGATACATGGTATTGGTCAATTTCGTTACATATTTCAAGGGCGCGAGGTGGGCGAGTTTGAACAGGAACTCATGCCCGAAAGTTTTCCGCTCGTCTGCTGCAGGAAAAGTCATAGAGAGCAATGTAATCAAGTCTCCCGCGCCTGATATGTAAAATGTTTCCACATTACGTATTTGGTCACAAACAAAATAATTACTTGAGCAACGATAGAAATTGGCGTACATCATTTAACATGTTTGTTCCAGGAAAACGGGAACGATGTGTTACGTACATCAGTTCTCGTTAAAAGTTGTAGCAACTCTGCCTGCGCTGCAAGCCCTTACTGTATGAAACATGACGCTGGTAGTCCAAGCCCGTGTCTAATCAGACGTATTTGCTGTCTCACATTCCTTTATGTTCAGTTAAAGTTAAAAAGATATGAAGTATTATTAACAGCTACAGTGTATTCCCGTAAAACATAAACCCCTTAATATGTTAGCTATTAATTAAGTGTTCCTCATACGGAGACAATTTTCAGCATCTTATCTCCATTTCGTACTAGCCTTACGTGCTTCATGTATCCAAACGCAAGCCGACAGTGTACTGGGCCACTTCTTATTTGCCGAGCAATACGGTACCAGTATGCTTTCATCACTCGTGAAAAGCTGAGGTACTCCAGTTCATTCTGCGTTAATTACTCGGATTTGGATTCAAAGACAGTTAAATGGTTCACTGCAGCTATTTTCCAATTTATATTCAACCTTTAATTCATACTGTGGACCCATACGCTCGCAGATCTGCCGTTCGCTTCCTCCAAGGTATTTTCATGTTCATGAATTGTCATCATTATGTAGCAAGTCAGCAGGCCAGTCTCCGACTGCAACTGTCGTCACTCTTTTAACATCATAGTTTTATAGACTGGAACTCCTAGTAAACGATGATCGCGTGTACTTGTGATTAAATGGAAGCAAAGAAGCAAATTACTTCTTTCGATTTTGCCTAGATATTCTGGGTGCATACTTTACTGTGCCATACGACGCACAAGATCTAGCCGCTACATTCTTCATCTTCTCTTGAGGTATTAGGCAGGAATTTCCTGTTACAGTACCCATCTCTGTCGGTGTCTTCCTCTGTCTCTTCTCTCATGGCACTTATAATTTCTTGCCTTTAAGGGAAGTCTCTCACTCTCCATTCTTTGTAGATGTTCATTCCATTTCCTTCTGTAATTTCGAATTTTATCACTGAGGCTAAATATTTGCAGTTCTTCTCTAATATCTTGATTTTTTTAGCCTGTCTTCTCTTGTGCAACCTTTAATACCTCTAAGGAATTTCATTTCTTGTGCCTGAATCCGGCTTTCTTGCTTCTTGGTAATCACCCATGTCTCACTTCCATAGAGCAGTGTGGAAACTGCAACAGTTTTGCAAAATTTAATTTGATTGTCTTTCCTGGTTTTGTTTTTTAGGTTCTTGTTGATTGTTCCACATACTCGACTGAATTACTGAGCTTAATTTCAATATCTCTGCTGTAGCCATATGTCATTTCACATCCGAGGTAGCTGAAATGGTTTACTTGCTCTAAAATCTTCTGATCTATCACTATTTTGGTTCTGGTTGGTTCTTTCCCCATGAAGGCCATTGTCTTAGTTTTTTCTTTTGAAATTTCCATATTAAATTTATCACTTATTTGTTTTAGGAAGTAGATTCCTTACTGAAGGTCATTTCCTTATCTGCTAGGATCATTGCATCATCAGCATATAGTAAATTATTTAAAAGAAAGTTCCTATCTAGGTAGACGCCTTTCTGAAATTCTGATTCCCATATATGTATTATTTCATTAATATAGATGTTGAACAAATTTGGAGAGCTGCAGCAGCCTTGTCGTATCCCATTGTTAGTTGGTACCTCAGTAGTTGTTTTACCACTGAGATCTAGAGTGGTATTTGTGTCTTGATATAAAATTTTTATCGCATTTACTATATGCTTTGGGTACCCATGATTCGTCATTATTTCCCAAAGTTTCTGTCTATTCACATTGTCAAAAGCCTTTTTTAAAGTCAATGAAAGCAATGTGTGTTTCTTTATTATACTCTCTCGGTTTTTCTATTATTTGCTGTAGAATAAAAACTACATCTATTGTGAAGCGTCCTTTCCTAAAACCCATTTGTTCCTCATGCAGTACTGCCTTTGCTGTGTTTTTAAGTCTTGTTTTTAAAAACTTAGCATACACCTTGTATACTGAGGCCAGTAAACTTATTCCTCTGTAATTACTGCATAGGCTTTTAACTCATTTTTAAAAAATTGATATCACTCTAGCTGTTTTCCAGTCTTTGGGAATACTCTTCTTCTTCCAACATTCATTGAAGAGATGTAGCAGTCATTGGTGTAGCATCATTCCTCCATATTTTAATAATTCAGGATTAATGCCAGCTTTTCCTGTTGCTTTTTTGTTCTCAAGTGATGTAAGTGCAGATATTAATTCGTCAGACTGTATTTTTATATTCTAAAGTGAGAAATATGTGTTTTGTGTCAAATCATCTCGCAGAGAGCAATACTCTGTGTGCTATGAGTTTTTATTGCAGACAAGAGAAACTCCAGCATTGATCGTACAAATTTGAAAGTGTTTTCTTATTATTGCATTCGATTTCTGTTATCATCTTCAGTGCTAAAATAAAATAAAAACACACAAAGTCAAACCTAAACGATCACTGTACTAACAAATGTGTCATTTACAATAGAAAAAATTATGTTTTAAAAGGTAAAATACATACCAAAACTAAGTCGGAAGTCTCATACAATCATGCAGAAAATATAACTTCAAACATGGGTGTTTATCGTGAAGAACATATTAGCAAACAAGTAAGGATCAAACTGAGCCGGCTGCTTACAAAGACCTACGCAGTTAAGCTCCACATTTGTGGGGGCTCCACCAGCGCCGTTTTTCGTGAATACATTTACGATATAGAGGATTTTTGTACAGAAGAAAACGATAGGTTGTACAGAAATTTACATGAAGTAGAATACAGAATTATAGAGTTAAAATATATTGCCATAAAAACATAGTCAAAGAAAATATGTACGCTACTAAAGCTAACTAGGTTGTAAATGGAATTACAAGGAATTTCGAATTGCTTATGTGTGAATAGAATTGTCTTTTCTGGAATCATGTGTTAATGAAACCATGATGTCATCAATAACACTGTAACAGATGTATAAAAATATATATTTCTTTTTAAAATATGTTGTCCATCTGGAACTGAAAGCCAGAACAAAATCATACAGCTCTGCCCTCTGGCGAGTCAAATCCAAATAAATCTATCACAGTGTCAATTTATGAACTATTTACACTATAGTGTGGAAAATTACGGATGCAAGACTTTTTATTCTTTCAATAAACCAATATATGTATTACAAACTATTTTACAAGTTAAACGCTCACTCAAAGGCATGTTTCACTTCTAGGTGGACGAGACATTTTGATAAGAAATATATGTATTTTAAATATTTGCTACAATTTTATTGATGATATCATGGTTTCATTAACTCGTATATTTAGAAAAGACAATTGAATTGATGCATAAGCAATTTGAAAATGCCTGCAAGTCCATCCAATAACCTAGTTAGCGTTGGTAGCGTGCATATTTTCTTGCACTATGTTTTTATGGCAGTATATTTTTAACTCTATTATTCTGTATTCTATTCCATATAAATCTCTGTACAACCTACTATTTTCATCCGTAAAAGCAAATGCTCTGCATCGTAAACGTATTCAACAAAGAAGGCGCTGATGGCGTCCATTAGAAACTTGAAACCTAGCTGCTTAGGTTTTTCTAAGCAGCTGTCTCTATTTGAATCTTACGTACTACTTCTCATGTTCTTCACGCTAAACACCCATATTTAAAGTTATATTTTGTGCATGATTATGTGAGTCCACGAGACTTAGTCTTAGTACGTATTTTATCTTGTAAAGTTCAATGCTTTCTATTGTAAAATGACACATATGTTTGTAAATTGATAGTTTATTTAAATTTAGCACTGAATATGATCACTGCGGGACTCAAATCGATATGCAGGAATAAAAAGACGGCTTAAAATTTATACGATCCATACTGGAGATTCGTTTGTTGTGTGGTCGTGGTGCACAAACTTCCAAATGGAATCCAACCTCATGGGTTTTTATGTTTACACACGTATGACAATACGACAGCGGTGGTATATAAATTGTTTACGAGTATGGAACGTCATTCTCTTTCGAGTCTGCTGTGACAGCCATTATATATTTAAATGAGAGACGTACATCGTACACAGCAGTGGTTGGTGTCTCTCAACACTCAGTCATCGAAGTGCTAGAAGCTACTCCTCTCGATTCGAAATTTGTTAGTTAAAACCGCTCTCTTATCGCAGCAGAATGTCATCGGCGACACTCCATTTTTCCCCAGTTGTGCTGACCACATCGACGCGTAGACGTCAGTTTCTCTCGTACTGCCTCAATTGCCGTCCGCACTATGATGACCAAGCCTTCAGAATGAGGTCATAGCCCCTGGAACTTCTGCTACGACAACAACAGTTGCACTTTACAAGACCTCGTGTCTGGTGGTGGGACAACTTCATCGGCAACGACTACCTGTCGGAGTTCCACAGAACCTGTCCATAACACTCCAACCCAGGCCGCTCAGCTAACAGCACCATCTCCTCCAGCAGTCGCAGAAACAACATCGCCAGCAGTGTCACCAGCCGCAGCATCGCCAGCAACAACAGCAGTTACATCATCATCAGAAGCAGCCACTAGTCCGCCGGCACAACAAGAGCTGCAGCACATACAATGCTACTTGCAAGTAAATATTTACTACTCCCATTCATCACACAATCTCCCTTCCACACCCAACCTAAACCTATCACAAAAACCAACAAAAGGCCCAGTAAAAGTGAACGTCAGGGTGAAACCAAAAAGACTAAGTCAACTCTATTAGACGCTGATGATGTGCTGTTGTTGTGGTCTTCAGTTCAGAGACTCGTTTGATGCAGCTTTCCATCCTTCTCTATCCTGTGCAAGCTTCTTCATCTCCCAGTACCTACTGCAACCTACATCCTTCTGAATCTGCTTAATGCAGTCATCCCTTGGTCTCCCTCTACGATTTTTACCCTCAACGCTGCCCTCCAATACTAAATTGGTGATCCCTTGATGCCTCAGAACATGTCCTACCAACCGATCCTTTCTTATAGTCAAGTTGTCCCCAAATTTCTCTTCTTCCCAATTCTATTCAGGACCTCCTCATTAGTTATGTGATCTACCCATCTAATCTTCAGCATTCTTCTGTAGCACCATATCTCGAAAGCTTCTATTCTCTTCTTGTCCAAACTATTTATCGTCCATGTTTCACTTCCATACATGGCTACACTCCATACAAATACTTTCAGAAACGACTTCCTGACACTTAAATCTATACTCGATGTTAACAAATTTCTCTTCTTAAGAAACGCTTTCCTTGCCATTGCCAGTCTACATTTTACATCCTCTCTTCTTCGAGCATCATCAGTTATTTTGCTCCCCAAATAGAAAAACTCATATACTACTTTAAGTGTCTCATTTCCTAATCTAATTCCCTCAGCATCCACCGACTTAATTGGACTACATTCCATTATCCTCGTTTTGCTTTTGTTGATGTTCATTTTATACCCTCCATTCAAGACACTGTTCATTCTGTTCAACTGCTCTTCCAAGTCCTTTGCTGTCTCTGACAGAATTACAATGTCATCGGCGAACCTCAAAGTTTTTATTTCTTCTCCATGAATTTTAATTCCTACTCCTAATTTTTCTTTTGTTTCCTTTACTGCTTGCTGATGATTCGCAGGTCGAAATCATTCCAGATACCCAAAATCCAGGATCTTCCTCTTCCTTTTTATTACTAACTGCTCAGAATTTTACTATACAATCACATTTTCCAACACCCTTGTAAGTCAAAGCTCCCTGTCTTGGAAACAGGCCAATTAGAGAGTATTCTACGTCAACGATGGACGTTGCATAACACCATTCTCGCCCAGTGATGTTTAAAACGGCGTAATGTATACATGGCATCGGACGTATTCGCACCACTGCCAGCTTTAGTTCGTTTTCTGTACCTAAAGGGTCTAAAACGGTGGAGTATTATATTATGCGCAGTTTGAGAGATATAACTGACATATTTTTGCTAGATTTTCTGCTTTCGATTAGCTATTACTATTGTGAGCTGTAGATGCCTAAATAATGTATGTGTTGACCTCGTGGTCTTCGTAAACAGATGCTAGCATAATTAACTGGTTGGCGTTTTTCGTATTTTAATGCTTTGCGAGAAAAAATATTTGAAGTTACAACCACTTCTTAACGAAGAACGTAATTTTTGCTTACTGTACTTGAAAGTATGTGTGAGCAAAATGTAAAACAGTTTGTTTACTTGATGTGTACTAGTTTTGTGCTATCAGATCGCTAATATCAAGTAAAACCCACTGAAGTTTGATGACAGTGTTGTCTGCAATGTGGAGGACAGCATCGGTTACTGCAAATTATATTCAATGAACTATGGGTATCATAATAGAACTACAATCACAAGAAATTTTCAGAAGGTTTTTGATAATGGTTAACTTCACTAAACACCATTGTAGAGGGGAAGATGATAATACATCAAGTTTACACCAGCAAAGTATAGTTGAAGTTACTGAGTACCTAATAAAACTTTTCATTACATTCGATTTTACATTATGTTCCACTGGGACAGACAAAATTTGTGCCGCGCGGGGTAGCCGAGCGGTCTTAGGCGTCTTGTCACGGTACGCGCGGCTTCCCCCGTCGGAGGTTGGAGTCCTCCCTCGAGTGTGGTTGTGTGTGTTGTCCTTAGCGTAAGTTAGTTTAAATTATATTAAGTGGCGTGTAAGCTTAGGGACCGATGACGTCAGCAGTTTGGTCCCATAAGACCTTACCACAAATTTCCAAAATAAAATTTGTTCTGCTTGATAAAACCAACTGAATTAGCAACTTAGGAAGAATGGCTGCAAATATTACCAGTATTACTATTGTGTGTCAAGCATACCCACTGGAGACCTAAAACACATAGCCTACAAGAAGGCGCCAAGCAACTCCACAGGGAAAGCAACAATTCGAAAATCAACAAAAAGTATAATCAACACAAAAATATTAAATTTGCTCTTGGGAGAACAACTGCAGGACAACTCCACATTATACGCACAAATATCCTCAGAGTCAAGACTTCCAATACAAATTTTATCCAAGAATAATGAATCTGACTGACATGCAACTGAGTGAAGCAGAAACTGAGTTGTTGGAGAAAGGTCTTACATATATCATTAACAAGAACAAATTAACAAATGCAGATGCTGCGTACATCGTAATAGAAACAGAATATATTGTAGTACAAGAAGGAAAAATAGTGCTATAAATACAGGAAAAATAAAGGAATTGCTAATAAAATAAGTAAACTGCTTCATAGAAAACAAAAAGGACCTGTAACTTGAAATCTTTATTTCTTGCAAAAAGCAAAAATACAGAAAAGTCACTTAGATCATTATGCTAGCATCTGTCTGCGAATCTCACAAGATCAGTAGGCATATTTTTGGGCGCATACTGCTCAATAGCTACATCGAAAACAGGAAATCTAGCAAAGTAAGTCAATAATATCGCCTGACAGTACGGAATACGTTGAAGTCGTACATATATTATGCAAAAGCCCAACACTACTGAACGAGAATTATGTTGTGCGCGCCCATTCTTGCCATAGGAAGATCTATGATCACCCTATTTCTAAGAAAGGAACGTTGCTTAAGAAGGAGTTGAGGAATATGACTGCACAGTAAAATGCCGAGATGTGGCTGGGCTAAAAATGAGTGGCTTAAGAATATGTTGAGAAATGTGATTGGATAGTAAAACACTGAGCTGTTATTCGGAGATCTAATTATCAGTGTTAGCTTAGAAGACCCTTGATTGGTCTGTTTCCAAAACAGGAATGAAGATTACGAAAAGGGAATGTCGGTGAAAGGTCATGGCATAGGATGGGGGAGGGGGTAGGAGGGGCGTAGGTGTGAGGGCAGGGGACGTGTAAGGGAGGGGAGACGGGTGGGAGAGGATCATCTCTGGTGCTAGTTACGTGAATTTGATGTGAAGAATGATTTGCTCTCCTACTTTCGCTAGCCCATATCGCTGATATTACGATCTTTCGAATGAGATTCAACCATGGAAAGTTTTCGATGCATTTTCACCACAGTTTCATTAATGAAGCTCCATTCTATGCCTGCACTAACGCTACAAAAGGTAACGTCAATCACATTCTCTCTGCATGTACAAAATGGGAGAGGAATAGTCAATCGTTATTGTAGTGTTTCCTACAGAACCGCGGTTCTACTTTCTTTGATTAATGCCACATATAGTACGGAGCTTTTTACTTTTTTTACAAGCTGCCAATATATATTCGTAGCAATAACGCAACACGGGGATCTATGTTAACAGTCGTTTAAAGCCTTTAAAATTTTACTCAGCATATGAAACACTTTCGTTAAACGTGTATTTGTATATTTACATTTCTGAGACAACAGTTTCGTTAATATTTTTATGTTGTTTCTCTGTCTTTTGCTTGACATTAACGAAGTATGTTGTTCAATACGTTACAAGCATGTCAATCAACAGCAGGCTTAGAAAATATCTTCTTAAAGGTTTTATCTCAATGCTCTTATATTATGTCGTCTGTTTATGTTTTGTAGTGCATAATTATTGTTTACGTTTTGGCTCCCTAAATGCTGATTAGATGGCGACGGCTAAATAAATAAATGCCGTAGAACATGTGACCAAGAACTAAGCAATGTTGGTAACCTTTGGCGATTTGTTTCGTTGTGTGAGGACACCTGCCCGGAGGATTATTTCTTTGAAAATTGTAAGGTATCCTCAGAAATGATTCGCGGAAGACTCCACGGTCAGGACTTATCGCGTAAGACACTTGAACAAAAGAGCTAGGCACTGTGGGTAATCCTTGATGACTGTGTCCGTCGGATGAGACACCTCCACAGAAGGATCTTTCTTTGATAAATGGGGAGTATGTCCAAAAATGCATCGTAGGGGGCTGCTGGGAGAGGACGTTCATGTTGCAGAACAATGGAACAAGAACTAGGCCTTATCGGTAACATTTGGCGGTTGAGTACATCAGATGATACCTGCTCTTTCTTTGGAAACTGGTAGGTATCTGCTGAAATGCATCACAGAGAGTGCCAGGGAGAGGATATTATTGATGCAGAACATTGTGCCAAGAACTAGATCGTGTGGATAACCTTTGGTTACTGCGTACGTCAGATGACACCTGCCCTTTCGTTGAAAACGGCTCCAGAAAGAAGACGTTTATGTCGCAGAACGTAACAACTGAGGACATTTACACAAAAGGCGATTAAAATAGCTACATCAAGAAAAAATGCAGATGATAAAGGGGTATTCACTGGACAAATATATTATACTAGATCTGACACGTGATTACATTTTCACGCAGATTGGGTGCATAGATTCTGAGAAATCAGTACACAGAACAAACACCTCTGGCCGTAATAACGGTCTTGATACGCCTGGGCATTGAGTCAAACAGAGCTTGGATGGCGTGTACAGGTACAGCTGCCCATGCAGCTTCAACACGATACCACAGTTCATCAAGAGTAGTGACTGGCATATTGTGACGAGCCAGCTGCTCGGCCACCATTGACCAGACGTTTTCAATTGGTGAGAGATCTTGAGAATGTGCTGGCCAGGGCAGCAGTCGAACATTTTCTGTATCCACTAAGGCCCGTACAGAACCTGCAACATGCGGTCGTGCATTATCCTGCTTAAGTGTAGGGTTTCGCAGGGATCGAATGGAGGGTAGAGTCACGGGTCGTAACACATCTGAAATGTACCGTCCACTGTTCAAAGAGCCGTCAATGCGAACAAGAGGTGACCGAGACGTGTAACCAATGGCACCCCGTACCATCACGCCGGGTGATACGCCAGTATGGCGTACGGAACGATTTGAAGTGGAATGATCATATAAAATTAATTGTTGGTAAGGCGGGTACCAGGTTGAGATTCATTGGGAGAGTGCTTAGAAAATGTAGTCCATCAACAAAGGAGGTGGCTTACAAAACACTCGTTCGACCTATACTTGAGTATTGCTCATCAGTGTGGGATCCGTACCAGGTCGTTTTGACGGAGGAGATAGAGAAGATCCAAAGAAGAGCGGCGCGTTTCGTCACCGGGTTATTTGGTAACCGTGATAGCGTTACGGAGATGTTTAATAAACTCAAGTGGCAGACTCTGCAAGAGAGGCGCTCTGCATCGCGGTGTAGCTTGCTCGCCAGGTTTCGAGAGGGTGCGTTTCTGGATGAGGTATCGAATATATTGCTTCCCCCTACTTATACCTCCCGAGGAGATCACGAATGTAAAATTAGAGAGATTAGAGCGCGCACGGAGGCTTTCAGACAGTCGTTCTTCCCGCGAACCATACGCGACTGGAACAGGAAAGGGAGGTAATGACAGTGGCACGTAAAGTGCCCTCCGCTACACACCGTTGGGTGGCTTGCGGAGTATCACTGTAGATGTAGATGTATGGCGATGACGAATACACGCTTCCAATGTGCTTTCACCGCGATGTCGCCAAACACGGATGCCACCATCATGATGCTGTAAATAGAACCTGGATTCATCCGAAAAAACGACGTTTTGCCATTCGTGCACCCAGGTTCGTCGTTGAGTACACCATCGCAGGCGCTTCTGTCTGTGATGCAGCGTCAAGGGTAACCGCAGCCACGGTCTCCGAGCTGATAATCCATGCTGCTGCAAACGTCGTCGAAGTGTTCGTGCAGATGGTTGTTGTCTTGCAAACGTCCCCATCTGTTGACTCAGGGATAGAGACGTGGCTGCACGATCCGTTTCATCCATGCCTGTCATCTCAACTGCTAGTGATACGAGGCCGTTGGGATCCAGCACGGCGTTCTGTATTACCCTCCTGAACCCACCGACTCCATATTCTGCTAACAGTCATTGGATTTCCACCAACGCGAGCAGCGATGTCACGATACGATAAACCGCAATCGCGATAGGCTACAATCCGACCTTTATCAAAGTCGGAAACGTGATGGTACGCATTTCTCTTCCTTACACGAGGCATCACAACAACGTTTCACCAGGCAATGTCGGTCAACTGCTGTTTGTGCATGAGAAATCGGTTGGAAACTTCCCTCGTGTCAGCACGTTGTAGGTGTCGCCACCGGTGCCAACCTTGTGTGAATGCTCTGAAAAGCTAATCATTTGCATATCACAGCATCTTCTTCCTGTCGGTTAAATTTCGCGTCTGTAGCACGTCATCTTCGTGGTGTAGCAATTGTAATGGCCAGTAATGTAAAATGACAGGTGGCATACCTGCTTCTACATGTACGTACGTACTTCGCAAGCCACCTGGGGATGATACCCTGTACTACTACAAGTTATGTCCCGTCCTGTCCTACTCACAAATACGACTAGCTACTCGTACATCCGTATGAGCCCAAATTTCACCTACCTCTGTGGTCCTTACGTCAAATGTATGTTGTCGACAGTAGAATAGTTCTACAGTCAGTTTAAAATACGGGTTCTCTAAATTTTCCCAATAGTGCTCCTCGAAAAGAATGTCGCCTTCCCCCAGGGGTGCCCACTGGAGTTGTCGAAACATCTCCGAATGTCACAGAACATTCTACCAAGGAAAAGACCCTTTGGGTAACCTTTGGCGATGCGTGAAGCCAGATGACACCTGCCCTTGTTTTGAAAACTGGGAGGTATCTGCAGAAATGCATCGCAGATGGATCTAGGAGGGAGACGTCTATGTCGCAGAACATAAGACCGAGAACTGAGCACTTTAGGTAACCTTCAGTGATCACGTTCGTGAGATAGGGACACCTGCAGGGGAAGAATCTGTCTTCGAAAAGTGGGAGGTATCTGCAGAAATGCAATGCAGACGGCCCCAGGGGAAGGAGGCAGGCGGCCGCCTTTGCGCGTGTATCGGCGTGTGAACAAGTGTCGGTGGCGCGGTACACCTGTACGGCGGGCGCTGGGCGTGGGCGGGGACGGCCAGGTATCCGCGCGCAGCGGCGCTGCAGCTGCCATGGCGACGGAGAGGAGCGGAGCGGAGGCTGCGAGGCGAGCGATCGATAGGCGCGGGCGCAGCGCGAGCGGCGAGGCGAGGCGCGGCCCGGCAGCGGGCAGCCGGCACCAGCAGTGGCGCGACTACCGCCGCACGGGCCGCACGCCTCGCCACGCCGCACCGCAGGTAGGCCGCCGCTGCCGCCGCCGCCGTCGCCGCTGCCACTGCCGGCGCAGCCGCCGCTGCCACGCACGCGCGCCCCAGCCCGCACCGTGGGCCGCTAGCCAAACCACGCATCCTCGCCACCCCGTGCGTGTTTGTGTATGTATGCGTGCATGTATGTGTGTGTTTATGCGGGTGCGTGGCTACGCGCGCGCGTTAGATACGCGGTGTCTATGGGTGGGGCCGCGCAGCGTTTCATTGCGCTACGCCGAGCTGCTTTCCAGCCTGCCAAAATCTTTATGTCATCTGCCGTATCTCTGAGCCTCCGGGCGATGATCGATTAATCTATCCTCTCCAATTACGCCTCGAATGATTCATCGAAGGTTATTTTTTTAGAATATATTCTCACAGATCTACAACGGAGAGACATGTTTTTCCTCGTACGCGAAATTTATAATACGTTACGCCCTAATAATGTTCCTACCCGCAAGCAGCAGAAAGTTTTCGACATGTTCCAATGTCCACATCATTAGGAGGAAAGACGAAAGCAAACCTTAAATTCGTCGTAATAGTTCCGGAAAAGTGCGACGCGTCTGTTACGGAGACTAAGACGAGATACTAGTGCGACCTATTCTACAGTATCGCTCTAACGTTTGGTGATCTTGTCAAGCAAATCTGACGGTAGACATCGAAATAATTCAGACTCGCGTAAGAATTTGGTAGAGCCTACGCGGAAGAGTAACAAAATTGCTTTGGAACCGGAATAGGAATTTTTCGAAGGAAGGGACGATGATCACGTGAAACGGTTTCCCGTAAAATTTACAGAATTTCTTTTCTAGGTAGACTGTGCCATAGTTCTGCTGCCTCCGTCGAATATCTTTGGAAGGAGAGATGAAAATAAGATGGCTCAGATGAGGGCGCATTATTTCTAAATGGGTTAGTAAGGAGAGGGAACAACATTGTTAAGATGTGCTGACAACTATGGCTAGTGGCTTGGGAAGTACACCTGGACTTACTCAGATGAGGAAGCCTCGTACTTCCGGCTATCACAGCGGACGTCTACCCACGTGGAACTCGACTGACGGCGTAAATGGGTTAGCATGGAGAGGGGACAACATTGTTGAGATGTGCTCTCAACTATGGCAAGTGGCTTGGGAAGTATACGAGGACTAACCGTACACCAAAATTCTATTTACACGTGATGGTAACTAGTACATAAAATTGTAATCCCGTACATTTTCTTCTACAAGTGAAGACACATATTTGTCATATGTAAAGTTACTTACATCTGGGTATGAATAAAGTTGCAGAAGTATGTACATCTTCTGTATATACCAATGTAATGACACATTTTAATTTATGTTCGTGTATAATATTTGTGTAACACTCAAATATGTGACAACTGAAACGTAATGTTTGATATCGTTTATCACGGTCAGTGGTAGCAAATAGAAGTTCCACAACCAGCATATCTTAACTTGGCATCGCGACTTTAATTATACATGTCAAATCAGTCTTTTGATCACATATAGGCCTGTATTTTGGTGCTTCGAAACGGTTATTGTGTCAGCACTCACTTAGAGCTTGACAACAAAGGCATTTTTAACCTTTAGGTATGAGGTGACGTGTACGACATACGTGTAACATGCATGGACGCAGAAAAAACTTGACAACATTTGAAACAGACTTTTTTTTTGGCTCGCATTGAGGACGCATTTTTGTGCCTGAGAAGCTGACGATTCAGTTTAGACGCAGCAAATCTGGTAACGCAGGTGGTCTAGTTAAAGGAACAACATGCCTCTGTTGTCTATTTTCGCTCGTGTCGTTGGCCTGCCGCCCAGTGAAAGCTCTCTTTTGTCCACACTTCAGCGTTCTTCAGCGCACATCGTTCTCCATCGAAATCTTATGATCGAAGAGTTCGACTGGTGGCGATTTGTTGTTGCGGCGTTGAACACGTAGTGTATGAAAATGACGCTAAAGCGTTCGTTCGCGTAGGAAAATTCAGCACGAAGGCGGGAGTAATTAGCTGCTGCCAGTTGTATGGACAGTTAGGCCTAACGAAGCGGCTGCCTCGTACTTCCGGCTATCACAGCGGACGTCTACCCACGTGGAACTCGACTGACGGCGTAACACTTTCTGTGACAGCCAGCACACTGTACCTGTGGGCAGAACAGAGTAACCACATCGGCCTCTTTTGCACATTGCAGATCCGCCATATTTCTGCGGTAGCCGAACGTTGCGACAGCCTCTTTGGAAATATCACTGCCCGTCGAAACACCAAACTTTGGCGTCGCAGTATGGCATTTCATTTAAGAATGTTAACGAAAATGTAATGAAATGCAAGGGCAGAAGGCTTTGAATCGGATGTTGTGACTGATGCAGCAAATTGCGTGGTGGCGACGCAGCATAATGCGGACTGTGCTCAGGACACGCTGCGCTGACAATTGTAACTGAGTATCCGAATCATACAGGGTTCTGAGTACGCGATAACAACCTTCTTGGCTGCTGCTTCAGTCAGTAATCCGATTCCCCTAGCATTAAATGACTAGCCACAACTATTAACAAGAAATTCGCTTGTACTTTTCCCAGGAGTTAATCACTTAAAGAAGAGTTTCTTTTTTCTGATTTAAGTACACTATTAACTACTTCAAAATAGTACTGAACAAATACGTGATAGTCGGTTGCAGAGATCGTATCGTCAGTTTTGTTTGGTCTCGAAAACTTTTTTGCGTATTGAGTATCTGAATATAATTGAGGCTTTCGAATAGCGAGACGTTGCTCACTATCGTTAGAGGTTTAGATTGTGCCAGGTGGACTCTGAAGGCACAAGGGGGGTGAGGGGGGGGGGGAGGGGTTGTCACTGCTATATTGATTAGGAGGCCATCTCAGAGCATATCTCACGAGATCCGTCAGTGTGTTTAGATGCTTAATCAGATTGTTTGATTCAGAAACTGAAGTCACTTCCTTGGATTATAAGATTCTTTGATTGGGTCAGTTTTTTTAATATATCCGTAATGCGTATGTGAAACTCCGCGTCTCAAAGCAAATGAATGAAAGCATGACAACACATCATTTTTCCACCATTTATGTAAATAGCCAATGACATCACACGGGTTTCATTCTTTCTTACCTCATCCTAAGTGGCGATAGAAACATTCAACGCAATTTAAAATTAAGGAAAAGAACACGTAAGGGATGAAGAGCGATAACTGCAAACACCATGGTGTTATTTCGCGTTTTTCTGTGTGTCGCATCACTGAGCACTCAAATACAAGTAATGCGTTAATACAATGGTAACACTTCTTTGTTTCTAAGCACGTTTCTCATGGTTTACTATGTTAAAGAACTAGCTCTGTGTAAAAAAGGACAGTGATTAGTCAGACAAACATAAAACTAGGAAACAACGATATGAACTAAGTTTTGTCACTGCATTAAATAACTGTACCACCATCGAGAATAACCTAGAACAGTGTGAAATCGGTGTGGTGTTATTGTCCTTCTAAATAAATGATAAGCTACTGACTGGTTGACTTCGTTCAGGATATGCGTATGGTGTGTCTCAAACCTTTAGGTTCAAAATTATACATACGACAAACGATCATAAACCGAGTATTTTGAGACCGGGACCCAGTGTTCTGAAATGAATATTTCGGGTGGTGTGAGGTTTTAAAAAATTAGCAGTGTACGTGATGCACGTGTTTCTAAACTACTTAGTTTCTGTATCGACGTTAGTTTCATTCGTTTGGAAAACAATACAAAATTGTAATGTGGCCGCGCTACCTGTGACTTCCTATGGTGTAACATAACGTCACTTTATGGTTAAGACCGCTTTAGAAATTGAAGGAGAACACACTGGTAGAGTCTTAGCTAACTGTTTCATTGTAGAACAGACAATGAGTATATTTGAGAGAGAGAGAGAGAGAGAGAGAGAGAGAGAGAGAGAGAGAGAGAGAGAGAGAGTAAATATCAACATTCTACACTACTGGCCATTAAAATTGCTACACCACGAAGATGGCTGTACGCGAAATTTAACGGACAGGAAGAAGATGCTGTGATATGCAAATGATTAGCTTTTCAGAGCATTCACACAAGGTTGGCGCCGGTGGCGACACGTACAACGTTCTGATATGAGGAAAGTTGCCAACCAGTTTCTCATACACAAACAGCAGTTGACCGGCGTTGCCCGGTGAAACGTTGTTGTGATGCCTCGTGTAAGGAGGAGAAATGCGTACTATCACGTTTCCGACTTTGATAAAGGTCGGATTGTAGCCTATCGCGATTGCGTTTTATCGTATCGCGACATTGCTGCTCGCGTTGGTCGAGATCCAATGACTGTTAGCAGAATATGGAATCGGTGGGTTCAGGAGCGTAATACGGAACGCCGTGCTGGATCACAACGGTCTCGTATCACTAGCAGTTGAGATGACAGGCATCTTATCCGCATGGCTGTAACGGATCGAGCAGCCACGTCTCGATCCCTGAGTCAACAGATGGGGACGTTTGCAAGACAACAACCATCTGCACGAACAGTTCGACGACGTTTGCAGCAGCATGGACTATCAACTCCGAGACCGTGGCTGCGGTTACCCTTGACGCTGAATCACAGACAGGAGCGCCTGCGATGGTGTACTTAACGACGAACCTTGGTGCACGAATGGCAAAACGTCATTTTTTCGGATGAATCCAGGTTCTGTCTACAGCATCATGATGGTCGCATGCGTGTTTGGTGACATCGCGGTGAATCCAAATTGGAAGCGTGTATTCGTCATCGCTATACTGGCGTATCACCCGGCGTGATGGTATGGGGTGCCATTGGTTACCCGTCTCGGTTACCTCTTGTTCGCATTGACGGCACTTTGAACAGTGGACGTTACATTTCAGATGTGTTACGACCCGTGACTCTACCCTTCATTCGGTCTCTGCGAAACCCTACATTTCAGCAGGATAATGCACGACCGCATGTTGCAGGTCCTGTACGGGCCTTTCTGGGTACAGAAAATGTTCGACTACTGCCCTGGCCAGCACATTCTCCAGATCTCTCACCAATTGAAAACGTCTGGTCAATGGTGGCCGAGCAGCTGGCTCGTCACAATACGCCAGTCACTACTCTTGATGAACTGTGGTATCGTGTTGAAGCTGCATGGGCAGCTGTACCTCTACACGCCATCCAAGCTCTGTTTGACTCAATGCTCAGGCGTATCAAGGCCGTTATTACGGCCAGAGGTGGTTGTTCTGGGTACTGATTTCTCAGGATATATGCACCCAAATTGCTTGAAAATGTAATCACATGTCAGTTCTAGTATAATATATTTGTCCAATGAATACCTGTTTATCATCTGCATTTCTTCTTGTAGCAATTTGAATGGCCAGTAGTGTATGTGCCGTTCTAATCCACCCAATGAGACTAGCGGTCGATACTTTTGAACAAATGCAATATGGTGTATCTTGTTTATGTTTATATAAAACTAAATATTCATTTCCGACCATTAATACTCAGTTTAGCATACCCTATCATTTTTATAGTTTTGACACTAAAGATTTGGGACTAGAGGTATATATTAATACCATACTGACAATAGAGGCGGCAAATTTCAGCATTGGAGTTTGTGAGTGTACTGCGAATAGCCCCAGTCGTTCTTATATGATTTAAAGTCGCTTTTTATACTGGCACGCAGTGTACCTAATTACCGAATTCAAGTCACGTCCTGGTGCTTAAAATTTTTTTTCCGTTATTTATGTCAAATAAAGGCTATGTTACAACAATCCACTTCGTAGTGACTGCTTGCCGTAGTAGGTTACAATCGGCAATAGATGGGAACGAGTTCCAACGTGAGTGCCTCCACGAGTAAAAGTATTTTACGAAGTATTTTTGATATTTCGTACCAAATCGATTTACTAATCCGTCGACGGAGAAGCCTAATCTTGTTCCTGAGCCCCATCCCCTGATTACGGGTATCTCTCATTTTCCTCACTGACAGCCCTAGTCGAGGATCGCCCTTACTTAAACCCGAGTATCGAGCTGTCAGAGATCTACACGTCTTAGACATTTGAGCTTCTTTAAAAAAAAAAAAGAAAAAAAACAAGTTTCCTAATTCAGATTTTCAGCAGTGTCCTCAAACCGGGAAGTAAAATTGTGGAATGTATCTTTCAAGAAGCCCACGACAGATGCTTTTCTCGATTCCAAGCTAATGACGTCGATATTAGCGGGTTGTTAAATATCATCCTTCATTATTTCGAATCGCGAACTTTGATAAGACTACGGGCCAACGTGAAGAGTAATGTTTGGCCTGTTCATGGCATGTCGGCATGAACCATAGGCATGGCACTTAGGCACTGTAGCAAGTTTCTGTACTACTGTTCTTTGCTTTTCTCCACATTTGTGCTTGTATCCCTAGTTGAGTGAGCGTAATGAACCTCGTAAGTAGTTGGCTGTAGGCCAGCCGGTAAAAGTGTAGCGAATTTGCTCGTCTTGTGTATATAGATGATTTCTTTCTTCTTGTTTTGGGAGAAACAGCACTGTCGTTTTTGTGAGGAAAATATCTGGCGGTAGTGAAGGACTAGCACTGACGTGTCAAGACGTCGTAGAGTACGCACTGTTGGTTTATCCAACAGGAAATGCTGTCAGTGACGTATAACTTACTACGACAGTAACAGCCAACAGCAAGAACTTAACACCGGTTTTAGTAATTATAATATTAACGGTAGGCAAAATGGTTCGAACCGTATGGCGCATCGGACAATCAGTCAGCGATGTAAACAGATAAACACTGAAGTGCTGATTTTAGTACCATTCAAAGTTATAAGTTTTCTAGGCAAAAATTCTACTTTTCTTCAAATCATCCAGATTTCTCCAACCTAATTTACGGAAAAGTATCACAGACGAAAGGTTGCTTTCTAAGTTTGTTAGACATTTTTTGCTATATTGACTGCGCCAGTGAGCCGAACACTCTAGGGAAACAACTTGAATGTGAAACTAATAAATTTTATATTTTTGGGTTGACCAGCAAATAGACGGCCAAGTTTGTTGGTTCAGATAGTTCGAGAATATGTCGCAAAGATGCTTAATAGTTCTCCCACTCGAAATCGCGAACTTATCAGCAGAGTATCTTGCAAAGTTGTTTTTGTCCTGTGTAAAACAAAAAATGCGGCGTGTGACTGTGGGTAATTGGCGCACGAGATGGCAAATTATTTAAGACATTAAATTCGTGTTCGGGAGGAATGAAGTTAAAATGACTGTCCCACATTTATGACACAGCTCTAAATTACTTCAGGCAAATCCAAGGGCGATATCTTCGACAAAGACCAACTCTTTTCCCCATTTGAGTCAAATCCTATCCAGCACTCTCATTATCTTGACGAAATATTTAACTTTTTCATTCGTCCTTTTATGTTCTGTCCTGCGGATGGGTTTGGAATTTAACCCAGGACATTGGCGCAAAGTCTGCTGACAAGGATCTTTACGTCACCACCATACACCTTTTTGCCATAAAGACAAATGGGAAAAATGAATGCATTACAATGATGACTCGGGTAATGTTATATCGCCTTTTCCTGCAGAATTGTGCTTCCCATCGCCTTTTGGTTTGTTTATAATATTCTGTACTATGAATTTCTTAGAAAAAGTCTGAAGATTTACATAACGGCTTTGAATGTTTTCATATAGGCAAAGCAAGCTTTTATTTCTCGGCTACACTTAGTATAACTGTTACATTCCGTAGTGAAGTTATCATACTAAGCAGCAATGCTAAAGCTTTGGTAGCCTTCGAAACGGGTACCGAGATCAAACATAAAGTTTAGGTATGCTGAAGTATTCGCTTGGTTAGCTTGTTATTGTTTGTTTGTTTTAGAATTAAATTAATTCTGATAATAGCCTAGTGGTTAAAGTCGAAGTGAGATACTGTTAATTAATATAATAACATCAACCAAAGGTGAATTAGGGGTACTGTAATGTGGTCGAATTAAGGCAGCGATTATATAGGAAATAAGTCACTAAAGATAACAGATAAGTTTTGTTATTTGAGGGACAAAATGATGAATAATGGTTGAACCAGAGCGTATGTAAAATGCAGACTGGCAATGACAAGAAAATATTTTTTGTAAAAGAGAAATTTTTAATATCGCATGCAAATTTAAATGTTAGGAACTCTTTCCTGAAGGCATTTGTCTGAAGTGTAGCCTTGTATGGAACTGAAATCTGGATGACAAACAGTTCAGACAAGAGTAAAACAGTTGCTTTCGAAACGTGGTGCTAAGAAGAATGCCGAAGATTGTGTTGTTAGTTCGAATACCTAGTATGGGCGTACCGAAAAGAGTTGGGTAAAATAGATATTTGTGCCACACACCTGACTAAAAGAAGAGATCGGCTAATAGGACAAATCCTGAGGCATCAAGGAATAAGCAGTTTGGTTCAAAAATGGTTCAAATGGCTCTGAGCACTATGGGACTTAACTTCTGAGGTCATCAGTCCCCTAGAACTTAGAGCTACTTAATCCTAACTAACCTAAGGACATCACACACATCCATGCCCGAGGCAGGATTCGAACCTGCGACCGTAGCGGTCGCGCGGTTCCAGACTGTAGCGCCTAGAACCGCTCGGCCACTCCGGCCGGCTAAGCAGTTTGGTAACAGAGGGAAGTGAATGTGGTAAAACTTGTAGGGGGAGATCAAAGCTCCAATACAGTAAGCAGAGTAAAACGGATGTACGTTCAGTAGTTATGCATAGATGACTTACACAGGGTATACTTGCATGGAGAGCTGCCTCTAATCAGTCTAAAGACGTAACAACAACAACAATCTCTAAAGCTAATAACTGTGAAGTTACGTAATAACGTAACAGCGACGTGTGTAAACGTTGTGTAAATACACGTTTTCACAAAAATAGACAATAATTCTCTATTATACCTGCGAATAAATTAGAAATATTTAAAGACTGGGAGCTATCTTCATGAATAGTGCTTTTTCCAGTTTGCTTATGCCTCAGTTCATAACACAGAAGCTCACAAATACTTCTCCCTAATTTTGACATCTAATAAGAAGAAAGCTTTAGGACCTATACTGCGACAAAGACGGTGGGGCAAGAACGCCCAGAAACATACCTAAACTCGAATCCTCCTTTTTTTGAACACAAGTAACTTAATAATGCCGCACACCATACCACTTTATGTTCGGTGTGATAGTGCTGCTCGCTTATTGGTTGGGTCACATTATCGAGTAGAGCAAGTGCGGAGTACTAGAGTTATCTACAGAAACCATCTGAGAAAATATGAAAACTCCCGAGTAGGCAGGAAAAATGCCATCTTACATCAGTATCTGTGGATTAGAAATAATGTAGATTACAACAATACTGCTTCCTGCCTCTCTGATCTGCTGTAAGTGGGTAAGAATATAAGAAGACAGCCCTTGTCGCGGTAGATTGCTATTGGTCATGTCTGTATTCTCAGATTCTTCGACGCGTTGGTCAGTCCATTTAAGGGGAGTGGACGGACGTCTCTCTTAACAGCCATGTAAAGTACTGCACCCGTTCGTGCAAAGAGCGCGGTGGTTAAGACTTAAGGATTGTATTCTGGAGAACAGGAATTCCTTTCCGATCCGGACGCCTTTTTTACCACAGCTTCCCTAAATTATTGCGGGTAAAAGACATGATGGTTTCCTCAACGACGTCGCAGTTGATTTCCTATCTCGTAGTGGCCAATGTGAACTACTGTTCGGTCTCTTATAACTTAGATATTGACGTGATGGTACGCTCTAACACTCTTGACACTTTTGCTTCTTTCTGTTCTCATTATTACTCTTAACTGTTGTAGACATTTGAACAATTGTGGCTCATAATGAGCCTTCACGGAAAAAAAGGAAGAACCGCTTTATATATGTCAATGACTGCACTACCATTGGGTTACCCATCAAATGAGTACTGTTCAGGCACATGGCCCAACAGTTTCACACCTAAGTAGCGTTTATTCAGCTACGGCAAGTCATTTGCGTAATATCTGATGTACTTCTACTTACAGCAGCTAGATGGCTCCCGGTACTAACTAGAGAATCTCCCTATCGCACCCGCCTCAGATTTAGTGGTAAGATGGCTCGGTGGAGAGCCCGTCAAAAACTGAACACAGATCAAGCATGAAAATAGGAAGAAGGTGTACTGAGATTTGAAAAAAAGGAAAATAGAAACAATGAACGGTCCAAGCTTGACAAGTGCTACATCGAGAGAAATTGAACAGTCGCGGTGTCGTGGTTAAGTGGTTATGGTGCTGGACTGGAAACTGCACGAGCGATTTTCAACACTCCATCGTGCCTGCTTTTTTTTCGTTTTTTCTACCCCACAACATTGTGAACTGTCCATCCGATCATTGAAATGTTTGTTGTCTTTCTGTAGTCTTGGCAGTTTTCATACTATACATTGGTTATAGAATACGAGTCATGTGGTAAGAATACGTTTCCGTCGCAAGTAAATGTGATGAATAGTGAGAGCAGCCGAGATACCACATAAACCTCTCGCGGAAATGAAAACAACAAATAAACGGGTGTGAACTATGTTACAACAAAGCAATTCAAGAGTCCAGACTTCCAAAACGGAGCGCAACTTGAAAACCTCGTTGTTGTTGTTGAGGTCTTCAGTCCTGAGACTGGTTTGATGCAGCTCTCCATGCTAATCTATCCTGTGCAAGCTCCTATATCTCCCAGTACCTACTGCAACCTACATCCTTCTGAATCTGCTTACTGTATTCATCTCTTGGTCTCCCTCTACGATTTTTACCCTCCACGCTGCCCTCCAATGCTAAATTTGTGATCCCTTGATGCCTCAGGACATGTCCTACCAACCGATCCCTTCTTCTAGTCAAGTTGTGTCACAAACTTCTCTTCTCCCCAATCCTATTCAATACCTTCTCATTAGTTACGTGATCTACCCACCTAATCTTCAACATTCTTCTGTAGCACCACATTTCGAAAGCTTCTATTCTCTTCTTGTCCAAACTATTTATTGTCCATGTTTCACTTCCATACATGGCTACACTCCGTACAAATACTTTCAGAAACACTTGCTGACACTTAAATCTATACTCGATGTTAACAAATTCTCTTCTTCAGAAACCCTTTCCTTGCCATTGCCAGTCTACATTTTATATCCTCTCTACTTCGACCATCATCAGTTATTTTGCTCCCCAAATAGCAAAACTCCTTTACTACTCTAAGTGTCTCATTTCCTAATTTAATTCCCTCAGCATCACCCGACTTAATTCGACTACATTCCATTATCCTTGTTTTGCCTTTGTTGATGTTCATCATATATCCTCCTTTCAAGACCCTGTCCATTCCGTTCAACTGCTCTTCCAAATCCTTTGCTGTCTCTGACAGAATTACAATGTCGTCGGCAAACCTCAAAGTTTTTATTTCTTCTCCATGGATTTTAATACCTACAAATTTTTCTTTTGTTTCCTTTACTGCTTGCTCAGTATACAGATTGAATAACATCGGGGAGAGGCTACAACCCTGTCTCACTCCCTTCCCAATCACTGCTTCCCTTTCATGGCCCTCGACTCTTATAACTACCATCTGGTTTCTGTACAAATTGTAAATAGCTTTTCGCTCCCTGTATTTTAATCTGCCACCTTTAGAATTTTTAAAGAGATTATTCCAGTCAACATTGTCAAAAGCTTTCTCTAAGTCTACAAATGCTAGAAATGTGGGTTTGCCTTTCCTTAATCTTTCTTCTAAGATAAGTCGTAAGCTCAGTATTGTCTCACGTGTTCCAACATTTCTACGGAATCCAAACTGATCTTCCCCGAGGTCGGCTTCTACCAGTTTTTCCATTCGTCTGTAAAGAATTCGCGTTAGTATTTTGCAGCTGTGACTTATTAAACTGATAGTTCGGTAATTTTCACATCTGTCAACACCTGCTTTCTATGGGATTGGAATTGTTGTATTCTTCTTGAAGTCTGAGGGAATTTCGCCTGTCTCATACATCTTGCTCACCAGATGGTAGAGTTTTGTCAGGACTGGCTCTCCCAAGGCTGTCAGTAGTTCTAATGGAATGTTGTCTACTCCGGGGGCCTTGTTTCGGCTCAGGTCTTTCAGTGCTTTGTCAAACTCTTTACGCAGTATCATATTTCCCATTTCATCTTCATCTACATCCTCTTCCATTTCTATAATATTGTCCTCAAGTACATCGCCCTTGTATAGACCCTCTGTATACTCCTTCCACCTTTCTGCCTTCCCCTCTTTGCTTAGAACTGGGTTTCAATCTGAGTTCTTGATATTCATGCAAATGGCTCTCTTTTCTCCAAAGGTCTCTTTAATTTTCCTGTAGGCAGTACCTATCTTACCCCTCGTGAGATAAGCCTGTACAGCCTTACATTTGTCCTCTAGGCATCCCTGCTTAGCCATTTTGCACTTCCTGTCGATCTCATTTTTGAGACGTTTGTATTCCTTTTTGCCTGCTTCATTTATTGCATTTTTATATTTTCTCCTTTCATCAATTAAATTCAATATTTCCTCTGTTACCCAAGGATTTCTACTAGCCCTCGTCTTTTTACCTACTTGATCCTCTGCTGCTTTCACTACTTCATCCCTCAGAGCTACCCATTCGTCTTCTACTGTATTTCTTTCCCCCATTCCTGTCGATTGTTCCCTGATGCTGTCCCTGAAACTCTGTACAACCTCTGGTTTAGTCAGTTTATCCAGGTCCAATCTCCTTAAATTCCCACCTTTTTGCAATTTATTCAGTTTTAATCTGCAGTTCATAACCAAGAGATTGTGGTCAGAGTCCACATCGGCCCCTGGAAATGTCCTAAAATTTAAAACCCGGTTCCTAAATCTCTGTCTTGCCATTATATAATCTATCTGATACCTTTTAGTATCTCCAGGATTCTTCCATGTATACAACCTTCCTTTATGATTCTTGAACCAAGTGTTATCTATGATTAAGTTATGCTCTGTGCAAAATTCTACCAGAAGGCTTCCTGTTTCATTTCTTACCCCCAATCCATATTCACCTACTATGTTTCCTTCTCTCCCTTTTCCTACTCTCGAATTCCAGTCACCCATGACTATTAAATTTTCGTCTCCCTTCACTACCTGAATAATTTCTTTTATCTCATCATACATTTCTTCAATTTCTTCGTCATCTGCAGAGCTAGTTGGCATATAAACTTGTACTACTGTAGTAGGCATGGGTTTCGTGTCTATCTTGGCCACTATAATACGTTCACTATGCTGTTTGTAGTAGCTTAACCGCACTCCTATTTTTTTATTCATTATTAAACCTACTCCTGCATTACCGCTATTTGATTTTGTATTTATAACCCTGTATTCACCTGACCAGAAGTCGTGTTCCTCCTGCCACCGAACCTCACTAATTCCCACTATATCTAACTTTAACCTATCCATTTCCCTTTTTAAATTTTCTAACCTACCTGCCCGATTAAGGGATCTGACATTCCACGCTCCGATCCGTAGAATGCCAGTTTTCTTTCTCCTGATAACCTTAAAAACATGTTTTAACAGAGCACAGAGAAACTGCGTGATAGTGATACTGTTGCGTTCATTTGTTGCAGCTTATGTGTCAAACTGTTATGTGTTCATCATTTCCTTGGGAGTGATCACATTCTCATTCAGACGAACACCTAAATTGGGCAAGGAGGCATATCTCACTCACTTACCAGGCGTATAAATTAGGTGCGTCGATAAGACATTCCTATCATATGACACACATACTGTCACTAATGCCGCCTACGATGCACCACACATGTTTTCTGATGGAGGATTCGGTTGACTTATCACTCTGCCATCATATGTTTGCGGTTCCCATTCGACTGCTAATAGAGTAGTAGTGCAGAATCAACTGTCATTATAGGTTCCTACCTTACACCTCACTGTTGCAAACGGACGTTACACCACGACACAGACACAAATTAGAATACAGCGAACGAGGGAGATTTGAAGACGGATCGCCCGCTTGGCGACGCTGTGAGCACTTAACCACGACGCCGTTGATCTTTTACGCTGTTCTATATTTCACTATTTGTCCTTGGACAATTCTGTTTAGTTTTTGAGGTGCTGTCCACTGAGCCCTCTTACCAATAAATCTGAAGGGGGGTGTGATGGGGAGTTTTCCTTCTGAGCAATATCACATCACCTCTTATTAGAGATAGGAAGCTGTCTTTCGGTTACGAATAAGAAAGCAGAGATCAGAACTCTTCCCATCCACGATGTAATTCATCAATGTTTTGCAATGCGGCTGCAGTCTCGTCAACCAGCCTTGAGGCCCACCATTAGACTATTAGCTTGTGCGAGACACTCAGTGCACTCCTATTCTGGTGGATGGCGGCCATCCAGGTTTAGGTGTCCCATGATTTCCTTAAATTTCTTAGGCAAATGCCCGGATGTTTCGTTTGAAGAGTGCGGCTGATTTCCTTCCCAACCCTTCTCCAAACAGAACTTGTGCTCCTTCTTGACGGGACGTTAAACCCTAATATTCTTTCCTTTCTTGTGACACCGAGGTCGCTGAGGAATCAGAGTGATCATGTTCAGCTCCACAGTTATTCTCGTGAACTGACAACACGACTATTAAACTTGCTGCGTACCAGATTCTGCGTACTACATGGTGCAAGCATAATCGTATCCAAAGTGGAGCGAGCAGAGATTTTGCCAGCTCTCACAGTTCGGGGTGACGAGACTGTCGGAACTGCTCTTCAACTGTTACTCCTTCGGAGCCCCTACACATGTTGCTTCTGTGCCAAGGCAAACACTGCCAAATAAAAGTGTAAGTGAAATAGTTAGAGATAAAAATAAATGGACAAAATAGTCCTTGGATAGCGTCAACATTTGTAAATGATTAGGATGACTTCGAAGGACAAGCGCGTTACGTACAACCAATGGTACCTCAAAGAGCTTGCACAGTGGCTGCATCTCATACAGTATTGATCGGTAGAGGAGCAGGAATGGCAGGACCGCCAACCAGTAGCCTGTAGCCGCCGGTGACGCGCTCCACTGGACTGCCGGTATGATCTGGCGGCAAACGCGTTAGTTCCCACAGACACTGACCTCCGCTGGGTTCTGACCACAAGCTATGTTACTTCTACACTGTTGTGTGGTAAATTTAAATTAATTGTAGGCTATTTGTGTAGGTAATGTAGAAATAATGGTAACTTGGTGTAGAGCTTCCATGCTGAGGGAGCGGAAGTTCCCCTACTACAGAACAGGCCAGCAGTAGATGTGGAATATAAATTATTAATGTAATAATCTGCAGGTAATATGACGTTCAAACTATTTACGTTGTAGAAATGTAGCGTTATCAGCGCCCGTTTTTGGTACAAAGCGACATGATCTAACAATAAAAAAACTTAAAAAACGCAAAAATAAACGATGTTTGCAACTTGTACACCAAATTAGCTCCTAAGGCGTAGTGGAGGTGGAAAACCTAGACACTGAATTCCAGAAGCTCTTTTAGTTTAATTGGGTTTAATATTTTCGTTTTCTTATGAGCATTCACCATTGTTCCACAATTTGTTGTTTAGATTTAAGAATTACTTTTCTTAACTCTGTATCTGGGTTGTTTGTGGTATTATCATTATGTCAGAAATACCGTAGTTGTTTAACAAATGTTAAACGCTCAGTATGATTGTTCAAAAAGGCTCGAGTAATTAAAGCGCATATTGTACACTGATGGATCAAACTGTTGTTACCACGTGCCGATAACCAGGGTAACTTGAAGCACACGCAGCAGCTATACGAGTTTGATGTACCTCAATTCGACGAAAACTATCTGGTGTGTCTCTCACATTGCTGAGGGATGAGTCGTGCGGTATTCAAACGGCTAGTACGACGATCCGGGAACCCCTACAGATGCTTAACCAGGTTAAGATATGGGAAATTTAAGGACGAGGGGAGATGGTTCAAAAGGCTCTCTGCACTATGGGACTTAACTTCTAAGGTCATCAGTCCCCTAGAACTTAGAACTACTTAAACCTAACTAACCTAAGGACATCACACACATCCATGCCTGAGGTAGGATTCGAACCTGCGACCGTAGCGGTCGCGCGGTTCCAGGTTGTAGCGCCTAGAACCGCTCAGCCACCCCGGCCGGCGACGAGGGGAGAACTTCAGAAGTTTAATGGTGCTCATACAGTCATTTCGTGGCGGTTACAGCCGTGTTAAAAGCAGAATTTTTTGGCTTGAAGGTAATGTGTGAAAGTAATATTCGAGGAACGATTTCAAACCAGATTGGTCAAAAGTGCATTCCACAAGCGCTCAGGTTCAAGACAATACCACTAATATGTTTTTTACACTGTACTGCTGCGACCACAAGCTTCTGTTGTTCCAAAAACGTTTGTTGTATGCCTGTACAAAGCATACACCCTATGATGTGTCACATTGGAGAAGGGTCACTCTATCTACAGTAGTTTGGCAGTTAGAATAGATCCACATCTTTTTTTTTTTCATCGCTTCACGACCGATGACATCAATGACACATCTAATTACGCAGTTTTCATGAAAGTTAGTGGTATCATTAATCACCTAAGATATGTTTTCATTGCGGGAATATGTAAACACTTCGCAAACGGCGCCATTTAAGAATTAGTGGATTTTTTTTTCCTGAAGGCGTGTCACCGTTCCGCTTATTTTACGCATGGCGTTAGTGAACGAAATATGTACATATAGCCTGTCCGTGATCATTTATACCTCCTTAACCAGTGCACATCGCATTACGTACCGTACATCATGAGATATGTGCCTAATACGAAGGCAATTAGAAAATTTCTCAGTCTGGTAAGGACCAGGCGTTGAAATAAAAGAAGTAGTTGTTGTCATGCATGTTCATGTTGCATAACAATGTAAATCGACTGTCAACTTGATCTAAGAACATATCTATTTGCTTGAATTTTGAAAGTAGTTGCGCTGTATATGCGTTTCGTTCAAACAACTAACTTCTTTCTTTTTGATTCTTTATTGCTCAAGGAAATTCGTTACAAATTGATGAAGTCTTATAAGGAGTCTGCTCCATGAGTTTCAACAGCTAAATACGAGATGTTCAGTTCAAAGGCCGTCATACGTCTCTTCAAGGCGGTACACGTGAAGGTAGTCCTTAAAATCAAATCACAAATGAAAATATCAAGAAGATGCGCAGTGTGGTATCGACCAGCAATTAAAGTTATCCGACATTGATGTCGTCTTAGTAGTACTAAAATAAATTTTATGTTGCATTTAACATTAAGAATTAATTTTGAGAAAGCTTTTATCAAGATTAAAACCGTATTTGCTGCCAACTGACCAAAATAAATGCGAAAATCTGTTGCTTGCCCGTCTATATATCATATAAAAAGGATTGGACTGATTTTCTGCTTCGATTTCTTGGACGAGACGTGGATTCGCCACTCACCACAGAAAAGAAAAAGGAATCAAGGCAGTGGATGGGAACTTGTGGCTCCAAGACACTGTTTCCTGGCGCGCAAAAGGTTGATTACCTTACAAAGAGACGAACAACAACAGACTCCTATAACAACAGAATGGAAACGTACAGGTGTTGGACAAAATAGGATGAACACATGTGAATAAGGAAATTCTTATTAGAAAGCTGCTGGGGTGCCTTTTGCATGAATTACTGTCGAATGGAGAGATGAAAGTCATGGTTATCAGTCAGTGTTACCTACTCATTCCTCCTGCAAGATGTTCGCCAATTCAAAAAGTGTCTTTGGACGAGGGATTTACTGCTCAACTTATCCTTCAAAATACCACGCAAAGTTTCATTTACAGTAAGACAGGGGATTGAGGGTACCGCAGCCGGCCGTGGTGGCCGCGTGGTTCTGGGCGCTTCAGTCTGGAACCGCGCGTCCTTTACGGTCGCAGGTTCGAATCCTGCCTCGGGCATGGATGTGTGTGATGTCCTTAGGTTAGTTAGGTTTAAGTAGTTGTAAGTTCTAGGGGACTGATGACCCATAGTGCTCAGAGCCATTTGAGGGTACCGCACAAAGTACTGTGCTTCACCATCGTTTTCATTAAACCCGTTTTGGGCAGTTGCAGATGTATGGATTGGGAGGGGGGGGGGGGTTGGATTTTTTATCGTCTTGACACACAGGTCGTTCACCAGGAAACTCAGTTTCCAGCATAGGGTGAAGGTTGTAGTCCAGAATGCTGACGTTCTCCTGTCATGCAGGACAAGTGGGTCACGATAGCGGAACGACATAGCGCCACGCAGCATCATTCAACCCATGCTTCACAGTGGTACGGACACAGTCAACATGACAGGCTTCTGCTGACATTCTCCAAACCTAAACACTTTCATCGGTCGGCATAATGTGAACGATGATTCGCTTGTCCAGATGAGATACTCCTCCCTTTCTGTTCCAGCAACATCATTTGAGGGCTGGAATATATGAAATGTTTCCTTTCAGTACTCGTATGACATATCTGTCCAATTTATATGGGTGCAACAGCACTTTCGTCACTTCAAGGGACGGCATAGTGTGATAAACAGTTTTTAAATCCCCACTGTGCCTGTATTTTTTCCGCATCCTCTCCATACCAGATGGTTTTTAATGATACAGTCTGCTGCTGATTAAGGGTTCGAAGAGACTAAATATCGAAGGTCCTCAGTCTCTTAGTCACCGCTCCCTTCGCTAAGTACGGCATCTATCTATCGCGTTTGTCCGCATGTAGAGTTAACCTATGTGCAACTGTCAGCAAGTTTTCTGAATGACTGATTAAAGTGTATCTGAGTATGGACAAGGGTGATAACCCGGTATTCACCTAATGGAATGTGGGAAGCTGTCCAAAACCCCATTCAGGCTGGCTAAATCACTAGGCCTCGGATTCGATCGGGAATAGGCTCGTCTTCCCGAGTCCCGAAAGCGGCGCTTTAACGCTTTCTGCTATCCGGGCAGGTGATACTGTAGACGGGTGTACTCCTTGTTAGCTACAATCTGAATCAAAGAATTTGTATCGCTAGCAGTTAGCTACTGCGTTCGGCGTCGTTCTACCTGGAAAATGATGATTTTTTTCAGTTTGATATAAACTGCAATTAAGGTCCACAGGGTATTTCGTCCAAGGTCAATGAGGATTTCCGTTTTCGTTGCTGGGACTCCGGCAAGACAGTCTCACTTGTGAAATCTGAAACGTCAGCCATAACGAAATTTTAAGAGTATATTTCACTTACGAGTGCTGTGATAGCTAGTAAGAGACGGGTGGATATTCTCGTTCACTAGGTGGTACATTACTACATATACATCTACAATACGCAAGCTGCCTAGCAATGTGTGACGGTTAACGCTTCGCATAGCACAGCTATGCTCTTTCCTGTTCCAGCTACAATACTTGCGATCGGGAATGTACGACAGGCTTCCTTTGAGTACTTTTATTATATATACGTTAATTTTACTTCGTTCAACCCCTATATGTAAAGAGGTCCAGGTGGCAAAAGGGGGAGAACATTATTCTTCAGGACAATGCACCTGATTATGAACGTGCTTTGTCAGCGTGGAAATTGAGGGCTACGGAATTGTTGTATATTCAGCCTATTCATCAAATTTGACACACTCTGAGTTTCACTCGTTTCTGCACATCATGCAGTATGTGATTGTAGAACATTTGAATTTAACGAGCAGGTTATGGCAGCTATACAAGACTATTTTACATAGTTCCAGTTTCCCCAATCATGCGGGCTATAAAGTGGTCAGCCGTCTAGAGTCTGCCCCCGGTAGCTGAGTGGTTGCCGGTACGGTATGTCAGCGTGTTCGGTCAGAGAGCTGGTTGGTCTCTGTAATAAAAAACTGTGTGGAAGGATCAATAAACGAACTTGAACGGATGTCATGTAACGTCCGCAACGACCAAACACAACGATGGGGGGGGGGGGGGGGGAAGCAACACGACTGGTGACAAGTTTGCGTGACTCATGAGGAACGTCACGGACAGATGCTTGAAGAATAATTAATTTCGGGAAGCGGTATTAACTGAGGTATATACTCGTAGTAATACTCACACTGAAGATAACAGTCAGAAAGCCGAAATACTGAATTCAGCCTTCCAAATCTGAATCATCGCGGAAGATCGTAATACGGTGCTGCCATTTAAAAATCGTACGAATGTCGAAATGGTACCTATTAAGATAACTGATCGCGGAATAGAAAGGGAGCATCAATACGTAGTGGAAAAGCTTTAGAACCAAATGAAATACCTGTAAGATTCTGCAGAGATTATGTGAGAGAACTTGCTCCACTTCTAGCAGCAGTTTATCGTAGTTCGATGGAGCAACGAAGGATACCTGGCTTTGTGAAAAAGCGCAAGTCACTTCCGTTTCGAAGAAAGGTCGCAGGAAGATGCACATAATAATAGGCCTATATCGTTGACGTTGTTCGCCTCCGGTAGCTGAGTGGTCAGCGCGACAGAATGTCAATCCTAAGGGCCCGGGTTCGATTCCCGGCTGAGTCGGAAATTTTCTCCGCTCAGGGACTGGGCGTTGTGTTGTCCTAATCATTATCATTTCGTCCCCCATCGACGCTCAAGTCGCCGAAGTGGCGTCAAATCGAAAGAGTTGCACCCGGCGAACGGTCTACCCGACGGGAGGCCCTAGTCACACGACATTTACATTTATTTAGCCGCCTAGAACAATTTGGTCCCTTGTTAACTATTTCATATTGCTATTTTATTATAGACTTTATCTTGAGTTAATCTGGGTTGTTTTTATCTGTGATTGATGTTATTGATTTTTATGATCTTCATTTGAAAGTACAAACTGCTGTAACCGTACATCTATAGTGCACTCGAAAAGAGAGAGAGAGAGAGAGAGAGAGAGAGAGAGAGAGAGATGGGGGGGGGCGGGGAGAGATAAAGACATTCCACCACGAAGGAATTGTCCAAATGGGACGGAAATCGGTGGATGTGATGTACACGTACAGACAAACAAATGATTACAATTTCAGAAAAATTGGATGATTTATTTACGAGAAAGAGTTTCACAAAATGAGCAACTCAGTAAGGCATTTGTCCACCTCTGGCCATTTTGCAAGCAGTTATTCGGCTTGGCCCGGAGTGAACGAGTTGCTGGATGTCCTGAGGTATATCGTGCCAAATTCTGTCCAACTGAACGTTAGATCATCGAAATCCCCAAATGGTTGGAAGCCCCTGCCTGTAATGCTCCAAACGTTCTCAATTGAAGGGAGATCCAGGAGTCTTGCCGGCCAAAGCAGGGCTTGGCAAGCACTGAAACGAGCAGTAGAAATTCTCGCCACGTTGAAGGCCAGCATTATCTTGCTGAAATGTAAGTCCAGGATGGCTTACCATGAAGGGCAACAAAGCGGAGAGCATAATATCCTCGACTTACCGCTGTGCTGTGAGGGCGCCGCGGATGACAACCAAAGGGCACCTGTTATGAAGTGAAATAGCTCCCCAGACCATCACCCCTGATTATCCGGTCATATGGCGGGCGACAGTCAGACTGGTATCCACCCACTGTCTGGGGCGTCTCCAGACACGTTCTCGGCCGGAATCTCATAGACTGGAGAAGGACTGTCTTCAGTGATGAGAAAATGGTTCAAATGGCTCTGAGCACTATGGGACTTAACTACTGTGGTCATCAGTCCCCTAGAACTTAGAACCACCTAAACCTAACTAACCTAAGGACATCAGTGATGAGTTATGCTTGAATCTTAACCCCGTTGATCTGAGGAAACGTGTTTGTAGACCTCCCGGACAGCAGTAGCATGCCAACGTGATTGTCACCCGCCATGTGGCTCGATAGCCAGGAATGATGGTCTGGGGTGCCATTCCATTTCATAGCAGGACCCCCTTGGTTGTCATCCGCGGCACCCTTCCAGCGCAGAGGTACGTCTACGATATTCTACGGTACGTTTTGTTGCCTTCATTGCAAGCTATCCTGGTCTTACATTTCAGCAAGATAATGCCCACCCGCACATGGGAAGAGTTTCTGCTTGCCAAGCGCCACCTTGGCCAGCAAGACAGCCGGATCTCCATTCAATTGAGAACGTTTGGAGCATTATGGGCAGGACTCTCATACCAGATCTGGATTTCGATGACTTGACGTGCAAATTGGACAGAATTTGGCACGATATCCCTCAGGAGGACATACAACAACTTTATTAATCAGTTCCAAGCTGAATAACTGCTTGTATAAGGAGCAGAGATGGACCAACGCGTCATTCATTTGCTCAATTTGTGAAGCTCTTTTCTTGAATAAATCGTCCATTTTTATTAAATTATAATCATTTGTTTGTCTGTTCATGTACATCACCTCTACCGATGGCCGTCCCCGGTAGCTGAGTGGTCAGCGCGACAGGCTGTCAATCCTAAGGGCCCGGGTTCGATTCCCGGCTGGGTCGGAGATTTTCTCCGCCCATGGACTGGGTGTTGTGCTGTCCTAATCATCATCATTTCATCCCCATCGACTGGCAAGTTGCCGAAGTGGCGTCAAATCGAAAGACTAGCACCAGGCGCGCGGTCTACCCGACTGGTGGCCCTCGCCACACGACATTATTATTATACCTGTCAGATTTACGCCCCATTCGGATAATTCCTTTGTGGTGCGTCGTTTTTTCGTCATGTTATATTCTGTATATATACTATATTCATCTCGAAGAGTTTCGGAGCATTACAGCTCCACCAACAGGTTCTTTCAGATGGTTCAAATGGCTCTGAGCACTATGGGACTTAACTTCTGAGGTCATCAATCCCCTAGAACTTAGAACTACTTAAACCTAACTAACCTAAACACACACATACATGCCCGAGGCAGGTGCGACCGTAGCGGTCGCGCGGTTTCATACTGAAGCGCCTAGAACCGCTCGGTCAGGTGGATTTCTGTCTATTAATAACATAAACAATATAAATATAAATAACAATATAAGTACGGCTTCTGGATAATCTTTTCTTTCTGTGGTCACAGGCTGCTTTCACCATCGTACTGAAATCACATACTATCCACTGAAGTAAACAAACATGGAGTGTTAGGAGGTAATAACAGCGAAGAACAACTGGAAAAGATGCCAGTGACCAGTCAAAGACAGTGCTTCAGGTTACGCAAAAGTCGTACACACAATACGTCCAAGCATAATTAATAATATGAATTCACCTGATGATGATGAAGGTTTTATTCTGAAAAACGCGTAATGGAAACAACTAATGTGGCTGGTTACAACAATTTCTATTTGACTACATATTCATCACAGTCACTGCCAAGTGTACCCTTAAATGATAGCATTTGTAGTTCATGACCCCTCTTTATCTCAGTATTGTATTTTGAATCCTGTTCGTTGTGTAGGACTACGTCTGTTGTTCTTGTTTGATTTTAGCACGTATTGTTATTTTAATCGAGTTTTACAATACTTGGCTGTATACTGATGACTCGTTATTTCAGCACGTTAATTCATCGTATTTCAAAAACAGCGTGTCAGAAAATAAAGTGTTTTTATGATCTGAAATGTTGTCTGTCACTGCTCTGCCAAAAAATTTTATTCTTGGCTTCGTAATTTTAGTGACAGACTACATTAGTTGCTGTCTTGTACATTTGGAGCTAATGCATAACCTCTTCATATCCCAAAAAGGGCTTTGAGTTTTGACGACGTAGTGTTATACACGCGTTCTGCGTTTGTAATGGAGCACTTTCTGTGGGTAATGATGCTATAGTTACCCTCAGCGTTAACCGCAAGGGATAACGTGAGCCGTCAGCTGAAAGCGGCCTGTTAGCGGACAGATGTACGAGCGTGGTCCGCCACTGACCGGCGTCTCTTGGCCGGCCATCTCGCGCTCTGGGTGTGCCACGCACTCAGGCGCTCCCAGGAAACACTCCGCTCTCTCATCGCCCAGTATTTCGAAACTCGGCTAAATTTAGGCGCCGGCTCAAAGCTGCGCGTCTATTCATTGTGAGCACACTTTCAGTGTCGAATACGCCGGCTAAGAGGCAGCGAAATTTAGACTCATAATTGTTCCCTTGGAAGTTACATGTATCTACGTCGGAGAGCTGCAACCATTATCTTGTCAACTCTCAAAACGTAACCTCGTGAGAAGTTTTCGTTTACAAATGTCGATTATTATTTTACCACACAGGAGAGCGAGGCGAAATTATCTCGATCTGGCAGTTTTTCTTTTTTTGCAAAAAATGCAATTGAAACTTCCTGGCAGATTAAAACTGTGTGCCAGACCGAGACTCGAACTCGGTGCCGCACACAGTTTTAATCTGACAGGAAGTTTCATATCAGCACACACTCCGCTGGAGAGTGAAAATCTCATTCTGAAAAAAATGCAATTATTTTTCGACGCAGTGTCATTTACATCAATGCAATTTGTCCAACGATTTTCTAGGGCGTCCAGTACGTCCCTGAAGTGGGATTTGGATGGTCTGCAAAATATGGCTGCCATCAACTCATCATTTGTCTCAAATTTCCTTGGAAGTGGAAAAAGGGTAACTAATCTTGGAAACAGCACTGCTCCAAGAATCTTACTTCAGATTGCTCACTTTTCCCATTAGCAAAACACCATGTCAGCACGTATATTGCCTTCGTCAAAACTCATCTTTTATTTTGTAATCAAAGCGTCTGATCACGCATCATTTTTTCATTGAGTCTTCACAGAAAACTTATACAGTTCTAGTTGCTTATTGTTTCACCCCTTACAAGATAGTCAATAAGATGAATCGTTATAGTAACCCGAAATCATTAGCTATTTCAGTACATCAAACAAAAATTTTCTTTCCTTGGCGCGGAACCACCGGCTTCCACCCAACGTTTCAATTGTTGTTTATATTCCGGCGTGAAGCCGGGGACTTTCCATCTCATTCAGAGTAACGAATCACATCTATTTGAATTTATTTTGGAAACGGTCCAAACGTTGCTAAAAAAACACATCACGTTTGCTTTTGGTTAGTATTCAACAAGCGTGGCATAGATCTTGCATAGAATTTTCTGATAACTGATCCTATATTTAGAGGGCACCGTGCTCGTTATTCTAATCTCATGTGGCGTTAGCAATTTCATAGATCTTTAATTGCTGATCCTTCAATACCTTAGACGAACCTATTTGACCTTTTCACATACCCCATCAGTCAAAAAAGTTTCTAGACTGGATTAATAAGAAGTAGAGAAAAGTTAAGATGATATTTTAATGCTTCATATTTTCCTCATAGTCTTCCCTCACTGAAGTACAACACAAAGAACGTACCCACAGCATTGTGAAACTGTCAGAAAAGTACTTCTTTGGAACGTTGTTCAACTAGTGTGTTACAATGATCTGAATGTCGGTTATGTCGTCACCACATTGGCACTTCATGTGCCGGCCGCTGTGGACGAGCGGTTCTAGGCGCTTCAGTCCGGAACCGCACTGCTGCTACGGTCGCAGGTTCGAATCCTGCCTCGGGCATGGATGTGTGTGATGTGCTTAGGTTAGTTAGGTTTAAGTAGTTCTAAGTCTAGGGGACTGATGATCTCAGAAGTTAAGTCCCAAAGTGCATAGAGCCATTTGAACCATTTTGACACTTCATGCGAATTACTACACTTTGTCGTTCTGTGGTAGGTTCGTATTGATAACACCAAGTCTCGTTACCCGAAATGGTTTTTATTCCAGGAAACATTTACATTTCAATTAAGTCGATGTAAGCGTCCATGTATCATTGTATTTGTTCAGGAGTCATACCAGCATCGCTTGCAGCTTCCTATACAGATGCACCTCACTCTCCCATAATTCTTCTATCAAATATGAGTCTTTTATTGGCCTTCCCTAATAGTGATTTTATGTGATCTCCCTATTGCATATTGCTTCATAGTATTACTGCTAAATACTGTTACGCCACAGAGTAGCAAAGGAAAAGAAATTTAAAATTTACTTAAGTTCCCTCTAGTTCAGCCACAGGCGACACCAGGAAGAGGTAGTGATACGGCTGTGCAGTAGAAAGAAACAATCATCACTGTTAAGTCGGTCACGGATATGAGCACACATTGCTATATTGGCAAAAATCATCATTGATCATTCAGCACAACATCCACTGAGAGAGAGAGAACAGAGGTATATTTCTTACCTCTTGTTATGTAGAGCAACAAGCTATACCTTATACGCGATAACACCTTTCAGAAACGTGACAGTGCAGTCAATAGCCTGTAACAAATTGTTTAACAAACACAGTGGAACGAGGACTGCTGACCACTGGCAAAGTAGCAGGCCACGTTTGGTCATAACGAACAGAGCCTCACAACACTGCCTCCTGTCCGTTTCCGTGTATGCTTCAGTTCTCCAGCTCTGAACTCAGTTGGTCATTATGATCGATGGCATTTATACCGAAGCACTATTACGGTGTAGTGACATCCATGTGTTAGATGTTCCAACAGTCTCGTGAACACGCTGCTTGCCGTTCCTAAAAAAATAACATCCAAGTAACCATGAACTGCCACTCGTGGGAATTTGCATTGGCCGCCTTCTACTTCGCTGATCGGGAGACTGAGGGTCTTCCAACACCAGCACACGTAGCGGTGCTTATCGCACTAACATCAGCGTCACTGCTGGGTGCGAGGACCGTGTTGTACCTCTGTTCCTGATCGTTGCTGCTGGCACTGCTGGGTGCCAAGATTTACTTATCTGGTGGGGCAGGGTCAGCCCCAACAATGCAGTGCGTCCCGATGGGTCAATGTGAATCATCGTCATCTTCTAGAATGGGATCAAGGATGCAATAACGCAGTGTGGGGGCGCAATGTAACGCTAGGCTTCGCCTACCAGACGGCAGCCTGCAAGACCTCGTTCGAACTGCTGATGTAGCGGCGTTGGCTTCTAAAAATGGTTCAAATGGCTCTGAGCACTATGGGACTCAACTGCTGTGGTCATAAGTCCCCTAGAACTTAGAACTACTTAAACCTAACTAACCTAAGGACAGCACACAACACCCAGCCATCACGAGGCAGAGAAAATCCCTGACCCCGCCGGGAATCGAACCCGGGAACCCGGGCGTGGGAAGCGAGAACGCTACCGCACGACCACGAGATGCGGGCGTTGGCTTCTAGCACAGCTGAGCCACAACAGGAATCAGCGGATTTCCTCCGTATCTCTGGCACGAGGCGTCAACCGAGGCTGACGAGAAGACACATAACTGTAAATCTGAATTAATAAATATTAACTTGCTAATCATGTCTTATTATCGCCGAAAGGCACTTTGCGGGTTCCAGAACTCTGTACTGGGTTTCTCCACTCGACACCACCACACTACTTAATACGATATGACGTGCTCAAAATGATCATCACTAATGTTGTAATCAGATACGATACGGTTCTTTGTCTTTGTTGTTGGATTCATCTCACAGTTATCCACGTTTAAAGAGGGCTGCCATCCACTAAACCAAGTGCATGTTTTGTGCAGGTCTTTCTGCAGTTTCTTGCGATCGTCCAACGACCCTGCTTTCCAGTACACAACTGCATCGTCAGCGAAGAGTTTCATAGTGCCTCTGATCGTATGTGATAAATCATTAACGTATAATGAAAACATTAGAGATCGTATTACACTTTCCTAGAGCACACCCGGTGTTATTTTCGTTTTTGTGGTACATTCGCCGTCCAGTATGACGTACTTGGTGCTAATAGTCAAACATTCCTCGTGCCAATGGCATACATGCGAAGATGATCCTCATCATTGTATTTTGCTCTGCAGTCGAAGCGCCGTGTGTCTCACATGTTCTCTTGTTGCCCCACCACAATTCGATCTGCACGGTATCTTCATGAAGCTTTGATTTTTAAGGGTTCTCGAATACCCTTAGCTTTGTCATCAGCATTCATAACTTTTTTTTGATACTTCCAGTTTCGTTTTAGTGATGTTTCTGTGGATTATAGCATAAACAATATGGGCACTTTCATGGGATGTCGGGTGTCAACGAAAATGTTATGTTGATTTACATTAAAAACTTGGATTTGTTCTTAAGTAATTTTAAAACCTAAACCACGCTGTATAGTCTCAACAGTGCGGAGAATATTCGGGAGTGCAGCATTTCAAGTATCTGCCGAATATGATCCTAATTTGTCTCTCAGCAAAGTGTAGGTGTTGCCTCAACCAGGCCAACGCTAGTGTTTGAAACTGTAATTTTATTTACCCAGCATTAAATTCGTCTATCAGGATCTGCGGTTCAAGAATAATTTCTGACAGTGATAACAGTAAACAGTATTTTTAGTGGCGACTGAGAACGTCTACACCGCCGCGCTGTCTTCAATCACACTTAGCAGGTGTTGTAAATACTGGCTATTCATGGTGTTTCTACCCCATACAAAAAGCATTGAATCGAATATAGTATCAATCTAATGTGAGGATAGCCTGTCAATTACGCGCAAGAAATTATAATTTTCAGAGTACTTTTTAAATGTAATGAAAAACACTTACTAGCCGATCTTGCGAGTAGCATGTAACACTCACTAAACAATATTTGTGTGGGCTGTTTCCAGCTACACAGTATAATAACAAAATTAGAAATGGCTTAATAAATACCACAGAAATTGCATTGGACTCTTTCAAGAGACAGACGGAAAGTAAATAGTAGCCTTAGTTAAATATTGCTGTTTTTTTTATTCACATATAAAAAATATTTCTTATGACAACGCAATACTTAAGCTGGAAACCACTCGGTGCCCCACTGTAGACTCCGAACTAAGGTACGAGCATATGGGATTGGTTCCCAAGTATGTGAGTGGCTTGAAGACTTCTTAAGTAATAGAACCCAGTACGTTGTCCTCGGTGGTGAGTGTTCATTGGAGGTGAGGGTATCATTTGGAGTGCCCCAGGGAAGTGTGGTAGGTCCGCTGTTGTTTTCTATCTACATAAATGATATTTTGGATAGGGTGGATAGCAATGTGCGGCTGTTTGCTAATGATGCTGTGGTGTACGGGAAGGTGTCGTCACTGAGTGACTGTAGGAGGATACAAGATAACTTGGACAGGATTTGTGATTGGTGTAAGGAATGGCAGCTAACTCTAAATATAGATAAATGTAAATTAATGCAGACGAATAGGAAAAAGAATCCTGTAATGTTTGAATACTCCATTAGTACTGTAGCGCTTGACACAGTCACGTCGATTAAATATTTGGGCGTAACATTGCAGAGCGATATGAAGTGGGACAAGCATGTAAAGGCAGTTGTGTGGAAGGCGGATAGTCATCTTCGGTTCATTGGTAGAATTTTGGGAAGATGTGGTTCATCTGTAAAGGAGACCGTTTAATACGACCTATTCTTGAGTACTGCTCGAGCGTTTGGGATCCCTATCAGGTCGGATTGAGGGAGGACATGGAAGCAATTCAGAGGCGGGCTGCTAGATTTGTTACTGGTAGGTTTGATCATCACGCGAGTGTTACGGAAAAGCTTCAGGTACTCGGGTGGGAGTCTCTATAGGAAAGGAGGCGTTCTTTTCGTGAATCGCTACTGAGGAAATTTAGAGAACCAGCATTTGATGCTGACTGCAGTACAATTTTACTGCCGCCAACTTACATTTCGCGGAAAGACCACAAAGATAAGATAAGAGAGATTAGGGCTCGTACAGAGACATACAGGCAGTCATTTTTCCCTCATTCTGTTTGGGAGTGGAACAGAGAGAGAAGATGCTAGTTGTGGTACGAGGTACCCTCCGCCACGCACCGTATGGTGGATTGCGGAGTATGTATGTAGATGTAGATGTAGAAACAGACAGGGTCAGATCGTCGGAACAAACACTGCAGGGCACATGCCGGTCCCGCATGTAGTTATTTAATGAGCAAAATTACTACGTTACTGGCTTCACTCTAAGTACCAGCCCGGTGTGATATGTCCCCAGATGTGACCCGCTGGATGAGGAGCCTTCAATAAAGCACATTGCAGTCCTAAAAACGTTTACGTAACTGGCTGACGAGATATTATTTCACTGGCATCAGCAATGGCGTAACGCGGTACAGAATCTCTGCCGGCAGGCTTTCCACCCGTTGTCATCAACTTTAAAAACCAGCCACTCCAATCGATAGCGTGCCACAAGGCAGCTTTGGCACTGCGTGTATGATTTACTATCAGGTCACCACAAAATGTCCCCTGTCGCTTCAGCTGGGAAAGATCAAAGTGTAACCTTTTGAATAGTACTACCCATACATATTGTAAACGAACTATGTCGACAGAATAAAATATATCTGTACTGAAATGTTAACTCACTCGGGGACTGCTTTCTAATGTTGTCCCACCAGACGTAACACAGCCAGTGAAGCGTGGATCCAGGGCTCGGGCTGTAGGAGGGTAGTCACAGTTTTTGCTGCTGCTACAGTCCCCGTCTTACAATCTCCCCCCCCCCCCCCCCTCCCTAAAGTAATACTTGCAGTCACCCCTCACCCCGTTTTAACTTTCCACGGATTTTATGAAATATATTAAATGTTTTAAGGTAGTAATAGCACTTTGTTTACGTTTGTGTTTAATATGTCGCTTTAGCATAATGTACAGGTAATTATAATTCAGCATTTGAAAGCATTCGTCAGAAGATTTGAGAACTACATGTGTCACCCAATTAATCTGAGAACAATGACAGCAACTACCTCCCAACACAGCTTTGACAAAATCGTAATTTACAAAACATAAAAATCGAGTTGTGCACTCTCCATTAGCAGCATTTCTCCAAGTACTAAGACTGCGTGCACAGGGCTGCAGAGGATGGTTATATGAGCGTGTAAATGAGAAATGAGAGGAATGCTGTTTACTTCAGACCCTTCTGCATACGTTCGCGAAGACAGTTGTTCTGTTTCTATTTTTTTCTCCTTCGTGGACGACCTTTCACTTACTGACTTCCCCTCCTTAACTTCCTGTGATTTGTTGGATCGCTCAGCCAGTGCATGGGCCCTACCCCTGGGAAAGATATTCTCTACCGCCATCCCTGTGGGGGGGGGGGGGGGGCCTCATCGCAAACAGCAAAAATGTTTCCTGTGTTAAACATGGCTTATAATTTCTAGAATACGTTGCTGTTTTCGAGGCTTTTGGTTTCCATGGGGTCGCGTCCTGCTACCTTTATGTTGAAAACCAAACTTATTTGGTGAGTACAACAATTACTAACCGCAAATGTTGACAGGATAAAGTCAGTGGAAACTCGTGTGTCCAAAAGCAGAGTGATGCGCGATGCACACAACAATTTCCATCATCTCACCATTGCGAAAGATCTTACCGACAACCCGAGAAAACGCTGGTCATACGTAGAATCACTATGCGGGTCGACGGCCTCTATCCAGTCACTCGTCGATCAACCTGGTGTGCCTCTAGACGACAGCAAAAGGAAATCTGAAGTTTTAAATTCCATGTCTAAGAAATTCACGCAGGAGGATCGTACCAAACATACAGTCGTCTAACTGTCGCACTGACTCCATTTGGAGGACATAGAAACAGGCATTCCTGGCGTAGAAAAGCAACTGAAAGAGTTGAAAGAAAATAAGTCACCAGGTCCAGATGGAATCCCACTACAGTTTTACAGAGATTACTCGGCAGCTTTGACCCCTTACTTAACTTGCATTTATCGCGAATCTCTAGCCCAGCGCAAAGTTACAGTTCACTGAAAAAAAAAAAACAAAAACCGCCGGTGACTCCTGTATATAAGAAAGGTACTAATGGACTCGCATAATTACAAACCAATATCCTTAATATTGGTTTGCTGCAGAATTCAAGGACACATTCTGAGTTCGGATATAATAAATTTTCTTGAAACGAAAAAGCTTCCGTCCATAAATCAGTACTGATTTAGAAAGCTTCGCTCGTGCGGAACTCTGCTTGTCCCTTTCTCACCTGATATCCTGCAAACCATGGACGAATGGCAAGTAGATTCCATATTTCTAGATTCCTGGCAAGCGTCTGTCACGGTGTTGCACTGCAGACTGTTAACGAAGATCCGAGCATACGGATTAGGTTTTCAGATATGAGAGTGTCTCGAAGCCTTGTTTAGTAATAGAACCCAGTACGCTGTCCTCGTCGGCGAGTGTTCAGCATTTCGCCTAAGGACCACGAAGATAAGATTCGAGAAAATAGGGCTCTGTTTGCGAGTGGACTAAGGAAATGGATAGTAGGGGTACGTGGTACCATCCGCCATGCACCGCACGCTGGCTTACTGAGAACGTATGTAAATGTAGATGTAGATCTACTAAAATGTATTTTTTAAGGGAGGGGGAGTCTACCAAGACCCCCATAACCTAACGCTAGCCTCCGCCACTTACCGTACGGTGGCTTGCGTGGTATATATGTAGTTGTAGATCTACTAAAATGTTGTCTTTTATGAGGGGGGGAGAGGGGTAGAAGTACCCGCCAGGGTAGCAAAGAGCGCAAATGCGCTGCTTCCTGGACTCGGGTAGGCGCGCCAGCCCCGGATAGAATCCACCCGGCGGATTAACGACGTGGGCCGGTATGCCGGCCAGCCTGGATGTAGTTCTTAGGCGGTTTTCCACATCCCGCTAGGTGAATACCGGTGTGGTGCCCAAGTTCCGCCTCAGTTACACGACTCACAGACATTTGAAAACGTTCGCACAATTTCATGACTTACACTTGACGCACACAGCTGGGGTACACTACTTCCGTCCCAGGGGGTTCGGGGTGGCGTCAGGAAGGGCATCCGGCCACCCTCTGCAATTACCACTGCCAAATCCGTACTAACAAAGGCAACCCCGCGTTGGAACGGGACAAAGGCCCCGAGAAAGAAAGAAAGAAAGGAGAGGGGTAGAAGTCCACCATAACCTCTGTAACCTAACGCTACCCTGGATTCCCGCCTGAATAGAACTGAGTTCAGAATGGCACCAGAGGCTGTAAAGTTTCCCTCTGTGAGCTATGATTAATGAGTGAAGCCAGTTGGACATATCCCAAGAGCCGACCTCAGCCCCAACGTCTCAGAGATTTTTCTTGTCTTTTTCCTAAGTCCCCACGTGCTTTCTCACGATTTTTGTGGTTTAGAGCTTCAAACAAACTGAAGGGGTATTTAGCAGCAATACTGCACGTTGCGGACATGCACAGAATGGAACAGATATTATTTGGCCACAATTTTGTCAGTATGTATGCTTTTGAACTTTCTGTGTGATTGCCTCCGGACAAAAATAACTCTTCTTCACTTAAAACTTCCGATCGATTACTTTCAAACGAGAATGTTGGCATTGACAGAGACAGTTACATAGCCGACGCCACATGATGGACAGTGGCGCCCTCTGCATTGCCTATATAATCAGCGCTTCCTCGAGTTCTCTTTGCAGTTCGCCGCTTTATCTCGGAGACGAAACGTCAGGGGGGAATTTTATACATCGACCACGGCCTATCAGCCCGGAAGTTTTAAGTGGAAGCCTACATTGTGTGAAAAAATAATTCTTGTTAAATTTAATCTCATCTTGCCACTATTTTTGGCACATAACGAATACAGCTCTACATTGGCTTTGAAAAGATGTTCTGCGAAGATAGATGCTTCATATTTTCTCTTTTCAGGGGGTAACATTTATCTCCCAGTTTTTCCAACCAAAAAAAAGATGCTATAAATTTTCTCTTTTCGCAACATAAGAGTTAACCTCCAGCTTACATTAACTTTGGTTCTTTGCTATTCCTGAAATATTGTCACGAGACTAGAATGAAACGCAGACAGTTCGCGCCAACCTGATTTTGCCTTGGACTCGTTCAGCATTCTGTGTTACCCATCTCCGGAACTTTGGACTCTAGGGCACGGTAGAGTGGCGCTGCTCGACTCAGACGTAGTCACTTCGAATGTCGCTTATGCGAAAAAAAAAAAAAAAATGAACATCCCCATTATGTGGTCAACAAGTGGAGTAGAAGAGGAGGCAAACAGCTCCTCGCCACCATGCTGTGGGGAAATGGGTTGGTTCTAACCCAGCACTATAGCTAGCACAATGATGATCAGTGGGGGATGAAACGTAATGGGCTACAACGGTCGAGCACTCCTCAGAAGCTACAAATCTCTGTGCTAACCGACACTTGAGATAGGGCAAAGAATGCGTTCAGTGAATGCTTGGAGTACTTTAGCTGCCATCACGTGTAGTGTCAACAGTGAATTACAGAGGAGGTCGTGTTATGATATGATGGTGTTTCTCGTGGTTAGGGTGTGGTCCCTAATGCGCTTAAGAAAACGCAACATGTGGAAGAATATGAACACATGTTGTGTACTGGACAAGTAGAGGGACAGTTCGGAGACGAGGATTCTTAGCATCAGCATGCGACTCGCCATGTCATAAAGCAGCATGTGTTGGACAACGTTATGTGGACAATGATACTACTGAAATGGACTGGCTTGCCCATAATCCCGACCCGAACCCATTGGAACACGTTTGTGATGAGTTAGGACGTCGACTTCACTACAGATCCCAGCGTCCAACATCACTACCTTCTGTGGTTTCGGCACTTGAAGAAGAATGGCCTGCCATTCCTCCACAGACAATTTCTCACATCATTGAAAGTGTTTACGGTATACTTCAAGCCTCCACAGAGGTGATGGCGGCACACTACCCCATATTATTGTCTTTCAATAGGCGAGAGAATACTTCTGATCAGATAGTGTAAATGACGATGGACAGAAAGCGGTTTGAACCTCAGTCCTACTCACTGCTAGTTCAGTGCCTCAAGCATTACTACACAATGTTCAGCAGGGCAGTGCAGCCCTGTGTTTGGTAATTACGGTTTCTTAATTTCCCCTTTTCTGTATCTGCGAAACTAGATGGCAGTTCTGTCTGGTGGCTTTCTGCCGTTCACATCATAAGTAGGAAAGAAAGTACCGTATAGCGAGGACCGATATTTTGTGTCCTTTATAAGATGTATAGTGGTGATTACCCAGTTTCCGTGTGATCATGTGGTATCCCTGAGGGGCCTCAACACGGTGTAATGTAACACCACAATCGACTGCAAACTCGTCCCATGATCAATCGAAACAGGGGTATACGGAAATTAATAAAAGGAAGTGACTGAATACCTACAAATATTCCAGAGTAACGCATACTACTGTCACAAATTCAGCACTCCCTCAAAAGGTCGGCGGTCAAGACAACCTGTGGTTGTAATTAGAGGTGGAAATTACAAATGGAACAAATGGGAGTAGGACTCGCGCAATGAGGGACAGTACCAACTTAATTACTTATACAGTTAGTTCATCAGTAGATTTTAATGATAGAGTTTGCGAGTATCGGAAATATGTGACATAAATGGGCGTATATATTGACTGCATTGACTTAGAAACGTAAATTTTTTACACTGTCCAGGGACTGTAGAGCGTAGTATGTGACATAAACTTCAACTTGATACCTCTTCCTGTTCGGAGAAAAGGAGACTTAACAGACGGGCAACAAAGTGTTCCTATAAGTGTTAAGTTTCTACCGAATGAGGTACGGAATCCAAAAAATTACAAGAAAAATCGAGAAAGGGAAAAAGCTTTGCGTGGTGCATGAAGCTTACGTTGCAAGAATGGATTAATGAAGAATTGCCACCAATCAAACAAAATACGACTTTACAGGCTGTCGGAAAACGTGTTTGATTTACTGATAACGTCCTGGCAAACGTCTCTCTCTTAAAGGGTGAGGGGTGGGGGTGGGGGGTGAATTTTCAAGCGAAAGCAGATTCTGCCGTACCTAAATGCGGCACGATGAAATTATTGCACTCTGCAATGTTGTTGTTGTGGTCTTCAGTCCAGAGACTGGCTGGATGCAGCTCTCCATGCTACTCTATCCTGTGCAAGCTTCTTCATTTCCCAGTACCCACTGCAGCATACATCCTTCTGAATTTGCTTAGTGTATTCATCTCTTGGTCCTCCTCTACGATTTTTACCCTTCACGCTCTCCTCCAATACTAAATTGGTGATCCCTTGATGCCTCAGAACATGTCCTAACAACAGACCCCTTCTTCTACTTTAGTTTTGCCATAAATTTCTCTTCTCCCCAATTATATTCAATACATCCTCATTACTTATGTGATCTATCCATCTAATCTTCAGCATTTTTCTATAGCACCACATTTCGAAAGCTTCTGTTCTCTTCTTGTCTATTATTCTTGACTATTTATCGTCCACGTTTCACTTCCATACATGGCTACACTCCATACGAATACTTTCAGAAACGACTTCCTGACACTTAAATCTATACTCGATGTTAACAAATTTCTCTTCTTCAGAAACGCTTTCCTTCCCATTGCCAGTCTGCATTTTATACCCTCTCTACTTCGACCATCATCAGTTATTTAGCTCCCCAAATAGCAAAACTCATTTACTACATTAAATGTCTCATTTCCTAATCTAATTCCCTCAGCATCACCCGATTTAATTCGACTACATTCCATTATTCTCGTTTTGCTTTTGTTGATGTTCATCTTATATCCTCCTTTCAAGACACTGTCCATTCCGTTCAACCGCTCTTCCAGGTCCTTTGCTGTCTCTGACAGAATTACAAGGTCATCGGCGAATCTCAAAGTTTTTATTTCTTCTCAGTCTGCAATATAGCGGACATATCAGTAACACTTTTACAGCTCTTAGAGGTGATCTATATAAACACATGAACGAAAAGCCTTCGCCTTTGAGTGATAATTAAAGGCCATTTTATAAAATTCTCAATTCAAGAAGTCAAAATGTCCGTCATTTGCTTGACCTCGCGTATGCTCTCGTCGGATCATAGACAGTCACACGTTTTCAAATAGCGCTGGACTGTTCATGCCTCAGTAACGCGCTGATGAACGGCAGCAAGAGTTGGATGACGCAGTTGTTTTCTGTCTGTATTCAAATGTATACCTACTATCTGTGCAGCCGTACTTAAAAATTACATCTTGGTGTTCAGGTGATGAATTTGCCACCCCCATTAAACGGGAACTTACCAGCTAACTCACTATTACTGCTGTACATGTGGTTCAGGATACTCTAACCTTATATTTTACAAATGTCAAATATAAACACGTTTCCGTAGCAGCACGTGGACATGAGGGACACAGTAAGTGCTTCAGCAAACTGACATACATCGATAATATCACACTATTATCTATCAGAAAGAATTATAGTTCTTCGTTAAAAATTCAGTTTAACATTGAACGATAATTGTATCCAATAACTTAGGAACGAAGGATTTTCGTACGTGTTTATGTGAACAATTTTGTTATTGTATAAGCAATCGTACCCTAAAATTTGTGGAAGTATTTTTGATACAGCCTGAATTTAAATGATATGGAGCATCTTACCGCAGACGACATAATTGTGTACAGGGCCGTGGCGTCGATAGAAAAGTTTTATAAAATGCCGATAGATTTGCAGAGGGTCACTGTCTATTGCAAAGACTGCCAGCTGGCCTTCAACGTAAATAAATGGACAACTGAAATATTTTTAATGCAGCTTACGACGTAATTTAACTTATGTACATAATCAAAAAAGGTCCATCTAACTGGAGTGATTTAAGATGACACGATTATATAAATAAAGCCGTGCAAAGCAGATTCAAGAGTTATATTTATCGAAAGAATCCTACGAGAGTGTAATTCTTACACGAAGTAGGTCACATACCAAATCGTTGTTCTAGCAATCCCTTGTGGGATCGTTATCTACTTAGATCAAGGGAAGATTATTCTAAAAATTCCTATATGTCACGTTCCGAATCACGTCAGAAAACATATAACTTCCTCCAACGTAAGTCTGACATTGTAACCAGCACGCTGGAATAGATGAATTCGGGTTGCACAGCGAGGTACCGACAGTCCATCTCGCGTGCCAAACGACAATAGAGCAGGAACTAGGGACATTGCTTCCAGTAACGAGGGCAGACTGAAAAGTAATGCCTGCGAATTTTTTACCCTGTTCTCAATATTGGTAGAGGGATTGCATGTCATGCATTTTACTCAGTCGCCTTTTCCGCTTTGCTGACACAAGTTGCCACCCTCCATTGCTAGAGGGCTCCAAATTGTAGCATGCAACATGGCAGTGTGCAACATAACTCTGTCATTGCCTGAGAAACTGAAAGCGCAAATCTGAAGAGTTCGTCCACTCATGGAGCACCCTCTTCTTCAGCATGACAATGCGGGACCAGACGCATCTGCAACAATCCGACGCCTTGGGTTCACCGTCGTCAGTCATCCCTCATACAGTACTGACTTGGTCCCATCCGATCTTCATCTGTTTCCAAAACTAAAAGAACACATTCTAGGACTTCACTTTGATAGTGGTGAAGCGGTGTAGGCAGAGATGAGGTTGTGGCCCCGTCAACGAAGTCATACGTTCTACAGTGACGGTACCAACAAACTGGTTTGTCGTTGGGAGGAATGTTTCCGTCGCCAGAGTGACTATGTTGAGAAATAAATATGCAGACATGAAAAATAAAGAGTTATAATGTTATGAAGTTTGTTTTATCTAAAAAGCTTTAAGAGTTTTTAGACAAAACATTCGAAGGCATTACTTTTCAACACGCCCTCGCGGAATGTAACCTTTGTGTTTATATTGAGGTGACAAAAGTCATGGAATATCTCCTAATATTGTTTCGGGCCTCATTTTGCCCGGCGTAGTACCGCAGCTCGACCTGTGTGGACTCAACAAATCATTGAAAGTCCCGTGCAGAAATAGTGAGCCATGCTGCCTCTATAGCCGTTCTTAAGTGAGAAAGCGTTGCCGGTGCAGGACTTTGTGCACGAGCTGACCTCTCGATTATGACCCATAAATGCTCGATAGGATTCACGTCGGGCGGTCTAGGTGGCCAGATCATTTGTTCGAACAGTTCAGAATGTACTTCAAATCAACCGCGAACAACTGTCGCCCGGTGACATGGTGTATCGTCATCCATAAAAAATCCATCGTTGTTTGGGAACATAAAGTCCATGAAATGCTGAAAATGGTCTCCAGGTAGCCGAACATAGCCATTTCCAGTCAATGATCCATTCAGTTGGACCAGAGGACTCAGTCCATTCCATGTAAACGGAGCTCACGCCGTTATGGAGGCATCGACAGCTCGCACACTGCCTTGTTGACAACTTAGGTACATAGTCTCGTAGGTTCGGCGCGATACCATCAGGCTCTTATCAACGGAAATCTAGACTCGTTTGACGAGGCCAGTCGTCTAGGGTCCAACCGATATGGTCACGAGCTCAGGCGAGGCGCTGCAGGCGATGTGCTGTTAGCAAAGGTTATTGCGTCAGCCGCGTGCCGCCATAGCCCATTGACGTATTGCGCCAAAGTGCCCTAACGAATATATTCGTCGTACGTTGCATATTGATTTCTGCGGTTATATTAGGCAGTGTTGCTTGTCTATTTGCATTTACATCTCCACGCAAACGCCGCTGCTCTCGGTCATTAATTGAAGCTCACCGGCCACTGAATTGTCTGTGGTGAGATGTAATGCCTGAACTTTAGTATTCTCAGCATACTCGTCCCCCCCCCCCCCCCCCCCCACCACCATGAACCATGGACCTTGCCGTTGGTGGGGAGGCTTGCGTGCCTCAGTGATACAGATGGCCGTACCGTAGGTGCAACCACAACGGTGGGGTATCTGTTGAGGGGCCAGACAGACGTGTGGTTCCTGAAGAGGGGCAGCAGCCTTTTCAGTAGTTGCAGGGGCAACAGTCTGGATGATTGACTGATCTGGCTTTGCAACACTAACCAAAACGGCCTTGCTGTGCTGGTACTGCGAACGGCTGAAAGCAAGGGGAAACTACAGCCATAATTTTTCCCGAGGGCATGCAGCTTTACTGTATGGTTAAATGATGATGGCGTTCTCTTGGGTAAAATATTCCGGAGGTAAAATAGTCCCCCATTCGGATCTCCGAGCGGGGACAACTCAAGAGGACGATGTTATCAGGAGAAAGAAAACTGGCGTTCTACGGATCGGAGCGTGGAATGTCAAATCCCTTAATCGAGCAGGTAGGTTAGAAAATTTAAAAAGGAAAATGGATAGGTTAAAGTTAGATATAGTGGGAATTAGTGAAGTTTGGTGGCAGGAGGAACAAGACTTTTGGTCAGGTGAATACAGGGTTATAAATACAAAATCAAATAGAGGTAATGCAGGAGTAGGTTTAATAATGAATAAAAAAATAGGCGTGTGGGTAAGCTACTACAAACAGCATAGTGAACGCATTATTGTGGCCAAGATAGACACGAAGCCCACGCCTGCTACAGTAGTACAAGTTTATATGCCAACTAGCTCTGCAGATGATGAAGAAATTGAAGAAATGTATGATGAGATAAAAGAAATTATTCAGATAGTGAAGGGAGACGAAAATTTAATAGTCATGGGTGACTGGAATTCGAGTGTAGGAAAAGGGAGAGAAGGAAACATAATAGGTGAATATGGGTTGGGGGTAAGAAATGAAAGAGGAAGCCGTCTGGTAGAATTTTGCACAGAGCATAACTTAATCATAGCTAACACTTGGTTCAAGAATCATAAAAGAAGGTTGTATACATGGAAGAATCCCGGAGATACTAAAAGGTATCAGATAGATTATATAATGGCAAGACAGAGATTTAGCAACCAGGTCTTAAATTGTAAGACATTTCCAGGGGCAGATGTGGACTCTGACCACAATCTATTGGTTATGAACTGTAGATTAAAACTGAAGAAATTGCAAAAAGGTGGGAATTTAAGGATATGGGACCTGGATAAACTAAAAGAACCAGAGGTTGTACAGAGTTTCAGGGAGAGCACAAGGGAACAATTAACAGCATTGGGGGAAAGAAGTACAGTAGAAGACGAATGGGTAGCTCTGAGGGATGAAGTAGTGAAGGCAGCAGAGGATCAAGTAGGTAAAAAGACGAGGGCTAGTAGAAATCCTTGGGTAACAGAAGAAATATTGAATTTAATTGATGAAAGGAGAAAATATAAAAATGCAGTAAATGAAGCAGGCAAAAAGGAATACAAACGTCTCAAAAATGAGATTTACGGAAGTGCAAAATGGCTAAGCAGGGATGGCTAGAGGACAAATGTAAGGATATAGAGGCTTATCTCACTAGGGGTAGATAGATACTGCCTACAGGAAAATTAAAGAGACCCTTGGAGAAAAGAGAACCACTTGTATGAATATCAAGAGCTCAGATGGAAACCCAGTTCTAAGCAAAGAAGGGAAAGCAGAAAGATAGAAGGAGTATATAGAGGGTCGACACAAGGGCGATGTACTTGAGGACAATATTATAGAAATGGAGGAGAATGTAGATGATGATGAAATGGGAGATACGATACTGCGTGAAGAGTTTGACAGAGTTTGACAAGGCCCCGGGAGTAGACAACATTCCATTAGAACTACTGACGGCCTTGGGAGAGCCAGTCCTGTCAAAACTCTACCATCTGGTGAGCAAGATGTATGAGACAGGCGAAGTGCCCTCAGACTTCAAGAAGAATATAATAATTCCAATCCCAAAGAAAGCTGGTGTTGACAGATGTGAAAATTACCGAACTGTCGGTTTAATAAGTCACAGCTGCAAAATACTAACACGAATTCTTTACAGACGAATGGAAAAACTGGTAGAAGCCGACATCGGGGAAGATCAGTTTGGATTCCGTAGAAATATTGGAACACGTGAGGCAATACTGACCTTACGACTTATCTTAGATGAAATATTAAGGAAAGGCAAACCTACGTTTCTAGCATTTATAGACGTAGAGAAAGCTTTTGACAATGTTGACTGGAATACTCTCTTTCAAATTCTGAAGGTGGCAGGGGTAAAATACAGGGAGCGAAAGGCTATTTACAATTTGTACAGAAACCAGATGGCAGTTATAAGAATCGAGAGGCATGAAAGGGAAGCAGTGGTTGGGAAGGGAGTGAGACAGGGTTGTAGCCTCTCCCCAATGTTATTCAATCTGTATATTGAGCAAGCAGTAAAGGAAACAAAAGAAAAATTTGGAGTAGGTATTAAAATCCATGGAGAAGAAATAAAAACTTTGACGTTCGCCGATGACATTGTAATTCTGTCAGAGACAGCAATGGACTTGGAAGAGCAGTTGAACGGAATGGACAGTGTCTTGAAAGGAGGATACAAGATGAACATCAACATGAGCAAAACGAGGATAATGGAATGTAGTCGAATTAAGTCGGGTGATGCTGAGGGAATTAGATTAGGAAATGATACACTTAAAGTAGTAAAGGAGTTTTGCTATTTGGGGAGCAAAATAACTGATGATGGTCGAATTAGAGAAGATATAAAATGTATACTGGCAATGGGAAGGAAAGCGTTTCTGAAGAAGAGAAATTTGTTAACATCGAGTATAGATTTAAGTGTCAGGAAGTCGTTTCTGAAAGTACTTGTATGGAGTGTAGCCATGTATGGAAGTGAAACATGGACGATAGATAGTTTGGACAGGAAGAGAATAGAAGCTTTCGAAATGTGGTGCTACAGAAGAATGCTGAAGGTTAGATGGGTAGATCACATAACTAATGAGGAGGTATTGAATAGAATTGGGGAGAAGAGGAGTTTGTGGCACAACTTTACGAGAAGAAGAGACCGGTTGGTAGGACATGTTCTGAGGCATCAAGGGATCACAAATTTAGCATTGGAGGGCAGCGTGGAGGGTAAAAATCGTAGAGGGAGACCAAGCGATGAATACACTAAGCAGATTCAGAAGGATGTAGGTTGTAGTAGGTACTGGGAGATGAAGAAACTTGCACAGGATAGGGTAGGTCAGAGGATTAGCTGCCCTTTGTAAGAAAAAAAAACTGAGTGCACGGATCAACAATGAACTTGAACGGGTGTCATGGGACGTCCGCCCCGAACAAATGTAATGAACAACATCGATCAAAAAAAAGCCGGCACAGTAGCTCAGCGGGTTCTGTCAGAGGGCTGCGTGCTCTCTGCAACAAAAAAAAAAAAAAAAAAAAAAAAAAAAAAAAAAAAAAAAAAAAAACTGAGTCAAGGAATCAACGATCAACTTGAACGGATGTCTTGTGACGTCCGTCCAGACCAAACGCAAAGAACTATATCGAACAAAATGAAAAAAAAAAGAAGTGGTCAGGGAGACAGAATGTCAATCCCAAGGGCCCGGGTTCGATTCCTGGCTGGGTCGGAGATTTTCTCCGCTCAGGGACTTGGTGTCGTATTGTCCTGATCATCATCATTGCATCGCCATCGACACGCAAGTCGCCGAACTGGCGTCAAATCGAAAGACTTGCACCCGGTGAACGGTCTACCCGACGGGACGCCCTAGTCACACGACATTTACATTTTTTTTACCACACTCACGACACTGTAGATCTCGGAATATTGAATTCCCTAACGATTTCCGAAATGGAATGTCCGATTCCTCTGGCTCCAAAAAGCACTCCGCCTAAAAATTCTGTGAAAGATGCAATCGCCATCCCCGAATTACTCTTCAACACTGGGAAGCAAGAAGCTACTTAAAACATCAACGTAGGCATATGCTATGATAGTGCCACGCAAAACAACAAGGGGTACAAGGCCCCTTCATGCAAAACACGACTACACCATAGCACCACCGCCTCCGAATTTTACTGTTGGCCCTACACATGCTGGCAGATGACGTTCACCGGGCACTCGTCATACCCGCACCCTGCCATCGGATAACCACGTTGTGTACCGTGATTCGTCACTCAACACAACGTTTTTTCACCGTTTAGTCGTTCAATGTTTATGCTCCTTGCACCATGCCACCATGCGAGGCGTCGTTTAGCAGTTACCGGTGTGATGTGTGGCTTATGAGCAGCCGCTTGACCATAAAATCCAAGTTTTGTCACCTCCCGCCTAACTGTCTTAGTACTTGCATTGAATTCTGATGTAGTTTAGAATGGCTGTGTGATGGTTTGGATAGATGTCTGCCTATTATACATTACGACCCTCTTCAACTGTCGGCGTTCTCTGTCAGTCAACAGAGTTTGGTCTGTATGCTATGGTGCTGCACGTGACGCTTCGCGTTTCCACTTCACAATCACATCGGAAACAGTGGACCTAAGGATGTTTAGTAGTGTGGAAACATCGCGTACAGACGTATGACACAAGTGACATCCAATCACCTGACCACGTTTGAAGTCCGCGGGTTCCGCGGGGCGCCCCATTCTGCTCTCTCACGATGTCTAATGGCTACTGAGGTCGCTGATGTGGGGTACCTGGCAGTAGGTGACAGAAAAATGCACCTAATATGCGAAGCGTATGTTTTTGGGGGTATCCGGATACTTTTGATTACAGAGTGTACGTGCACATAGTAAATGTTCCACGTGAAGAGTGAGGTACGGACATGCAGTAAATGTCATCTTTGACAGTGTAGTGGTTATGGAAACATGTCGTCTGGTCGGATGAATGAGGTTGCTTATTACAGTAGATCGATGGCCGCGTGAGAATACGCCATCATCCAGGCGAACGGCTGCTCGAAACATGCACTCTGCCACGGACGCAGCCCTGTGAGGGCAGTATTTGCTACATTCACTTCGGTTTCCATGGAACCTATGATAGTAATCGTAGGCATCATGATCGCTAATGCCTACGTGAACATTACTGCGAATCACCATAATCACGCCGGTAGCCTTTTCATACGAATCGCATGAGTACTAATGACAGCCCCACCCTGCACTGCCCTTTCATGCCTTGAGTAAGCAATACTGCCGACAACCGTATACGTGTGTATAACTATCCCGTAACTTTTGTCACGACAGTGTACTTTAGCAGTACAGACACAGATGTCGTAGAAGGGAGCTATTCACATTAAGAGATCTAGTGTAAAAGTTAGTCCCGGGGGAGAGAACCAAATTTATAACAGATTTACTTTGCTATAAGTGACCCGCCAGCTTAGCCGAGAACGCGCCGGCATGGTAGCTCAGCGTGTTCGGTCAGAGAACCGGTTGGCCTCTGTAATAAAAAGAAACTGAGTAGAAGGATCAACAAACGAACTTGAACGGATGTCATGTGACGTCCGCAATGACCAAACACAACGATCAACAACGAACAAAATGAGGGGGAAAAAATGGAAAAAAAAGAGAGCGCTAATGCCCTGCTTCCTGTACTCGGGCAACTGCGCCGGCCCCGAATCGAATCCACCCAGCAGCTTAACGACGTGGGTCGATGTGCCGGCCAGCCTGGATGTGGTTTTTAGGCGGCTTTCCATATCTCACTAGGTGAATACCGGGCTGGTCCCCAAGTCCCACCTCAGTTACACGACTCGCAGACATTTGGAAACGTTCGCACTATTTCATGGTTTACACTAGACGCCGATAGCTGGGGTACACTGATTCTGACCCGAGGGGTCTGGGGTGGCGGCAGGAAGGGCATCCGGCCACCCCTTTCAATTAACCATGCCAAATCCGATTGTCATAATGCCGACCCTGCGAAAACTGCGGGAAAATGGCACAAGCGAAAAAAGATGTACTTTGCTTTAGGTAAGTATTAGCGTTGACAAAAACGTACGTACAGGGACGATACATTTCGGCGTTGTAGCTCGATAGCGATATCGCGGTCTGCAAGCAAAAAATAGTAGCGTTTCGACACATACGCTGTGTGAGAGCCCTGAGACTTAATATCGCACCACATCCGCGCGGAAAGACTGCAGCCTCAAAGCCGATCACATTTTAGCGGATGAGGTTGGGGGTGAGAGGGCAGCAGGTGGTAATCGTCGCAGTTAGTCGTTTCACACACGCTCGCGCGGTGGGCGGCTGCAGGCGGAGGACAAGAGACGGGAATAGCGGGCGCTGCGGCCGTGCGTGGCGGCGCGCCCGGCTTGCTATTTCTGGGGGCCATGCCGCGCCGTCCCACCGGCCTTGCGCCTGCTCACGCTCGCAACACCGGTGTCCCCTAGGCCTAGCGCTCTGCTAAGGGGTCAACGACACTGTCTACCTGCTAGCAACAGGCCTCCAGGTACTGTCCAGACGCAATGGGCCAGACAAGCCACGCACTCTTCTTACCAAATAAATTACTCAGATTTGACGCAACACTAACACTAAGCCGGCCGAGGTGGCCGAGCGGTTCTAGGCGCTACAGTCCGGAACCGCGCGACCGCTACGGTCGCAGGTTCGAATCCTGCCTCGGGCATGGATGTGTGCGATGTCCTTAGGTTAGTTAGGTTTAAGTAGTTCTATGTTCTAAGGGACTGATGACCTCAGATGTTAAGTCCCATAGTGCTCAGACCTATTTGCACCATTTTGAACTAACACTACGACCTAGGGACAGGGGATGTCAAATTGATTCCATAGTTTTAGATTTCCAGAAGGCTTTAGACACCGTTTCTCACACGCGTCTTCTAACCAAACTGCGTGCCTACGGGCTATCGCCTCAGTTGTGCGGCTGGATTCGTCATTTCCTGTCAGGAAGGTCACAGTTCGTAGTAACAGACGGAAAGTCATTGAGCAAAACAGAAGTAATATCCAGCGTTCTACAAGGAAGTGTTATAGGCCCTCTATTGTTCCTGATCTATATTAACGACATAGGAGACAATCTGAGTAGCCGTCTTAGATTGTTTGCAGATGATGCTGTCGTTTACCGTCTTGTAAAGTCATCAGATGATCAAAACGACTTGCAAAATGATTTAGATAAGATATCTGTATGGTGCGAAAAGTGGCAGTTCACCCTGAATAAAGAAAAGTGTGAAGTTATTCAGATGAGTACTAAAAGAAATCAGCTAAATTTAGATTACGCGATAAGTCACACGAATCTGAAAGCTGTAAATTCAACTAAATACTTAGGGATTACAATTACAAATAACCTAAATTGGAACGATCACATGGATAATATTGTGGGTAGAGCAAACCAAACACTGCGATTCATTGGCAGAACACTTAGAAGGTGCAACAGGTCTGCTAAAGAGACTGCTTACACCTCGCTTGTCCGCCCTATTCTGGAGTATTGCTGTTTTCTATTATCGCGAAATAAGGGAGATAGTGTCACAGACATGATACGAGAATTGGAGTGGCAATCATTAAATCAAAGGCATTTTTCGTTGCGACTGGAACTTCTCATGAACTTTCAATCACCAGTTTTCTCCTCCTATTGCGAAAACATTCTGTTAGCACCCACCTACATAGGGAGAAATGATCATCACGATAAAATAAGAGAAATCAGGGCTCGCACAGAAAAATTTAAGTGCTAATTTTTCCCGCGTGTTGTTCGAGAGTGGAACGGCAGAGAGACAGCTTGAAGGTGATTCATTGAACCCTCTGCGAGGGGACTTTATTGTGAATAGCAGAGTAATCACGTAGATGTCGATGTAGGGATGGCGGTTATTGCTGACACAACCGGTTTTAATTATATCGTTTTTTTTTCAATGCGAGTTTAGCTTGATTGTTAAAACCGCTAGAATTGGTTTCTGAAACAACCGATTTTCAGTTTTTTAATTCCATTATTTTCTCCAATAAAAACAGAAGTCGACCAAAAACATCCCAAACTGTGATCCCTCGGTTTCAAGATCATATATCTCAAAATATTATATTAAATAGTCAAATAAAAGAAAACTTAGTCATTGCATCGTTCGCTGCTTTGCTTCGAAAAGTGATAATTGGTTAAATACTACAAAAAAATCCCCAATAGTCTTCTATTGATTCTAATTTATTGATACTTCTCAAAATAATGTTGTAATGGAGGATCACACCACTGTTTGCCATTACGGATAGTCAGTGTTTAAGGGTGAAAACTGTAGTTGAAGTACTCTGTTTTTCAAGTTAATTTGTTCAAATGGTTCGAATGGCTCTAAGCACTATGAGACTTAACATCTGAGGTGATCAGTCCCCTAGACTTAGAACTACTTGAACCTAACTAACCTAAGGACATCACACACATCCATGCCCGAGGCAGTATTCGAACCTGCGACCGTAGCAGCAGCGCGGTTGCGGACTGAAGAGCCTAGAACCTCTCGGCCACAGCGGCCGGCTCGTTAATTTGTCCAGTTACAGGCACATAAAGGTATATTATGTAGACACATGCTGCAGATCAGCTACTTTCTGTTTTTATTGTAAACTATGAATCAATTGTTAAGTTTTAAGTTTTCTACTTATATGATGTCGAAAGTTATTGTGGCTCGTCCGGTTCTTAATCTTTTGATGCAAATGGGGCATTATACTTTATTGCAACCCCACTATACCGAGCGAGGTGGCGCAGTGGTTAGCACACTGGACTCGCATTCGGGAGGACGACGGTTCAATCCCGTCTCCAGCCATCCTGATTTAGGTTTTCCGTGATTTCCCTAAATCGATTCAGGCAAATGCCGGGATGGTTCCTTTGAAAGGGCACGGCCGATTTCCTTCCCCATCCTTCCCTAACCCGAGCTTGCGCTCCGTCTCTAATGACCTCGTTGTCGACGGGACGTTAAACACCACTAACCTAACCAACCACACTTCATAAAATACTTCCAGACTGAGGATGGTACCATTCTGTAATGCAACTGATGTCCGACGACAACAGCGAGAAACTACCATATGGACCAGATGAGGCAAGTTTCGCACACTGCAACTACACGCGCATCACCCTACGCGCCACGCCACATGGTAACACATACCTCATTCTCTCAGAAGTGTTGTACCAAATCTTATACCATGTGTTTGTTGTTCGTTCCAATCGACGCTGTTATTAAAATAGCACTAATTGCTTTTTCCATTTTGTTAAATAGCTCAATATTTCAAAGCAATGGAAATAAAAGTTCAAATGTGTGTGAAGTCTTATGGGACTTAACTGCTAAGGTCATCAGTCCCTAAGCTTACACACTACTTAACCTAAATTATCCTAAGGACAAACACTTACCAGCCGCACAGTCCATGACTGCAGCTCCTCAGACCGCTCGGCTAATCCCGCGCGGCAAAGCAATAGAAATTTTATAAACAAAAATTTTAGCTGTGCTACTGTAGCTAATTGATATTTCGATTTTTTGGCCCAGTTATTCGAAAAAAAAGCCAGTTGTTAGAACCGAGACCAAACAAATACCGAATACTACTGGTTATTCAGAATTAAAATACCGGTACCGGTTTTAACTGCTCGATTTTTCCCATCCTTACTAGGATCTGACATTAGTTGGCTGTAAAGTTCCCTACTGTTTTACATGGCTGAATCGGAGAGGATTTCATTTTTTTTGGTACTGAAATTGCGTATTTCATTTGTTCAGCATGAATATTCCAGAGCCACATGCACAATGCCACAAGGTGATGCGAAGGTACTGGTACACTGTCTGCTGGTAAGAATGGAACGGTTATCATCTATTCTGCCTTTCACAACCAAACATCACGGTGAGTATTTATTCCATAATCTGGATTCGAAGCCACCTCCTCCATGTCGAGGACTCACACATTAACATTGGGTAGGGACTTCACCTACTGGAAACTTTCGGCATTAACTAATGACAAATGAGAAATCAATGCTGTTCCCACAGGAATGAAATTTCAGTCACATGTTACAAGGTTTGAGTCTTAATACGATCGTAATTTCAAGGTCATATATCGATGAACAGATTGCATTGGAGAGTTCTTTGCAGCACTTTGCTTAGCCTCGTAAGTTCAAGTGCTCTACCTAGTCAAACCACTTGCGTATAACGCACAGAACTTTCATGCAACCGTGCGAAACTGTCAGAAAACACCTTATTTGTGATGTTGTTCAACTCACGCGTCACATTGACTTGAAATCGGTTACGTCGCCAAAACTTCGGCCCTCCATGTGAACTTCTGCCCTTTATCGTTTGGTGGTATTTGACACGTAATGATTATTTTGCAGAAAGTATAGTCCGCATTTGCTTTTCAATCGAGTCGTTGCTGGCATCCACACGTCTTTGTTTTTGTTCGGGAGTCAAGGTGTGGGGACAGACTTCGCAAACACTCTTCTCTTCTTGAAAACATTCTGGAGAATGTCTTTAACCCTTGATTTACCGATGTTGCTCCATTGTGATGCGTGACGCAACTATGTCGATACACTAAAGGCCGCACGCCCACTGCTTAAGATTGCCTACACAGAACTGACTGTTCGAATGTACATCACTTGTTTACAGTTGTTAGTCCTAGCTGCCACCGTAGTTATTGAGCAGGCGTTGGTTATACGCCAGGAATGAAATTAGTCTCGGAAATTTTTTAACAGTTTGTGTTTGTTTCTGCGTCGTAGATGACGGCGCTACCTTCAAAAACGATACACAACCGTCTACGTTGTTTGTACGTCACATTTTTTTCCTATATGGATTACGTGAAGTCTTTGGCTTGTAGATCTCCAGCACAACTGAAGTGGAGGTGGGTGGTAAGATATTAGCTTAACAAGGCTAGGTAATCAGTGGTTATATGCCTCCTAGAATGGCGTCTGCTCCTCGCCAGCTTCAGCAGACTCCCATGGCTGAGCGGTCTGAGGTTGACCAGAAGAACGGTCGAAAACGGTCACCAGTAAATAAAGAAAAGTCTTTATGCCGTTGAGGCTGTTTTATTATATAAGAAAGATCCTAGCTGACTGTTCCTTTGTACAAAAGACAACAGGTCAACAGGTATAGCTGAGAGAGAGAGAGAGAGAGAGAGAGAGCGAGAGACGGAGGGAGGGAGAGAGAGAGAGAGAGAGAGAAAGAGAGAGAGAGAGAGAGAGAGAGAGCGACTGGAAAAATAAGATTGGTGGTGCTCGCTTTGAACAGTTGTAATGAGCTATAGCGTAAATTTTAAAGTAAAAAAGAATCTATTTTCGAACTATTAGTTCCTAATCTCAAAGCATTCAGTTCTGGGTCTTTTGCCATGAGTATAGCTTTGACGCGAAGACTTTGAGCATCCTCTTTTTATGTATATTAGCCATAATGTGCTAATGATCATCGTCCAGACCCATGAAAAATTTTGAAGGTTTCAGGCAATGTACGTTTGAAGTTACAATTTTATGTGATTACAGTACATACCTGCATTTTCATCCTTCCACTTACGTGTCTTAAACCATTCAAACTTATGCCTCCCATCACCGTTCGACACAGTATGACGAGTTTTGATATGCTTTGTCAGTATCGTATGACATCATCAAAGTTGCTTTGTTTCCTGTGTGCATGCCGTTGAAATTACTTCACGAACAACTTGGCAACACTGTGACACTTTGATACAGATATAATGTTTACCAGAAAACCGTCATGGGCCATTGATGTCAGTTACCAATGCAAAGTTTCCACCCGACGATAGCATACAGAGCAATATTAGCTGTGGTGGCGTCCCTTCCAGTTTATGACGTACCATAGCTCTCCATACTGTGGATGGTTCCTTATTACGTCTTCCAGTCCCAGAAAATTATCCTTTTGATGCCAACTATGTACGTCGGCGGTCGTTTTAGGACTGTAGTACTAAACCGTTTTATGCATGTCTACTTGGATAAGTCCAGGAAGGGCACACGACTTTCTCCCTCATGTCACCACACTCGTCCAGTAAGCCAGCTCAGCCTGGTGCGTTTCTTTAACGTCAAAGAGCTATGCTCTCACAGGGAGACTATGTCTGTGCAGAAACTTCTCGTGTCACGCAACGCGCTCTCGAAGATACTCTTCAACTCCCCTGGTTCCCACGCCCGGGTTCCAGGGTTCGATTCCCGGCGGGGTCAGGGATTTTCTCTGCCTCGTGATGACTGGGTGTTGTGTGATGTCCTTAGGTTAGTTAGGTTTAAGTAGTTCTAAGTTCCAGGGGACTGATGACCATAGATGTTAAGCCCCATAGTGCTCAGAGCCGTTTGAACCATTTTTGAACTCCTCTGGCTAGCGTGTGCACCGAGGCTCAGCACTGGATTTCAAACACAGTGTGACGTGTATGGGTGGGCCTGCATTACCACAAACATGCCTCGACCATTTGAGAGTATCTGGGTATCACATGGAACTGAATTTTGTGAGATGAGATCTTTGTAATCGGGTCTACGTAGAGTGCAGTTACAGAGAACGGTACTAGATACTCATATTACTGTCCAAGACACTACGTCCACGGGTAAATTACACTGAGGTTACAAAAGTCATGGGATGTCACTTAATATCGTGCCGGACCCCCTTTTTACCCTTCGTGGCGCAGTAACTCGACATGGCGTTAGCTCAACAAATCTTTTGAAGTCCCCTGCAAAAATACTGAGCCACGCTGCCTCTACAACCGTCCATAAGAGCGAGTGTTCCTGGTGCAGGATTTTATGCACGAACTGACCTCTCGGTTACGTCACATAAATGTTCGAAGGGATTCATGTTGGATGATCTGTGTAGCCAAATCATGGACTTGAGCTGTCCAGAATGTACTTCAAACAAGTCACGAACAAATGTGGCCCAGTGACATGGCGCACTGACATCCAAAAAAATTCCATCGTTGTTTGGGAACGTGAAGTCCATGAATGGCTGCAAATCGTCTCCAAGTAGCCGAACATAGCAATTTCCAGTCGATGATCGATTCAGTTGGACCAGACGACTCAGTCCATTCTAAGTAAATACTGTCTTGCTGGCATATTGCCTTATTGACAAATTGGATGCATAGTTTCGTGGGGTCTGCGCCACACTCAAACACTACCATCAGCTCTTATCAACTGAAATCGGGACTTATCTGACCAAGGCAGTCGTGCAGAGTCCAACCCCATGGTCACTCGCCCAGGAGAGGTGCTGCAGGCGATGTCGTGCTGTTATCAAAGGCACTCGCGCCAGTCGTCTGCTGCCATAGACAATTAACGCCATATTTCGTCGCACATTATCCCTGCGGTTATTTTATGCAGTGTTGCTTGATTGTTAACACTGACATCTCTGTGCAATTGTAGCGGCACTCGGTCGCTAAGTGGAGGCCGTCGACCATTGCGTTGTCTGTGGTAGAGGTAATGCCTGAACTTTGGTATTCTTGGCACACGCGTCACACTGTAGATCTCGGAATATTGAATTTCCTAACGATTTCCGAAACGGAATGTCCCATCGTCTAGCTCCAACTGCCAATCCGCGTCCAAAGTCTATTAATTCCCGTCGGGCGGCCATGATCACGCCGGAAACCTTTTCACATGACTCACCTGAGTACAAACGACAGCTTCTCCACTGTACTGCCCTTTTATACCTTGTGTACGCTATACTACCGTTCAAAATGGTTCTAAGCACTATGGGACTTAACATCTGTGGTCATCAGTCTCCTAGACTTAGAACTCCTTAAACCTAACTAACCTAAGGACATCACACACATCCATGCCCGAGGCAGGATTCGAACCTGCGACCGTAGCAGCAGCGCTGTTCTGGACTGAAGCCCCTAGGACCGCTCGGCTACAGCGGCCGGCTTATACTACCGTCATTCGTATATATCCATATCGCTATGCCATGAGTTTTGTTACCTCAGTGTATGGCCATAGAGTTTAGTGAGAGTGATATGACCATTCTGACAGTTTAGTAATTTTCTATGAACATGCTGTTGAAACAATTGATGTGCAACATGGGTAACATGTAGATCAGTTATCCGTGGAGCATCCCTTCCGTTGGTGTATTCCACAGAAGAATACTGAGAGCCAGTTTCGTTGTACAGCGCTCATGTGAAAGAAGTGACTTTAAATCAATGCAGCTGTGAGTACCGTTAGTGGCACAATCAGATCTACACCTACTTGCTGGCTGCCAAAACTGTAGAACACCTTTCCAGCTCGCCTTCGTCGGAAGGCGTCTGTCTACAACCTTTGCAGGCAAGTTTTTAAAAATGAATCAGTCCCTCGACTTACATTCGGAAGAACAACATACCCACCGGGTTCAAATGGTACACTGAATGGAAACGTGAAAAAGGAAGAGAGGAAGAGACGAAGCGGAAGCTCGGATTAGCAAAGGATGGAGAAGGGAAACGGCTGTGTCCTTTCAAAGGAACTATTTCGGTATTTGCCTGGAGCGATTTAGGAAAATTACGGAAAAACTAAATCTGGGTCGGACGGGGATTTGAACAGTAGTCCTCCCTCACGCGAGTCCAGTGTTGGAAATGTAAGTGGCAAGGCACGAAAACCCGGAACCACCAACTTACGGACAACCAAACTGTTTAAGATCCATACTTTCCTCATTTTAGGGAGGTATGGGCACAGCTTAACCGGTACTGGAATGAAGAAGTTATGTTCAGACACCGGGTGCTTATAATTGAAGTGCAGCTACTTAAAGAGGTTCATTGTAGGATGTAATTATCGTATGCCAGGAAGACGTGGTAGATATTCTAATGCGTTAAAGCGGAACAGATTAACACTGGAAAAAATTAGTTCAAATTTTGGCCACCAGCTCAAAATATGACGCTCTACTGCACCTCGTCGACGTCTTCGGTGCTCATCTTGAACAAATTGTGTAAGCGGAAGTTGATAATCTCATCAACATTATGCCTTTCTCATCTGTTTGACATTTTTTGCCCACGTCCCGTTCCTAATTGATTACATAAGGTAACATTTCCATACGTATTCCTTGCATTCACAGTGCTGCTTTTGCACCTGGTGGCCAAAATTGCAACTAATCTTTTCCAGTGTAAATCGGTTCGGCATTAACGCATTAGAATATCTACCAAGTTTCGCTGCCATACGATAACTAGAGACCACAATGGACTTCTGTGAGTAGCTGCACTTTAATTATAACCACCCAGTACAACATCCACAAAAGGGGCCTTTGCACTGCAGTACATATGACTGTGGTCACTTTCAGACAATGAGACACATTACAAATGAGTGCCCGCTCTGTATGAAGCATTCGACGAGGCGCTACACTGGGTTGAATCTTCCGACATTAGTGTGCTGTCTAGGCCATTTTAAAATGATATGTGAATAAAATTATTAATTTGGTACAAAGTATTAATGTTTTCATCTTAGATCACTATATTTCATCTTAGATTGTCATAATGTAGGGCAGAGTAGTTTAATTCTCAGCTAACTGAGCACGCCATAAGACTGCTTCAGGTCGCTAAACAACAAGGTCTACTTGGTATAAAAACAATTAACTTATGGGTTTCTGGTATGAGCCATCATCAGAATATCAGTAACCTGCTTAATACAAAATATTATATCAGTTGTGCATTGACGTTAGTAGAGTTACTGGTTGGCTCGATACTTTGCATTGAATTTGCTTCTGATGTTCTAATGATGGCTCATGGCCGAAACGCATCGATTGTAGCTTTTTTATAACAAGTGGATTCTTGCTATTCAGCTGCCTTATTCATTGATAAGCGCGTGATCAGTTAACCGTTTAATGGTCGCAGGACTCCCGTACTTCCATGTGTTTCAAGTTAAGCGTGCTCAGTTAGGTTTTTCCTTGTTTGATCTAAATCGCAGAAGGCAAATACCAGAATGATTCATCTAGCATTACTGAGACCGACAATCTCTCAAATATTAATTATATGGACGAGTTCTCCATCCATTATAATTTCTGTATCACTGGTACTTTACCTTTCCTACCTATTTCTCTGTATTCAGAAATTAGGCCAACTTGTAGCTCTGGTGCTTTGTTTATTTGCTCGAAATATTGCTCAGGCTTCTCGGAAACATGTCAGAATGAGCCGTGTCCGTAAGTACGAAGATGGACACTCATCAGTGTCAGATAATCAGATTATATGGTAATGAAGGAAAGCCCACTGATGTTCAGCTACAACGCTTAAGCAGACTGTGACGGTCTAATTACGAAACAGTACAATGTAATCAGGAAGAACTGACTCATTAATCAGCCAACTGTGCCTCGATTCCCAAATGAATAACACGGCATTAATAAATGCCCTTTCATGTTGTACGTAGCTATTGTCAATGACACATATCTGCAGATTGTTCAGTGACAACAAACCATTTATTTATTAATGGAAATGCTTGTCATGCATTATGTTTACTTCTTACGAGGCAGATCATGTTGTGTACATACTCTAACACAAAGGTAACAATTGGTAGAAAGGAATTTCAGCTAAGTGCTTAGTTAAGATACAATGTAGAAAAATATGCAGTCTACGATGGATACGATTTGGTGACGAGGCTTGGCGTTATCAGTAAGAATCTACCATAAAACGACAAAGTGCACAAGGAGTCTCTGATGGATCGCGAAAACCGAAGAAGGTGGAAACGCGGCTCTCGAGTTGAATTGCGTCATAATAAAGGGCTTTTCTGACAATTTCGCATGTTGTATGAACGTTCTGTGCGTTGTACGCGAGCGAGAGGAGAATGTATACAATACCCGAAGCCTTCAAACAAGCATAATAACTTTTCTCTGTTTCACATTAATCTAAACTCGAAACTTTTTGGGCTGGCGTGATATACTACACTTTTAAGTGGAAAAGGAAAACAGGGCAATAAATGTTTGTTGTGTTTTTTGGTAATAGGCCATCTCTGTACTCGGTAATAACAAAGTCGCTGGAAGTAAGAAGTGATTTCAGGAAGCTTCGTCACTCAGGTGACTATCCCGTGAGTACTTGAAATCCAGTAACTAACATGAAACTTGTTGGTTTAGTATGGTTAAACGAAATGTAGCTCACACAACAACTGTTTTTAGTTGTTGAAGAAAGAGTCTGTAGAGCTGTTGCACTTTTTTTCTCATTGATGGAGCACAGCCTGACAATATTTCAGAATGATTTTATAACACTGCGGAGTAGTTTATGTTCTTGCAAAAGTTCGTATCAGATTACATTCCTGTGCGGTATGGGGAGCGCAAGCCGAACACTTGGTTTTGCTGGCAGTGTTCCACTGACATTCATCTAAGTCTTATACCTGCATGGACCACTTTCCTTCTTTCTGGGCTCCACACAGGTTCTCCTGAAAACTGATAAAGAAAATCCTTTAGTTTTGTTCGGCTGCAGGAGCAGTGACGTGGCACTATAATTGAATTAGTTTTTATGTCTAAGGTCGGCGCGCATGTGGAATTTTCTGGAAAAGTTTTCTGTTGAGTCGACTAAATTAATTCCACCCACATAGACTACTGCAGGAGAAAGATAAGCAGCGTGCTCAAATCTCACGTAGCATGTGACATCCGAATGATACTCTTCAAGTGGTGTGTAATTTAGTTCCTGATAAAACGAAAATGTATTCTTTGCTAAGTGAAAGGAATTCTCAGTTGAGGTCTCTATAGCCGTTAGAAACTAATCAGTCTCCTCTGGTAGAGCGCCAGCGGAACTTCTTATTTTTGCTCAGTGTGTAATGTGCCGTTGAGAAATGACGCCATCAGAGACCAGACGAAAATACTCAGTCATATGAAGACGATTCTTGGCAGGAGTTGACAGATATTTTCTCATACCAACATACGTACATCGCACAACGATTTGATACGTATTTCTCTAACTTTTATGTCAATTTTAGAATACTGGTCCAATCGTTGATGCTTTACGAACTTGTATTAAATGTACATGTTTCGAATTTTAGGGCTCCAGTCGTCATATGATAGCTCAGCAAGACTTAGTGTGATGCGTGGTCGCACTGACGTTCACATTGCTGTCTACTGCTTGTGGTGTCGGCTTAGTCTATAAGTAGGTGCGAACATAAATGCCAACCATACAGAGTTAATACCACTTGAATATAGGATCCTTAGTATCCCAAACTGGCTGTGCATGACAGCCAATTGGCTTTTAAAATATATCTTGATCTTACACCTATGAAAGTTTGTATGTCTTCCATAGCATATGTGTTTGTACCCTTTACAGCTCGCTCTAGTACGTTATTTCCTGATGTCTTAACACGTGACTTATCAACCTATCCTTTCTTCTTGTCAGTGTTTTCCAAATTCTCCTTTCTTTGCCGATTCTGCGGAGAAGCTTCTCATTCCTTACCTTACTTTCCACTTAATTTTCAACATTCTTCTGTAGCACTACATCTCAAGTGCTTCGATTGTCTTCTGTTCCGGCTCATTCTATGACGGCTGTTGTCAAAATGCATACCAGCACGAAGACAGACTGTACCAAATTTTCAGTCTTTTTCAGTACAGTGGTGAACACACTTTCGCTTCTTCTCCACCCATTACGTTTCTCTATTTTGTTTGTTTGCAGGTCGATTCATTCAGATACATTCTCAGGGGTAATATTTATCAAATTTATGTACTATTTTTCATTTCCGTTACGCCACATTTCATTCTATACTGATGGAAAGTGCTAAACCATGAAGCGGTGCTCCCATATTTATCAAACTTTGTGGAGATGTTAATCACATTTCATTCCGCTCGAAACTGATGTGCATTATCAACATCAATATGAGGTGTGAGCTCTTCGAGTGTGAATACGCAAGTGTATGCGTTGTTGCTTGAAAGCAGACACTCTCTAATGTGACCTAGAGGAATTTATTGCAGCCCGAAACACATAGTGTCAGTTCACGAAGATTGCTGGCTGGAGGCTGGTACTGGAAATTTGTGCCTTCTCACCATATCCCGGACATACTCTGTGAGCGACTGGACGGGTCAGTCAGGGACCAGTACATTACTCAAGCGTCTGTTGTGTAAACTGCAGTTTGAGAAAGGTTATGACAAAAGGGTTTACACTTCTTGGCACATAGTGGCGAAAATTGAACCTTCGTTCATTATTTTCCAAATTAGTCCTGCTGTCTTACCCTACAGCTCTCTACAACATGATTCCAGCAGTTGGAGAGGTGTGGGTCCCGAGAATCGCTCCTTGCTATGATGATCTTTCAACAGATCGTCTGCGGACTCATTGGCGTCCATGTGACCACCATTAATAGAAGCGAGACTCATCGCTAAACATCGTAGAAGGCCACCAACTGTCCCAGTTGACTCTGGCTGTACACCATTCAAAAACCTGTTCTCTGAGATATGGTGTGAACTGTAAACGGTGCAAGACACGGCCGGGGCCGCGCAGTCCGTGACATGACGCCTGAAACCGCGCAGCTACAACGCGCGCCTCTAACTGTTGCCATTCGTTAATTCGACAGAGCTTCTCGTGATGTCCTTCAGTTAGGACCTAAGCCTATTCTTCCCTTCCATACTGTTGTCTTTAGTCCATCCGTAATCACTCGTTTTGCATTTCACTTGAAGAGTTCCTCCTTCTCTCTCTAATGACTGAGATATTTGGTTAAATTTTTTTCTCGGAAGGTCGCGAAATAAAATGGCTGTGGGTGCAAAAGTTTTGCGTAATTTGAATACCGCGACGAGAAAGACAAAGCTCTAATGATGATAAACAGAAAAAAATTAATCTTTCTACATCTGTATCCACATGATACTCTGCAAATCACACTTATGTGCCTGGCATAGTTTGCTGGAAGTTCAGAATAATTATGAGCCGGTGTGGGCTTATATGACGGTCTGTCTTCGTATTTAAATGATGGATCCACGATATCAGGCCAACGAAGCGAGCAGCGGCGTGATTGTTATGTGATAGATGACCGAAATGTTTAACAGAACTCTTATGCAAAATTGTAGACAAGAAAGTGGAAACGATCGGTAAATAAATCTCAGGGCGGTTCTGCTTTCTGTCAATGAATAGGTAACGAAAGAACATGTAACGCGTCTGGTCGCTGTATCACCGAAGAATCCGCCCTCAGTCTTTCTTGTGGCCACTGGAACAATAAAAATACATGTAAAATGGTATTTACAGGACAGGAATCGTAAAAGGTAAATTGCTTTGAAATAAGTACAGTACACATTATGACTAAAATATGATCTATTTAATCTCAGTAACAGGAACTGCCACTTACAAGTGTACAGCTGAAACTCACGACAGAAAAAGGCAGAAGTACGCGGAAAGTAAAATATGAAAGAGAGAAAATTCTCTTGTTAAAAAGAATTCTAATCTATTCTAGAAACGTGGCAGAATAAAGTGCTATCTTTGGCTACGATACAACTAACTCATCAGTTCGGTATTACAATCCAGTTTGTTTTACAAACATAAAATAAGAGAATATACACTGTATCGCCAAAAAAGTACGTTCACATGTACGAATTTCTTTTAAGTAGGCGAATGATTGATACAAGATTTTACATCCATTAAACAGTGATGTTTTTTATGTGATCTGTCGGTATGATGCTCCCACATCCCTCATTCTACTGATTCGACGTCCCTCAGTCCGCAAGATGACGATAAGCCGTCTTGAAAATCCTCTATGCATGCGATCTTCTCCTGTCGGTCTCCAGGAGCATTAGACACACTCAGCGACCGCTATATACGCTACTGGTCATTAAAATTGCTACACCAAGAAGAAATTTACATGATAAACGAGTATTCTTGGACAAATATATTATACAAGAATTGACATGTGATTACATTTTCACGCTATTTGGGTTCATAGATCCTGAGAAATCAGTACCCAGAACAACCACCTCTGGCTGTAACAGCGGTCTTGATACGCCTGAGCATTGAGTCAAACAGAGCTTGGATGGCGTGTACAGATACAGCTGCCCATGCAGCTTCAACACGATACCACAGTTCAAGAGTAGTGACTGGTGTATTGTGACGAGCCAGTTGCTCGGCCACCATTGACCAGACGTTTTCAACTGGTGAGAGAATGTGCTGGCCAGGGCAGCAGTCGAACATTTTCTGTATCCAGAAAGGCCCGTGCAGGACCTGCAACATGCGGTCGTGCATTATCCTTCTGAAAAGTAGGGTTTCGCAGGGATCGAATGAAGGGTAGAGCCACCGGTCGTAACACATCTGAAATGTAACGTCCACTGTTCGAGGTGCCGTCAATGCAAACAAGAGGTGACCGAGACGTGTAACCAATGACACCCCATACCATCACGCCGGGTGATACGCCAGTATGGCGCTGATGAATACACGCTTCCAATGTGCGTTCACCGCTATGTCGCCAAACACGGATGCGACCATTATGATGGTGTACACAGAACCTGGATTCATCCGAAAAAATGACGTTTTGCCATTCGTGCACCCAGGTTCGTCGTTGAGTACACCATCGCAGGCGCTCCTGTCTGTGATGCAGCGTCAAGGGTAACCGCAGCCATGGTCTCCGAGCTAATAGCCCATGCTGCTGCAAACGTGGTCGAACTGTTCTTGCAGATGGTTGTTGTCTTGCAAACGTCCCCATCTGTTGACTCAGGGATCGAGACGTGGCTGCACGATCCGTTACAGCCATGCGGATAATATGCCTATCATCTCGACTGCTCGTGATACGAGGCCTTTGGGATCCAGCACGGCATTCCGTATCACCCTCCTGAACCCACCGATTCCATATTCTGCTAACAGTCATTGGATCTCGACCAACGCGAGCAGCAATGTCGGGATACGATAAACCGCAATCGCGATAGGCTAGAATCCGACCTTTATCAAAGTCGGAAACGTGATGGTATGCATTTCTCGTCCTTACACGAGGCGTCACAGCGACGTTGCACCAGGCAACGCCGGTCAACTGCTGTTTGTGTACAAGAAACTTTGTTTGTGTATGGAAACTTTCCTCATGTCAGCACGTTGTAGGTGTCTCCACCGGCGCCAACCTTGTGTGAATGCTCTGAAAAGCTAATCATTTGCATATCACAGCATCTTCTTCCTGTCGGTTAAATTTCGCGTCTGTAGCGCGTCATCTTCGTGGTGTAGCAATTTTGATGGCCACTAGTGTACTCACATAATTAGGTTTTCTCTTGTACCGAAAATGTTGAAAACAAGCTTACATAAGGTTGAAACTATAGTCGACCGTGTCCTACAGGCATGGAAATACTAGAGTATGATTACTTAAGTTACGTTTGGTCAATGTCTTCATGGTTTAACACTTTACATTCCGCCAGTATATGTTTCAATGCCGTTAGTAACTGACAAGATTTTTGTCTTTTTTCTTGTTTCTTGATACGGCACGAGTGTGAAAAGCACTGCCGAATGATATGCCCGGAAACTGCATCCTCAAAAATTGATAGGAGCAATCGATCAGTTTTTCGGAATTTTTGTGGCCTTGTCTGCTGATTTCAGATTCTGCCACGCTACCTCCGACGAGTGTTGTAACATTGTAATCATATGTACAAAAGAATTTTAGTTTTGTTTAGTGCCCCTTTCTGTACGAGTTTTCCTAAGGAAAAGACATTTCAGCAATAGTTCTCTAGCAATTGACTTGGGATGAACTGATAAGAGTCCCCTACAGAAGAAGATGTAACTTGCTTGATCCTTTCTATTATTGATAGAAAATAATTCAGAGTTTTAATTGCAGAAATACTGAAACAAGTGAAAAACAAGCATATATAATTTTATGGAACTTACCAGGTTTCGACTTCAGATATTTTGCTTGTCCCGTAAATTACTGCAATTCGAAGTTCATGCTATTTTAGTTAATTGTTAGGAAGTAAGTGGTGTATTAGCTACAGATTTTCGGTTTTCTAATTGTTGCTATTGCCTGAAATTTCTGTGTTTTTTTTTAAATTTTTTACAAACTGAAACGACAATGCGAGCACTGACTAGAAATTATGTTCCTACAAAATAAGATATTACGATAATTTAGGTTTTTGTCGCTACACAAAAGCAATTTTTTTACGACAACGACAAATATTTCTTTAAGTTCTCAAGAAAAAAGTGAAAGCCATAAAGAATCATCGAGCCACACTGAACAGATTTAACTAGTTGAAGATTATCCACTTCGTTCAATTCTGTCTCCTGAGTTCGCAGCCCGGTTGACAACGTCGTCACAGTTATAGCGTTGTGAGCATTGCCAACATCAAGTGCATGAAAATATGGGACTCGGGTAAGTCCAGATTACAGGAACGGTTTTTAAAACGTCTCAATGAAGTTGCTCCAGCGATTATGGCGAGACTGATTCATACATGAAGAAGTGACTTTACTCCCATCGGCTTGCCGGAGATGATTTGTTCGCCATTCATTAATAGTTTCGACTACCACATTAAGTGCAATAAGTTAGTTACACCTTTTATTTACAGTTTCCACTTATTTACTAACACCGTAGTTTACTGATTACACGAATGAAGTTGTATGCCCTCAGTCTTTATGCTGTACTATATGCAATATTGGTACCTTCAAATCGTGCTGTTTTAACTGAATGATCTACTTCCAAGTACTATTATTCCACCCTAAATGCAACTTTGGCCAACAGCATCTGTTATTGCAAGGTTTTATACCATCATTTACCACCATCAAAATGTATATCACAGTTAATTTCGTCGGATTCCTTATATACACTGAAGAGCCAAAGAAACTGGTGGTGCACCTACGTAATACCGTGTAGGGTCCCGTCGAGCACGCAGAAGTGCGGCAACACGACCTGACATGAACCCGACTAATGTCTGAAGTAGTGCTGGAGGGAAATGACGCCATGAATCCTGCAGGGCTGTCCATAAATCCGTAAGAGTACGAGGGGTTGGATATCTCTTCTGAACAGCACGTCGCAAGACATCCAATATATGCTCAATAATGTTCATGTCTTGGGAGTTTGGTGACCAGCGGAAGTGTTTAAACTCAGAAGAGTGTTCCTGAAGCCACTCTGTAGCAATTCTGGACGTGTTGGGTGTCCCATTGTCGTGCTGGAATTGCCCAAGTCCATCGGAATGCACAATGGACATGAATGGATGCAGGTGATCAGACAGAATGCTTAAGTACATGTCACCTTTCAGAGTAGTATCTAGACGTATCAGGGGTCCCATATCACTTCATCTGCACACGACCCACACCATTACAGAGCCTCAATCAGTTTGAACATTCCCCTGTTGACATGCAGGGTCCATGGGTTTTTAGTCTCATAGCCGTACACATCCATCCGCTCGATAAAATTTGAGTAGAAACTCGTCAGATCACGCAAAATGCTTCTAGTCATCAACATTCCACTGTCGATGTTGACGGGCCCAGGCGAGGCGTAAGGCTTTGTGTGGTGCAGTCATCATGGGTAAACGAGTGGGCCTTCGACTCCGAACGCCCATACCGATGATTTTTCGTTGAATGGTTCGCACGCTGATACTTGTTGATTGTCCAGCATTAAAATCTGCAGCAATTTTCGAAGGGTTGCACTTCTGTTACGTTGAACGATTCTCTTCAGTCGTCGTTGGTATCTTTCTTGCACGATCTTTTTCCGGCCGCAGCGATGTCGAAGATTTGATGTTTTACCAGATTCCTAATAGCCACGGTGCACTCGTGAAATGGTCTTACGAGAAAATTCCCAATTCATCGCTACCTCGGAGATGCTGTGTCCCATCGCTCGTGCGCCGACTGTAACACCACGTTCAAAGTCACTTATATCTTGACAACCTTGTTTTGTAGTATCAGTAACCGATCTAACAACTGCGCCAGGCACTTGTTGTCTTATGCAGGCGTTGCCGACCGCAGCGGCGTATTCTGCCAATTGACATATCTCTGTATTTGAATATGCATGCATATACCACTTTCTTTGTCGCTTCATTGTATGTCAACTAACATTTTCATTCCCTTTTACGTATTTAACATTACATTGCTATATATGTGATACATATGGAAGCGACGAACGCCTTAACGCCCACTGAAGTCTGGTCAAGTAAATAGTTGCAGGTAGCTTTGGGCATATGATTCTAAAACTTTGCCAACTGACCTTATCTTTGATTGCGATGTTTTAACATGTGTAACGAACTGTTACAACTATAAATGGATAGTGTACTAATACCAACTAAGTAGCAACTGGAGGTGTGTGTTTCAATACCAAAAGAAGAAGCTGTCGTGAAAACCATAATCTAGAACATAAGACTCTATCTTACGAATTGAAATTTATAAGAAGTCTTAATGCAGTTGATGATCAGGAAGGTCTGACTTGCAGCTAAACGGTGACGACGTGTACATCAGCAACAAAATCCGTCACGCTGAATATAAGCATCCGTTCAGAGTACCGGATAGCGTTGTCACAATTGGAACTAGAACAAAGCTTTCGAAAATAAATTACGTAACATTCATTTGTTCGATCGATCTACTATCGGAACTTGTAATTATGCTGATTATATGAAACACGACTGATTCTCGACCATTTTACGCCATATGAGCCTTCACATCACGAGAATCAACTGGAACCGTCAAAACGGGAAAGCGATCCGCATTAGTGATCGGTTTGTTCGCGGAGTGAGAGGACGGCCTGCTACAGAACGTAACGGGAAAGTTTTGTTGGCCAGGCGAAATCTCCTCAAGCACGGGGATCAGCCGAGCCTCGCGAAGCCGCCGTTGAGGAGAGCCATTACAGCCGTGAATTCAGGCCTTCCGTCGCAGTAAGCGCGTCGTCAAACGAGATTGAACTGCTCCCTGGGAACCAGGCGGCCGCGTCCGGTCGATTTGGATCTAACCTCTAAGGAGTCGCGACTCTGCTCACTTTCTTTTCCTCTTTCTCTTTTTTTCTCTTTTCACATCTAGCTCGAAAAGAAATATGAATAGGTAACTTATGCCCAATCACTACATATCGACTAATCAGTAAACATAAATACGTTATTTTATTCTTGTTGGATATTGTGAACTCCACGGCCGGTATTGATAGTTTATTGAATGACTATAGCTGGTTGCGTCATTCACCAACAAACGTAAATATATTTGGGTAAATTTTAGAAAATAGATTAAGGAAAGGCAAACCTACGTTTCTAGCATTTGTAGACTTAGACAAAGCTTTTGACAATGTTGACTGGAATACTCTCTTTCAAATTCTGAAGATGGCAGGGGTAAAATACAGGGAGCGAAAGGCTATTTAAAATTTGTACAGAAACCAGATGGCAGTTATAAGAGTCGAGGGGCATGAAGGGAAGCAGTGGATGGGAAGGGAGTGAGACAGGTTTGTAGCCTATCCCAGATGTTATTCAATCTATATATTGAGCAAGCAGTGAAGGAAACAAAAGAAAAATTTGGAGTAGGAATTAATATCCATGGAGAAGAAATAAAAACTTTGAAGTTCGCCGATGACATTGTAATTCTGTCAGGACTTGATAGAGCAGCTGAATAGAATGGACAGGGTCTTGAAAGGAGGGTATAATATGAACATCAACAAAAGCAAAACGAGGATAATGGAATGTGGTCGAATTAAATTGGGTGATGCTGGAGGAATTAGATTAGGAAATGAGACGCTTAAAGTAGTAAATAAGTTTTGCTATTTGGGGAGCAAAGTAACTGATGATGGTCGAAGTAGAGAGGATATAAAATGTAGACTGGCAATGGCAAGGAAAGCATTTCTGAAGAAGAGAAATTTGTTAACATTGAGTATAGATTTAAGTGTCAGGAAGTCGTTTCTGAAAGTATTTGTATGGAGTGTAGCCATGTATGGAAGTGAGACGTGGACGATAAATAGTTTAGACAAAAAGAGAATAGAAGCTTTCTAAATGTGGTGCTACAGAAGGATGGTGAAGATTAGATGAGTAGATCACATAACTAATGAGTAGGTATTGAATAGAATTGGAGAGAAGAGAAATTTGTGGCACAACTTGACTAGAAGAAGGGATCGGTTGGTAGGGCATATTCTGAGGCATCAAGGGATCACCAATTTAGTATTGGAGGGCAGCGTGGAGGGTAAAAATCGTAGAGGAAGACCAAGAGATGAATACACTAAGCAGATTCAGAAGGATGTAGGTTGCAGGAGGTACTGTGAGATGAAGAAGCTTGCACAGGATAGAGTAGTGTTGAGAGCTGCATCAAACCAGTCCCTGGACTGAAGAGCACGACAACACCAAATTGTATATGCCTGCACAAGCGTTTCACCGTGTTAATTGTGTTTGTTGAACATAAATCTCAGACAATAGCAGTAAAAGACTTCACAGCACAGCTATTAAGCTGGGCGGCTGTCTGTTGACGTATCGAGGTATGAGTGGAGGAAATACTGCGACTAAAAAAAAATCACACCCATTTTTGGTGTTGGCTGTTTCCAGTTTACAAATGTTTATTAATAGTAAGTTCGACCGTTGCAGAAAAAATGTTCTTAAATTCGATTTTCATTCGCAATTGTCTCCCCTCCACTCCATAGGCTATCTTTCCTGTGCATTTTCATGAAAATGCCTCACAGTGAGCCATCAACAAATCAGTGTGTGCTGTCTGTTCAAACAGGAGTCGAATTTCTTTAAAACGCCGCGTGAAACGTGAGGACAAGGTAGATGATTTCCATTGACAAGATAGATGTTTTCCATTAACTACGCTTTCTTGTCTGATATCAGCTAACTTTAGCATCCCTACGGAGAGCGATGTATCTATGACGTACTTCTCTATGCGGCATGAATAGATCCCTGTAGTTTTGTTGCCTACCGGTGTGTCCGAGCGGTTCTAGGCGCTTCTGTCTGGAACAGCACGAACGCTACGGTCGCAGGTTCGAATCTTGCCTCGGGCATGGATGTGTGTGATGTCCTTAGGTTAGTTAGGTTTAAGTAGTTCTAAGTTCTAGGGGACTGATGAGCTCAGATGTTAAGACCCATAGTGCTCAGAGCCATTTTGTAATTTTGTTACATTCAAGGCAGCTCGGGAAAGACTACTATGTTAAAACTTACACGAAACTGAAGTTCATTGCGAGTTACCCGAAAGAAGAAATCCAAACACAAATATCCATTTCACTTTCGCTATTTGAAAATTCTGCAAACCATCAGAAACTATTTATGCATTTTTCGTCTATTTTTAAGTTAAGAGATCTTTAGTACAAACTGATCAACCAGAACATTACGATCACCGAACTACTGTCGATATAAACCCGTCCGGGCAATAGCAGCGTCATCTGGCGAGGAATGACTGCTAGTGAGACACAAGAGCGGTGCATGTACAATCAGTAAGCGTGCTGTCCGTATGTAGAATGGGGAAGGCGCGCGATCTATCTGCAATTGATCGAGGGCAGACTGTGATGGCCTGGCAAGAGCATTTCGGAAACTGCGCGACTTGTCGAGTGTTGGAGAAGTGCTTCGATGAATGTCTTCAACACGTGGCGAAACCTAGGTGATACCACGTCGAGACGTCATAGGGTAAGGCGGCCAACCTTCATTACAGGTGTCGGGCGTCTTAGGCTGGGCGGACTGGTAAACAGGACAGGCGGCGAACTGTGGCTTAACTAACATCAGACTTTAATGCTGGGTAGAGTACAAGTGTGTCTGAACACACAGTGCACCGAACGCTCCTAACGATGGGCGTCCGCAGCCGACGACTCATGAATGTGCCAATGTTAACACCATGGCATGGGCAGCTACGACTCAAATGGGCATGTGACCATTGGCACTGGACGTTGGCGTAGTGGCAGAGCGTTGCACAGTCTGATGAATCCCAATACCTTCTCCATGGGAGAGGGGGAATCCGTCGTCTTCCAGGAGAACCGTTCCTTGACACCAGTATTGCGGGACGGAGACAATCTGGCGGCGGCTCCATTATGCTTTGGGGAACATCCACGTGGGCATCCAAGCGCTCAGTGAAGCTCGTGCAAGGCATCATGACGTCAAGGAGTATAGTACACTGGTCGCAAACCACGTACATTCCTTCATTACCATCATGTTTCCCGACGGCAGTGGCATTTTTCAACAAATTAATGCTCCATGTCACAAGGCCAGGAGCGTAATGGAATGGTTCGTGGAACACAGTGGCGATTTCCAACTGATGTGCTGCTCCCCCCCCTCCCCCCTCCCCCCCCCCCTAACTCGCCGGATCTCAACGTGATTGAACGTGGCGTCAGAGCTCATTGCCCTCCTCCCACGAATTCACGGGAATTAGGTGACTGGTGTGTGCAGATGTAAGTGTCAACTTCCTCCAGCGACCTACCAAGGCCTCATGGCTTCCATGCCACGACGCGTCACAGTTGTTATCCGTTCCTAAGGTGGACATACCCGCTATTAGGTAGGTGGTCATAATGTTCTGGCTGACCAGGTAAGTTCCTTGGTGTACGGTATAAAAAACTAATGTTGACGAAATCCACTCATTATCAGAATTCAGCCACGGTTCAGTCTCTTCTGACCACACTAAACAGGACTGAAGTACAGATAACGATAACCACATCGAAAAGTTTTATAATAACTGTGAATTATGCGCCAGAAGTATCGGCTAGAACCTTCATGGATTTAATGAAGCAGGACGAGGAAAGTAGTGATAATAATTAACACGTGATGAAAGTGGTTTTCTGAGTGACAAAAATGTTTTGTTTGAGATGATCCGTTAAATCGCAGTTACTATTCAGTACCGTTTTCAGTTCCTGACTCAACAATTGAAAGCAGAGAAAAGCACTAAACTTTTGTACGCAGTCGTCTTTGAATGAATAAGTGGCAGTACATTAACTTTCCGATTACCCCCATTTAGTTCCAGGTCATCGAAGAACAAGTTTTTTATATTCCCAAAGCAATTAATCTACGCAGAAAAATCAATAATTTCCCACAGAATCTGAATAACAATATAATCTGGAATTAATTAAATACATAATTCTACCTGTAGTAAAGCAGAAATTCAGGTAATCTGAAAATTCTTTCTACTTTCGCTAATGTTATTTAATCCCATGATAAATCGCGACTTTTGAGTTCCCCTTACTAAAGAGAACAAAGACAGAATCGGATATAATTGAAACTGTAGTTGCAAGTAACGGCTGCATTCCTAGAATATTCGGTAAAATATAGCTACACAAAGAAAATTAGCGCCAAATTTTCAAACAAAAATGACGAAATAACATTAGCGAAAGTAGAAAGACAGAATCACGAAATATTCGTTACATTACCAAATATGGGAAATATTTCCAAAAAAGTAAGTAAAAAACTTCGTAATACTAAGTTAACATTAGCTTTCTCGCATAGAATAAACCAAAAATGAACATAACACACAAAACAGACAAAGCTCAAAAATACAGCCAATCAGTAATATATGAAATTAACTACAAAGTCTGTGACATATCCTATATCGAACAAACAGAACGAAAATTATCTAAAAAGAGCACATAAACAAAAGGGAAAACAACCTCTCCACATTTAGTATGCTTCTTCGAGATAATCGACTCTGTACAGTAGGCGTAAGCACTAATCTTTCCATTCTTCATAGAGCGAAAAGAATGAAGCTACATGAACGCCTTATAGGAAATAGAAATCTACACAAATCTGGGAAAAACTCCAGTTAACATTTTAAACGAACAAACAGAACTTAGTAATATAGTGGTAATATGTTGGTAACTTCATCAAAATTCTGGCCAGTGCTGGATAATTCACAACAAAAGAGAACCCTAAATTGTGAATATGATAAAAATCGATTTCTATCGACGACATAAATTTAATAATTAAGCATAACTCTGTCACATAAATCGATATTGTGACAGTCGTCCGTAAACGTAACAGAACAAACGTAGATTTTAATTGAAAAATAAAATTTAAGATTTGATAACAAAAATTATACATGCTACTGTAATTTGTGTAATGACTTGATTGTATCTAGGTACCATTTGAGAGTGAGCCATCGATCGAAATTTGTTGTGGTAAATAAAATATAAAAAAGCAGCTCTGGTGAATTATTATTAATACTAAGCATCTCAAACAGTTACGCCTATAGTGAACCTGACATTGACGGAGGGTGCAATCCTAATGTTCTCTTTTTTTCCCGGTCGAGACTGTTCCATTAGATTGCCTGTTCCTATCTGTTCCGCTTTATGTTTACTAATGAAACATGTTTCAAGGACTCTTTTAGTTCTGCTAGAGTGGACGGCGAGTCTGTTCCAGGCACTACGTAGAAGTGGCTAGCTTTGAGAACGCCTCACCCATGTGTAAGGTCTAGCGTCGAGTTAGAAGGTTCCGCAGCTGCATGTGGGCTTACTTGGTCGATTACTTGCATCGCTCCCCACAGAGCTTTTATGGGATGATATACTATTGCTCCTTAGAGACCGGACCTCCCAACTTACAGGACAGAGAGGCCCAGCTCAAATGCCTAAGTCTCGCAGGACTAACTATCGAATTGTGGCCATCCAGTGATTTGGAAGATAAGTGCCTTGTACTGCAACATTACAATTAGCGGAAATACGCACTATTGCCACCGTTTTTCATTTCATATTCTTCCTACTCTCAAGAAACATTAACCGTTACTGTTTCAAAGTCCAAGCAAAACTGTCACCGCACGAGCATATTTATGATTTTTTTCGAGTATTTCTTAGTAAACAGGCTAGGTCGATATTGAGCTAAGAAATGTCTTTGGTGAACGTCATTCAACAAAACCATCAATATTTGGTAATGTTGTCTCTTAGAAATGTAACAGATCATTGTTTTGATCATATCTTTGTTTCAGAACAACATTAGTGGAAAGTTTATCGTCAATATACATCCGTAACGTGTACTGTCGTAAGTTCTCCATTCTTACATGGAGCGATGAACTACATAGCAATAGATAGGCCCACTCGTTTGTCCTGAATAAAGTTGGTGATTACGAACAGAGATGGCAAAATCTTGCTTCCATATAGCTGCTCGTGTCACTTTGGTATCCTTGTCTGACATTTCGTGAAAAACTCGTACAAACACACAGAAGCATCATTTGGGCGTTTCTGTGCGTAATCACGAGCTTCATACAGCGAAATAATACAAACACGTACTTATTTCTGTGCAGTGCAATGCTGTGTGTGATCAATAACCCGCCACTGTCTGGGAGATCACACGCGAAGGATGAAAGAAGGCAACGCTGATGATGTTTCAAATGAAGAGAGCGCGTTTTTGTCAAAATACAGACTTGCTTCATTAAAAAAAAGAACTTAAAAAATCCCATATAGCCAAGGTATTACTCGTAGGGGAGAGTGTTGCACCATGTAACACTTTTCAGACTTTCGCATCTATTGAAGTTTAATATATTTTCTTATTTCTTTTTAAGTGATTGCATTCAGTTTTTTGTGTGCTGCTGTCTTTTTTTGAAATTACAACAATTACTCTGGAAATGTAACGTCTTTCCAAACGTGAAAAAGTGTTCAAATGTACAACATGGTCCTGTGCCTAAGAACAAATATTTTATCGAAATTTGAAAGCATCACAATCAATAAAATCTTATCAGTACTGAATTTAATAGCCTATCTGTTACATTATTACTCACTTCACACCAATAATCGGCAAGCGCAATCAAATTATGTAGAAGTATTATCAAACACTAGTAACAAGTTGAAATAGAAGCTATTGGAAACTAACATAAATTTAAACATTACAGACAAGTAAAATTGTTAAGAGTAATGAAACTCAGCTCATGTTCAAATATCACATGCTATATGGCAAAATATTTCCTTCCGTTTCTAGGTGCAAGATGATGCACGATCGACAAAGTATGGCTAAAGCACCCTCACTTTTATACTGCACAACGGAATTAAAGGATAAATTTTTCGAAACCCCGTAACTATCGCTCATTGCCATACATAACTTTGAAATTTTGTTCAAAAGTGCGTACAATTGCGCAAAAGCGTGGCGCCGTGCGACGTCAACACGTCCGAAAAAAAGGCCACAGCTCAGAAGTTCATGTGATGTGAATGGTGGTTTAATGATGTCAGATTGGCACCAAACTTCTCCACAATTCCAATGTAAACATTAGACAAACCACCGCTCAGAATCGGAACGAAAAGGCGTCAGTGGTCGGCATGAAGGGCATCAATAAACTCACCCTTTTCACTGGGACGTCGATTCCCACACATTTCGCAACGCAACAGGAAGACGTTCTTAACAATCTTCACACTGCTGGTATCCTCTGACGGTCCAATCCTTCTCTAAGGACATTGTGGGGCTGCATCCACATTAAAACAGATGTGAACCCTTTGGAGGGCAGCATGACCTCAAGTTTTTCTTTTGTGTACGGTGTGGCACCACTAGCGTCCGTTCAAAATCATTCTACGAAATTTGGGCGTGATCTTTGGCAGGAAAGGATATTTATGCATTTTTATCCCTCCGTTTTCAAAATGGTTCAAATGACTCTGAGCACTATGGGACTTAATTGCTGAGTTCATCAGTCCCCTAGAACTTAGAACTACTTAAACCTAATTAACATAAGAACATCGCACTCATCCATGCCCGAGGCAGAATTCGCACCTGCGACCGTAGCGATCGCGCGGTTCCAGACTGTAGCGCCTAGAACCGCTTGGCCCCTCCGTTTTCCCGCCCTCCTATGGCGTGATCACGGGAAGGTGCAGGGTTAAGATATCTGTAAATAAAACGGCAAAGTGTCCCTTCGACAGACATTCTGCTTTGCGGCTGCTCTAACGTTTGAAGACAGGCATACGTCGCCTGAGGGGTGTCGAAAGGGTTGCCTAACACTCAGGCGCTAGTGCGGCCAAGAGGCTTAACGTATGTAGGACTTCCAGACAAGTATATTCGTAGCGTTTTCAACCAAGGAGCGTGGGTGGTACCCGGGGTGTTGCCGAACTGGGAGGTCTTTGCGGGAGCTTTTGGCGTTTTGTTCAAGCATGTCTTAATGTTGCACCCTCGCATGCACACGACATACGGGGAGGGTGGGGGGGAGGGGGGACGAGGAAAAGGAGGGAAAAACGCATAAATAACTTTTCCCGCCACGGATAACGTTCAGATGTCTTGAATGGTCCCTAGTGGTTCCTGGCCATACACAAGAGCAAAAATCGCGGTCGCGCTGTCCTCCAAAGTTGATAGATCACGTTTAATGGGGATGTTGCTCCATAATGTCCTCAGACTGGGACTGAAACGCCCGAGGTTGTCAGAGGTGTCAAAGGTTATCAAGAACGTCGTCATATTGCTCATAGTACTGCGAACCGTCGTTTTCGACCGCGAAGTGAATGGGACTCAACGCCACAGAGAAAAGAGTGGTTTGATCGACGCCCGTTACGCTAACACCTGAGGCCTTTTCGTGCCGATACTGAGAAGCGGTGTGGCTGGAATGTTTTTCTCGGCCATTCATAAAAAAACCGCCTACTTTGAGCCTTGGTCGTCGGGATTCTAACCCTAATAGCAGAGGCCTCAAAAGAAGGGGTGAAATGTGGTTCAGAGGGGCTGTGGCGCACTTCGCATCGTGTGAGACGTCCACGGCGGCTCTGGACAAAACTTGGTTCCAATGAGACATGGTTAATCCATCTTACACGTCACATGAACTTCTGATCTCTAGCCTTCTTTCTGCATCTATCAACATCTTGTTCTTCGATGCATGGTCGAGCCCAAGGGTGACATCGCAGGGCGCTACACCTTTGTTCCATAAGAGAGGCAGATTGTACGCACCTTTGATCCAAATTTCAAACTTATGCGTCTCAATGGGTGTCAATTACGGGGTTTGTAAAAAAGCGATCCTTTAGTTCTGTTTATCGGTGTATGGTCAGTTTTTAAAAATGTATAGAATTTTACTTGCCATAAAACTCTGTAACTGAAGAATTACCAACATCTTCAAAATAGTTTTAATATATTGCACACCACTTAAATCAGTAGAACTGAAAACATTTACAAGTTCTGCACAAAACGCAACATCGCAACATCATGCCTTACTGCGAGAACAAAAACAATAGCAAATTTTGGAAACTGATTATGGGGGTCTCTAGTGCTTATTTCTTCACGTGATCCTAAAATTGCTAACTAAATTGAAACACCGACCAGGAACATCATGTGTTCCTAGGTACACTATCCTCAACGAAGAACATTCTCACCTATAATTCGGAATGTAACTTAACGTTACAAAAACAAACGTGTCATGGGTTTCATGTATTCAGAAAGTATCGGCCGAGACCATTTTTCAGAAACTGTCTGAGGACTCGCTCTTTGTGAAGTCCATAAAACGCACAGTGTCGTAACCGGGACGTTCTAGTGAGGATACTGGACCATGACCTTCAGAAAATTCGTAACTTTGGAAGATCATAATACGCAACTGTAATTTCCAGACGGCTTGTTGAAAGTTGTTTGGCTTGTGTTTGATGTTCTACTTCTTTAAGAAAGCCATTAGTGTCACAGACGCAAAGAATGCTCCTGCGAAACGCTTAGTATGTTGAGTAGGACTGTAAGCTCGTTATTTTTCAAGGAGGAACCCATGTCCGGTAATTCGTGGTTTGGGTGCTGTTATGAGTCAAAGCTAGAGAACAGTTGAGATATAGTGATGGGTCGGTGTTCCCCGTTTCGTTAAAAAATCCAAGAGCTGCTACCGTGCAGAATATTACAAACTACGTTCAAAATTTTCAGGTCCAAAACTTCTCCAGAGTGTACATGTGAGGTGCAGAGATATGCGCGCATAGAAAAATAAGTGTTGCAATGCGTTCAGTAGTCGCAGCGTGCGTTCCTGTGACGTGACAAGGTCATCCTCTAATGTTACAGGAGACCATAGTTTTCAAGGTAACCCGTAGAATATAGACAAGAGGTGCAAGGTCCGCTGATCACAGTGGCCACCGAACGGGTTCCCCCTACGAATCCTTCGATTTCAAAATGAATTGGAGCTTCGTCTTTTTACAGCCACTTTACCTGACGAAACCATAGTGGTATCTCATCTAATAGGATATGTTGACGAGGGTCAGTGCTGAATAGCCTGGTTGACATTAATATGGTTTCTGTGTTCACACTGAACTCTGTTGGATGCTTCCAAGCAGTCGCAAAAACAGTCTGTCTAAAGATGAGTGTTGCGCACCTCAGTAACTGAGTGGTCACCATGGATGGCTACCATGCGGAAGACCGAAGTTCGGTTCCCTGTACTGCCAAGGACTTTCCCTTAGTGGATGGACTGTTACGGGGTGCACACAGCCTCGTGATTCTAATTGATGAGCTGCTTAAGTGAGAGGTAGCGGCTCCAAGATCTGGAAATGCGGTAAAACGGCCAGGAGAATCATGTGTGGACCACATGCCCCTCCATACCGCATTCATATAATGCCGCAAGACGAAGTATGACACGGAGGCCGGTCGACATCCCTTAGGCCTTAAAGGCCTGTACAAGTAGCTCAGCCGGCGGCTGTGGCCGAGCGGTTCTAGGCGCTTCAGCCCGGAACCGCGCTGCTGCTACGGTTGCAGGTTCGAATCCTGCCTCGCGCATGGATGTGTTTCATGTCCTTAGGTTAGTCAGGATTAAGTAGTTCTAAGTCTAGAGGACTGATGACCTCTGATGTTAAGTCCCATTGAGCTTAGAGCCATTTGAACCATTTTGAACAAGGAGCTCGTTTTAGATGTGAGTCTTGTCCAAGTTCACATTGCCGCCCGAGTGAACATAAATAGCACCAAAGTCGAGAATTATGGCTGGAGTTTGCAACGCTGTAAATATCATCGTGAAAACTGTATTCATTGTTGATAGCCCCGCACTACCGTACCCTGGACTTGACGTGGATGTAACTTTTGTTCCCAAACAACTCTCCACACGCTAGTGGTGGTAAAAAATTTGTGGTAAGTTCCTAAGGGACCAAACTTCTGAGTCATCGGTCCCCAGGCTTACACACTACTTATCTAACTTAAAGTAACATACGCTAAGGACAACACACACACCCATGCCCAAGGGAGGACTCGAACCTCCGACGGGGATAGCCGCGCGAATCCACACGCTAGTATGAGATTTGATCAGTGATTGCGCCATTTGGCGAGTTTTGGTGGAGGATTCCTCTTCGAATTGTACCGAATGAGGTGGCGCAATTGTCAGTACACTGGACTCGCACTCGGGAGGACGCTGGTTCAAATCCGCTTCCGACCATTCTGATTTATCTTTTCTGTGATTTCCCTAACTTGCTGGTAGATACCGGGATGGCCCCTTTGAAACGGCACGCGTGATATCCTTCCCCATCCTTGCACCATTCCAAACTTGTGCTCTGTCTCTAATGACCTCATTGCAGACGGCATGTTAACCTACACTCCTGGAAATTGAAATAAGAACACCGTGAATTCATTGTCCCAGGAAGGGGAAACTTTATTGACACATTCCTGGGGTCAGATACATCACATGATCACACTGACAGAACCACAGGCACATAGACACAGGCAACAGAGCATGCACAATGTCGGCACTAGTACAGTGTATATCCACCTTTCGCAGCACTGCAGGCTACTATTCTCCCATGGAGACCATCGTAGAGATGCTGGATGTAGTCCTGTGGAACGGCTTGCCATGCCATTTCCACCTGGCGCCAGAGTTGGACCAGCGTTCGTGCTGGACGTGCAGACCGCGTGAGACGACGCTTCATCCAGTCCCAAACATGCTCAATGGGGGACAGATCCGGAGATCTTGCTGGCCAGGGTAGTTGACTTACACCTTCTAGAGCACGTTGGGTGGCACGGGATACATGCGGACGTGCATTGTCCTGTTGGAACAGCAAGTTCCCTTGCCGGTCTAGGAATGGTAGAACGATGGGTTCGATGACGGTTTGGATGTACCGTGCACTATTCAGTGTCCCCTCGACGATCACCAGTGGTGTACGGCCAGTGTAGGAGATCGCTCCCCACACCATGATGCCGGATGTTGGCCCTGTGTGCCTCGGTCGTATGCAGTCCTGATTGTGGCGCTCACCTGCACGGCGCCAAACACGCATACGACCATCATTGGCACCAAGGCAGAAGCGACTCTCATCGCTGAAGACGACACGTCTCCATTCGTCCCTCCATTCACGCCTGTCGCGACACCACTGGAGGCGGGCTGCACGATGTTGGGGCGTGAGCGGAAGACGGCCTAACGGTGTGCGGGACCGTAGCCCAGCTTCATGGAGACGGTTGCGAATGGTCTTCGCCGATACCCCAGGAGCAACAGTGTCCCTAATTTGCTGGGAAGTGGCGGTGCGGTCCCCTACGGCACTGCGTAGGATCCTACGGTCTTGGCGTGCATCCGTGCGTCGCTGCGGTCCGGTCCCAGGTCGACGGACACGTGCACCTTCCGCCGACCACTGGCGACAACATCGATGTACTGTGGAGACCTCACGCCCCACGTGTTGAGCAATTCGGCGGTACGTCCACCCGGCCTCCCGCATGCCCACTATACGCCCTCGCTCAAAGTCCGTCAACTGCACATACGGTTCACGTCCACGCTGTCGCGGCATGCTACCAGTGTTAAAGACTGCGATGGAGCTCCGTATGCCACGGCAAACTGGCTGACACTGACAGCGGCGGTGCACAAATGCTGCGCAGCTAGCACCATTCGACGGCCAACACCGCGGTTCCTGGTGTGTCCGCTGTGCCGTGCGTGTGATCATTGCTTGTACAGCCCTCTCGCAGTGTCCGGAGCAAGTATGGTGGGTCTGACACACCGGTGTCAATGTGTTCTTTTTTCCATTTCCAGGAGTGTATAATCTTCAATATCTTTTTTCTGCGAAGTATTCCAAAATATCCTCTTCAAAGACAACTGTTCGAACCATGTACAGACAGCCGGCTATCTATTATTGACACCCAAAAGAGGACAGAAATACTGAATAATTGATGCAATATACCATACTTACAGTAAATTTCTCAATGACACACACTATTTCTGTACGTAGAGGAAAATTTAAAGTCACGAAAAATGCACATAGCTGCGCGTAAGGTAGACAGTTTTGGTAAAACTCCAGGCGAGTTATATGATCTTGAACTTTCCATCAAATAATGTGGAGAGTTCCTGTTGAGAAACCTTTCCGCACGTGCAGCCATGTAGCATCACTGCCTTCGACAAAGAATTTACCGTATGCAAGAAGTACATTGCTCATTTAATTTCCTGTGTGCTGGTACATGCTGTAACGCTGTCAACAACTTTACTGCTTTGGTACGAAACACAACTACACAAGTATGACGACAATAAAGGCTCTGGGAAGACGCAGTACAGGCTCAGGAATTCTGTTAGTTACAGTTTGTTGAACACCTTACACCTATGACTAATAGGCTGCATAACTAATTAGAATGATTTTAGGATTATTCGTTTCCTGACAGTGGTTGCCCCTAGAAAACTAAGCAGTCTGCCTGCCGGCACAGCGTAGTAACAAGGAGAACACGGCAAGTGCCACAGCCCGATTTCCCAGAAACTTGGCTCGGTGGAACAGGAGGAGACAGAATATGCGAACACGTGTTTCGGCTTATCCGTAGCTCGAACGTTTCTGAGAAAACGACGGCCAAAGATTTCGACTTGATTTAGATGACTTTTAGCAGACGATACTCTCAGCCGAAATGGTGGCACAGTGGCCAGCGTCGCGGCCTCTCAGTTTTTGCGCCCCGTGTTCGACGCCTGTTTCTTTCCTTTATTTTTATATATTTATATAATATATCCATATCGGTAGAGGGTTCCTATATGCACGTTTCTTATAAGGTTAAGGGATACAAAGACGTTATGTTAATTGTAAGATTACAACTGGGTTCCACAATACGTGCTATACATCTATTGTTTAATATATGGGTACGTGTGTATGTTATTTTAAGGATTTAATTTTTTTAATTGTCATTACCGTATATTTCATTTTAAAGTATGAATTCTTATACTTTATGCTCATGTTTATTCTTCACAAAGATTTTGTGCATTTCCTTGGATGATATCGATCGTAGAAAAATTCGAAACCGAAATTCCGAATAACGGCAGCATCGAACGGAGGCAAGGTTGCCACACTGACATTTCTTCGTATGAATCTCACTCGGGAAAGAAACGTCGTTAAAATTACTGAAGATTTCATGCGTTGGCAATAATTTCGTCATAAAGCGTAACGGATCACTTTATCTAGGCTGGCGCTTGCAACTTATTATGAATCAAGATACACTACAGGAATTTCACCAATAACAGTTTCAAATAATTCTCGTTAATTTATTGTTTTTTATTTTTTTAATTCGTTCGCCAGATATACATGAATAGATAAATGAGGAACATGCAGCGCGGCACGTTACTTTTTACCGCCCTGCCAATGTCCAGCAATGTTCATTTGTCTAGCTAAAAGCTGTAGTAGAAAATACTAGACCACTACTGTCTATTGCAGGTCGCAACATACATAGAATTGTCCGGTAAACGGGATGTGCTAGTACTGAAATAGAGGTTTTAACTTGGCAATGTAAATTTTCAGGTGTATTTTTACGATAAAGATCACAGTTAATACTGCCAAGTCCGTACTAAGTTGCTACACAATGTAAAGTTCCCACGCACGCCACAATCACACACGTAGCCAGTTTATGGTATTTAGACCCGTTACCGAAGTTAATAAGGTTCACTGGATCGTTTAGTTATGAAAATGCTCGCTCAAATGTTGAGCACTCTGCTCTACACGTAATACCTGTTCCAGTCTTAGATCGCACAACACGCCACGCGGTTTTAACTAACAGTCAAAAGCATTAATTTTGATACTCTGTCCGAAATTCCACACGACTTCCACTATACCGTTCACTTAAATACGCTTTGTACTAATTCGCGAACTCGTAATTAGCATTTTCCCGCGATTTTATAGTACTTTCGTCGGAGCTGCTTTCAATGACATGTTACTAGTTCGAACCCTCAGCCCCGACTGACTCTAGATCACACCAAAGGCTTTGTTCCCTGCATTGATTGACGCGAGCCTGCGTTTTTCTGATTGGCTGATATCACAAACAGCAAATCAGGTTGCAGTATTATCTCGCGCTAACCCGCGCTTTACTTCAATGACCAACCACAGTAAAATATTGCTTTCTATGGAAATTGCTAAATAAATAAATTTAGGAAAGTATCAATTATAAAATTACTCGTTCCGAAATTACCGATTAATTTGTGTTCTACTCACGATTTATTAGTACCATAAACTGACTGCCCATTTAATTATAGTAAATCCCTGTATAGTTTAACTGGTACTTCGTAAATAAACAAAACAATTTTCATTTACTTCTGTTCTTCTTCACTCATACAACACTCACACTGCTAATTACTACAATATAAAACAATTATAATAATGCAAATACATTAAGTATTAGTCAAACATAACTTTACAACATTGTTTTGACTACGACTGGTAGCACTGTCCGTCAACTGCTGACCTCTGCCGCCTACTAGTACAACTACGAGCAACTCTGTAACTTAGGTCCATGTCAGCTGGTGACATCTGCTGATGACTCATGCCTATAACGATATCGTCTTAACAAGTGACAGGAGCGATGCGAAGGCGCTACGCCTCAAACAGAAATAAAAATAACTATCGGGTTTCGAACCTGGGGAGCAACAGTGTGAAGCCACGACGCCAGCCACTGTTCTACCACTTTGGGTGAACAGTTTATTCGCTATGAGCTACATAAAGTACCTCGAAACCTTTGACCGTCGTTTTCTCAGAAACGGTCGGTATCTACGGAGTAGCCGACACACGTGTTCGCTTATTTTGACCCCTCTTCCAATGAGCGTATCTCACAAGGGTGCACGCTTATTTACCATTCTTATCAACTGCTAACAGGACCAGAATATGCCCAGTCAAATGGGCATACAGTTTATCGGTAACATCCATTATGGCTTCAGATTTTCAGACTAAAGTACGTCATAGATATTTGTACACAATGATATCAATGTGTCGCAACTGGAGTCAATCAAATCTTTAATTAGAAGGACATTTTCTTTCGAAGTACGGTAGGACGCGATATTAAAATCGGGCGAAGCTTTGTGCTGGTGTGTTGCGCACTGTCTCTAGGAAGGTCGTCGATCGTATCACATTGCACTTTCCAGTTGTGAGCACACAGTGAGCACGTAAACATACTTAGAACAACAGAGGCTCCCACCAGGTCTGAAGTACGTGCTGTCATTCGATTTCTTCACGCCGAGGGATTAAGCCTGATTTCTTGCAGAAGGCAGAACATAACTGTCAAGCGTGAAAAAAAGTGTGGCAGTGGGGCAGGAACTTTGAAGCAGGACGTACAGAATTTCGTGATGCAGGCGGTCAGGAAAGGAGGCGACTGTCAGATAACGATCTTGTTTAGCGAGTAGATTAGACGACTCGAAAAATCGTGCACGAAGGGCGGTTCAGAACAAGCTTGGAGGATGCTGTCATCAGGCATGGTCTTTCTTCATAATCATGAGCGCACACTGCAGCTACAACAAAGACGCTCCTGCGGCGTTTTAGATGGGAAGAGTTTGAGAACCCACCACATAGCCCAGAATTGGCTCCCTCTGCTTTTCATCTCGTTCCTCACGTGAACTGCTGCCTATGATGACAGCATTTTGGCAAAGACAACGACCTGCACACCAGCGTAGAGAATTGGCGGAAAGCACAAGAGACCTTCTGTGGTGAGGGTTTTAAAAAATTGGCACAACGCTACGAAATATGTCAAAGTCGGAGGGGCAACTATGTAAAGAAGAAGCCGGAAAGTGTGGTTAAATGTTGCAAATCAAACATTCTTGATTTTCATAGTGGTTTGCATTTCATGACCGATCGGACTTCCAAACAAATAATAAAAATAAAAGCAGCTCTTGAAATACCTGGGTGTAACAATTTGTGGGGATACGAAATGGAATGATCATATGGACTCAATCGGAGGTAAAACAGGTGGTAGTCTTCAGTTCATTGATAGGATGCTGGGGAAGGCAGTCAGCAAACGAGAAAGCTTATGAAACACTCGTGCGATCCTCCCTACAAGATTGTTCAAACCTGAGCGTCCTATGCCAAATAGGACTAATAGGCAATACTGAAATTATACGAAGAGTGGCAACACGACTGGTGACAAGTTTGCTTGACTCATGGGAGAGCGTCGTGGACAGGTGCTTGAAGAATAATTAATTTCGGGAAGCTGCATTAACTGAGGTATATACTCGAACGGAAGATAACAATCAGAAAGCCGAAATACTGAATTCAGCCTTCAAAATCTGTATAATGGCGGAAGATCGTATTACGGTCCCGCCATTTAAAAATCGTACGAACGTCGAAATGGCAGATATTAATATAACTGATCGCGGAATGGAAAGGCAGTTGCAATGCCGTCGTAGTGGGAAAGCTTTAGAACCAAATGAAATACCTGTAAGATTCTACAGAGATTATGTGAGAGAACTAGCTCCACTTCTAGCAGCAGTTTATCCTAGTTCGATGGAGCAACGAGGGATACCTGGCTCTGAGAAAAAGCGCAGTTCACTCTCATTTCCAAGAAAGGTCGCAGGAAGGTCCACATAATAATAGGTCTATATCATTGACGTCAATCTGTTGTAGAGCTATGGAACATATTTCATGCTTAAGAATTAAGACTTTGTGGAGAAAGAAAATGTTGTCTATTCAAGTCAATATGAATTCCGCAAACAGAGATCTTGCGGAATTGAGCACGCTCTGTTGCTCCATGATATCCGTAGGTGGCACCGTCCCGCACCGTCGTCTAGTGAAAAGAATACGAAATTTGCTACTCAAATCGTAGCTCTTAACGGAACGAGATCGTCAGATGTAAAAGTAATTTCCAGAGTATCACATGATTCATATGGCTCTGAGAACTATGGGACTTAACATCGGAGGTCATCAGTCCCATAGAACTTAGAACTACTTAAACCTAACTAACCTAAGGACATTACACACATCCATGTCCGAGGCAGGATTCGAACCTGCGACGGTAGCGGTCGCTCGGTTCCAGACTGAAGCGCCTACAACCGCTCGGCCACAGCGGCTGGCGTTTAGTTATCGCTTCTCATGTTTGAATGTGTATGCGTCGTGTTGCTCGTCTGCTTGTGGTCTTCATCGATGTGGTGCTTCCAGAGGATTTGACGGTCAAAAGTCACACCACGGTAATTCACAGTTGGCGTCCGTTATTAGCAAGTTGAAGAGCCCATGTGGAGGATGTTCGGCGGACGCCTCCTAGGCAGTTGTACAGCTTGAGTTTTGGCAGTATCAAAAACCCATGGGCCCGCGTGTTGCTGTCTGTAGTCTTCTCTGTACAACTTCTGACCACCGACTCCGGCAGATGAGTACGGTATCTTCGGCGTAGGCGTATCTGGCAACGTAGGGAGGTCGAACTGGAGACCCGTGGTTGAGTGGCGTCCTAAATACTGTGGCGGCGCACAGATACGGCACAAACTACCCGCGAGCACATGGGGATCGCAGTGCCGTTGTCATAGAACTGCACTCTGCTGGCAACGGACTTGGCACCTCTCGTGGCTGTTGTGAGAGACACTGAGGACAACAAGTGGGCATGTTACAGGTGCTCTTGATGTTGTTGTTCAGACAATTTATAAACATGCAAGACGATTGCGGATCGTTGTACTGCTTGCAGGCGTTCGTGCGTATAGGGGCGAACGATGCCTCTATCGCGGCCACCTGCAGGACGCGAGTGTGTTGCAGGTTGCTGACTTGTAGGGAGCACACACCAAGCATTCTGGTATAGCGATCCTCAGGCTTCAAATTCTGATCAGTTAATAGGCATCAATGCTTTTGATTTAGGTTGTGTCCATGTGCACCCTTGCTCACCTTATGAGTGCAAGCAGTGATTTCAGCTTCATCAGCATACCTGCTGATGACTCACTATCCAGCGCCACACATTCACACTCATTAGACGTTGACGTTACACCTGACGAAGCCAATGGGGACTGTCAACAGATCAATAGTGCGTGTTTCGGCGGTTTATCTGGCCATGACTGGTAATGTGGCTTCATCACTAAAAGAGATACATGATACATCTTGAGCGTCTTGTCTCGATGCTCATGCACAGAAGTTAACACGATTCTCATAATCGTTTCCATACAGTTGCTGGTGGAGATAGTTGTGATAGGAATGGAACCTACGTCGCTGGAGAATGCATAAGACACTTTCCTGGCTCATGAGACTTCCTAGTGCATTTGCGCGGGAGTTTATGTCCAGATCAACCGCTGTGCGGTTCTAGGCGCTTCAGTCTGGAACCGAGCGACTGCTACGACCGCTGGTTCGAACTCTGCCTCGGGCATGGATGTGTGTGATGTCCTTAGGTTAGTTAGGTTTAATTAGTTCTAAGATCTAGGCGACTGATGACCTTAGAAGTTAAGTCGCATACTGCTTAGAGCCATTTGAACGGGATCAACTGCAGCAGCTGCCAGCTGCAAGAACATTAATTTCCCTCTCTTCTGTCATCACTTGTTTCCTTCTGTTAAGTTGTCTAGATGTTACAAAACCCCTTTCATTAACTGGATGAAGAGATTGATAAATAATTTCCGAGATGATTGACGTCTATTGGGATATCTTGTCTCATACTCCGTCTAAAAACGAACTGCATTTTTCCTGCACTCTCCATACATCATGAGCATGTCGCCCACTGCGGCCGGCTCTGGAGTATCCAAAGAAAGTGTCACAGGACCGTTACTGTTTACGCTAGTTATAACTAATGTAGCGGAAGCCGTCGGAAGCTCTTAAAGACTGTTCGCAGATGATACGGCTGTCTTTAAGAAAGTAACAACGCCAGAAGACATTCGCAAAATGACGTACAGAGGGTTGATGGATGGTGCAGACTCTGGCACTTGACCCTGAACATAAATAAATTTAACATATTGCACATACATAGGAAAAGAAAGCCACTACTGAACAACTAGACTCTTGATGACAAATTGTTGGAATCAGGATCTACCGTAAAATATATAGAAGTAATACTCAGAGCGATCTTAAGTCGAATGACCGCATAAAACAAATAGCAGGAAAATCATATGCAGACTGTAGCTCGTAGGAGGAACCTTAACGAAATGTGACTCAGCGACGAAGGAAGTGGCTTAATAAAACACTTGTTCTCCCGATTCTTGAGTATTGTTCATCTATCTGGGATCCTTACCAGGTAGGACTGAGAGAAAGAGAAGATCCAACGAAGAGTGACGTGTTTTGTCACAGGATCTTTTGGTCGGTGCGAGAGCGTTAAGAGATGATCAACGAACTCCTGTTGCAGACGCTACAAGACAGGGATTGTGCATCACAGAGAGGTTCACTGTTGAAATTTTGAGAGAGTACTTTCTGGAAATAGTGTGACAACATATTACTTTCTCCCACATTCTACTCGCGAGATGACCACGACGAGAGGATTTGAGAAATTAGAGCCATCACAGAGTCTTACCGATATCCATTCTTCCCACGTGCCTTTCGCGAGTAGAACAATTTATGGTTGGGAGGATCAGTTAGTGGTGCCAGACGTACCCTTCGCCACATACCGTCAGGCAGCTTGCAGAGTATTGATGGAGATGTATTTTGGCCTTCCACGCATCGCTCCAGCTGGGAACGCGAAAAAAAGATAAGTCTACTTACAGGGTGCTCAGAGGCAATTACGGAGTTATTCTTCCAGCGCTCCGTATGCGAAGAGACCGGGAAGATATCCTAATATGTGGTACAGCATGAAGTACTTGTGCCATGCACATCATAGTGGTTTGCTGAGTATGGATTAATTGTTTCACTGAACGGCATTTCCAAGAGTAAATGAAAGGAAACATAAGTTTTGAACAGCTGTTGTTGGCTCATCACACAATTCTGACTGTGGCCGTACGGACAGAGATTACTTCAAACGTTTGATGGTGCTGTAAAGTAACAAAAAATGAAAAAAACCAGTGCTACATATACAGTCTCGCAGAAGAAAACGAAATATAAAAATACCAGAAACTTACATTTAAAGTAGCAGATTTCTACAAAAGATCTGATAGAAAAATCGTCGACGTAATGCTATGACGAAATAAAATAAAATAACGGTTTCTATGCAAATAGGTAACGCAAGAGACAAAAGGTGAATCGCTTGTTTGACACACAGTCTTTACTATCGACAGAGAGTTTTGTTTAGTGTTATTTGTGTTTTCTCGGTTATTTCGTCTTAGTGTACATGCAAATAAAAGAACATACGGAGTTATCATCGAATCCACAGTTTTATTTTGGAATTATTTCTTGTCGACGAAATATCCGCAAGTTTCTCAAATGTCAAGGCTGAAACACTGGAGATAAAGAAGTAACTGCAAGAATAAATAAACTGAAAGCCGCGTTTAGTATGGCCTCGACAAGTCGTTCTGTACAAAAATATTACTCCTTGTTTGAAACTGATTTACAGTTAGAAACTTAGTTCCAATCGAATTGAAAAAGGAAGTGTGAAGTGGGGGTGGGGGTAGGGGGGGGGGGGGGCGCGAGGAATCAATCATGCCTGTTGGAACAGGAGTTCAAGAATTAGCCTGGAGTGAGTAAAACCAACGGGAATTCTACATGTCTCCTACCGAATACACGCCCAGTGCTGATTTAATGTGTTGAAAACTGTTGAAGCACTCATTTGGTACTTGAACTCTCGATGAAACGGGAATCAGCGATGATTTTAATTTATGGAGAATGGCTGAGCATTTCTACACTTCATCAGTAGAAACGAGGGGTGAGGAAAGTTTTGATAGGAAAAATAATGAGCATTAGGGATAGCGTCGTGTGCAGAACGAGCTGTAGCTTTGTCGTGGGAATCTCTCTTAATTCCCACCACGCTTCGTCTGGACAGCATGCTTCAGCCGTGTCAGGAGATTTATGTAGCACGCTCCTGTAATGGTCTTTACGAACATAATCTGTTAGCACCACACCACGGGAGTGTAAACAACACACCATATCATCTTGCCTGATGATGGTTGGGTCTTTCCCGTATTCGGCGGTGGCGAATCCACACATATTCCCACTGCTTGCCTTGCTCCTTTGTCATTGGGTCTTACACCCAGAACGCGTCCATAGTGATTAGGCTGCTACAGAAATCATTAGGACTGGTCGGTCGCTGCTGCAGCTTTTCCACTGCGGCCATGGTACTGCGGGCATTTTGAATATGTTCTACGAGTAGCGCAACTCAGCGGGCGGCGGCCTTTGTCATGTCCAAAATATTCAGGATGTTGAAAAGTGATCCACGACTGATTTTTATTTTTTTCTACTTTCGTCTCGATTGTTATGCCCCGGTCGTCGGACACCATGGGCTCCACTTCTGTTGTAACAGTCATCATAATTCCACGCTGCTCAGTGGCCTTGTGCAAGTACTTCAATATGACGCCACTTCGGCTACTAGTGTGTCCCTAACCTACCGAGGAAAGAGGACGTGTAATTTAATGAGAAATCCGAAGCAATGTTGTTACTAGCAAATGTTGACATCATTGAGAGGTGGTCAGGTGAAATACAGACTGAAATGTTCCATGGTCCGACGGGTTTCGATCACCTGTTTCTTGACAGACAGACAGTCTTCCACTTCGTCATCCAGACTTGTTTGATCGCTTGGAAGTGCCTGCGCATTCTAACCACTGTGTCATACTACGGTGCATTGTTGCAGTACACTACTACCAACTCAATATGAATTTTCGCAACTTTGTTCCCCTTGAAATACATAAAACCAATAACAGCATGATGCTCAACTTAGGTCGGGTCGTTTTGTTTTGACTCTTCTACCATCGTGCTACGGTACAGTAGCGAGAGGATTTCAATGTGTACCACGGAGGTTCCTACAAACAAACAGAAAATTAATTACGCAACTTTATATTTTCGAGGTGATAATTAAATATTTACCACCATTCTTTGCTTGTTGGGCAGTAATGGGGCATAAAACCAGCAATGGGCTTATGGAATCATTAGAGCACTCGTCATAATATTTTCTTGATAGTCGGAAGAGTATTAGAACCCAAAACTTTGTCCTGCAAGTCTAATGTACTAACTGCTCCATCACCTTGTACAATGTGTGTCTTTGATACAGAGTAGCTGCAATTCCATTTGGTTTGCAGAAAAGAACCAAATTTCATTACAGTAGTAACAGAATACTCTTTTATGGGTCACTTGTCTATTCGTATATCGATTTCAACCAAATTTGGCACAGCGTATCAGCACTATGGGGTTTATAACCTCCCAGGAGAGGAGAAGGAAATGCTTTAGGCAGATGGAAGGTGTAAAGGGGTGGTGGGCAGGTGGAAAAGGAAGAAGGGGAGGCAGAGATGGAAAAAGAGAGGGGAGGGTGGTATGGTCAGAGGGAGGGGAAGGAAGATGTAGTCAGAGAGAGAGGTTAAAGGAAGTGGAGAAAAAGAGGGGGTGGATAAGATGAAGAGACAGAGAGAGTGGGGAGGGGTACATATACAGAATGAGGTGGGAGGATAATGTGGACAGACAAACAGAGGGAGGAAAAGGTGTACAGAGAGAGGGGGAGGAAAAGGGGTGTTCAGTACACGTGTCAATCGCATAAGTGGGCGAAGCTTAGGGGAAAAGTCTAGTATACTAATGCAAAAACAAAATCGGCAAAGACGCACCCGGCTGTGTATTGTATATGAACGACGCCAACATTTCATCATAAGCCCTAGATTTGATTTTTAAGGTCGTGCCGATAGAAAGATCATCCAGGAATGAGTATCTAGTCCGTCTTGCGTTAGGAATTTTCCTGGGGTTTGGTATTCGTTCTTCATAAAAGGAGAGAGCCACGGGAAATTTAGGTGGACATACCTAGAGTGGGTCGCGGGCCTCTGCCCTGGCCGCGGTAGGCTATATTGCTGCGCGCGTCTTGTGGCCGGCCTTATGAAGAGTTCCAGTCGCCACTCGCCAGCCTGCAGCACGCGACCTTTGAACTTCGCGCGCGGGTAGCCGCGGGCTCTTTCTCCTTGACGGACAGCCAATTTCGGCTCGTTAATCCCGTCCTTCCGTTAATTTACAGCCGACTGGAATCCGCACCGTTTCTCGTCTGCAGAGCTCGCGATTTCGCCGAGCTGCTTACAGTAGCAGCGCAGGCTTGTGCACGTTTTGAGACTCAGGCAGCAGAAAGCACAGCTCCTCTATAGCTGCATAATATTTGTGCAGTCTGTAAAAGACATAACAACGAAGGGTTTTTCAAGTGTTCTCACGTCACTGAGGCAAAACGTTTGTCACAGATCTAACAAAACAGAGGAAGATTGGGGCTTAATATTCTGTAGAAGACAAGGTCGTTAGTGGCGGAGTTAGGATTATGGATACATCAGGAAGGAAACCGGTCATACCATTTTCGAGAGAACCATCCCGGAATTTGGAATAAGCGATTTAGGAAACGACGAAACGCCTAAATCTGAATGGCTGCCAGGGCATTATAGCCGCCGTCCTAAATGCAGGTCCGAGTGCGTCAACTCGTTCGGCGTCCATTGTTCTTGTGTACAATCGTGCAGATTTCACATCAATGAAAACAGTACCGAATTCTGATTTCTGATTTTATTATTACGATTACAGGTATCGTATGTATCAATCATTTTGATAAACATTGAAGCTACTGATTTTATTCATTCAAGCAGGACAGTATCTTTTTATAAATCTGTCAACAGCAAAACAGAAGAAGTTGTTCTTTCATCCTTACTAGCCTTATCACGTAAGTATCATATTATCAGGGTCTCACTTAATTTTTGTCGTGTTATTTTTTTTTAAATTTACGTGGTGGCATTTTTCGTTGAAGCATCACACTATTTTTTTATTTTCAAACAATATGTCCCTGGTGCATTGTGTGCTACATTTCTTTTTAAACTTCTCACTCCTTTCTCCATTTCATTGCTGCCTCAACTTTCTCGTCACACACAAAGAAGCGAATGAAGAAACATTAGACGACACACTCAGCGAGAATTGTTTGCCTACTTTTGCTACCCAATAGAAATGCCGGCACTTTGACAAGATCGCAGATTAATTTCGTGTTACGCTCTCCAGAAGCAAATCTTCTTTTCAATATTGTTTTTGTCTTCACCAAAATGTCTCAGCTTAATTTCCTTGTTTCAATAAAAAGGCTGTTGTGTAATTTTCGCTCTTGCCAGTCACAAATAACATATTCAATGGTACCCCCTACATTACATGGACGTAGCCGTTAACTGCGATTAAGTCACACAGAGTAAACAAACCAGCGTAGCTTATAATCTGCAGACTTTTCTTTGAATGAAATGTATCTTTGCGTAGACAACTAGTTACAACTAAGAAAGAAAAAGGTTGCGTACATTCTAACAGTGCGACTTTCTCAAGTCTTTTCAAACCATGCATTGCCGTTCACGCGCCGCAGAGCCATTTTAGAAAATTTCAGAGAGTATGAAATAAATAAGCCGTCAAAAACAGTGATCCTAAAAGTAATCACTGTATTGTGTCAGCTTTTCACATTAGAGCAATGAGAAAATTTTACTATACGGCTCGGTGACGACTTGGATATCAATACAAGTTTGTTTCGTTATGTTGATACTCGTTACGCAATAACATGCGTTACTTGTCGGTTTTATTCGCGGAAAAGTTTTATTTATAGTGCTTTTTGAAATGGTCGTATTCTCAATGCGTTTTGTTTAAAGGCATGTACTAGAATTCCATACTGCCAAAAAATCTTTGTTTTGGATGGTCTATCGTCATACCAAAATATGGTATTTAAGATAAGTGCCTCATTTGTTGAATATTGGGCAAAAAAACGCGAAAACTAATTTGTTTTTCAACGTTTCGATTATTTGAAAACTGATTTAGTGCACCGATCGGTTACTGTTGATGTACACGCACCCACCACATCACGACAGAAACTAAATCACAATCAAAGCAGTCTGTCGTAGCCAGTCGCGTTGCCTCCAGACGGGTGATGTCATCATCACCTGCTGGAAAGATTAGTCTAGTGTATTGTGAGTTCGAAGTGAGAATTGTACGACAACTGCGAATACTGTGTCAATAGTCTGCACCAACTAGATGAAAAGAATACATTAGAAGAGATGGTCGGAATTGCGAAAGAAAAAATCTCTCTATTAGTATATGCAACTGCTCACAGAGATAGCACACGAAAACTGGACGACCTAACGTATACATTTTAGGATCATCCGCCTAGTTTACCAGATACTGTACTCTAAATGTCATACATTACCATGTTAAATAAATTCGTGTCTGACAAAGTTTTTGAGTCTAATAAAAAGTTTTGAGACCGGAAGTCTCCTCTTTAGGAATCAAGAAACATTTCACAAAAAATGATTTTGTGAATCCCAAATCGCACTCTTCGTTTACGAAAATCCAGAAGGCAGTAGCTAACGGCACCCACGTTTATGACGTGTTCCTTGACTTTCCGAAGGCGTTTGATGCAGTTCCACACTGTCACCTAATGAACAAAATACTAGCGGAGGTTATATCACACCAATTTTGCGACTGAATAAAGGAGTTACTATGAAACAGAACAAAGCATGTCGTTCTTAACGTAGAGAAATCTTCACATGTAAAAATAATTTCTGGCGTACACTATGAATGTTTTACAGGACAGACACTGTTCACAGTGAGCTCTGTGCGGCTCACGTTCATGCCGTTTGTTCTTTTGTCATATCGAGTGGCATCTTGTTTCTTCCTTACTGACTGGCATTACGAAGTTTCTGGCTTGCCTCCTTGAGTGGCAGCAGCAGCTCTTATCGATAGTACTAATGTCGTACTATCTTTGGTGTGACCGCTAGTGTTTCCGGGTGGTGGTGATGTGTGTGGTTGTCAGTCGGTTGGGATGGAGCAGCGAGGAAGTCTCCACAGTGCGAAGCCAGGCCGGGACCACTTGCGGCCTGCACGCACTGTCGGATCGAGAGGTGCTATCAGCGAGAGCGACAAAGTTCGTTGGCTACCGAACCTGGACGCTGAAGTTGAGTGGTCAGTTAACCTGTCATGAACCCTTAACTATTGTGACATCTCTTTTTTCACTTGCAGGTTGTTGCTCCCTGGGCCATTCGGGCTAGCAGCAACATATGATGTGTTGGAGTCAGCGAAATCTTTCACTCGTCTTCCTATACTGCGATTAATTATTAAATTGACTGTTACTTGCCAGCGAAGTGCACCAGCAGTATTTTCTGCCCTGTGGCCGTTAACGCCCCAGTTACCTGCCCTGGTCGTCCGCGTAGTTTTCGGGCAGTGAACCTTTCCTCGCCGTGTTGATGCTGTCCGGCACGGCGTGTAGTTCGAGAGCCTTTTAAGTTGTTTGGTTCACATTTTGCTTAGAGTGGTTATTGTTCCCTTGGCTGTTTTTAGTCGCCAATTTCTGAAGACGTAGCGCTGTTTGTATCCTCGTCCTCGGCCGACATTTTCCATCGTTGTGCCGTTGGTCGGACGGAAGGGAATTGGTTAAATTGTTGGTCTTTCCTTGGGCCGTCCCTAGTTTGGGTTGCCACTGTTCGTAATCCAGGCCCTAAGCCGTTAGTTGTTCGATGAGTTATGTGTGGCCTTTAGCCGAGGATTTACATGATCCCCTTTCAATAAATCCTTCAGCTGTGTGTATTCTTTAAAGAAATTTTTTATAAGAAGGAAGGTGTTTATTTTAAATTGTTTGTCTGACTTGTTATTCAGGCTTTCAGCCGTTGTTTCAGTTTTGCTTGTGGCCTTCAACCGTGCAATAAGTTAATATTTCTTTAATTAGGCTTTCGGCCGTTCTGTTGTAAGTTTAAAAAGAAATTTCTTGGTTAGAAAAAATGTTTGTAATGTCCTTTAATTATGTTCAGATGTGTGTGAAATCTTATGGGACTTAACTGCTAAGGTCATCAGTCCCTAAGCTTACACACCACTCAACCTAAATTATCCTAAGGACAAACACACACACCCATGCCCGAGGGAGGACTCGAACCTCCGCCGGGACCAGTCGCACAGTCCATGACTGCAGCGCCTTAGACTGGCTTTTGATTATAGTTGTCCTTCAGACATGTAGTGTAGGCCTTCAGCCGCTAATTGTTTTCAATTGCATGTTTTCTTTTAAAAAAATTTTAACTTCTATTTTTAATTGCTTTTGATTTCTAAGCCAGACCTTCAGCCATTCTTGTTTTTGGTGTGGTTTTGGGCCTTCAGCCCAGAAAGCATCTCAAGTTTTCTTTAACTAGGCCTTCGGCTGTATTGTCTAATTGTGATCTTTTAAAGCAATGTGTAAATAAGTGGTTGTTAGAAAAATAAAGTTGTGTGTTTGATTGTGCAACTCACAGTAACTGTTTACGGCCCCATCCACAATCATAACCTTATCCTGTGCGCTCTCTGAGTACCTACCAACCATGTTTCACACAGTATCTATAAATGACATAGTGGTGAAGGTCGGGAGCTCCGCGAGGCTGTTAGCAAAAGTAGCTGCTATATACAGCGAGGTCTCAACGCCAGAAAATTGTAGCGAAGTGCAGGATGACGTGGCGAAAATCGAAGCACAGTGCAGGGATTGATTGGCATTTGACCTTAAACAGAATCATATGTATTATATTGCGAATAAATAGGCGAAAGGTCTCATCATTGTTCGATTACAGGATTGTATAACAAACACTAGAAAATCTACGTTCATTAATTATTTTGGAGTAGGCGTATGGAGCGATTTAGAGTTGAACGGCCGCAGAGAAGTATTCGAAAGAAGGGCGTCACTGGAAGAAATAAGGAAGACCAAAAGAAGAGCGGGTTCGTTTATTAAGTGCGAATGTGCCTCGGTGATGTATCTCCATTCACCAATATCAGACCTACAGGAGAGGAATAGAGCGTCACGCTGTGGCTCACTGTTAAATTCCGAGCGTATGCGTTCTTAGAAGAGTCAACTACCATGCTGATTCCTCCCACATGCCGTGTATAACTCAGGAAAAGTCCATTAACGTAAAATTGGAGAGATTCGTGTTCATACAGGAGATGACCAAAGATAGTTCTTCCCGCGCACGATTCCTGAGTGGTGCAGCAAAGAGAAGAATTAACAACGCAACACGATAAGGTATGTGCGAAACACCGCTTCAGATACTGTTACGGACTATTTTAATTTCCACTACTGGTTAAGTTCAACGAACCTCTTGAGGCGACGATGTTAGGACTTTGCCAAGTGCTTTAGTACCCACGACAACAGTTTCACTAACACGTGGTTTGTGCCAAAACTCGTTATAGATTAACAACGAGTTCAAATGTCACTGTAGCACAATGAGAAGACCCAAGACAAAATGAGCCAACTACACATCGTACCTGTTCACAAGGAAGTGACAAGCAACACTTGGTACTAGTACTTGGCAAGCTCCTGAACAGCTGTCACATAAATAGTAGTGAAAATTAAAATATTTCTTAAGGTCAGCTTAGACTATGTTATACATTAACCTTAAGGTATTAATAGCTGTGGTAACACAATGCAGAGCGTGTGTAAGAATATTTTTAGTGATACAGGAAATATTTTCTTCCACAAACCGTAACGTGCCTTGCGGACTGTATATGTTGATGCAGGTGTATTTAGCATTTAAGGGTTACTGTCTACGGTTAGGGAAAATGGTTGCAAAACGGCATCGACCAGATTTATGACTTTAGTCACTACTCCCTTGGATACGTAACTCAGCTTGTCGTTCTTAAAACAAAGAAATCACATATACAAAGGTAACTGCAGGGCTAACCCAAGAACGTGTGATAGGACCATTACTATAGGGTCTTTCATATATTACGCAATTTTTAAACATGCAATAATTAAGTCAAAAATGCATTGAAATATAATTCTTTCTTATTTTCATCTACATATACACCTATTTGAATGCGGAAAATTATATCAGGCATATTTCCCCCCGGGCAACGGCCTTGCCGCAGTGGATACACCGGTTCCCGTGCGATCACCGAAGTTAAGCGCTGTCGGGCGTGGCCGACACTTGGATGGGTGACCGTCCAGCTGTCATGTGCTGTTGCCATTTTTCGGGGTGCACTCAGCCTCGTGATACCAATTGAGGAGCTACTCGACCGAATAGTAGCGGCTCCGGTCAAAGAAAGCCATCATAACGACCGGGAGAGCGGTGTGCTGACCACACGCCCCTCCTGTCCGCATCCTCACCTGAGGATGAGACGGCGGCCTGAAGACGGAGTGCTTGTTGTCTTGTTATATATCCCCCCGAGTGTTTCGGCAGGCAGTTACTCGGTCTATGCAGTTCGTGATGGCCCCTTCACAGATATCTCTGTTGATGTCGTTGATGACACGTTGAATTGTTTCCTTAAGTGGCGTAACTGTTTGTGTTTTGTTCTCTTAGACATTATGTAAGTAGGCTGTTTAGCTTTTTATGTTGGTAACGCCACGTAGCGCTCTGTATGAAAATCGCTGACTGCGCTGTGTGCAGTCTGTGGCTGGTTGGACTTAAGTGATTCATGAAAGTTATAAGTTATTGTTAGTCAGGGCCGTTCTTTTGTAGGGATTATTGGAAGTCAGATTGCGTTGCGCTAAAATATTGTTTGTCAGTTTAGTGATGATCAGAATAAGTAAAGAGGAAACTGTCTGATTACGTTGAGTTTTGCTCAGCTGTTTGAAAATCAAATAACGTAAGAGTTTTTCCAGCACTGTTATTCTTTAGATACAAAGGGGAAGTTTCAATTAGACTCCACATAACACCATAAAAAGAAGTCGCATGCAGTAAGGTCATAAGGTCGGTGAGGTCATTTCGCACTAAGTGAGATCACAGACTGAGGGAATTTTTCATGGAGTAGGGTTACTGTCTCGCGGGATCTGTAACATGTAACCCCTTCCTGTTGAAATTACTTATGGACTGTATCCACTTCATCCAGAGCAGACCCGAAATTAATTCTGACCATTCCACGACAACGCTTACCGATAATTGTTCCCGCATTACCGTCGAAATTTTCAAAAAAGAAGGGGCCGGTCACACCATCTGCCCATAAGCCACACCAAACTGTGATTGGCAGTGGATCACCCTAGGGTTTTCTTCACCCCATATATGGCAGTTTTGTCGGTTAACGAACCCACACAGATGAAAATGTGCCACGCCCCTGAAAATTATTCTTTTTGCAAAATTGTTGTCCTCTTCCTGTTTTGTGAGAATCCACTCAGCGAAATTTCCCCATTTCCAGTGATCTGTGGGTTTAAGATACTGCGTCAACTGACTCTTGTATAGGTATATATGAAGATCCCTCTTCAAAATTCCTTTCAAAGAGGCCGTCGAAGTTCCCAGTTGTTGAGAACGACGTTGAAGTGACTTGCGAGGTCTCACAAACACACTGCCTTGCACCAGTGCAATGATGTGTTCCATACAAAGGGTACTGTTTCGTCCGTGCGATTTTAAGGTTCAACGGACCGGGTTTCCTCGAATTTCTTTATCAGCAGCAGAAATTTAAGAAGATTATAACGTCCCAAGATACCGCGAAATCTCCGAACAATCTCTGCATAGCACTCGCCGGTTCTGTAACGGGTTTTCACAGTGGTAAGACGTTCCTTCTTTGTGGACTGTTCCACGGCAACTGAGATCCTGAAATACACAAACAAAGATTGATCAAGCAGTTGGACTGAGAATCGGTATTAACAGTAATAAATACAATGCTGTAAACTTGAAAACAAAGCTTTACCAATTAATTTAAAAATTGCGTAATATATGAAAGATTCTATACATTTGCAGATGTGATAATAAGGAAGCATACAACCATATTATATAATTGGAGTAGTACTTCACAAATGCTGAACTGGTCACTTAATAAAACGACATCAATTGGTGAATGGATATTACATGTTTCGGGGGTAACCCCTCATCAGATTTGTGTGAAACAGAGGTTATAAAGTCATTTAGTAACAGCAACAGCGACGCCACGGCGCTACACAAAAATTTCCACAGCTAACAAGTAAAGAATACGTACCAGATACATCGAGTTGTGCAGACGAACTGAAGTTATATGATACGTACGTAACTGTCAGAGGCAGAATGATAACAGCACGACGAATCGGAATTCTACCGGTAGGCGGCGACAGCCTGTCCTTAGTGGCACTACACAGCGTCAAGTGACAAATAATTGATTATGTGCTAAAAATTTTTAAAAATAGTGCATAAAGTCATATTGATAGAAAGCTCCAGCTGACAAATAGAATATACGCATAATTAAATTGGTGGCTTATAACGCCAAATAATAGATATGAGAAAAAAAAGTTTCAGAACCCGTGCAGATCTTTACAACGTTCTCGTTCCACGATGACAGATATAGTGACTGATGATCCAAATATTGTTATTTTATATTATCTGGTTCATCCGTCACAATTTTTCTCATCGTGGAACGTAGGCCATTGTAATCATCTGTACTGTTTCTGAAACATTTTTCTTCTTTTACTTATTATTTTAAGATTTTTGTCTGCCACATTGGCGCTGTAAGCCACTAATACAAGTATGTAAATATTTCATATTTTCGACTAGATCTTTAGCGCATGAATAGCTGTTCGTCATTTGCACCGTGTAGCTCCACTGAAGGTAGAATTTTGTTTCGTGATGCTGTTACCACTGTGCAGCGGTCAGTCCGCCTCTGACAGTTATGTACGTACAATGTACCTTCTGTTCATCTGTACGACTCGATATATCTGATACGTATTCTTTATTTGTAACCTGCGGATATTTTTGTGTAGCGCCATGGCAACGTTGTTGCTGTTACTATATGACTTTGTATCTTCTATTTCACAGATATCTGCCAACATTTTATCCCGAAACACGTAAGATGCATTCACCAACTGATGATGTTTTATTACGTGACCTATTCAGCATTTGTGCAGTACTGTTTCAAGTTACTATGTGTATAAGTGTTTGCTGCCACTTCCCAGCGTCGCTAGCCGTCCTTTAGTATTCGCCGGCTCTGGAACGATTAGTGTTCACCGAACTAACAGGGACTACTAACCCGGTATACTGCATACTACCTACCCCAGTAAATTTATATAGTGTTCTTGAATAATAAAACCGTAAAAATGAGTGTCTTTAAACCGAGAAACGTTTTTTAGAAGGGAAGCACTAACTTTAATTTTGCTGGGCCTACGCCATTTCATACGGAGCAGACGAGTGGTTTATAGGCAACACACAATTCATATGCAGAGATAAGAGTGCTTGGGCACTGCGCCTCTCGTGAGCATAATCAATCAATACAAAACGACGTCTGGCATGGTCAGGAACTTTTGTCTCCAACAGAAGTTCTTCCCTATGATGTTTGATACAAAGACTTCGAAATACACTTACGTCATCTCGGAGAAAGCGTTGGAAGCTACGTTAGCAACGCCACAAGAACGACTAAACAATTACAAGAAGTGCAAGAAAGATACTCGCATTTGCGGTCCAGGAAGCGTGTTCGGGTAGCTGAGGCGACCAGGGCGAACGCTCGCGTCAAGTGGAAGATTCGGGATCGTGTCCCAGCCCGGCACAAATTTGCACTGTAACCAATGCACCGTGGACCCTAAGTTTAGAGACATTCACAAATGGGAATACGATTCTCGCATTTCATACGGCTGTCGTACTAAATTACAAGAAAATTGACCTTGTGGATAACATCAGAAGTTCAATGAGGTATTTTGCGGATGATGCTGCAGTATTTCGAGAGGCTGTAACAATGGAAAATTGTACTGAAATGCAGGAAGATCTGCAACGAATTGACGCATGGTGCAGGGAATGGCAATTGAATCTCAATGTAGACAAGTGTAATGTGCTGCGAGTGCATAGAAAGAAAGATCCTTTATCATTTAGCTAATATATAGCAGGTCAGCAACGGAAGCAGTTAATTTCATAAAATATCTGGGAGTAGGCATTAGGAGTGATCTAAAATGGAATGATCATATAAAATTAATCGTCGGTAAATCAGATGCCAGACTGAGATTCATTGGAAGAATCCTAAGTAAATGCAGCCCGAAAACAAAGGAAGTAGGTTACAGTACACTTGTTCGCCCACTGCTTGAATACTGCTCACCGGTGTGTGATCCGTACCAGATAGGGTTGATAGAAGAGATAGGGGAGATCCAACGGAGAGCAGCGCGCTTCGTTACAGGATCATTTAGTAATCGCGAAAGCGTTACGGAGATGATAGATAGACTCCAGTGGAAGACTCTGCAAGAGAGACGCTCAGTAGCTCGGCACGGGATTTTGTTGAAGTTTCGAGAACATACCTTCACCGAGGAGTGTATATCCCGCGGAGAGGCCATGTGGATAAAATCAGAGAGATTAGAGCCCACACAAAGGCATACCGACAATCTTTCTTTCCCCGAACAATACGGGACTGGAATAGAAGGGAGAACCGATAGAGGTACTCAAGGTACCCCTCGCCACACACCGTCAGGTGGCTTGCGGAGTATAGATGTACATGTAGAAACGGAAACTTTTTGATCGCCTCATACAGAAGAGATACACAAGATCCAACGAAGAGCGGGGCATTTCGTCACTTGATCGCTTAGTCACGTGATAGCGTTGAAAAGGTTCTCGACGATCTCCAGCGGCAGACGCTACAAGAGATATGTTGCGCATCACGGGGAGGTTTATCAGTGAAATTCCGAGAGAGTATGCTCCAAGAAGAGTTGGAGAAGAAGCAATGATGGAAAAAAAAATCGCAACTCCAAGAAGGAGATTTGCGACATAAACGGAAGTTGTGTTTCTACATCTGCAAGAAGGTATTTATTCAAATTTCGCACCTGTCGCACAAGAGTGGCGCTAGTAGGATGCAAATCAGTTTTGCTTTAAATACACGCTGTCACGGTTGAGAGCGTCAGTTTCCTTTGAAATTGGACGTGGTGAGTTGATGTTAGACAAGAACACCTTTAAGGCAACAAAGACGCCATTATCAGCACCTCAGTTCCTGTGAACGAGGTCGTGTAATAGGGCTTCGAGAAACTGGTGTTCCTTCTGCGATATTGCAGAAAGACTTGGCAGGAATGTTGGTACTGTTCATGATTGCTGGCAGCGGTGGTCACGAGAATGTACTGTCGCAAGAACACTGGGCTTTGGAGGGCCACCTGGCACTACCGTGTTCCGTGTGTGGCTCTGACGCCTAGTACTGCATTAGCAGCAGCAATTTGAGCAGCAGGTCACCACAGTGACACAACGAACTGTTACAAATCGATTACTTGAATGACAACTCCGAGCCAAGCTCGGCTTCCACTGTCCCAGACCACCGCCATCTCCGACTTTAGTGGTGTCGAGCGAGAGCTCATTGCAGGGCAGGGTGGAGGTCGCTGTGTTTTCTGATGAAAGATGGTTCTGCCTCGGTGCCAGTGATGGCCGTGGGTTGTTTAGGAGGAGGCCAGTTGAGTGTCTGCAACCTACCCGTCTGTATGCTAGTGACACTGGACCTACACCTGGAGTTATGGTGCGAGATGCGATTTTGTATGACAGCAGGAGCACTCTCGTTGCTATCCCACGCGCCCTGACTGCAAAATTGAACGTCATTCTGATAATTCGACCTGTTGTGCTGGTATTCATGAACACCATTCCACGGGTATTTTCCAACAGGATAACGCTCGCCAACATACTGCTGTTATGACCAACATGCTCTACATGTTGTCTTGGCCTGCTCGATCACTAGGTCTGTCCCCAATCGAGCACATACGGGACACCATTGGATAACAACTCTTGCGTTAACCGTCCCTGTATTGACAGACTAAGTGCAACAGACATGGAACTGCATCCCACAAACTGTCAATCTGGCACCTGTACAGCGCAATGCGTGCACTTTTGCATGCATGCATTCAACATGATGGCGGTTACACCGGTTATTAATGTATTAGCATTTTACATTTGCATTGCGTTCTGTCGCACTTACATTAACCTACACTATTGGCCATTAAAATTGCTACACCAAGAAGAAATGCAGATGATAAACAGATATTCATAGGACAAATGTATTATACTAGAAGTGACATGTGATTACATTTTCACGCAATTTTGGTGCATAGATCCTAAGAAATCAAAATCCAGAACAACGACCTCTGGCCGTAATAACGGCCTTGATACGCCTGGGCATTGAGTCAAACAGAGCTTGGATGGCGTGTGCAGGTACAGCTGCCCATGCAGCTTCACCACGATGCCAGAGTTGGTCAAGAGTAGTGACTGGCGTATTGCGACGAGCCATTCCTCGGCCACCAGTGACCAGACGTTTTCAGTTGGTGAGACATCTGGAGAATGTGCTGACCAGGGCAGCAGTCGAACATTTTCTGTATTCAGAAAGGCCCGTACAGGACCTGCAACATGTGGTCGTGCATTATCCTGCTGAAATGTAGGGTTTGGCAGGGATAGAATGAAGGGTAGAGCCACGGGTCGTAACACATCTGAAATGTAACGTCCACTGTTCAAAGTACCGTCAATGCGAACAAGAGGTGACCGAGACGTGTAACCAATGGCACCCCGTACCATCACGCCGGGTGATACGCCAGTATGGCGATGACAAATACACGCTTCCAATGTGCGTTCATCTCGATGTCGCCAAACACGGATGCGACCATCGTGATGCTTTAAACAGAACCTGGATTCATCCGAAAACATGACATTTTGCCATTCGTGCGCCCTCGTCGTTGAGTACACCATCGCAGGCGCTACTGTCTGTGATGAAGCGTCAAGGATAACCGCAGCCATGGTCTCCGAGGTGATAGTCCATGCTGCTGCAAACGTCGTCGCCGGCCAGTGTGGCCGAGCGGTTCTAGGCGCTTCAGTCTGGAACCGCGAGGCCGCTACGGTCGCAGGTTCGAATCCTGCCTCGGGCATGGATGTGTGTGATGTCCTTAGGTTAGTTAGGTTTAAGTAGTTCTAAGTTCTAGGGGACTAATGACCTCAGATGTTAAGTCCCATAGTGATCAGAGCCATTTTTTTGCAAACGTCGTCGAAGTGTTCGTGCAGATGGTTATCGTCTTGTAAACGTCCCCATCTGTTGACTCAGGGATCGAGACGTGGGTGCACGATCCGTTACAGCCATGCGGATAAGATGCCTGTCATCTCGACTGCTAGTGATACAAGGCCGTTGGGATCGAGCTCGGGGTTCCGTGTTACCCTCCTGAACCCACCGATTCCATATTCTGCTAACAGCCATTGGATCTCGACCAACGCGAGCGGCAGTGTCGCGATACGATAAACCGCATTCGCGATAGGCTACAATCCGACCTTTATGAAAGTCGGAAACGTGATGGTATCTATTTCTCCCCCTTAGACGAGGCATCACAACAAAGTTTCACCAGGCAAAGCCGGTCAACTGCTGTTTGGGTGTGAGAAATCGGTTGGAAACTTCCCTCAAGTCAGCGCGTTGTAGGTGTCGCCACCGATGCTAACCTTGTGTGAATGCTCTGAAAAGCTAATCATTTGGATATTACAGCATCTTCTTCCTTGTCTGTAGCAAGTCATTTCGTGGTGTAGCAATTTTAATGGCCAGTAGTGTATAATGTTACAACAATGTTAATCACTTATCTTAACCAGATAAATGTGCTCCCGAAATTTCATTACTGAACATTAATAATTTTTTTTGGTGTTGGATTTTTTTCCCGTCGGTATATTATTGCCACTCACGAAAGTCTCGAGAAAGTACGTTAGTAGTCAGCGTTACAGGGCTCGTAAATGAGAGACTCGTAGCAGGGCCGTGGTGGCGGTGGTGGTGCGTGGAGCGCGCGGCTGTCAACGCAGACGGCGGACGGCGCAGAGCGGCGGCGTGGAGCTGCTGCTGCTGGCTGGCTGGTGCGGCATCTGCGCGCTGCAGCCCGGCTATCGATTGGGCCGCGCCCCGGCCGGCCGGCCGGACCCGCAGATGAGCCGCGCCAAGCCGCGAGCCGATACCGCCTCCCGCCTCCCTCCTCCCGCCCACCGCCTGCTGCCGCCTGCCGGTACGGCGCGCATTCGCGCTGCTCTCCGTGTTTCGCAACTCGTTCTGCACTGTCCAGTCACATTAGTGTGGGCTCCTCTCAGAAGTCTGGGTAACCAACAACCTTCTGCAGCGCGGGCCGCTGCTTGACGTGCAGGAACAGAGTCTATGAAGTTCTGGAAGATACCGACAGGGTTCCTCGGTTGGGAATCCATGGAGCGAGCAGCCCGATGAAGACTGTTCCACAGATTTTCGATTGAGTTTAAATCCGGGGAGTTTGGTGGCCACGGAAGTATGGTAAACTCGCCCTAGTGCTTTCGAAACATCCATGTACAGTACGAGCTGTGTGACACGTTGCATTTACAGAGGGGTACAAAAAAATGTATCCACTGTTTAAAAGTCCATAACTTGCAAACTAATTGACGGAGTTGTCTCATTTTTGGTGAAAGTGTAGCTTAAAGTCCAACTTAACACTGTCGGTGTTCCAAATGGTCACCATTAATATCCACACACAAACGATGCCGCCGAACTGCAGCACGAATTACTGACTGCAACGTGTTCAGCTGGATATTTGCACATGAATGTACGATGGATTCTCGAAGTTCATCCAATGTGCGTGGCTTTTGTCGATAAACGACGTCCTTTAGTATTCCCCACAGATAAGTCCAGAGGAGTTAGGTTTGGCGAACGTGGTGGATACTCCACAGCACCTCTACGGGCTATCCATCTTCCTGGTACAGTTACCGGTGAGGTGTACCTTCAGAAGCTTTAGACATCCATTTTACCTGCCATCCGAGACTTGTATGGAGATGGAAGTGTTTACTTTCAACAAGAAGGTGCCCTAGCCCACTACGAAAATCGTGTTATGGCGTATCTCGACGAAAATCTACCAGGTAGATGGATAGGCCATAGAGGTGCTGTGGAGTATCCACCACGTTCCCCAAACGTAACTCCTCTGGACTTCTACCTGTGGGGAACACTAAAGGACGTCGTTTATCGACAAAATCCACGCACATAGGATGAAATTCGAGAATCCATCGTAGATTCATCTGCAAATATCCAAACGAACACGTCGCAGTCAGTAGTTCGTGCTGCAGTTCGGCGGCATCGCTTGTGTGTGGATGTTAATTGTGACTATTTTGAACACCTACAGTGATATCTTTAAGTTGGACTTTAAACTACACTTTCACCAAAAATGAGACAGCTCTGTCTATCAGATTGCAAGTTATGTACTTTTAAACAGTGGATACATTTAAACAGTGGATACTCCTACTGGTAGATGCCATCTTGCCGAGGAAAACAAAATGCATGTGGCGATGGACATGGTTCCCAAGGATAGATGCATACTTGTCTTGATCCGTTGTGCCTTTTAGACTGGCGAGATCACCCAGGCAATGCCACGAAAACATTCCCCAGACCATAACAGTCCGTTCTGTTTGCAACGTGTTTGCTTTCAGACGTTTCAAGCAGTAAACGCCAACGGCCATCTTTCCGATGCAGCATAAAACGTGGGTCATCTAAAAAGAATACCTGTCGCCGCTCAGTGGACGGCAAGTTACGGTATGGGCATGCAAATTCCAACCCTCATCGCCAGTGAACAGCAGTCAGCACGGGTGCACGAATCAGGCGCCTGCTGCGGAAGTCCATACGCAGCAAAGTTCGCCGTACGGTCGTTGATGAGACGCTGTTGGTAGCCCCTTGGCTCATCTGAGCAGTCAGATGCTTATCAGTTACACGTCTGTTTGTCCGTAAACGCATCCATAGCCGTCGTTCATCAGCCTAATCTATGGCCCCTCGTGCAGCAAAGTAGTCCCGGCGCCCGTTTTCGATAGCGCCATTTTGCCATCCGCAGTACAGTTTCACCACAGCGTTACGCGAACAGTTTACAGACTTACCCATTGAGGAAATGCTTCCATCGTCGTCCCCGACAGGCAATGATCATGTTCTTTTGGACATCAGATAAGTCGTTTCGTTTCTGCATTACGACAACGACTGCAGTGTTTTGCGAGACTTTTCTTCCCTTAGTTGTTATTTATCCCCACTCGCCCCAAGTAAGCGGGTGCGTGGGCTGGCAGCGGTGCACTCAACCTGCTCTTTAGCCAGTTGACATTATTTTCTGGCTTAGAAACTAAACAAAAAACAGAGAGATATATTTACCACGAATTCAATATTACTTTAAAAGTGATGTTAATGGGAGAATGTAATAAATAATGCTGTCTTTATAAATAGTTTAAAAACAGTAATAAAATGTGGACAGGTAGCACAGCTAAAACACTTGGAAAGCACTAGACAGTAGAGAAAACACTTAAAAAACACTGAACACGACAGAAGAGACAATTCATATGTGAATGTAGGCTTTCCCGGTGTATACTGCTGATGAAATCTTCTCGGGCTTCCATCCGGGTATCTGCGTCGAAAATCCGCGACGTTTCGATGAGTGTCATTCTCATCATCTTCTGACGACGAGCCGGCCTGTGTGACCGAGCGGTTCTAGGCGCTTCAGTCCGGAACCGCGCTGCTGCTACGGTCGCAGGTTCGAATCCTGCCTCTGGCATGGCTGTGTGTGATGGTCTCAGGTTATTTAGGTTTAAGTAGTTCTAGGTCTAGGGGACTGATGACCTCAGTCCCATAGTGCTTACAGCCATCTAAACCATCATCTGGCGAAGATGATGAGAATGGCACTCATCGAAACGTCGCGGATATTCAATGCAGCTACACGGATGGAAGCCCGAGAAGATTTCATCAGAAGAGACACTGACCGTTAAAAATGGAATGCTGTACACTTTCGCTAATACTGCAAAAGGACCTGACCTGTGACGGTAGATCGTTGATGAAAAGCAAGGTTGGTGAAGGCAGGCAGGAGAGTGCTGGTGATGAGGACTGCGGAACTGGTAAGTAGTGGTGTTGAGACAGGGTTGGCTGTAGGGGACAAGGAGAGAGGGGTAGCTGAAATTGTGATCTATAAATTTGAAAAGAAAACGAGGTCGGTTTGCGCGTCTCCCCGACATGCTTTATGTACCCTCCACTGATAGTGCTGCCACCTATTGTCTGTGAGTTGTTATTGCACGTTGACATCGAACATAGGCGGTGGTCACATTAATGTGACGGGACCGTGTAACAGTCTCGCTAACATCTTCGATTCGCTATGGCATGAGTTGGACAAGGTTCGAATGCAACAGGTCTTATTACTGCTGTGATCACTCACTCATATCTGAACAATTCTATGCCTGTCTTCTCTCGCATCGAACGTATTCTCCAAGATCGCTCGACAGATTTCCAATGAAGTTAGAATTCGAGAATTTGTCCATACATATTGTGGATTTACTTGTATTATATTTTGGGGATCGCTTGTGCATTGGTTCTCACAGTAGGACCTCTATTTCATTTCCACACTGTCCCATAGCTAGCTGCATCACAGTTTAACCCTTTCACTACCATCTGAACGTAAGTTTCCCACTATTGGTTGTATGAGAATCAGTGGAAATTTGCTGCAAGTTATTGCCGTGCATCATTGTCCCGCTAATAACGTGAGCGTTCTTTTGGTTTGCAGAATTCTTATAATTACATCTTGCAACTGTAGACTCAGTAGATTTACAATGTCTTTCATTGTTAATCCTCTGCTGCGATCCGCTCCACATCACCGCGCCTACAGATAGGCAACCTATTGAACATAGTTGCTTAGCAGGTTGCTGTCTTACCGTCCCGGACAATTCGTGTCCATAAACTGCACGCACATACTGGCGACTATCGCGTCACAACGGTGGCCATAGCGAGCACCTGCAATACGATTTAAAAACTTGGAGATATGCTTTGTCCACTGATGCGTGTCTGTTTTCTGTATGTCTTGTTTTTCGGAAGTCGTCTTTAGAAATGAAATCCTACAGGTACTTACGAATAATCGCCCCGCGGGGTAGCAGCGCGGTCTTAGGAGCCTTGTCACGTTCCGCGAGGCTCCCCCCCCCCCCCTACCCCCCGTCGGAGGTTCGAGTCCTTCCTCGGGCATGGGTGTGTGTGTGTGTCGTCCTTAGCGTAAGTTAGATTAAGCAGTGTGTAAGTTTAGAGACCGATGACCTCAGCAGTTTGGTCCCACAAGACCTTACCACAAATTTACAATTTCCTACGAATAACCCTATACGTCCTACCATCTCATGCGTTGGTGAACGAAACGGTGGGGAATATTTTTTCACATTGTTATCTTTGACTACGTCATCAATTAAAAGAACCATATATTAATGACTATCTTCTAGTAGAGAAAGGGTTAAGTAAGGCTCCTTTGCAAATCTATTGGTAACTCTAGAATGTGACATATAGAGCCGAAAGAAAAAAAAACACTTGAGACATTCGTAGCAGCTCATAAGTGGGTCATAGTCCGCCCCGGTAGCTGAGTGGTCAGTGTGACGGAATGTCAATCCTAAGGGTCCGGGTTCGATTCCCGGCTGGGTCGGAGATTTTTCTCCGCTCAGGGACTTTCATCCCCATCGACGCGCAGGTCGCCGGAGTGGCGTCAACTCGAAAGACCTGCACCAGGCGAACGGTCTACCCGACGGGAGGCCCCAGCCAAACGTCATTGTTTAGTGGGTCATAACAAACCAAAATCCACTTCTGGTACTTCTGGAGTAGGTCGAGTGAGTACTACAACATACACAAAGTATTATACCAAATTATTAACCTGTGAACAATCTAAAATACTTAACTTGTAAACTTCCAGGTACACAGTAATGATAAGTGTATTTGTTATTGTCGCTGCACTCTATAACTTATCACCTGATACAACACAGAATGATTATCGTCTCTCAGTGTAAGGTGACTATAAATTTCTGACTTAGTATACAACTCGCGTTACTGGATCCGGCTCAGAGCAATGATCGTCGTAAACAATGATTGCAGACTGAGGTGAGCAGCATTGCAGTCTGATGAAAGTATTCTTCCAGCAACGACAACCTCTTGAGGGCGTGTATACGCCGACGAGTCCCATTCATTGCTGCGGTAGGCAGCGCCTGTCCTTACTTGTGTTCCCGTCGTGAAATACCAACTTTGACATGGGATCTCGTTCGTCGGACGTCACGACATGACAAAAATAAATTACACATCATACAGCTGTGTCGCCAACTAGGCTTTACAATCTAGAAAAGAAATAAGGAAGTTCAGTTGCTTCTCATTTCTAACAAGGAAACCTTCCTTAGGTCAATCTCTGATACTGTCGAAACTTGGCAGGGTAAAAGGAGAATGAAAATAAAGGGACACATAATTTGGCATTGGTGCTAACACTCCATTTCCGAGAAGATAACGGTTAGAGTTTCTACGCCACTTCATCAGTCCTCTCGCGCAACTTGTGTCCAGATGAGTTGGTAGCACAGTGGGTAGAGCGCAGCATCGAATTTTTGCGCTCCTCTTCAAATATAATTTTATCAGTAGTTTTTGTGACGTCTTAAGATACAATGGAATTATTCATAATAGAAATAACAATTTTAAATATTATTAATATTGCACGGATTATCAATTTCCATAAATCTGTTACCAACAGCATTTGTTTGTCCCTACTAAGTCAGGGGTAGATTCGGTCCTCGAGTCCAGTAATACTTAAATCCAATAATAAAACGGCAACAGCATCTGTACGCAATTGCCACAAAATCGGGAGGGATCACAAAAGAAACCGACTACTATTTTTAGTTTTTGGATAAAGTTCTGCAACCTTACCGCTTCTTAGAAGTAACTAATACGTAGCTATTGACGTACGTCGAGGCATAGTTCTCCTTGAATTCATATACAGGATATGTCAGCAGAAAATAGGTATTCGTTAAGAAATGATAGTGTGAATCATTCCAAAGGAAAAATGTGATAACAATGTGCTCCTTTTTCGACAGTTTCTTTCATGCAGGCTTGAAACTGCCAAGAATAGAAATGACGCAGATAAAAGTACATTAACATATCATTACGTGTTTCTTTTATTGATAATATGCTTGATAACTCCTGTAAAATGTCTTTCTTCTTAGACTGCCGTGAATTTTGCGATACGTATCAAAAGCTGGTGTGCAGCTATTTGGTGCCAATGGCTCCATTATTCTTTAATGCATGCTCAAGTATTTAAGGCACGAGAAAGCAATGCGTCTCTCGTTTGCACTTCTTTCTTGAAGAGTCTGCTCCCTAACTAGCCCTATGGGAGGAAGATATGGGGTTCATACTATTAATTATGGTGTTATAAGACCACCGTAACCGACACAACGCTCTAGTTGAGATAATGTAGGGATATGTAGCGATTCCATCCTTGAAAAGCAATATCCAGCCTTAGTTGCTAAAGGAACATCCCAAATACTCCGGCCACATTTTTTTGGTAAACTGCAGATTCCATTCTTCGTCGAGAAGGTTGGTTACTGGGATGTGACAAAAGATTTCGTTATGAAAAATGACACACAGCATCTTGTGATTAAGAACCTGCACTGAAAATACCTCATAGAAGAATTTGAATTATCTCCCGCCGACATGATATTGCTGGTTCCGACGAGGGTAAGCACTGATTCCTCAGTAAACAGCATCTGTGGAATTAATTCGTGATCACCAATTACGCATTCATAGAATCCCTGAGGCTTGACATTATCTCCTTCCGCTCCTGTTCGCGTATCGTGCTCCACACTCGTATCCGTCAAACACCCACTTGCGCAGGTGTCATTCTATTGGCGCTCTCGGGGTTATGTTCAATTAGTCAAATTGTGTTGTCTATTTCAATTTGATTTATTTAATCTTGTCACCCAGAACCACCACCGACCCTGGAAAGAAACTACACTCACACAGTGTATCGAAGCCTCTTAAAAAACACTCTTTTATGGACAATCTCCGTTCAAGAAACCGTAGCTGATATTCTCGAAAAGAGTCCATAAGATTTCAATTGCAGTGAAATACACACCATAGAATACGAACTGTGTTAGCCTTTCTAGCTCACACAAACGAAAACGCTAGGAAGCGCCACACTATTCCTTTCCGAGAGCTTGTTGCACACCTCTGACTGCATTCAGAGACGTTACTTGGGCTACTCTTGCATAAGACTGCTCCTCATAAGCAATCTACTCATCGTATTCGAGGTCAGAGAAAGGTGCAACAAGGATTGATCGCCGACATCCTGTATGAGGAGGGCAGCTTATGTGACTTGGGGAAATGTTTATATTATTCACGTCCTTCTGCGGTGCGATTCTATCGTGAATGGCCTAATGGTACCATTAGGAAAGATCATCAATCAAACTTCGGAGTTCTAAATGGGGGTAACGTAAGAAGGGGACATAGATTACGTCGCTATATGGAGGTCAGTCACCACGCTGCACTGGAATTGCTCGCTAACGAGATAGAATAGAAGCAAATGGACTCGCGTCCATTATTGCGCTTTATCAAGTCCTATTGTTTGTGGTCATGTGAAGCAAACGAATAGCATCGGTCTTTTACTAACGACTTACTTCGGGATTACTGCTGCTTCTCAAATTTCACATTTTCTGCTCCTTACTTGGGTTGGAAATAGATGTGACCGCTGAAAAACGTCATAAAACCCAACTTTGCAACCAGTGGTGAAAGAGCACGGGGCAATATCGATAGCACAATCGTTCTGTGAATATTTTTGTAATATTCTTGAGGATCTCTAATCAGTGTGGAAGACACTCGCTGCCAAACGGATCTTGCATTCCTCTTAGGCGATCGCGTGAATCCGTAATTGTTGCCTTCCATAGAGAAATTATGATTTTTTTAGCACTACAGTATTCCATTCGTCACAGTTGAAAGGATAAGAAAAGCGCGACTGTTTTTCCCTGCTCCCCCCCCCCCCCCCCGCACGTCACACGTCACCCCCGGGTCAAAAATGGTTCAAATGGCCCTGAGCACTATGGGACTTAACATCTGAGGTCATCAGTCCCCTAGAACTTAGAACTACTTAAACCTAACTAACCTAAGGACATCACACACATCCATGCCCGAGGCAGGATTCGAACCTGCGACCGTAGCGGTAGCGCGGTTCCAGACTGTAGCGCCTAGAACCGCTCGGCCACTCTGGCCGGCCACCCTCGGTTCCTCCTATTCTAAGCCGGTTGCGCAGCTCCGATATTTCGTCTTTCTTTTTGCATCTTTCACGCTCCAGCCATGAGGGCAGGGCAGGCTGTTGTGGAATTTTGTTATGTTTCAGGTAATTCCCAGCACGTTATGAGTGAGGTAAAGGGGTTCCCACTTGGGAATATTTCCGATATTTGTCTGACGATCAAGGTTCAAATGGCTCTGAGCACTATGGGACTTAACATCTATGGTCATCAGTCCCCTAGAACTTAGAACTACTTAAACCTAACTAACCTAAGGACATCACACAACACCCAGTCATCACGAGGCAGAGAAAATCTCTGACCCCGCCGGGAATCGAACCCGGGAGATGATCAAGGGTATCCTCGGAAAGCTTTGGCTGTAACCGGAGGATTGAAGCTGTTTTTAACTTGTCTCTGTGATAAGATTGTCCGTTGCCCCAGGTAACAGTTAAAAAATTGTGTGTGTGTGTGTTTATTCGTTGTGTGAGACTCATCATTTATGTACTGTTAAACAGCTGTGAGAAGGATTGTATACTGCATGATTTCAGACACTTTTGTAGATCTATGAGCTCCTGAATGAGTCACTTCCAGCTCTTCTAGATGCTGTGTGTGTTCCAAATGGCTGTGTTCCTTACAGTATCTCATTTCGGTAGCCTAGTAAGCCTCTTACAGCAGTACTGAGTTCTTGAGATCCTGAACTAGATGGCTCTTCGCATACCCTACACGTTTGACAATGACTCTCTAAAGTGTATTCCTTTGGACAAGGTGACTATTAAGTGTGTAAGAAAATGTGTAGCACTGTCGTTGTTTCTCATGTTCCACCTTAATTTCTATGGGTTCCACTACTGGTACAAGTTTTCTGGTAGTAAATTTATCTCGAGTATATTCCCGGCATTTTATGTCTTGACCTTCCTTTACAATTGCTAATTTACAATGCAATTTGAGACATGTCCACGTATTTAATTACAAAAATCTGGGGCGTCGACTACTGACTGACATGTTTTAAGACTGAACTGAACGTAAGACTTAGGCTGTGAACCGCGGACGATTCTAGTACTCGGGTACTCGTATTTTTAACGTCATAGTGCGGACAACTAAAATATTCTGGAATATTCTAGAAAACCAGACTCCTCTTCATTATATGTACGTCTTAACAATGGAAACAGGCAAAATAAAAATCTAAAAAATATAATGCTCCAATGAAAACTATTTTATCGACTGTTTGAGAGCAGACATTACTTTAAATAATTAAATCCGTATCGGTCCGGGCACGACAGTGCCAATGTGTTCAAAAAAGCCGCGAGCAAAATGTGATTTTTCAGTCGGTCATATCTCGGGTTCTATTGACCACAAATACAAGGGGGCAAGCGTTTTGGATAGGCCTTGGCCTAGCGACTATTACTATACCTATCGGAAGAACGAACATACTGTAGCTATCCTACAGTAAGTACTGAAACATTACATACTTCCTCCAGCTCAAGCAAATTGAGGAATCTCTTTCTTCTTTTCTTTTTTTTCGGCATTATGTGCGGTCTAGAGTAGGCTTTAGACGGCTTATAAAAACACCATTAGTTCACAGACGGTTCCCGAGAAAACCCCGAAAAACCATGATTTTTTGGTAGAAAATATTCATGACAAATCATCTAAATTGTTACAATATATTCTTAAGATGATGTTTTCGGGAACACTTGAAACTTTTTTCAGTATCAGTTTCCGTTACCTGGATCCAGAGGTTCAAATTTACGGTACTTACGTACGCTAAATATGCACGTAATATCCGGTCCGAGGCGTAAATGTAGTTTTAACTGACGTGGTAAACACATGGAAAAGGTCCTATGGTCATCACAAAGGTTACGAGGTCACCAAACTATATAATTTTAATCGCCTTTTTTACACCAATGAAATGAAATGATGGAATAGCATTGTTGGCCGGGAGGGCTCATAAAACTTTATGACGTGCTGCCTCTGTACAGTGGCACGTTCACGCCTACACAAATATGCACCACACAGTCACCTTTCTCGAATGAAGTGGTCCAGCTGATGTGCGTGTTGATTCAACGTTGCCCGTTGCCCATATTCCGCAATTCTGCGCATCGGCATGTCCTTGAAGATGGAAATGGGTTTTATCTGTTCGCCGATGTTCCATGTCCATTCATTGTCCACTTCCATGCGAGCAAGAAATTCCAGAGTGAGCGTTTGTCTTGCTGGCAAATCAGCAGGAAGCATTTCCTGAAGATGGGTGATTTTGAATGCAGAGCAATGCGGGATGTTTCGTAGCATTTTGCACCGCGCTCGTAGGCATGTTCAACATTCGGGCAATGCACTGCATGTTCGAACACGGCCGCTCGACCTCCCCTGCAGTGTTGTGGCCACGTCTTCGACAGACGTCAGATCAGTCGCGTTCCTCCCTCTGCTCCACTGTATTTCAAAAAAACCTGCCTTTTCAAATTTGTAATCATTCTCTCTAGACCCTTAGCATGCATACGACGAACCAATGCCTTTTTCCGTTCCCTTAAGTGTCCGGAACTTCTGCATGGCTATTGGCGTACAGTCACTGTTCTTGTAAAAGAGCTTTATAGCAGCGAGCGACCCTTCATGGAGGCAGTCATGTTGATCGTCTCGGACGCAAACAGAGGAACAGCCGTATGCCGCGCGTCTGTTGGTGCCCATATTCTGACGCTTACAGCGCCATCTATAGGTCAAATTTTCGTTAAATTTTTTTCTGTTCAATGAAGTTTCCCCCTGCGTCAACAATACGCTGTTCAAATTTGACATCATTCTGAGCAGTAGTTTTTTTTTCTGGAGCGTTTTGAAACTGGAACTTTAATCGTGCAACCCTGTACTTGTACAACAATGGGAGATAGACGTATAGTGGCAGTGAGAAAGAAATGCTGACTATGAATGATTACCCGCAAAGAGAGACTGGGTAAAAGGATTAAAAGCGTGCTGTGGTAAAAGAGCGCAAATGTGTAATGCCAAAATTTTTGGTGAGGAAGGCGGGTTGAGGCAATTGGTCCTCCACTTTCCTGTCAGTCTTTTAAAGAGGAGCATATTCGCCTTTTGTGTGCTCCGAAATGTGCATTTTCGGCTAGTTTATGTGATGGGGCGAAATGATGGAGGAGGAAAGAAATTGATTTTGTCGTTTTCAGTATCTTTTAAACTGTTTAATATGCGCACGAGACGAATGAATGCTGTTATATTTTAGTTTTTATTTAACCGTTGACAGTTATGAACTATAGTATAAACTAGGCAGTTACTACAGATCATATCCATCCAAACGGCATGTATATTGGATTCATTATTATACATAATATAATTACTTACTACTAACTGTTATTGGTAGTTTCACTAATCAATAAAACTATTCTCTCGACATTACCACATTCAGCGTGATTTCTTCCTACATGTGCAGATTTGATCAACACTATTAGTAATTGCACTGCGACCTGTCTTTTCCTTTGATGGTCAGCCCTTTCTTCTTACGAGATCCAGTCTGAATTGTTCCAGTGTTTTGGAGCCCATGCTATATAACGCCATATCCACCATCTCCAGTCTCTGACGGTTACCAATGTGTCTTGGCAACGTGTTGAGTTTAACACAGTGTGCTCACGAACGTCCACGTTGATCCATGTACTGCCAGTATTTTCCTATCATTTACTTTTGAACATCTATGACCATCTGTGACGAATTAACTGCGATCCCGGGCAGCGTTCATTGAAGAGATCCATTCGAGAACGCCTTACGGATCGATTCTTCTCTGTTTATTCCAGATATATCCGAGACTGCCCTACGATGCTCTAGGACTAATATCTAGAGAAAACGGATACAGTGGAGAGCTTAAAAGTAGTGGAGAGGATCCATTGACATTTGAAGCCCCATGTGGGTAGCAGCGATGCGTTCACGAAGCTCAAACGATAAAGCCTTGCCGGCCGCGGTGGTCTAGCGGTTCTAGGCGCGCAGTCCGGAACCGCGTGACTGCTACGGTCGCAGGTTCGAATCCTGCGTCGGGCATGGATGTGTGTGATGTCCTTAGGTTAGTTAGGTTTAAGTAGTTCTAAGTTCTAGGGGACTGATGAACTCAGATGTTAAGTCCCATAGTGCTCAGAGCCATTTGAACCATTTTTTGATAAAGCCTTGTCTGGGAAAGTGTGGTGTCCTAGTTCCAGACTGAAATACTGTTTTAACATTTAATACACAATAAATTCATAGATTTTTCGGACGAGGTGAAAATAATTTCATGTAAGTTAACGACCAGTTCCGGCAATCAGTTAGTGAGGTTAGTCGAAGGATGGTAGGCGTGGCCCGTGATCGAGTAGACATTGCGGTAGAGGGCTGCATTCTGGAAACGTCGACAGATCACACAGAGGTCTCATAGGTGATGGAAGTTAAGAATACCTTCCATGTACCTACCAAGAGCCGGCAGGAGTGGCCGAGCGGTTCTAGGCGCTAGTCTGGAACCGCGCGACCGCTGCGGTCGCAGGTTCGAATCCTGCCTAGGGCATGGGTGTGTGTGATGTCCTTAGGTTAGTTAGGTTTAATTAGTTCTAAGTTCTAGGCTACTGATGACCTCAGAAGTTAAGTCGCATAGTGCTCAGAGCCATTTGAACCATTTTTATTGTCCATACGCAAGTCATTTTTTTGCTGCCAGAAGCATTTTTGTTTTTGCACCACACCGTATGTGTTCCTGATGCACAATTCCATATTTATCAGAAAAGACATTCAACATCATTTTGATTTTCTTTCGATTTTACCATGTTTTCGTGAGCCTTGAGGACGAGGATGCTTCCATTGCAAACGACTGTGCTTTTGTTTCTGAGTCAGTTTTGTTGATCTATGAATCATTTTTAGTTATAACTGTGTTGGGAAACTGAAGATCATAGTCAGTAGCGCCCAGTAAGTTCTGCAATTCCTCAAGGCAGATCAGTTTTTGTCGTGGCGAAAGTAGCTTCTACACGAATTTCGATTTTTTTTTTTTGTGAATAGATTGGGAGAGAGACACTTACGTCCAATCAACTTTGCTGTTGAGTGCACATAAGTGGTTCTCTCTCTCCCCCCCCCCCCCCCCATCTGTTCACAAAAAACTCCATTACTATTCCCTCACTATTTTTCCAAAGTATATAAATACATGGCAACATAATTAAATAGAGTAACAGATATATAATTAACTACAGAGAAAAAGGAAAAAAAATGTGTAGGTCAAAGACAAAGTAGTGTCAGTGTTGCCAACACTACAAAAGACAATACATACTTAAAAGTATACAGATAAACAGTAAACAGTGATGTACGAAAATGAGCTGTGTAAAATGTAAAAAATGTATAGTTCTGTAAAGTATCGAAAACTTAGGCTACAAGCATGAGAGTCTAATGAAGAAAGAAACCAAAGGCGTGGTAGCAGACGGCATTTCATGATGTAGGCGAAAAACCAAGCATAAGTTACAGTAAGTGAAAACCAACAAATTGTTAACGAACTGTTTTTCGATCTTAAAAACAAATCAAATTGTAAAACAGATCCCTTGTGCTTTAGTTCAATAAAGCGAAACACAACTGATGAGAAAAACACGCATTTTCTTGTAGTTGTAACGACGGAACGAAAATACCCTCAGGAGTTTTTCCTTTCACTTGATGCGATTCCTAGAGTAGTTCTCCTGGAGTATACAACTAATTATTGCTGATATTCTTCTCCAATTGAGTTGGCGTTCAGCCTCCAACGATGAACTGTACTCTTCTTACTTCTTCGTGCTGGTGTAAAAGCTTCGAAAAATCAATCGAAAAAGGATGCTGTACGTTAACCCCCATGTTATCGGATATGGCGTCTACGGTGCTGCATATCTTACCTCATAGTTTCACCGGCTATTGCTTGCGCTTGGGTCTCCACGTCTCGAACTTGGAGTTCGTCGCGGGGCGGTAGTGGACGAGCGCGAGACACGGAACGGGCCGACTCAAGAGGCCGTAATGCCCGCCGCCACACCTTGGCGCAGCTTACGGCCTGTCCGGCCGCAATTTACTGGCGGCTCAGGACACTTCCCACTGCCGCCATTGCTCACCTCTACACCCGGCCAGTAAGTACTGCGCCAGAGAGCGGCCCCCTGAGCCTGAAAGACGGCGCTTCTCCTGCTCTATAAACGTAAGCCGCGCCACGCAGTACAGATAAGACACATTTACTATTATCATTTGAAGTAGCGTCCAGAACACTCGCATTACTTTGCAGCACAGCTAAAAATAAAACAATAAAAAGAAAGATAGTTTCCAAATGGGTAAACATCATCTGAAACGTAAGTAGAACCGAGTAAGGCGTAGCGCCGTATACCGATCCTGCTTTGGAGGCGGTTAAGTGGGAGATGTGTCTCAGAGCTGGAGAGTGACAGACGGTGACGCGAGACTGGACGCGCATGTAGTTTACGTATCAGCCAATAGAGGACAGTATTGGATAGGGGGCTGTGATTTAGTTTCGATTGTGCCCACTAGGGTGCATTAAAGTAATAGAATGTTTTTCATAAACTGTTCTAGTATTTTCATAAAGTGTTATTATGTCTTTTTGTGTATGTAAAATGTTATAATTGTATTTTAGCAGTATGAATGACACGTGAGTGTGGTTTAAGGTCAATATGAAGATAACTGTTTAACGAGTTATGTAGTGGGATTTAGTGTGTGAACATTTCGAAGAAGTATGGATGTGGACAAAGGGGATTTTTATAGAATAGATTTGTAAAGTATGTAATGGTGAAGGAAAAGTTAATTCAGGTGTAAATAACAATAGTAAATAACTTTATACATAAATAAAACTTCAGCATATTAGATAATTACGTCGGTAAAAAGTGCAGTCGTTAGGTTTACTTGCGATTGGTTATTGATGAAAAACGCGGACTGACGCGGGAGAATGTTGTTTTGTTATTGCCTGTTGAGTAAACTGACCAATGGTAAAGCAATACTCTTCGCGCGCCTTTCTTTGCTGGTAGAGAAGACAGGGTATTCTAGAGAGGAGTCGGAGCCTAACCATGAAACAGTTCGGACGTGTGTAGTAGTAGTTCCGATGGAAATGATAAGTTGCCGGATCTAGCAGTGTTTCATACATCGAAAGCGTTGTAAAGTGACGGCATAATTATTCCGATTGGTGTGTAGAAATTTCGGAATTTTTAAGTGAATTTTGTGACGGGAAAAGACATAAATTCCGTGTGGCTTATTGAGCAGGTCGGTGGGTAAAAACTGTGACTGCATTAGGTACCGACAGACTTAATATTTGGCGAGCATTCTCAATAAAAAACAATCCGTATTTTTGTAGCTATTACGTTTTCGGGAAATGCAACACCATAAACTTCCTAACGTGAGTGAAAGGGATTGTAAGTGACTGTGTTGAGACTAGCACGGGCTTGGCAGTGATACTTGTTCACCTAAGTTTCAGAATATATTAATTGAGGACAAAATTTCCAACCTTTCATTTCGTGATAAAACTTTCTCCCGAAACGTAGATTAGTGACTTTAATTGCAGCCTGGTTCACGTCGAAGTACAGTAGGTTTCGCTCGGCTTCCCTACTGATGATCTGCTGAGACAATATTCACAGGTAGGTGCGGGTTCGTCGTAAAAGGGACGGAAGGAACCGCGCCGCCGCACCAGTGATTCTCAAGGAAAGCAATATGACGTTTAGCGATCACGACATGTTTGTGTTCAACAGAAAGAGGGTATATATGAAGTAAAAATGGGATAATTTTTCTGTATGGTTAATACTTGCATCTCTTTACATATCGATGAACTGAGCGAAGAGCTTTGTTTCTTTTATCTTAATGGAAAACTTACTCGCATAACAATTTAGAAAAGCTTTCCGTAATCTGAATATATTGATGAAACACTTCTTAATGTTTCTAGCTAATTGCTTCTTTAAAAACTGGCCAGGTCCGAGTAGAACTCGAGCTCTGAGGCTACCGTACAAACTTAATTATATATGTAGAATGTTGATCAATCTCAGGACTCGAGAGTCTCGACGATTTTTGCCTGTTGTCGATATTGATACTAACAAGATATCGGTCCTGGGAATTCCAAAACCTTCGAGAATGTTTCAATTTCATGTTTGAAATCGGTTACCAAATGACAAAAGAAATATTTTTATGTTTGATATAATTACAAATTAACGATTTTCGGATTTTTCCTTTTACTTGTATGTCAAACCTTGCTTCTTGCCAACTTTTATGATTGTAGGTGAACGGGAAGGACCCCACAGATTTTAATGAGTGAATACGAAATAGCATTGCCTGTGTTCTTAATAAGAACGATGCAATGCTCCTTCGAACGTACGTACATGTCCTTCCTGGACTGTAATATACGCAACGAACGAGTGTAGTTTATGACACATGGATAACAACATATGGAAGTTTGGTTCTGCCCGCGATTCATGCACGGATAGCCGAAGCGATTAACCACCTCTCGCGTAAAACGGAAAATCCGAGTTCGAGGCCGGCCGGGGTGGCCGTGCGGTTCTAGGCGCTACAATCTGGAACCGCGCAACCGCTACGGTCGCAGGTTCGAATCCTGCCTCGTGCATGGATGTGTGTGGTGTCCTTAGGTTAGTTAGGTTTAAGTAGTTCTAAGTTCTAGGGGACTGATGACCTCAGAAGTTAAATCCCATAGTGCTCAGAGCCATTTGAACCATTTGAACCGAGTTCGAGTCCCTCTCCGCCACAAATGTTCTCTGTCAGCATTCCAATATGCAGCCGATGGTGATTCACAATCGCAGTTGCTAATACATTTCCCGTATTTAATGAGTGGGTTTGAGAGTTTCCAAATATATGTGAGATAAATGGCCGCGTCTTTTGATTGCATAAGCTTAAGTTTTCTTACATCGCCAAGGGGCCTTAGAGCTTAGTAAATGACATTAATTTCAACTTGATACGTCTCCCCGTTCCTGAGAAACAGGGGACAGACGGACAGTCGGGTAGCATATGACAAAAATCATCAACAGCCAAACCTTACCTGCCGTCATACCCGATGGTTACTCACACCATAATGCCAGGAGTAACACCGATGAGCGCCTTCAAAGTGTTGGAAGAATGGTATCTCTCGCCAGGCCGTCTCCATACTTGCCGACGATGAGTAACCGGCAAAGTGCAGGCCCATGATTCATTGCTGAACACAATACCTGATGGTTCTCCACGCCTTGACGCCAGCAGAAAAACTGCCGTGTCTCTCCAAAATATTGGAAGAATGGGACCTCTCTCCGGATCGCTTACATAGTCGCTTACGCTGGTCATCTGGGGTAGGAGAGAACCGCTATTCATCGCTGAACACAATGCGACTCCATTCATCAGCAGTCGATGGTTCTCTGTAACGGCCATAACCACGTCGGAAACCTTTTCACATGAATCGCCCGAGCACAAATAACAGCTACGCCAGTGCATTGCCCTTTTATACCTCGTGTACGCTACACTACCGCCATCCGTATATGTACGTATCGCTATCTCATGACTTATCGTATCGAATAAAACTGTAAAATAGAAAAACCGAATCGTTACAGGGACCACTGAAGATGCTTTAGAACAATACGAAACGCGTTTGGTCTGAACATTTTCATTACAGTTGTAAAATATATTTATCCTATAAAACTTGTATATCTTAAACCGTGGAAAACGATGCCGCAAAACAAAGAGGATGACATATATTTTTGTTCCTTCTCTTCATGAGAACAATTCAAGTGATAGAGCTCTTTTCATAAATTGTGAGCGCTATGTGACAAATTGTTCGCAGTCATGGCAGCGATTAAATCGCACACGGCAACAAGACTTTTTCACAATATTGTACACTTCTATTTTTCACTCCAGATACAGACGTTATCGTGCCGTGGTAGGTTCACGGGACTGCGGCAGACTTTTCCAGCCCTTAAAATTACCTGCAGCCAAACTGCGGACACAGTGGCGGCCAGAGTTTGGGGCTTTTCGCGTGCGTCGGATGGGAGAGCGGCGGCTGCTGTGATCACGTAGACAGCACTGCGGAGCGTTTCTGGTGCCGCTGTTTATGCAGATGAGGGCCCTCCGCGACGTCACGCGAGCGCCACCTCTGCATAGCCAGGCCGTGCGACGAGACGACCAATTACCTCGCACAGTTCGTCGCGTTTTAGCTTATCCGACACACAGCTATGTTTCTCACGACTGTTCAGCACTCTGTAATCGGTTTTCGGATTAAATTCGTTTCTGGCGGATGAGGAAGGAAATGAGTTAATTGAGAAATGATGCAGACGGGGAAAAAGTGAATGAGAAGCAAATTCTGAGGAAATTTTTGGAAACATTCCGTGCCAAGCTAACTCTACTTGTGAAGGTGAAGCTGCTCTTAGAACTGACCTCATATAGAGCGGGCCATATTTAGTACTTTGTAAGCGGCTCAAGGCTTCGAAACAACGTCTACGAAAAATGATGGTAGTCAAAGAAGTGACAATTTTTCTGTGATTCATATTTAATTGGTTTTGATACTGAAGAAACTTTTTTTATGGGGCTGTTTCCCTTTGGAAAAATTTAAGGTCTCTTGCAAAGAGAATTCAGTGATGTAAAGCTTGTAAACTTTTGCAGGTAACAGAAAAATGTGCCACAGGTCTTGTGGCTCTATGCAGTTCCACGTTCAGTGCCAAGTAAACATCGTGTAACGGGACGTTTGTTAGAAGCCTCTCGCTCCAAGCTTTGTATAGATTTTCACTTCTATTCAATATGTCTAGAATGTCGTCAAAAAATTACAAATTTTCGTCTGTAAAGAACTACATGTATTTCAGTGTCCTGGTTGATAAAGAAATTACTTGAGTTCATCAAACAGAAAAAATACCCATCTCTTTACGTAGTACCATTTGCAAAAAGATTGTTACAATTTGTTGACCGTTTATGAAATATTTGGGTTTTCCTCATTACATCTAAAATTTGTGTGATACGCAGTTAATGCGACAAAATTATTCATTCGAAAGAAAAAATTGCTGAATGGAAACACAGTTACATCAGGGTGCCCATAAAGGAAAAAGTCGCGAAAGCAGCAGTGACTGCGCTATCACTGTTCTGCGACACGGGCTTCTATTCTGTTTCCATTACTGTGCAGCTTTTAAGTGGATTTGCATAAATCATCAGGTGTTTTTCATAACTTAAACGGAGTGAAAGAACAACTAGCGTGAAATATACGAACTACAATTGAATTGTAGCTCTATCTGAACTGTGTATTTTTATTGTTTATGAAACATTTTACAAATTTTAGTTCATTAGCAATAAGTTTAAACACAAAGACGTAATCGGGTTACCACCCGATTATTTTCTGATTGGTTCTCAATAACGAAAAGGCGTAGGGGATGAAGGCACCCTCAGTAATTATTAGTCGTTGAGACCAGTGTTGCTAACATTTTATAGAATTCTATCGCAGCGACACTCACGGTTTAATGCAGCCTGGTTTTCTATATCTCGATCACATGCGACGAGCTAAAACTGCTTGTCTGGACAGAGTTGATTCAAGGGAGACATTCGAGGAACGAGTCCTCTGCGTTTATTACAAATTTTACTATCGCTCCCTCATGACGCTTTGGTTGTTTTTTGGTATTACCGGTTATTTACCGCACAATTTTTGACTTAGCGACACTTGAATGAAGGTTGAAAGATACCTGTCGTCTTTTACTAGTGCAAGATACTGTAAGGATGAGCTGCGCAAAATATCTCTTTTCTCATTTCCTAAATAGCAGGGATGACTTTCCAAGTAGTGCCTGCGTTCGCTTGTCTCTAAAAAGTACCAGACACAACATTTTAATTAATAGGCCAATTTTTTAAAATATAAATTAATTAACTTGACAAAAGATGCCACCTTCAGATCGTTTGATGGTTTAGCAAAATAGCAATCCATATATTGATATGCAATGATCATGATAAATTTCATTGAAAGATTATTAAGGAGAGGTGCAAACTGACTGATTTTAAGGATCCTGACTAGGAAACGGAATGGCGCTGTGAGATGCAATCGCGACGAATTGAGCAATAATTAACATTTATTTCCTCTTTAAAAGAAATACGCACACAGATGTTAGGTTAAAACACACTTACGTGGAACGCTGGCTCGTGAATCTCGACACATGGAACTTTATACAACGCAACAACTGTACCGACACGTGTGGGGGCAAGTCTGCTAAATTACTGTTTACAATTTATGAAAATCACACACCACGTTCACACTGATCGCTCACACAACAAAAGACAAAGTTTAGAAGAAATGTTCCGAGCTGCACAAGTAAGCTCACTTCGTCAGAGTGCGACTGACTTTAACGCTCAGTTTCAGAGAACAAAGCCGCTTCTGAAATTCCGTACAACTCAAGTAATTTTGTAAATAAATTTTCCAAACATGAACACATCTACTTCGCGATGAATCTGAGGTTCCAATTCGAAAACGACGGTGTTTACGTCGAATTGGAGCCTCATGGTTTACAAAGAAACGCACGTGGTGCAGTAGAGTACGTGAGAGTGAAACAGAAATAGGGCGATAAATTAAATAAAATTTAAAACAAACATTCCACAAAGCACACGACACATTCATACATAATACACAAAACTAACTAAAACTGTACATCACGAGCCAGCACCGCTTGTCCACGCCAAGTTGCACTTGCACAGAAGATCTCAGCTAATAACCTGAATACTGATGAAATTAATACCGTTCCTTGACTTAAATAATTGGTTCAGCGTGATTATCAGTGCCACACAACAGAGTGACTACCGGAAACTCAGGCGAAGCTAACTCTTACAAACTTCAGCTTAGCAGCTAGAGATACCACTCAGAACATCCTTACTCACCGGCGTCCACTAACCTGCCCTGTCGCTGGGGTCTACACAGCAACCCGGGAGGGCCCAGAGAGCGTAAGCGGTTTGTACCTGTCCGACCTCACAATGGGTGCTGACAAGTGGCCATTAATGCCTCTCTGAGCCAACGTAGCCATATTGATAACTCTACACGAAAGTTGGCTCAACTACTCTTAACAGTCAAGAAAACCTCCAGACAAATGAGGGAACCTGGAGTGTCAGCTACAGACGAACCACACATTCATACTAGCAGACAACAGTGAGGAAGGAAATATATGGCGTGGATCCACAATAATGGATTACACAGAGACATGCAGAACGTAGTTATGAATTTGAAATTGAAAAAGATATTCTCCTTTGGTGCCGAAATGCCGCTGTAATATCACGTACTCTCGCCCATATTTCTCTCCAGGCATAGCCGCCCTATTTCTGTTTCACTCTCACGGACTTAGTAGCCCGTACTCTACTGCTCCAAGTGCGTTTCTTTGTAAACCCTGAGGCTCCAATTCGACGTAAACACCTGTCGTGTTCGAATTGGAACCTCAAATTCATTGCGGAGTAGATGTGTTCATGTTTGGCAAATTTATTTACAAAATTACTGAGTTGTACGGAATTTCAGAAGCGGCTTTGTTCTCTGAAATTGAGCGTTAAAGCCAGTCGCACTCTGACCAAGTGAACTTACTTGTGCAGTTGCGAAGCTTTCTTCTAAACTCTGTCTTTTGCTGTGTGAGCGATCAGTGTGAACATGGTGTGTGATCTTCATAAATTGTAACCAGTAATTTAGCAGACTTGCTCCCATACGTGTTGGTACAGTTGTTGCGTTGTATAACGTACCATGTGTCGAGATTCACGCGTCAGCGTTCCACGTAACTGCCTTTTAACTTAACATTTGTGTGTGTGTGTTACTTTTAAAGAGGAAACAAATGTTAATTATTGCTCAATTCGTTGCGATTGCATCTCAGAGCGCCATTCCGTTCCCTAGTCAGGATCCTTAAAATCAGTCAGTTTGCACCTCTCCTTAATAATCTTTCAATGAGATTTATCATGATTACTGCATATCAGTATATGGATTGGTATTTTGTTAAACCATCAAACGATCTATAAGGTGGCATCTTTTGTCAAGTTAATTAATTAATATTTTAAAAAATTGGCCTATTAATTAAAATGTTGTGTCTGGTACTTTTTAGAGACAAGCGAACGCAGACACTACTTGGAAAGTCATCCCTGCTATTTAGGAAATGAGAAAAGAGATATTTTGCGCAGCTCATCCTAACAGTACCTTGCACTAGTAAAAGACGACAGGTATCTTTCAACCTTCATTCAAGTGTCGCTAAATCAAATATTGTGCGGTAAATAACCGGTAATACCAAAAAACAACCAACATTTGAATCATTAAGAACTGTAGCATAACCGAAGGCTGCCTTAGAAGATCAATGGATCGGCTTACATGGTGACGTTCCAAGATTTATTATTCAACGCTCCACTCTTCAGTAAGTACCATTAACATTTTTTTGACTTTAAGAATGCAATTAATTTCTAGAGATGTTAGTATCACTGTTTGAAAATCAGGCTATTAAGATCGTGCCTAACTGTATAGACGACTTCAGTCGAATATACACTGACACGCCACAACATGGCCACCACCGGCTCAGCGACGTGTTATTCTGCAGTTAGCATCCAAAAAATTGTGCACTGTGCTTGCGAATAGAACTTCAGGTAAATGCCGCCAGAAGTCGACATTCAAAGCATGCGGATCCTGTGATTCTGAGAAACTAGCTCGTACTATTTGAGTTGGTACTATCTGAGAAAACAGATATGTTCGACAGGATTGAAACTCGACCGAGATGGTGGCCAGGATATGAACTAGATTTATATCACAGTTTTAGAGTTGGGAGAATATCGCGTGGGTCAAGCCATTGATAGTTTATTCATTAAAATTGCGGCATGCGGTTTCTGTATTCAGAGTGCTTTTCTTCTAATAAACGTTGATTACTTGTAACAGACGGAACCAAAACGTTATGTTCTAATTTGGAATTTCGTTTCCTGAGATTCACAAAAATTAATCAGGGAAACTAGTGAAACGAGGCCTATTTATATCTTATTATTAATTATAGGTTATCAATTGATGCTCTGACAACAGCCATTTTTGCAGGTTAAATAATGGGAATTGCGTTGCGCATGAGTACGCAAACAACAAATCTTGTTATTGACCAAATATGTTCCAGTACATTTGTACCATCATCTGTAGGACATAGTTTCGAGAAGGCTAAGATTTATAGGACTTTTGTGTACAACAGACTCATACTCACAGCATGAAGGGCCGTCGATGGGATTAGGCTAAATGTATTTCATTTACCTTAAAATTGATCCATCAATATCGCTGATATGTTAAGTCCTCATAAAGTCGAAAAATAGCCCCAGCTTATCTTTGGTGAGCAGATATTACTAAACTTACTTCACACCCTGCTCGCATCGTTACGTGAGTCCATACATTCAGACACATACATACAAAATCGGTCCAAGACTGCTTTTATTCCTGGCTTATAAGCGATGTCAGCATAGTAACTATCGGTGGCAGCTTGAACCAACTATCGTAAACAGCAGATGTGCATTCTACCGATCAGTTTCGAGCAAGCAGTGTTAAGTAGTGGATTTGTGGCTAGAGTGTATCAACATGGTTGTGTCACAAATCGCATTAGAGCAACCTACGGAGATCCCTAAATCAAGGGCTCAAACCTGCCCCAGAATATTTTGCAGAAGGGAAAATTATGTGCAATGCTTGTCCCGCACCCCTTGACTCCCATACAAAAACGGCGCGTGGACGCCTGCCACAACTTGGTTGAAATTAAAAGCGCAGAAAATATCTTCACGGGCCACGAGACTTGACGTTATCAGTACGAACGTACCACAAAACAACAAAGTGCTGAATGGATTATTGATGGTTCCCAAGGCCGAAGAAAGTGCGAAAGTGAATCGATAGTTGAATAATATTCCAAATAATTACTTTCGTGACAGTTTCACTTGACTGTATGAAAGTTCTGTGCGTTATGCTCAAGTGTGTGTGTGACTGATTGAGTGGGGGAGGGGAGAGGGAGACTATGTAGATCAACTTGAAACATTAAAACTTTTATTTATTTTTATTAATCCAGTCTTTTAGTACCGACAGTGCGGTAAGTCTTGCAGCAACACTGTGTGTGACATTCTTTTCCCATCTGGCATTCATTGTAAGTCATTCAGAGAAACATACTGTTACATATAGCACATTGGGTGAGCATAAAGCTTAGAATGTCTTCCTTTTCCTGGCCTTATCCCGTACTTTTTTTAAATTTTATACGTCTAGTTCCGTTGAACAAAATCGAGCAGAAAATCCCCATGGTCGTGGAAAGAGTCAGTACATGCAATTAATATAAATAAAAATGAAATAAAATGTACACGAATCCTATGCAAATGACAATCCGCGAGTATATATTGCCATAAACAACAATATAAGGAATTAGCTTCACTTTTCTCCAGGAACTCCTCGACAGAATAGAAGAAGTGATCCATGAAGGAATTCTTCAGTTTGGAGTTGAATGTGCGAGGCTTACTGCTAAGATTTTTTTGAATTCTTCTGGTAGCTTATTGAAAATTTTCGTTTTGGACCCTCACTTATTGCAGATACTGTTCTAATTGTAAATAAAGATGCATTCAGTTTTTGAACAAGACCCTGAGCATGGGCTTTCCATGACAATTTATTATTATTTATTTTATGGCCTTCATTGGACCACTCTAGTCAAAAATACAAATTGTAAACAAGTTGTTACACAGGGATACAATTTGGCTCAACAATAACTTAATATGATATTTAGGTAGTATAATTATTAGAGTCTATTCTTATATGAAAGGTGTTTTGCTCTTCCGTCTGCCCAATATTTCTTTATTCTTTCAGATATTTTTTTTTTCTTCATCTGAGACCACTCTTCCTGTACTCCTTTTATTGATTTTCATTTGTAGTCTAGTTTGCGGGTCTTGCAGTGTTCTGGTTTTCTCTGTCTTGTTTTTTAGGTCATCTACTGTAATTTGGAGTTCTTTTATATATTCCTTAATTTCTGTGATCCATTTAATGTCGCTCTTGCTATTCCACAATTTTTGTATTTTTTTTTTTTTTTTTACTAATTCTGTTTTCTGGAGTTCTCATCAGATGTCCAAAGAATGAGATGCGTTTCTTCCTGATCGTGCTCATGACTGGTTCTATTTTCTTATTACTGTTTCATTTGATGCTATTCTCCAATGTCCATTTATTTTATACTGTTTATTTATACATGTCCTAATTATTCTTCTTTCTATTTTTAGTATTCTGTCAATTTCTGCTGTATTAGTTGTTTTGAAGATAGTTTCAGCTGCATACGTTATTTCTGGTTGTGTAACTGTTTTATAGTGTTTTAATTTTGCATATATAGATAGGCTTTTTTTGTTGTATGTAGCATGACAGTTTATTATGTGTTCCGGCACCAGAAATTTGAATTGTTCAAACTCTTAATCATATGCCAAATTTATGTAATCAAAATGTCAATTTTAGTTGATCTGTTTATGATAAACTGTAGAAACTGAGTTTTACTGTGATTTAGTACCAATGCATTCTCTATAAGACAAAAACTTATATCTTGAACTACAGTATTTGATAAATTGCATATGTTGAACTCAACTACCACGCCTATGTCATCAGCAAACAGAAATATTTTAAACTCAACTTTCATATTAGAAAACATATCGTTCACCTATGTATATAAAAAAACAGTAGTGGTGCCTGCACTGACCCATGGAGCACTTAACTATGTCCCCACACTTGACTGTGCCCGAATCAGACGCCACCTCATAGCCTTTTTCACTGCTATGGACAGTGGCCTTTTGCTGTCTGTTCTTGAAGTATGAGAAGATCGAATTCCGAAATGGTCTAACTTCTGGAGTAATATTTTCTGGTACACACAATCAAACGTCTTAGTTAAATTCAAGAAGATGCCTAGTGTTCGCAGCTTCACGGAGTCTGCATTTTTGATTTCATAATGTCAGTGGCCGGGTGCCCTTCCTGTAGAGAAGTTTTGTAACGAGAGAGTTTCTTCACTGTTTATCCGAGAGTTTCTTAACTGTTTAATCTTTCCACCACATTAGCAGCAGCAAGAGAAGTTTGATATAGAGAATTCAGAATTATTTTCTTGTGGAAACATATAAATTGTGTAGGCTTTCCTTAGACATTAATAACTACAGACAGCCGCATTGATCACAGAAATAAGACGAAGGCCCCGCGTGGTTTATTTCGGTTTGTCAGACAGTGGCGCCGCCAAAACATGGCAGTCTGTCTTATTTCACAGGTAACAGCAACACTAATATTATGAAATACGACCAGTACGTGAACCCTGCAAGAGAAAATGAGAATTTATGAGAGACACCAAAACAGCTCCTTGGCACAAAAATACAGGTGAAATATGTTATTAAGACTTTTCTTAACACCCAGTCATGCTGATGTATTAATGTGAGCAGTGGCTCCAGTTTATCTTTATCTGTTTAAAGAGAATGTGGCTAAAGACGGGAAATAAGGGGCTGTTAGATTAAGCCATTCAAATATTAGGCAGGTGATTGGTTCTAAGAAAATAACATCATGAAGAAATGCCCGCAAGGTGGAACAACTCATTCCAGGAAAAACTGAAACAAGAGTGACAGTCTGCTGCAGCCTGTCGCTTACTTCGACACCAATGACGCCTTTCACGTGGGACTTGAGACCATTCTTGGTTCTGTACGAAGACTGAACGAAGACGTCAACGTATTTAGCACTACTCGAGGGGCCTCAGATCTACAACTTCGTTCCAGGGCCCGCTGCTTTGGAGCTTCTGGTCTAAACCGGAGACCTCTTCTGTGACTAAAATGGGTGTAGATTCCTAGACCTGCACTACAGGGGCTCTCCAAATACCTTGTGCGTACCTACCTAGCAGCAGGAGAATGATCCACGAGTGATTGTTCGGTAGCCTCAGGACTTTGACCAGACCATGGCTCTGTGTGTTGAATCTCTAGCTGCTACTCACTACATGTTTCTCCCGAATATATTGGCTAAGAGTCCATTAATTGGTGATCCCATTAGCTGCTCTTCATGCTGTTGTTCATGAATATGTTGGCTAGGTGTCCACAGATACACTACTGGCCATTAAAATTGCTACACCAAGAAAAAATGCAGATGATAACGGGTATTCATTGGACAAATATATTATACTAGAACTGACATGTGATTACATTTTCACCCAATTTGGATGCATAGATCCTGAGAAATCAGTACCCAGAACAACCACCTCTTGATAAGCCTGGGCATTGAGTCAAACAGAGCTTAGATGGCGTGTACAGGTACAGCTGCCCATGCAGTTTCAACACGATACCACAGTTCATCAAGAGTAGTGACTGGCGTATTGTGACGAGCCAGTTGCTCGGCCACCATTGACCGGACGTTTTCAATTGGTGAGAGATCTGAAGAATGTTCTGGCCAGGGCAGCAGTCGATCATTTTCTGTATCCAGAAAGGCCCGTACAGGACCTGCAACATGCGATCGTGCATTATCCTGCTGAAATGTAGGGTTTCGCAGGGATCGAATGAAGGGTACGGTCACGGGTCGTAACACATCTGAAATGTAACGTCCACTGTTCAAAGTGCCGTCAATGCGAACAAGAGGTGACCGAGACGTGCAACCAATGGCACCTCATACCATCACGCCGGGTGATACGCCACTATGGTGATGACGAATACACGCTTCCAATGTGCGTTCACCGCGATGTCGCCAAACACGGATGCGACCATCATGATGCTGTAAACAGAACCTTGATTCAACCAGAAAAATGACGTTCTGCCATTCGTGCACATAGATTCATCGTTGAGTACACCATCGCAGGCGCTCCTGTCTGTGATGCAGCGTCAAGGCTAACCGCAGCCATGGTCTTCGAGCTGATAGTCCATGCTGCTGCAAACGTCGTCGAACTGTTCGTGCAGATGGTTGTTGTCTTGCAAACGTCCCCATCTGTTGACTCAGGGATCGAAACGTGGCTGCACGATCCGTTACACCCATCCGGATAAGATGCCTGTCACCTCAACTGCTAGTGATACGAGGCCGTTGGGATCGAGCACGGCGTTCCACATTACCCTCCTGAACCCACCGATTCCATATTCTGTTAACAGTCATTGGATCTCGACCAACGCGAGCAGCAATGTCGTGATACGATAAATTACAATCGCGATAGGCTAGAGTCCGACCTTTATCAAAGTCGAAAACGTGATGGTACGCATTTCTCCTCCTTACACGATGCATCACAACGACGTTGCACCAGGCAACGCCGGTCAACTGCTGTTTGTGTATGAGAAATCGGTTGGAAACTTTCCTCATGTCAGCACGTTGTAGGTGTCGCCACCGGCGCCAACTTTGTGTGAACGCTGTGAAAAGCTAATCATTTGCATATCACAGCATCTTCTTCCTGTCGGTTAAATTTCGCGTCTGTAGCACGTCATCTTCGTGGTGAAGCAATTTTAATGGTCAATAGTGTAAAATGACAGGTGGCATACCTCCATCTCACAAACAGAGCGAGGGAAATACGACTAGCTATATACTTCCGTATGAGCCCAAATTTCACCTATCTCTGTGGTCCTTACGTCAAATGTATATTGTCGGAAGTAAAGTAATTCTATAGTCAGTTTAAAGTACTGGTTCTCCAAATTTTCTCAATAGTGCTCCTCGAAAAGAATGTCGCCTTCCTCCGAGGGGTGCCTTTTGGAGATCCCGAAGCATCTCTGTAATACTTCCGTGTTACTCGACTCTACGTGTAACAAATCTAACACCCCGCCTCTGGACTGCTGCGGTGTCCTCCTGTTATTCGACCTGGTACGGACCCCAAAAACTCGAACAGTGCTCAAGAATATATGGCGTTAGCGTCCTACATGAAGTCTTCTTTACAGGTGAACCACACTTCCCCAAAATTCTGCCAAGAAACCGAAGTCGATCGTTCGCCTTGCCATAATCCTAACATGCTCGTCCATTTCGTACCACTTTTCACCGTTACGCCCAGATATTTAAACGGCGTGACTGTCAAGCAGGACACTACTAATTATGTATCCGAACATTAAGGGTGCCTTTCTCGTACTCATCCGTATTAACTTATATTTTTCTACATTTGGAGCTAGCTGTCATTTGCATCCTCCTACAGTCAACGAGGACACCTTCCCACGTACCACAACATCATCAGCAAACAACTGTAGACTGCTGCTCATCCAGTCCGCCATACAATTTAAGTATATAGAAAATAACGGCGGTCCTGTCGCACTTCTCTGGGGCACTCCTGACGATATCCTTGTCTCTGATAAACGCACGCCGTCGAGGACAACGTAGTAGCTCCTCTTACTTAAGAAGTCTGCGAACCATTCACATACCTGGCAACCTACTCCATACGCTCGTAACGTCGTTAACAATGTGCGGTGGGGCACCGTGTCGAGTGCTTTTCAGAAATGTAGAAATATGGAATATCCTTGTTGCCTTTGATCCATAGTTCGCAGTATATCATGGAGAAAAGGCTAAGCCGAGTTTTTCACAAGCGATACTTTCTAAAACCGTGATGATTCGGCTCTTTGATACTATTCGGAAACTGTGTCAGAGTGAATTTCTTTCAAACTTGTTAGAGTTTCGGTAGTGAGTTTAGTAAAGCCAGTAACTAAATAAAGTGACTCCGAAAATGTTTTTCAATATGATGATTAACATTTTTATCCAAAATTTAGAACAATGGTTCAAATGGCTCTGAGCACTATGGGACTCAACTGCTGAGGTCATTAGTCCCCTAGAACTTAGAACTAGTTAAACCTAACTAACCTAAGGACATCACAAACATCCATGCCCGAGGCAGGATTCGAACCTGCGACCGTAGTGGTCTTGCGGTTCCAGACTGCAGCGCCTTTAACCGCACGGCCACTTCGGCCGGCTTTAGAACAATGACTTAGATGACAGCAGGATGACGTAGCTTACCCCTGCAACTCCCAGGCTTTACACAGATTCTCGACTGTTGCTCATCAGTTTGGAACATTTAACAACATGCGTTAATAGAAAAGACAGGCGCATCTCATCAAAGGATCGTTTAGTGAATGTGGAAGTGAGATACAGGTGATGCTACCCGATGGCAGACGCTATGAGAGAGGTATCGGACATCTCGGGGAAGCTTATGACCAAAAGGTGGATAGCAGGCGTTCTATGACTCAGGCAACATATCTCTCCCACCCACACACATTTTGCCGATTGACCCTAACGGTAAAATCATGGAAATTCAAATTCATGCGAGGACATATCGACAGTCATTCTTCATGGTGCAGGAAAGAGGGGAAACTATTGCGGTACGGAATACTCTTCTTCACACACCATAATGTAACTTACAATGCAGACGTACATATAGAACGAGGCTTCAGACTACTTATTTTGCCCTTTCTCAGGCTTCTTTTGGCATAATTCCTCGCTTTTGTAGCGCTTTGGTTCTTTCAGGGACAGGAATGGGACTTTTACTTTGACATTTTCTCTTTGAAAACAGTGAATTTATCTGTACGTATGTGTCATGATTATACAGGAACGATTCACAAATGCTGTGCTAGAGATATTTACTTGAAAGATAAAAGGGCAACTTTTCGTACATCACGACTGTGAAGGATCAGCCACTGCATTAATTTAGGCACAATACAGCATGAAAATGAACAAGTATGTCAACTATTACAACTACAAAGTGTAAAAGATGTATTTTGCGTGTGATCTGTGTACATTTCCACAGCTTCGACAAAAATGAGACCTTTTGAATAAACAGTGTAAATTACGGAACTTCCTGCCAGATTAAAACTGTTAAGTGGACCTGGGAATCGAACCTAGGGACCCTTGTCTTTAGCAGGCACGTGCTCTACCAACTGACCTACACGAACGACTCGAGTCCCTTTCTCACAGCTCTACTTCCGGCAGTACCTCATCTAAATTATGTTTGCTTTGAGCGATGTGAAAAACTAATTGCAGATCACAAGAACATCGTACGCACACACATGAAAACTGACATAAAACATCTTACGAAGACGAAAACTTGCTTTCGAAACCTAGGGTAGCTACAAAAGTTTATAAAACTTACTGGTAATGATTTTATTGTCATGCGATGCGCAGTAATTCAAAAGTCACATCCTCTCTTCCTTCGAACGCAGAGATGGATAGCGAAGTGAAGTCACAAGTAGAGATCTAAATGCACTGGACGATATTTAGGTGGCAAGCTTCCTGAAGAGAGCGAGAAATACGGGACGTTAACTATCCGCGTTCTCGACTACGACCACATTTTCCGCAGTCTACGCAGCGGGACCAGATGTCTGCCGACAGACTCTGCGCCGGACGGGTGGTGTCGGCGTGTGTTTACTGGCGCGCGCTCAAAGCGGGACACGGCGCGTCACCATAATTAAAGCGGACGGCTTGGCGTGCCGTGCATAAACAAGCGGCGACCTCAACTGACGCGTCCATAATGTGCTAACCGAAGGGTGTCGTATCGAGAAGGCGTCACATAACATTGCATTTATCAGACAACGAACCAGCTATAGAAACAGCGAATGATATAACAGTCGTTAGTCAGCACCTACGTTAGTCAACACCTACGTACGGTACTCAATTTTATCAATGTGGCGCGCCACATTGATTTAACGTCCCTGGCGGCGAACAACTGCACTGTGGCGCGAGGATATAATCGTGTACCATGATGAAAAAGTATCTAATAACGTTACATATCCGTTGTTATCAAAATGCTCGTAGATGTAAAGAAAGTAAATATCCGCCGTTGAACTAACTATTCTATTGTTATCAACGTTTATATAATTTCAAAAATGGCTCTGAGCACTATGGGACTTAACAACTGAGGCCATCAGTCCCCTAGAGCTTAGAACTACTTAAACCTAACTAACCTAAGGACGAGGCAGGATTCGAACCTGCGACCGCAGCGGTCGAGTGGTTTCAGACTGAAGCGCCTAGAACCACTCGCCCACACTGGCCGGCTGTAATTTCATAAGGGCAGAAACATTATATTAGAGGATAGAAGTTACTTACCTAGCTATGGCTGTCTCGTTTTCTGGTGTGTCTTTTCCTGTTTTTGCTTTCCAGTTAATAGGTCCAAGGTTCTTTTTTTCACTAAAAGTCCCTGGAATATTATTGCTTTTTGACATCAGTAGTATTTATTCTTCTACAACACCACTTGTTAAGTAAATGCACTGAGCAACACAACAGAAAGGACTTGATAGTTACATTGACCAATCTCAACAACAACTGAAACTATCATAGCGCATTTGGCGTCTAAAGTTTCTATAAGTGTTACGTACGTAGCTTCCAGATCCTTCTAGAACAGGATGTAGTTCAAATGAGTTTTATTATGACTGTCTTAATTGAAATTACATTCCAGGTTTAATTTACAGGAGCCTAATGTATTCTGAAAATAATTATTTATACGTAGGTTGGAACTTAAATAGTGGCAACATTGCTGTGGAGACACTATGCAATGAAATCTACTATTGTCCCTTAGAGCACACGTTCTTGACGTACCTACCTTACCTCCGAGCAAATGGACTCGCCTGTCGCACGTCACCGGCGTGCGAACAATCGAAGGAAACACAGTCACTTGTGAGCGAGCGCTCTAACGTAACGGTGTCACTATCTTTTTCGAAACAGGAACAACGGAGCTGGATCAAGATTGAATGTGTCAGAGGTCGAACAGCACGACAGTGTCATCAAGGTCTTCAAGAGGCGTGCAGGGAATCGGCATTGCCATACAGAACAGTGCCACGTTGGGTAAAAGCCTTCAACGAAGATCGGCAAACTGTGGCAGACATGCATTGGGCAGGTCGTCCTAGCGTCTCTGAAGAAGAAGTGCATGCGTCATTGGACAGTGATCGACGCCATACGATTCGTAAGCTCGCCCACGAAACAGGATTAGCGCATACGACTGTGCTTCGCGTTCTGAAGGAACGCCTGGGCATGCGAAAAATTGCATCACGATGGGTTCCGCATGTCTTGACGGAAATGCAGAAATGGATGCCTTACGACTCTGCTCAGAGGCAATTGAAGCGCTATGACTTCAGTCTGGAACCGCGCGACCGCTACAGCCGCAGGTTCGAATCCTGCATCGGGCATGGATGTGTGTGATGTCCTTAGGTTAGTTAGGTTTAATTAGTTCTAAGTTCTAGGCGACTGATGACCTCAGAAGTTAAGTCGCATAGTGCTCAGAGCCATTTGAACCATTTGAAGCGCTATGAGTGCGAAGGAGAGGCTTTATTTCGCCGTCTCGTAACACTGAGACATGGACCACATCGTACGAGCCAAAACTGAAACGCCAATCCAAAGAATGGCGTCATTATGGGTTTCCGCGAAAGACGAAAGTGCGTCAGAGCCCCAGTATGGCGAAAGTTATGGTGACTCTCGTATGCGACTGTGATGGTGTTATCCCAACGCATTACGTTCCTCCACGGCAGACCGTCAATGCACAGTATTACTGTTCGGTTTTGAAGCATCACCTGCGACCAGCTATGCGAAAGAAGCGGCGACACTTTCTGAACAACGCACCCACCATTTTGCACGACAATGCGTGGGCGGATACAACGCAATCTGTGGCTGCTCTGATCTGTCGATGGGACTGGGAAGTACTGTACCATCCACCATACTCCCCGGACTTAAGTCCTTGCGACTTTGATTTGATTCCGAAGATGAAGGAACCACTTCGTGGTATTCGCTTCAGAACTGTTCCAGAGATTCGACAGGCAGTAGCCCGTTCCATTCGCACCATCAACAGAACAGGCTCTGCTAACGATATACTACACCTTCCACATCGCTGGCAACGGGTTCTACGCAACACTGGTAAGTACTTTGAAGGACAGTAACAGGTGCGGACATGTAACTCTTTTGTATCGGTTGTGAATAAATAGTTGCTACTATTTGAGTTCAGACTCTCGTTTAAAGTTTTATCCGTCTAATAATTAATGATGAAGGTTGCAAATGTTGACGATAAAAAATTACCATCTTTCTGTCTTTGTACAGGGTGGGGCAAATACAAGTGTCCCAGACCAGCGGATACGATTGGACTTGAATGTATGCATATAACCATACCTCCTGACGCGCACACCACTTCTAGCCCGCCACGTGATCCACACCCGTACTTCCATTTAAAATGACCCGGCATATTTCCATTTCTGTTCTTGCCCAATCTGTGCCCGAGCCTACTTAATGCCCTCGTTGTCGACTGTCGTGAAGTCCTGATCTTCCTTCCCCTTCACACCTCTAACTCTCGTTTAACATATTCCGTAGATGGCGATAAGAGGTAACAACACGCACACTCCTTTTAAGTCTTCCACGTGACTCAGGGCTCACTGAGAACGAGTAAGAGTTTGCAGCTTCTGCTAGCTGTGTAGGATAAATCGTGAAGCAGATTACCCTTCCGTCAAATGAGTCCACTGTAGTAATTTTCAAATTATGTTATTTTGTCATTTATTATTTCTAGTTCTGTTAGGTATACGCAGGTGCAGATGTGAACTCATCATAAAATAGAAGATCGACAGCAATGTTAGACATTTTCTATAGTCAAGGAGACATGTGAAGGCTGTTTAGTTCCTAACGAGTTGCCCGGTAACAAGTACGAATTGGAGACGAATTATATGTGAATGTTATTAGTACAAAGTTTGAGATTGTAGATTGCTTAAATAAACGGTTACTGGCAGATAGATTCCATGCGAAAATGTAAGGAACTGAGAAAAAGGGTAATGTGAACAGGAGATCTTTAGAACAGTCAATAACAACTGTAGTAACGAAAACTATTGGAGAAATGAATTGAAATAAAAATATCCGTAATTATAAGCAGGCATAAATTATAATCGTAAAATACATGGCTTTCTGAACCCTTTTAAAGTAACGGTAGTGCTTCTACTGATCAATTCATACGTTGTTGCTCGACATCCGAACGGCAACAGGCTACCGCAGTCTGTGCGTGATGTAGAGGCAAATCACGAAATGTCCTTATTTGTCCACTGACGAATGGTTGCGTCTATCTATGTAAGCGAACTCGAAAAAGAAACGGTTTTGAAGTTTTGAAAATCCTTGTCAGTTACATCAAGAGCATCTGACTGATGTAAAAAGAAGAGTGTGGTTTGAAATTAGTGCAACACTAATTATTGGACCGTTTTTTTCCCCAGGAATCGTAACTTGTGACGAGTATGTGAACAGTGCAGTGCAACCTTCTTCTTCAGGGAACTAACTATTTACCAAAACACCTACGGCTTCCAGAATGAATTTTCACTCTGCAGCGGACTGTGTGCTGATCTGAAACTTTCTGGTATATTAGAACTGTGCGCTGGACCAGTAATCGAATCTGGGATGTTTTCATTTCGCGGGCAAGTGGTTCTACCGACTGAACTATCCAAACACGACTCACGATTCGTCCTCACAGCTTTACTTCCACCAGTACCTCTCCTCCTGCTTCCAATACCCCATAAAATTTCTCCTGCATAGCTTGCATAACTAGTACTTTCTTCCAGGAGTGCTAGTTACGCAAGGTACGCAGGGGTATGGTAGGCGGGAGGAAAGATACTGGTGGAAGTAGAGCGTGGTGTCTTAAAGGAGAGAGGGGGGCGGGAGGAATTCGAAAGTCGAGTTTGGATAGCTCACTCCGGAGACCACATCCTCGCAAAAAGTAAACAGCCCATATTCGAATCCCAGAACGGCAAACAGTTTTAATTTTGAAATTTCCTGGCAAATTGAAACTGTGTGCCGGACCGAGACTCGAACTCGGGACCTTTGCCTTTCGCGGGCAAGTGCTCTATCAACTGAGCTACTCAAGCACGACTCACGGCCCCTCCTTACAGCTTTAATTCCGCCAGTATCTCGTCTCCTACCTTGCAAACTTCACAGAAGCTCTGCTGCGAACCTTGCAGAACTAGCACTCCTGGAAGAAAGGATATTGCGGAGACATGGCTTAGCCACAGCCTGGGGGATGTTTCTAGAATGAAATTTTCACTCTACAGCGGAGTGTGCGCTGATATGAAACTTCCTGGCAGATTAAAACTGTGTGCCGGACCGAGACTCTAACTCGGGACCTTTGCCTTTCGCGGGCAAGTGCTCTACCAACTGAGCTACCCAAGCACCACGCACGCCCCGTCCTCACAGCTTTAATTCCGCCAGTAGAGCGGAGAGCTTCTGTGAAGCCGGCACGGTAGCTCAGCGTGTTCAGTCAGAGGGTTTAGCTACCATCTGTAATAAAAAAACTGAGTAAACGGGTCAACGAACAACCTGAACGAGTGTCGTCGGACGTCCGCCACGAACAAATTCAACGAACAATATAGAGCAAACTGAGATTAAAAAAAAAAATGGTGGTAGAGCCCTTGCCCGCGAAAGGCAGCGGTCCCGAGTTCGAGTCTCGGTCCGGCACACAGTTTTAATCTGCCAGGAAGTTTCATATCAGGGCACACTCCGCTGTAGAGTGAAAATTTCATTCTAGTTTTAATTTTACCAGGAAATTTCGGACCTGCGATTATCTCAAACAGCACAGTGCAATAGACGACACCACTAGTGCGCTTTTGGCAGTGCTTTTGTTTTTCTTTTTAAATCTGGAATGGATCCAATAAGATCCGCAACCCGCCACAGTCTCCGAGCAGTGGGCTGCAGCGCCGTGTAGTGATGGCAGTCTGCAGCGTGTATACATGGCCACTTTTTCCCGTGCAACGCCGGAAACAGCGTTATCGCGGTACATGAACCGCTCTGCACTTACATCTATGTGATTAATTTGCTAATGAAAGCCTTTCAACGTGTCACCATTCCGACAGTTTGGATGTCCAACTTGCCAAATGTGTATTGGTATTTTGAGAATGACTGTAAAGAATGTGTACAGTGTAGCAAAAGACAGATTGCTACTTACCGTGAAGAGGACACATTAAATTGTAGACGGGCTCAATTAAAAGATACTTACATAAAGATTTAGGCCACAGACTTCATCAGAAAAAGAGAGACACACACCATTCATACACACGTGCACACCGCATGCACACATGACCGCCAACTCCAGCATCCTGGGCTGGAATTCGGTCATGTGTGCATGCAGTGCGCTTGTGTGTCTGAATGGTATGTTTCTCTCTTTTACTGATGAAGGCTGCGGCCGAACTTAACTTGTCCTCTTTACGGTAAGTATCTACCTGTCTCTTTGTACATTGTTAATATTTCTTCCTGGAATTTCCATTCTTTGATTTTGTAAAGAAAGAGTGTAGAGCGTACAGTTGTGTTTGGGTTGTTGGTAGGTACAGGACGGGAATGGAAAGGGTAAAGCACGGTATCGGTACATAGCCTACTCTACTGGAACAATGCCAAGGGGGCCGTCTAGCTTAACGTCTTCATCTGACAGACTTGTCAAGGTCAACAGTGCTACATGACCTTCTAGAGTCATTAGCCTACATGGACACCGAGCCGTCGACTGTGACAAAGTCTGGTATCTGGTAGTCTGCATTTACTTACTGCTTGCCTGCTTTTAGATTAGAACATGCTCGCCGTCAACCAGTTGTCGTCGAGTAGCCGTTCAACCCCCATCTTCCGACCGGAAACCGACGCTCGCCACCTTTTTATGATTAAGCTCCCTGTTAGTAACGTATCCACCTCGAGTTCTGGCACTTTATAAGATTGCGTGTATCCTTCTGTCCCATTTTCCTTTCACTTTCACGAAGACCAAAGACGAATTGGTATTCCAGACTGTTTTTATTGTCCCTGTACACTAAGCTGACAGAAGTCGTGGGATAGCGATATGCGTATATACAGACGCCAGTAGACTAGCATCGCGTACGCAAGGTATAAAAGGGCAATGCATTGACGGAGCTGTCATTATACTCAAGTGATCCGCATCAAAAGTTCTGCGACGCAGTTACGGCCACTTGACAAGAATGAACAACTTTGAATGCCAGACGCGTGGAACATTCCATTTCGGGAATCGTTAGGGAATTCAATATTCCGAGATCCACAGTGTCGAGAATATGCTGAGAATACTAAATTTCAGGTATTACCTCTCACCAAGGACAACGCAGTGGTCGATGGCCTTCACTTAACGACCGAGAGCAGCGGCGTTTGCGTAGAGTTGTCAGTGCTAACAGACAAGCAACATTATGTGAGATAACCGCAGAAACCAATGTGGGACGTACGATGAACGCTTTCGTCAGGACAGTGCGGCGAAATCTGGCGTTAATGGGCTATGGCTAACAGCATGAAAATCGCCTGCAGCGCCTCTCCTGGGCTCATGATCACATCGGTTGGACCCTAGACGACTGGAACACCGTGACCTGGTCAGAAGAGTCCAGATTTCAGTTGGTGAGAGCTGATGGTAGGGTTCGAGTGTGATGTGGACCCTACGAAGCAATGGATGCAAGTTGTCAACAAGACATCGTGCAAGCTTGAGGTGGCTTCATAATGGTGTGGGCTGTGCTGTGTTTACATGACTCCCTTTGAACATCTACGGGACATAATCTGGAGGTCATCTCCTGCACAAAATTCTGCGCCGGCAACATTTTTGCGACTATGGGCGGCTGTAGGAGCAGCAGGGCTCAATATTTCTTCAGGGAACTTCTGACGACTTGTAGAGTCCATGCCACGTCGTATCACTGCACTATGGCTGGCAAAAGGAGGTCCCACACGATATCCGGAGGTATACCATGACTTTTATCACCTCACTGTATTTTGGTACAGTATTTTAATCAGTTGTTCTATCATATTCCCTCTACAGTTTTTCTTGTAATCTTAGACGGTCTTAAGGACTCACAAAAGTTGGTGAAAATGTTGGCCCGTTTCAGAGCTAAGAGTGCCAGTTTCAGGAAAAATACAAGAGCTCTCACTTCACAGAACATAAGAGGAGAGATTTGGAAATTTGTCGCAGGTCAGTGGCGCAGTCTTTTAATTGTGACTAGTTACAGCAACATGTAAATAATCTAATTTTTGGGACAGAGCAATTCATCTTTCTAGGACACAATACTACACGGCACGAACGACATAATGAAGGTATAAAATACAAATAGCAGAGAGCGATTACACTTTTCCTCTAAGTTGTAATCAATTAGTTTCAATTATGGGCCTAGAACCATGAGAAAAATATTAATATTAATCTATAGCAGTGTATTTATCGAGAGGCTACGTATGTGGGCGAAAAGCCGAGAAAGAAGGAACAGGACGCAATGAAATATCTTTACAGAAAAGATTGTGAGCACGAAATTAAAAGCCATGTGTAACAAGATCGGAAAGACATTTGCAGTAAACGCTAAAACTGGTTGATGGGACACCTGCAACGGGAGGCAGGAAGACTGTATTTGGCAATGGAAACTGCTGGAGAAAGTAAGAAATGCAACTTACAGACTGTCAACGAAGCAATGAAAAACAGGTCAGCAGAAGTAAAGGAATTTGTACTTTACCACTGTACGCCCCACGAAAAAAATTATTTCTGATTTCGTTTAAAACTCTTATCCGATTTTTTGTTGGCCAAGTATTTTTGTTTTCTATGTTCGAGACGAAAAGCCAACTCTAACGTGCTTGGTACCTCACAGATGCATGCAGAGGACTCATAGCTCCGTTATGGTAGTGGATACACAACCTGAAAGAATCAACTCCCGTTTTGCCTGGTATCCTTCTAGTCATTGCAGGCGAAGGTACAGAAGTTCTGAGAATTCCTCCCGCACCCTCGTTAAATTTCCGCGAGCCCCGTCTTAATGGCACCCCGGTCGATGAGACGAGATGCTGAAACCCAAGAAAAAGAGAAGGTAGCAGGGGAGCCTCCTCCGCTTCACGCGGGAGTAACAATAATGAGGTGATATATTCGTGCAGTTATTCTTCTTGGTGCTGGAAACGCCGAACGGTGAAAAATGTAACAACATAACATTCGAGGTTGATCTGATCCAAATATTAATTCAGTTTTAAACCACTAACAACTCTCTGATAGGATTACAGAGTACGCAGGCTGTATCATAATTAGTACCGAAAAGTTACACGTCCGGAAGTATACGATAAAAGAAGCAAAAATGTTCCCGTAAACACGTGTTCACGAACGAAGTGTTCGAGAAATAATTGTGAATGTTAGCTTACAAGCCGCCAGTAACTTCAGAAAAAAAATCGCACCGCGAAAGATTTACGGAAATTTGTCACAAAATGCAAAACTGTAAACTTTGGCTGCCGATGGACGAATGTTTGGCGCTGCAGCGCAGTTTCATCGTGCAGCTCTCAAGGATAGTAAACAGGGGACATAATGATACCAGGGCATAAAGTCTTTGCGAATTTTATTCCGTGTACTCAGTTAGACAGTATGGCATGTATTGTACTGTACTGTATGTTAACCGGGGGCATAGAAACGACGGAGAGGCTCCGTCCCCGCCGCAGCCGCAGTGGTCCACAACCCTAGACGACTACCGAAGTCCACTTCACCCCTCCGCCGCCCCACTCCGAACCACTCTTTCAGGGTTATTGTGCGGTTTGGCCCTCGGTGGACCCCCCCCCTCCTCCCACAGGGAACACCTCACACCAGACGAGTGTAGCCCCCATGTTCGCATGGTGGAGTACGCGTACGTGTCTAGCTTGGTTGCACAGGAATCGCCGACACAGTGTAGCTGAGGCGGAATAAGGGGAACCATCCCGTATTCGCCTAGGTAGATGGAAAACCGCCTAAAAACCATCCACAGACTGGCCGGCTAACCGGACTCTATACAAGTCCACCGAGCGGATTCGTGCGGGGACCAGGCACTACTTCTCACTCCGGAAAGCCGTGCGTTAGACGGTAACTATGCCTCGCAACAGTCACGTGAACAGTATACGCCGATGTCAGCACTTGAGAGAGGCCAGTTGGAGCACTCGGGCATCCGCTCGACATTCGAGTTAGTGCCATGCCGTTATTCCACGTTGTTGGTAAGAATGAGTGAACCATGGCCGTACACCGCGTCAAGAAGGAGGTGGTGGACCTAGAGAGACAGGACGTGAGAACCGAGGAATCGTCAGGAAGACACTGAGAACTTCGGATTCGTAATTATCATCGATCCGACGTCCAAATGGTGCTCCAGTGCCAACAAGGAGAATTAATAGCCCGCTCACACAAAGGGGTATGAGCCCACAGTACCCCTTGCGCCGACAAACATTGATCTCTGTACTCCAGCAAGCCAATTTGCAGTGGTATCGGGGACATTCGGCCTGGAATCACAATGACTGGAGTTTTATTCGGTGATGAGTTCCTCTTCAAATTGTGCCCCAGTGACCAGCGAAGACGTGTCTGGGGACGCCCCGGACACTGGTAGGATACCAATCTGACTGCCGCCCACCATACGGCCTGACAAGATTCAACTGGATGGTCTGGACTGCCATTCCATTTCATATCAGGTCGCCTTTGATTGTCATCCACAGCACTCTTATAGCGCAGCTATACATCAACGATATTCTACGCCCCGTTTTATTGCTCTTCATAGGAAACCATCCTGGGCTTACACATCAGCAAGACAACGACCGCCCGCATACGGCGAGAGTTTCTACCACTTGTCTTGGCGCTTTCCAAAGTCTACGTTGGCCAGGAAGGTCGCCGGATCTCTCCCCAGTTGAGAATGTTTGGAAGACTGTGGGCAATGCCCTCCAACCAGCTCTAAATTTTGATTATATAACGCACCAATTGGAAAGAATTTGGTACCGCATCTCTCAGGAGGACATCAACAGTTCTACCAATCAATGCCAAGTCGAATAACTGATTGCATAAGGACCATACGTGGGCACCCTTTCTGGGGTATAAATAATCTATTTGTTTTAAATAATATTATTTATATATTATTACATATATTATATATTTATATATTTACATCTTACTATATATTTTATATAATTTGTTTTCCTATATATGTACATCACATCTGACGATTTTCGCTCCATTCGGATAGTTCTTACGTGGTGTGTCGTTCTTTTGTCTTATAGTGTATTTTCATAAGCGTATAAATTTACTTAAAATGCAAATTTTCGGTTCCCCCCCCCAATAATTGGGCTGAAATTTTATCCATGGCCTACCTTAATATGAACTACAGTACTGCTTCAGCACGTTACATCTCACAGTTACTGTACTCTCGTACCTGTTACCGGAAGCGTTCCACATGTCGTCTTCACATTCCGATTCAATACCGCACTCCTCTCTGGAGCGTGTTATTAGTTCGTTCAGACACCAACGGGTCACCTGTCTAATCCTGACAATTCGACTGTCCAGTTCTTCAACCGTATCAAGTGGCGTGCTTAATACCTCTTAGGTGGCCCAGAATTATCGCAGATCATCTTGGAAGCTGTAATATTTCTGGCATAGTCAGCCATCATATTAGGCTCCAAGAAGCTGTTCCCAGAGCAGTGGAGATGCAAGAAGTATATAGATGACGAAATGTGGTGTGAGGTACCTGTGACAGATGTTAGATTCGGTACCATTCCCGTGAGAAAGACCGCCTGCATAATGCCACTGCTCTGTGATTGGCTGCTGTGTTCGGAGCAAGGGGCCTAAACGTTAAAGTACAGTTATTATTATTAGTTAAACTACTCATTGGAATGACGTCACTTTTTAATATAAATATCTCTCAACAGCTGACTATCAATCAGTCATTTTAGAATCATTAAAAACAATTTAAATCAAAAACAAAAGACTGACGAAATTGCAGACGAAGCACTTCGGAAGCGTTCGGGTCAAGCCTTTTCTGGTATGGCGCGTGAAGTGTTTTGGGCTGTTCGTCACTCTGGATTAGGCAGTCGAGAAGAACAGACATGTTGTCTGCCGTAGGATGTGTTTCCAGTTTTTATTTAAGTTCCTGTTCGTCACTCTGGATTAGGCAGTCGAGATGTACAGTCATGTTGTCCGTGGCAGGATGTGTTTGCCAGTATTCAGTATTAAAAGATTCACTCCGGTAGTCATGAGGCACAGACCCGTGCCACAAACAGTGTAAAGATACATTTTCGTAAACGTTGTGTTTGATCATGTACTTTGCTGTATCAGAATGTGTTGGTTCAAATGGTTCATATGGCTCTGAGCACTATGGGACTCAACTGCTGAGCTCATTAGTCCCCTAGAACTTAGAACTAGTTAAACCTAACTAACCTAAGGACATCACAAACATCCATGCCCGAGGCAGGATTCGAACCTGCGACCGTAGCGGTCTTGCGGTTCCAGACTGCAGCGCCTTTAACCGCACGGCCACTTCGGCCGGCCAGAATGTGTTGTATTAACATCATGTAGTCTTCTCGTGTGGCTATATTAAAATACGCGAGTGGCATCCCAAAGAAGTGATACATTATTTCAGAACAGAACCTCGCTAAAAATTAGTTTCAGCCTCAAGATACAGAACCTACGACCTGCGTGCTGTTTTCTGCGCTGGGGACATCAACTTGAAGAGAGCAGGTTAGTGAACTGTAATAGAATCTTCGTATTCCACACAGTGCAGTGGAAACAACTAGGCGCCTTACGTGTACTGCATGCACAGAACAAATGTGCTCAGTGACACGTCATCTGCAGTAATGCAGAGGAGGTAAAGGGGATGACCGTTATTAACACCAACAATCAATTCATTCTTCCTTTCTTGCATTAAAGCCGAGGTACCGGCCTTGCTCGACTTTTCCATCTTGCATCAGTAGCAAAATATGTCGACGTCCCCTCAAGCAGGCACAACACCATGTGCCGTAGACGAAATTTGAAACTAATTAGACGAGGACTTAAATGAACATTTAACATTTCAAATACACTATAAGACAAAAAGAAGACGATGCATCGTGGAGGAATTATCCGGATGGGTCGGAAACTGGTAGACTTGATGTACATGTACAGACAAACAAATGATTACTGAGAGCGTATGGACCCTTATAGGCAGGGCCCTCCAACCAGCTCGGGATTTTGACGATCTAAAGTGCCAGCTGGACAGAATTTGGCACGATATCCCTTAAGAGAACATCCAACAACTCTGTCAATCAATGCCGAGTAACTGCTTGCATGAGGACCAGAAGTGAGCCAACGATTTAGTGACTTGCTCAGTTCGTGAAGGTCTTTCTCTTGAATAAATAAACCAATTTTTTTAAAAATTATAATCATCTGATTGTACATATATATCACGACTACCGATTTCCGCGCCATTTGGATAATATCTTCGTGGGGCGTCGTTTTTTTGTCTCTTAGATTTAATTTGAGTGATATAATGGAAGACCGCACGTCGAAAACGTGTTGCCCTGGCCTACCTCGATAGAGAGGGTGTTCGACAGTTTTCCTGGTCGGCACGTTGTAGAGACCTCTCACCCACTGAAGACACCTTGTCATTGGTTACCGAGAGACTGGCACGCCGTCTGTCTCCGTGCTGCATCTTTTTGTTTTTGTGTGTGTACATTTGTACTAACAAGGGCAACAGCTCATAGTAAAGTCAGTGGAGGCTCATAAAACACATTCACAAGTATCTCGCAAATGGCTCGTTTTCGGCCCAGTGTTTACTGGAACGATTTAGCTGCCATTATCGTATACTTTCACCTGTGTCAGTTCTGGCTATTACTTACGATATCTAAAGGCAAGCATATGGTGGGAGTCGACCGCCATACCATTCCACAACCTTCTTTCCCCATAGGTGCGTACTCGGAAAACCACAAACTGTAGCATGCAAAAGTTCACACAGAAAACAGGAGGTCAACAGCGCCTTCTCCACAAGCATATTAGAACTCTTAAACATGTCTGCGAAACGGGAACTGTGTAAATCTGAAGAGGCTGAAAAATCAGCCAACCAGTTGAAAATAAAAGTTTACTAGCTCTTGACCTAGATATCGATATTTGTAAAAATATCTTCTTCAGAAGTAGTGGGCCTTGTAACAGCGCTCCAAAGCGACGAGTGAGCTCTTTTAAGGAAGAGACTTAACACTTTAATATTAAAAACAGTTGTAGGACCGGCACAATTTCTTTATTAACTCAAGAAAGGCGCGTTTCGCCCAGGTAGAGCATCACCCTGTTATCCCGCGAGGGTTGGTGACAACAGTCATAGCAGCGAGGAACAAGACCACGCGTACAGGCTCTGAGTATGGCCACAGATCAAAACGGCACCGCATGCCTGTCCGTATTCACACAGAGCATACGTACATGAATAATGAGAGCACGAGCAAAGGATTGGGCTAGTAACAATGACAGACACTAGGCAGCGCTGTAAGCGAGGGATGCACTGTCACTAGCCCAATACTTCACTCGTGTTCTTATTATTCATGTGTAAACTCTGTGTGAATGCGGACGGGCCTCCAGCGCCGTTTTGATGTGGGTCCATATTCAGAGCCTGTACGCGTGGTCCTGTTCTGTGCAGCTCTGACTGTTGTAAGCAGCGCTCATGACATAAGCTGAGGATACCCCACCAGGGCGAAAGGCGTCGTTCTTGAGTTAATAAAGAACATTTTGCAACCTACGACTGTTTCTAGTATTAGCATAATAAGATAGCTATGTCAACACGCCAGGATGGAATGGAATAATTTTTACTTTACACTTTGTCCGGTGGGCATCCAGAAAAAAAACAAAAGAAAACCATGTGAACTCAAAGCTGCTGAACGAATTTCCGAGGAACAACTATTTATCCTCCATCGCAGAAGAGCCTCGGCGTGTTGCTGCACTTTAGGGTACCAATTATATAAGCTCGCTGGTTTCACATGGGCCACGGATTCCAGCTTTTGGGGAAGGCGGCGCGCACAATATCGACGGAGGTAATAACGGGGCCGGGGGTTCCTTTTGTGGGCCGCCCGGCGCAGTATTCAGCGCGCCGGATTCTCCCCGGGCCGTCACATTTTTCTTTTCATTTGTTTGTCTGAGGCGCCGCATCTCTGTCTCAGCCTTCGCGGATAAAGATACGTGCGGCTGCGGGGGCTCATCCGATCCGGACTCCAGGTATTCATTTCTTACGCTGTTCCTCATCACAGCAGCTTCCGCGGACTCTGCGTCAGTAATAAGCCGAAGGATTCGCAATACCGCCGAAAACCAGAGCGGAACAAATACGAGCTGGGAGCCACGATGCAGTGTCGAGTCTGATTTTCGATTTCCTTTTCCTTTTGTCGACGTAAAGAGGAAAGCTAGTGGCAGAAATAGGTGCCCTGCAAATTTTGCGTGTCGGACGAAGAAGCCGCAATAACGAATTGAAAACGTTTGTATTTTCCTGACGAACCTTGTGCTTTTTTGTTTTAAAACCGTATAATTGTGTACAAAAAATGGAATAGGATGTAAGTGCCAAAAATAAAAATTTTCAATATTCAACTAAAAGTGTGTCTTAAATATTGGATGATTATATTAATTTTGTGAAAACATTGTGTATATCAAAATACAAAACATGAAAACAGTTCTTTTATGAAAGTGTATAAAGGGAACAAAACTTACATGGAAAAAGAAGTAAGTGCCATTCTTTTGTTTTCTTGAAAACGCTGTAAGTGCCTTACAAAGTTTGTGAAAAGAATGTAAGTCAAGTGTTTATGTTAAAAAAATATGGTAAGTCTATTGTAGTTTTGAGAACGTTTAATAACTTTACATACAATTTTACTCTTTCAGTGCTAGGAAAATATAAAAAAGGTATAAAATAAAATTTTGTACGGTTTTTTGAAGCAAAGTTGTTTTCCTTCAGTTTATTCCGCTTCTTGTTTCATCGGTAAGTATAAGCCACCTGGAGACCAAAAAATGAATCAGATGTCTAAATTTATTTTGGGTGTCTCAGCTATATACATAATATTTTGACTTTTTATTCACTTTCGAAATTCGTTCTGATACAGTTGATCTTTTTTGACGAAATCAGTTTTATTTTAAAAAATTGGCTCTGAGCACTATGGGACTTAACTTCTGAGGTCATCAGTCCCCTAGAACTTAGAACTACTTAAACCTAAGTAACCTAAGGACATCACACACACCCATGCCCGAGGCAGGATTCGAACCTGCACCGTAGTAGTCGTGCGGCTCCAGACTGTAGCACCTAGAACCCCTCGGCCACTCCAGCCGGCTTTATTTTAAAAACACGTATATATATATATATATATATATATATATATATATATATATATATATATATATATATATGAGAGAAATCAAATGCAAAGTTATCTGCATTTAGAAATCGAAATAAACTTACAATACTGTACTTCTTTCCTCCAAGTAGTCCTATTCCTCATCTTCTTCCTACACCTCCACATTGCAGGCCTCTTCATCTTTGTTCTCCAACAGGGCTATGTAGAAGTCCTTGTCGTCTCCTTTCTCTATGTAATCTATCATTCCCCAAAGATCATTCTTCTTTTCTTGTGAGATTTTGGATTTAGGGTGTATTTTTGGCAAGTCACTCTGTAGCTGAGGCACATACATCATGGCGGTGGCACTTACATCCCTTCCCATCTCAGCCCCACTGGCGCTTGCGCAGTGCTGCTATCTTCGAACTGCTCTTGAAACTAGTAGGAATTTTTCTGGCACTTGGAACCTTTCTCGTTTCATTACGCTTGGCTTACACAACCCCTCACTACAAAAGTCATTTTCTTAATTTTTGGCACTTGCATCTTTTTCCATTGTTTGTACTCAATTTATGTCCTGCAATATTGATGAGAAAACTAATTTTACTGGCGATTATCGACGTAGTATCTTTAACAGTAAGTCTTGTGACGATAAATTATGTAACTCTTTCATAAAACTGACGAAAAAAAAGTTCAAATGGCTCTGAGCACTATGGGACTTAATATCTGTGGTCATCAGTCCCCTAAAACTTAGAACTACTGAAACCTAACTAACCTAAGGACATCACACACATCTATGCCGAGGCAGGATTCAAACCTGCGAACGTAGCGGTCACGCGGTTCCAGACTGAAGCGCCCAGAACCGCACGGCCACACTGGCCGGCAAACTAACGAAAGACGTTATTATTAAGATCAGAATTTTCTTACTATACTGCCAGAATTCATTATTAAATATTGAATTTTCTGTTTTAGCTTCGTGTTAAAAGATATAGATTACTGAAATATTAAAGTCCTGCAATAGAATAACTATTTTTCTCGTTTTATTATGTTATTATTAACAGCTACAACGTACAACCTTTTTTACACCAAGGTTTTCGGTTACTCTTGACCTGTATTAAGTGCATAGTTCCAAATTTTTGATTCATTTGAGTAAGTATAGTGTGTCTCACGTAACGTGAACGTTCTTGATTCTCACAATGTATTACGAAGTCGTTGTTAACGTTTTCGACGAGTGATAGAGAACGAATAGACAAGTACTCTACGGGCCATTAAAATTGCTACACCAAGAAGAAATGCAGATGATAAACGGGTATTCAATGGACAAATATATTATACTTGAGCTGAGTGTGATTACATATTCAGGCAATTTGGGTACATAGATCCTGAGAAATCAGTACCCAGAACAATCACCTCTGGCCGTAATAAAGGCCTTGATACGCCTGGGCATTGATTCAAACAGAGCTCGGTTGGCGTGTACAGGTACAGCTGCCCATGCAGCTTCAACACGATACCACAGTTCATCAAGAGTAGTGACTGGTGTATTGTGACGAGCCAGTTGCTCGGCCACCATTGACCAGACGTTTTCAATTGGTGAGAGATCTGGAGAATGTGCTGGACAGGGCAGCAGTAGAACATTTTCTGTACCCAGAAAGGCCCGTACAGGACCTTCAACATGTGGTCGTGCATTATCCTGCTGAAATGTAGGGTTTGGCAGGGAACGAATGAAGGGTAGAGCCACGGGTCGTAACACATCTGAAATGTAACGTCCACTGTTCAAAGTGCCGTCAATGCGAACAAGAGGTGACCGAGACGTGTAACCAATGTCACCCCATACCATCACGCCGAGTGATACGCCAGTATGGTGATGACGAATGCACGCTTCCAATGTGCGTTCACCGCGATGTCGGCAAACGCGAATGCGACCATCATGATGCCGTAAACAGAACCTGGATTCATTCGAGAAAATGACGTTTTGCCATTCGTGCACCCAGGTTCGTCGTTGAGTACACCATCGCAGGCGCTCCTGTCTGGGACGCAGCGTCAATGTAATCATGGTCTCCGAGCTGATAGTCTATGCTGCTTCAAACGTTGCCGAACTGTTCGTGCAGATGGTTGTTGTCTTGCAAACGTCCCCATCTGTTGACTCAGGGATCGAGACGTGGCTGCACGATCCGTTACACCGAAACGGATAAGATGCCTGTCATCTCGACTGCTAGTGATACGAGGCCGGTGGGATCGAGCACGGCGTTCTGTATTACCCTCCTGAACCCTCCGATTCCATATTCTGCTAACAGGCATTGGATCTCGACCAACGCGAGCAGCAATATCGTGATACTATAAACCGCAATTGCGATAGGCTACAATCCGACCTTTATCAAAGTCGGAAACGTGATGGTACTCATTTCTCCTCCTTACACGAGGCATCACAAAAACGTTTAACCAGGCAACGCTGGTCAACTGCTGTTTGTGTATGAGAAATCGGTTGGAAATTTTCCTCGTGTCAGCGCGTTGTAGGTGACGCAACCGGCGCCAACCTTGTGTAAATGCTCTGAAAAGCTAATCATTTGCATATCACAGCATCTTCTCCCTGTTGGTTAAATTTCGCGTCTGTAGCACGTCATCTTCATGGTGTAGCAATTTTAATGGGCAGTAGTGTATTTTGTTGGTATTTAATACTCTGAGTAAACTTTTATACCGAGATATTGAAGTCATTTCTTTAAATAAAGCATTTAAGTACTTAGCTAAACGGCAATCGAAAGTTCATGAATGTATGAGTTCAACGACGCATAATGACGAGTCAAAAGATTACGAACAGTGTCCAGCGCGAGATGGAATGCCATGTGATACGGCTGCGGGGACCTCAACCACTAAGGAAAGTACAGCGTGGCTGTATTCTAACCTCCGCTGCGTGAGAGGGCCTCCATGAAAGACAAGTGATCGTAGAACAATGACACTTTGTGAAAGCATTTTTAAGGACGTGCGAAAGAGGAATAACGACCCATTGAAAGAAATATATTTTAATATCCTCATGGAATGGTAACATCTGCCGATTGCGTACCATGTTTACGTTCCAAGTTACAAACGTTATTCAATGTGACGACCATCTGCATCCACGACAATCTGGAACTGCACGAGAGCTATCACTCCACAATCGTTCGCAGCACTTTTCGAACGGTGGACCATGGGATGCTCAACTGTCGTGACAGCTTGCGAACTGCTTCAAGATCACACATTGCGTCCAGCGTTCTCAGCCATGGTAACAGCTACTTCTTCAACAATTTGTGGCACGGTTGGCCGTCGACCTCTCCCAGGGACAATTCGCAAATCGCCAGTCAATGCGAACTTCCGAATCGTGATCTTCAACCCTGGTGCAGAAAGACAACCTCTCTGCGTTCCTTTAATGGGTCGATACTCGCGAAGAGCAGCAACACTATTGCAACTGTTTTAATTTCACGAGTAAAGCCCTGCTCACCTTGTCCAGACCCACTTTGGCTGTCTGTTACGGTAATACGCACTGGTGCTTCTGTTTCAACTCTACGTCGCCGTACCAGTACCTGCGTCTAACGGCAAGTTATTACACTAACAACGCAAATCCTGCAGCACACAATCTGAACATCGTTCCTGTAAAGTTGGGTATCCATACGGTAAATAGTTTTCCGTATGGAAAGTATAATTATAACCACCCTGTATATAAATGGAGCAGAGACGAATAGGGACTCACTCTAGCGACGATATGGGTCGTAAATGGAAAAATTAACTGACATTACCTACTTTTCTAGAATGAAATTTTCACTCTACAGCGGAGTGTGCGCTGATATGAAACTTCCTGGCAGATTAAAACTGTGTGCCGGACCGGGACTCGAACTCGGGACCTTTGCCTTTCGCGGGCAAGCGCTCTACCGACTGAGCTACCCAAGCACGACGCACGCCCCGTCCTCACAGCTTTAATTCCGCCAGTACCTCGTCTCCTACCTTCCAAACTTTACAGAAGCCCTCCTGCAGAGTTCGAGTCTCGGTCCGGCACACAGTTTTAATCTGCCAGGAAGTTTCATTGCCTACTTTGACAGAGGCTAAACAGTTATGGTCCAGCACATGAGAACGACCATGTCGGAAACGTTAAGCTTGTCGGCCGTTAGCATGCTACTGTCGAGATCATCTACATCTACATCTACATGGTTACTCTGCAATTCACACTTAAGTGCCTGGCAGAGGGTTCATCGAACCATTTTCATACTACTTCTCTACCATTTCACTCTCGAATGGCGCGTGGGAAAAAGGAACACTTTAATCTTTCCGTTCGAGCTCTGATTTCTCTTATTTTTGTTGATGATCATTTCTCCATACGTAGGTGGGTGTCAACAAAATATTTTCGCATTTGGAAGAGAAAGTTGGTGATTGAAATTTCGTAAATAGGTCTCGTCGCAAAGAAAACCGCCTTTGTTTCAGTGACTGCCACCCCAACTCACATCAGCGACACTCTCGCCTCCATAGCACGATAACACGAAACGAGCTTCCCTTCTTCGCACTTTTTCGATGTCCTCCGTCAATTCTACCTGGTAAGGATCCCACACCGCGCAGCAATATTCCAGCAGTGGACGGACAAGTGTAATGTAGGCTGTCCCTTTAGTGGGTTTGTTGCACTTCTAAGTGTTCTGGCAACAGAGCGCAGTCTTTGTATCACCCTCCTCACAATATTGTCTATGTGGTCTTTCCTATTTAAATTGCTCGGCCTTGTAATTCCTAGGTATTTAGTCGAATTGACAGCCCTTAGATTTGTGAGATTTATCGTATACCCAAAATTTATCGGATTTCTTTTAGTACCTACGTGGATGACCTCGCGCTTTTCTTTGTTTAGTGCCAATTGCCACTTTTCGCACCATACAGAAATTCTCTGTAGATCATTTTGTAATTGGAATTGATTGTCTGATGATTTTACTAGACGGTAAATAACAGCTTCATCAGCAAACAATGTAAGGAGGCTGCTCAGATTATCACCTAGATCATTTACGTAAATTAGGAACAGCAGAGGGTCAATGACACTACCTTGCGGAACGCCAGATATCCCTTCTGTTCTACTCGATGATTTACCGTCGATCACTACGAACTATGACCTCTCTGAGAGGAAATCACGAATCCAGTGACACAACTGAGACGATACTCCATATGCACGCAATTTGATTAATAGTCGCTTGTGAGGAACGGAATCAAAAGCCTTCTGGAAATCTAGGACTATGGAATCGATCTGAGATCCCTTGTCGACAGCACTCATTGCTTCATGCGACTAAAGAGCCAGCTGCGTTGCACACGAACGATGTTTTCTGAATCCGTGTTGGTTATGTATCAGTAAGTCATTTTCTTCAAGGTGGTTCATAATGTTCGAGTACAGTATATGCTCCAAAATCCTACTGCAAATTGAGGTCAGTGATATGGGTCTGCAGCGCGGAGTGGCCGCGCGGTTAGAGGCGCCATGTCACTGACAGCGCGGCCCCTCCCGCCGGAGGTTCGAGTCCTCCCTCGGGCATGGGTGTGTGTGTTGTTCTTAGCATAGGTTTGTTTAAGTACTGTGTAAGTCTAGGGACCGATGACCTCTGCAGTTTGGTCCCTTAAGAACTCACACACATTTGAGTTTTGATATGGGTTTGTAATTCAATGAGTTACTCCCATTTCTTTTCTTAAATATTGGTGTGACCTATGCTACTTTCCATTCTTTAGGAACAGACCTTTCGTCAAGTGATCGTCTGTATATGATTGCTAAGAAAGGCGCTATTGTGTTTGCATACTCTGAAAGGAATCCAATTGGTATACCGTCTGGACCGGAAGACTTGCCTTTCTTAAGTGATTTGAGTTGTTTCGCAACACCTAAGATATCTACTTTTATGTCTCTCATGATAACAGCTGTTCTGGTTTCGAATTCTGGAATATTTACTTCGTCATTACATATGTAGAAAATGTTTGAATTACGGTGAAACTACGAATAGGCGACAAGGTGTTCGACACCCGCGCCTCATTACAGAATGTGGAGGTCGGAGGTTTGCCGCTCTGTAAATTAGAACAGGTGGCGATCTGTGGGAGATCTGACAACAGAGTACACTCAGTACATTGTAGGGGCAGGCACAAGTGTTTTGAAGCACACCGTATGTGTAACGTGAGGCTCTGCTGCAGATGATCCCTACGGGCGCCCATGTTAACCCAACGACGTCGTGAGTCACGATTGCAGTGCGCACCAGAACGTAAAGTGTGGACCTTCGCTCACTGGGACGGTGTCGACTGGTCGGATGATTCACGTCTCTTGTTACACTAGGCTGATGGTCGTATCTGGATACGGCTGCGGCCGGCCGGGTGGCCGCGCGGTTCTAGGCGCTACAGTCTGGAACCGCGCGACCGCTACGGTCGCAGGTTCGAATCCTGCCTGGGGCTTGGATGTGTGTGATGTCCTTAGGTTAGTTAGGTTTAAGTAGTTCTAAGTTCTAGGGGACTGATGACCTCAGAAGTTGAGTCCCATAGTGCTCAGAGCCATTTGAACCATTTGATACGGCTGCTCGAGACACGCACCGCGGCACGGATGCAGGCGAGTAGGGCGGAGAACATTCAGCTGCACTTCCATCGGACCTTTGGTGGTAAACAAAGACATCATGACCGCTGTGGACCACGTGAACATTATTGCGGATCACATGCATACAGAGTTACACTCTGTCAAAACTACGGTATTTCGAAACAATAGGTACTCAGAGTGGCAGATTCAACGTGCTCTCCGCCCAACCACTACAGCACAACCTGTGGAGATGGATGAAATCACGAGGGAGGAGGTAGGCACTGCGTTTATTTCATATACAGGCGCACTATCGGGGAAAATCGCCCGCATTTTGAAGAAACGCCGAGTCGGAACTATGTTTTGTGCTCCGAATAAAACTCGTGCACTGGTGGGGAGCGCCAAAGATGACCTTGGTTTGAGGAAGGCCGGCGTGTACCAGATTCCGTGTCAGTGTGGCAAGTCGTACATTGGTCAGACGATGCGTACCGTCGAGGATCGATGCCGTGAACACCTGAGGCACACTCGACTGATGTATCCGAGCAAGTCGGCGTTCGCTGAACATTGTTTGTCGAAAAATCACGCTATGGAGTATGAACGCACGAGGATTCTGGTACAGACGTCGAGATACTGGGACAGCGTTGTTAGAGAGGCCATGGAAATTCGCACCAATGACGATCTCATAAACCGTGACTGTGGCTATAATCTTAGCAAGGCGTGGGAACCAGCGATTGGGTTAATCAAGAGTAAATCGAGCAAACGTATAGTTGTGACGACCACGGCGGACAGAGCCATCACACCGACGTCATCTCAGACGCCGTCGCAATCTGTTCCACCGCGCGACCGGGGCGCGGACGGCGGAGTGAGCGCGCCGCGGGTGGAGGGTATTTAAATCGGCCGCCGCAGCAACATTAACAATTTCAATTTTGCTGTAAATAGTGTTAATTTTTAATTAACGTACACAAGGATAGCTATGTAGAACAAAAATGTTCTGCAGGATACATGGCCCTTCATACATCATCACTCCGTTTCTACGCGGCTTATAACTTGTGGTTTCTAGGGGAACCTAGTAAGACACTGATTGTAGACGCAAACAAAGTGATCTAAATGCCCAATATGTATGCAACACACCTGAGGTATAGGTAACACAGATAGGATCTTAGGTGACAAAGTCTACTGGGAAAACTAGGATAGTCTACTCTTACTTGTGGTAGCGTACGGTAGCCTACAGTAGTTTTATAACTCTGCCTGCATACCTGCATGCTTGGCGTCTTTCCCAATGGCGATGGCATCTTACAGCAGGATAACTGACAGTATCACTCAGTCAGAATCGTGTTAAAGTGGTGTGAGGAATATGACAGTGAACTTATGAGGATGTCTTGCCACCAAATTCGCCTGATCTGAAAGCGATAGGAGACATTTGCGATGATATCGGAAGCCAGGTCATTCCCCACAAATCACTAGCCCGTTATTTACGTTAATATGCGTCACCTGTGAGTAGACATCTGGTACCATAGATTTCTGGAAACCTGCCGAGGACATGTGGAATCCATCTCTCTCTTTCCAAGCATTTATCCCGACTGGCGGGGTCTGCTTTGTAAATGCGTATTTGGCATGGCTAATGGCTCTAAGCACTATGGGACTTAACTTCTGAGGTCATTAGTCCCGTAGAACTTAGAACTACTTAAACCTAACTAACCTAAGGACATTACACTCATCCATGGCCGAGGCAGGATTCGAACCTGCGACCGTAGCGCTCGCGCGGTTCCAGACTGAAGCGCCTAGAACCGCTCGGCCACACCAGCCGGCTGGCATGGTTAACTTTGAAGGGGTGGCCGGATGCTCTTCCTGTCGCCACCCCATACCCCCCGGGACACAAACAATGTACCCCAGCTGTGTGTGTCGAGTGTAAATCATGAAATAGTGCGAACATGTTTCAAATGTCTGCGAGTCGTGTAACTGGGGCGGGATGGGGGGACCAGCCCGGTATTCACTTAGCGGTATGTGGAAAACCGCCTCAAAACCACATCCAGGCTGGTCGGCACACCGGCCCTCGTCGTTAATCCGCCGGACGAATTCGATCCGGGGCCGGCGCGCCTACCCGAGTCAAGGAAGCAGAGCGTTAGCGTTCTCGGCAACCCCGTCGGGTGACTAGTGGAATCCACGCCACGCATTATCTCTGTTGTGTTGAATTCCAGACTGGGATCAAAGCTTCGTTAAGTAGGCAGTCATATTGTTCTGGCTTTAAGGTTTGTTAATGTTTGTCTTGAGGCTTCTCGCTCGCTATATCGGGGGAAAATGTTGGAAATGTGAAGAGCAAGATAGCCGTCTCAGCTACTGTTCCGTTATTCTACTAACACTACCATCCCCAATAGAAATGAAACCGTCCTGTCAGTGCACTCGTGGCTTCATCTATTAAAGACTACTATAGGAAAATGTTCATAGTAATTGCATTAAAACCAACGCAGTCGCTTTTTTTCCAAGACATATAAAACCTGTTGGTATTACCACTCAGAAAATGACTTGTTTGTGTGCCGAGGCGTTTCTCCAATTAAACGGCACCCCTCTTGAGATATGCTGACGGTGAAAGGCTATCTCTAGGGGGCTGGTGGTTGTGGGGGGGGGGGGGGGGGGGGAGGAGGGGAAGGACCATTACGTAAAGCAACCGAAGAGCCCTGGAGGTCTACAGGTCTCATTGAAACTCACTGGCTACACCAGGTCTGCCCAGTTCGGTCCCCTGCTGTGAAGCTTCTTTGCTTCACTCCACAGACGGACAGCGCATTCCGGAGAGTTTATACTATGGAGGTTTTTCTAGTAATGATTGGAATCTTTTTAGGTGGAGTCTGACATACCGTAAACCCTTATATCACGCCAGCAAGTTGCCCAGAAAAGGAATACCTGCATACATTTCAAAGATGTAACGAGTATTGGTGACTGAGGATAGAGTACTGAATCGATCTTTATATACTGAGTATAGAGTGCACAATGCATTTGCATGTGTTGTGTATGTCACTGCAAGAAACATATAACAATCAAATTTGTTATCTCATTTGACATATCTCCATCGCTGGAGACATCCCCAGTTAATTCGTAAATGAGTTAATAATAAATAAGTTTGACGCCCAAATATTGGTTCACCCCCACTCTGCTCTACTGTATGCGTCCAAACGGGAGCGGGCGCCCAACTGCCTTTCCCTATTCTGATGTAACGCCGCCACTTCACATAGCTTATCGTCTATCGGCAGTAAGAACGGCCACCATTGATATGGAGTACATAGTCGCAAAAGTGGTAGCACTAAACAAATGGCAAAAGGGAAACAATTCGACAGCAAAGAAGAAGGAAAACTTATTAGGACTGTGACAGTAGTATTACCATCGAAAACTGTTCCATATTTCAAACTGTTCACAAGACTTCACGGTTTTTTAAATGGTTCAAATGGCTCTGAGCACTATGGGACTTAACATCTGAGGTCATCAGTCCCCTAGAACTTAGAACTACTTAAACCTAACTAACCTAAGGACATCACACGGACCCGCCCCCCCCCCCCCGGCCCCTCCCCGCCCAGGGAACGTCTCACATCAGACGAGTGTAACCCCTATGTTTGCGTGGTAGAGTAATGGTGGTGTGCGCGTACGTGGAGAACTTGTTTGCTCAGAAGTCGTCGACATAGTGTAGCTGAGGTGGAAAAAGGGGAACCAGCCCGCATTCGCCGAGGCAGATGGAAAACCGCCTAAAAACCACCCACAGACTGGCCAGCTCATCGGAACTCGACACAAGTCCGCCGGGTGGATTCGTGCCGGGAACCAGGCGCTACTTCCTAATCCGGAAAGCTGTGCGTTAGACCGCACGGTTAACTGTACCGTAATCTTTACATCATGTTCCTAGTTCAGATTATTGTCATGTGTTTGATACGTGCTGTTGCTCATCTAAAACGGAATGAGCTCGTAAGTAGAAAAAGAAAATGTAACACACTTCGATCATTCCTTCTATATATGCCTAAAGAAGTAAAAGGAGGCGTCTTTTAAGTTCCCAATACTACCAGAAATACTGTATTCACATTCCAGATATCAAATTACGAATTTCTTAAACGTTAGATAAGTTCTCCCCCAGTTTGGGGAAATACGGCTGGTTACTACAAACCTTCACGCACGGCTCAGTCACGTCAGACTGTCCTTGTGTACCGGAGAGTCACAAAACCGTTCTCCGCAAACAGCCAGAGGGGAAGGACACAGTGCAGCTGCCGGCTGGCGTCTGCAACAACGGGGCTGACAGACCGCTTTGTGCCGGCAGCTTCTGCCGGCTGGAAACGCGCGACTGTCGCCCAGTGGCTGCCTGAAACGCCCCTCTTCAGCCTTCCACTTGTTCCACGATGTAGAATCCAGAATCAGAGTTTTTACAGGGCACGAATGTGCTGCAACGGATATGCTATCGTAAGAAAAAGACGTATCGGTTTCTCACACCGTAGTACTGGAAGAACGCTCCATACTTAACCATCATATACAACCGTTCGTCGGCGAAAGATCCGTACCCAAAGACTGGAAAGTTGCACCAATATTCAGGAAAGGTAGTAGGAGTAATCCACTAAATCACAGGCCCGTACCGTTATCGTCGACATGCAGCAGGATTTTAGAAGATATATTGTGTTTGAACATTATGAATTACCTCGAAGAAAACGGTCTACCGACACACAGTCAACATGGGTTTAGAAAATATCGTTCCTGTGAAACACAACAAGCTCTTTATTCATATGAATTGTTGAGTGCTATTGACAAGGGATTTCAGATCGATTCCGTGTTTCTGGGTTTCCGGAAGGCTTTCGACACTGTACCACACAAGCGGCTCGTAGTGAAATTGCGTGCTTAAGGAATATCGTCTCAATTATGTGACTGGATTTGTGATGATTTCCTGTCAGAGAGGTCACAGTTCGTAGTAAAACAGAAGTGATTTCTGGCGTTCCCCTAGGTAGTAATTTAGGCCCTTTGCTGTTCCTTATCTATATAAACGATTTGGGAGACAATCTGAGCAGCCGTCTTTGGTTGTTTGCAGATGACGCTGTCGTTTATCGACTAATAAAGTCATCAGAAGATCGAAAGAAACTGAAAAACGATTTAGAAAAGATACCTGAATGGTACGAAAAGTGGCAGTTGACCCTAAATAATGAAAAGTGTGAGGTCATTCACATGAGTGCTAAAAGGAACTCGTTAAACTCCGGTTACACGATAAATCAGTCTAATCTAAAAGCCGTAAATTCAACAAAATATCTAGGTATTACAATTATGAAAAACTTTAATTGGAAGGAACACATAGAAAAAGTTGTGGGGTAGGCTAACCAAAGACTGCGTTTTATTGGTAGGACACTTAGAAAATGTAACAGGCCTACTAAGGAAACTGCCTACACTACGCTTGTCCGTCCTCTTTTAGAATACTGCAGCACGGTGTGGGATCCTTACCAGATAGGATTGACGGAGTACATCCAAAAAGTTCGAAGAAGGGCAGCACGTTTTGTATTATCCCGAGATATGGGAGAGAGTGTCACAGAAATGATACAGGATTTGGGCTGGACATCATTAAAAGAAATGCGTTTTTCGTTGTCACGGAATCTTCTCATGAAATTCCAATCACCAACTTTCTCCTCCGAATGCGAAAATATTTTGTTAACAGCGACCTACATAGGGAGGAACGATCACCACGATAAAATAAGGGAAATCAGAACTCGTGCGGAAAGATATAGGTGTTCATTCTTTCCGCGCGCTATACGAGATTGGAATAATAGAGAATTGTGAAGGTGGTTCGATGAACCCTCTGCCAGGCACTTAAATGTGATTTGCAGAGTATCCATGTAGATGTAGATGTAGATGAACGCATTTCCCGAATATCCAGAGGCCATCTTGATATCATTGTTAACCTCAAAATTTTGAAATGGGAGGCTTCTGTCACTCATTCTTTCTAGGGGGATAGACGCTATATGAATAGATTATAGTGATGACAGTCTAGACGGAGAACATATAATTATGATATTCCATAACAGTCAGAAGTAAAGGTGTGGGACTTGAATGGCTGCGAAGGTGTGGAATGGATTAGTAACAATGAGTAATTTCATTTGGAGTTTTGTGGACTGGTACGTGATACTTCCTGATTAATAAAGGTAAGATTACTCGTGACGGCTTGAAGAACGTTTGTAACTGGCTTTGGCGGTCCGATGCGAGGATATTGCCATACATTTTCAACTTATTCATGTTGTATATAGATTTCCTGCAACAACACTTTCCATTTTCCAGTGAGAGAGGACTTTGTCACGAAAGCTAATCATACTTTTCCAGTGAGACGGGACTCTACATCTACATCTATATTTAAATCAACGTGATTACTCTGAATTTCACAATAAAGTAGCTGGCAGAGGGTTTAATGAACGATCTTCAAGCTGTTTCTCTACCGTTCCACTCTCGAACGGCGCGCGGTAAAAACGAGCACTTAAATTTTTCTGTGCGAGTCCTGACTTCTCTTATTCTATCGTGATGATCGTTTCTCCCTATGTAGGTGGGTGCCAACAGAATGTTTTCGCAATCGGAGGAGAAAACTGCTGACTGAAATTTCACTAGAAGGTCCCCTCGCAACCAAAAACGCCTTTGTTTTAATGACTGGCACTCCATTTAACTTATTATGCCTGTGGCACTATCTCCTCTGTTTCGCGATAATACGAAACGAGCTGCACTTCTTTGAACTTTTTCGATGTCATCCGTCAGTCCCACCTGATGGAGATCCTATACAGCACAGCAATACTCCAGGATAGATCGGACAAGCTTGGTGTAAGCAGTCTCTTTAGTAGACCTGTTGCACCTTCTAAATGTTCTGCCAATGAATCGGAATCTTTGGGTTGCTCTACCCACAACATTATCTATATGATGTTTCTAATTTAGGTTATTTGTAATTGTAGTCCCTAAGTATTTAGTTGAATTAACAGCCATCAAATTTGCGTAACTTATCGGGTAATCGAAATTTAACGGATTTCTTTTAGTACTCGAATACCTTCACGCTTTTCTTTATTCACGGTCAATTGCCACTTTTCGCACCATACAGATATCTTATCTAAATCATTTTGCAATTCGTTTTGGTTATCTGATGATTTTACAGGACGATAAATGACAGCATCAACTGCAAGCAATCTGAGGTCTACTCAGATTGTCTCGTATGTCGTTAATATAGATCAGGGCCTATAACACTTCGTTGGGGAGCACCGAATATTATTTCTGTTTTACTCAATGACTTTCCGTCTAGTACTATGAGTTGTGACCTTTCTGACAAAAAATCACGGATCCAGTCGCACAACTGAGGCGATATTCCACAGGCTCGCACTTTGGTTAGAAGACGCTTGTGTGGAACGGTGTCGAAATCCCTCTGGAAACCTAAAAATATGGAATCAATGTGACATCCCCTGTCGATAGCACCCATTACTTCATGAGTATAAAGAGCTAGTTGTGTTTCACAAGAACGATATTTTCTGAATCCGTGGTTACTATGTGTCAATAAATCGTTTTCTTCGGGATAATTAATTACGTTCGACCACAGTATATGTTCCAAAATCCTACCGCAAATCGACGTTGATGATATGGGCCTGTAATTCAGCGGATTACTCGTATTTCCCTTTTTGGGTATTGGTGAGACTTGACCAACTTTCCAGTCTCAAGGTACGGATATTTCTGTGAGCGAGCGGTTGTATATAATTGCTACAACCTACGATTCTAGCCATGAGTGAGTTACCACATAAATCTAACGTTTTTAGGGTGACGAATCGGTACTGCCGACCACTTCTATTGCTGCAAAATTATAGGAAAGGAAGAACGCAAGTGTACAGATTAAAACTAAGAACAATCACGTTTTCTCATTTGATGCTTACTGGTTTCTCGTACAACAACACAAAATAAGGAAGGAACGTAAGGGTTTCTAACGTCTCGTCGACAACGACGTCATTACAGACGTATGACTGGCTTAGCTGGGATTGAGTAAGGCGTGATCTTGTCTAACGAACTGTCCCGGCATTCGACTAAAGTGATTCAATAACACTACGAATAATCTAATCGTGATGGACGAATGCTCAATTGAATCTTCTTCTCCATGAATACAAAGCACGAGAACAGGAAAAGAGAACTGAATAAAGCCTGAACTGCTTAGTAGTCAGTGACAGAACTTTTGAATGTTTGTTTCAAACTATTGAAAATTACTCTGTTGTTCATAAATTAATGAATACAATTATAATTTTTTTAAGAAATCTGCTGTATCACTTGTTAATTATTGCTTCTTATCACCTGATGACATAAGTTCCATTTTGAGGAAACACCCTGTTCTATCCTGTTAGGAAACGCTAAATTAAATATATTTGTATAGGTCGTATATTATTGACACACAAAATTCCTTAAGTTTTAAGAATGAATTTTGTTTCAATATGGTATAAAATGAGTATATAAAAACTGCATAGTCAACTATTAACTCATGCTATGAGGCACTGGAATACGATTACTAGTTGCAGAGAGACTGTTTGTTCCACTTTGTCTCTCTGTCTCTCAAGTGTCACCGCGACCGTAATCCTATGCACTACTTGAAGCAATTCTGACAAATTTGGGAAGTTTACTAAGAAACAGTGGATGCGAATGGAATCTGGTCTGCTGATCAATGACCACCAGCCACCAGCTTCTAAAATTTGGAAGACTAAATTTGGAAATATGTGCAGGTGGTTTTGAACAGCTTAGCAGGTAGTTCCGGACTTCTTCACACAGCAGGACTCAAGTGTTTTACCAACGGAATATCTTCAACATGTTGCGTCGTTGGTAAGATTACCTCAATGCTTGCGAGGATTTTTTCTGATTGGAAATCCGACTCTGGTCTGTACGGTCTTCGAACGGAAACTTTTTGATCGACCATTGTGAAATAAATGTAACTCACATAAATACAGTGTGATAATAATTGTCGTTTTTTTATAAATGTAACATTAAACAAGGCAGCAGGGTTACTCCACACGTGTTGATAGTTTATAATGGAAGACACGAGTGCATAAGCCCGTTAGCAGTTATATCACAAGTTATATCAAAAAATGTTGTCGAATCTCCAGACGAGAACATAACAGAAATGACAGATTACGAGAAGTTATAGGAGAAAAAGAGACTATTCTCGATGCCACAGACGGAAAAAAATATTAACTTGGTGTGGCCAACTCCAACGACTGGATGATAATCGATGACCAAGAAGAATCTATGAATGGACATCAACTGAGCGAAGAAAACGTGGAAGTCCACCTAGAAATCAATAGAAAGTGTTAATAGATGTGGTGAATTCAAGGGTCCTTCAGGAAGAAGATATGACAGGCGGGAAACTGTGGAAGTTGACAAGCGAATTATAAAAAAAAAAGGAAGTTGCGGTACTGTTCCTTTTTTTAAATTTAAACGTCTTAAAACATTTTAAAGCTTTTTTCGTCGGAGGTACTGGTACGGCGTTTCGGCGTGTACCGTCACAGTACGAGCATTGAATAATTATTGTAGTTGTGAATTGCTCGGTTAAATGCGGTTTTTATAAGTATGTTCTTTGTGTTCTTAAGTGAAACTGTGAATACTCGATTAAAAATGTTTTCTGAGTGCTACGTACAGTTATTGTATGCACCTGATATACAGTTGTACAGATAGTCCGAAGACAGTCAGGTTTTCACGGGAACCGATTGTCAAAATAAAATTAAATACAACGGTGTATAGCATGATGCAGCGCACAACCGATTTCATTTAACTTGCACCAAATTTCGCACTTTTTTTCTGCACTAGGGATCAGGCAGTTTACAACTAAGAATTGATTTGCTGTACACGTGGTTTTGACTGACCCAATTCGTCATGCACTTGAGACACAGTTGTTCACGAGAACTGTCCAAGTGATTATCTGGTCTTGCTAACTTTCAACAAGATATCCTGCATGCAGCGCTGGATTTTACAGTGCACATTCAGTTATGGACGAAAAAATTACCCCAGTGGACGCACCACTTGATGTCAAAGACCCCGCAATATATCATTCGCTAACCGGGAGCAATTTGAGACACAAATTAAATTTACATATACATCACAGACTGCTTCATTAATGTGCGCAGAAATTATGTTAATATTACAACAATATTTATGGTTCATTACAATTGCATGACATGGAAATGGAAGGAGTGAATTTATGTAGAACATAAAGTTGTTCAATAACGCGCATTTTGAATGAACTAGAGCGTTCAAAGAATACACTACGAGGTGCGGCTAGAAAAAAACCGGACTGATGCTGGAAAAAACATTTATTTACAATTATTTACAATTTCATGTTATCTCCTTCAATGTACTCTCCTCCTCGGTCTCTACACCGCTCCATACGAAGTTTCCACTGTTCATAGCAATGCTGCAGATCATTTTCGGTAAGTCCATACATTACTTCCGTCGCTTTTTCTTTTACTGCTTCAACAGTCTCAAATCTAGTTCCTTTCAAAGCTGACTTGACTTTAGGGAAAAGAAAAAAGTCACAGGGGGCCAAATCAGGTGAGTAGGGTGGATGATCTAAGATGGGAATGTTGTGTTTTGCCAAAAACGTCTTCACTGACAACGCACTGTGAGCTGGGGCATTGTCTTGGTGAAGGATCCATGACTTTTTTCTCCACAAATCGTTCCGTTTTCTCCGTACTCGCTCACGTAGGGTAGCCAGGACGCTAATGTAGTAATGCTGATTCACTGTTTGTCCCTCTGGTACCCAATCAATGTGCACAATCCCTTTGATGTCAAAAAAAAAACAATCATCATTGCCTTGAATTTCGATTTTGACATTCGTGCTTTTTTTTGTCGTGGAGAACCAGGAGTTTTCCAATGCATCGATTGGCGTTTAGTTTCGGGATCGTAAGTAAAAAACCACGATTCATCGCAAGTAATAACATTTTGTAAGAAGGTGGGCTCACTTTCAATGTTTTCCAGGATGTCAGAACAAATCATTCTTCGGCGTTCCTTCTGTTCAATTGTGAGACACTTTGGAACCATTTTTGAACACACTTTGTTCATGTTGAAACTTTCATGAAGATTCTGCCTAACACTTTCCTTGTCAACTCCGTTAACTCAGACACTGCTCTGATTGTTAAACGACGATCTTGTCGAACAAGTTTACCGATTTTTTCAATGTTTGCATCAGTTTTTGCTGACAATGGTCTGCCAGTGCGAGTGTCATCACTGGTGTCTTCGCGGCCATCTTTAAATCGTTTAGACCACTCAAACACTTGTGTTCGCGATAAACAATCATCGCCGTACACTTGTTGTAACATTACAAACGTTTCACTTGCAGATTTTCCTAGTTTGAAACAAAATTTGATGTTAACACGCTGTTCTTTCTGTACACTCAACATTTTCCGACGCACAGACAAAACGTCAACTACTTAAAACAGACACCACGGGCAGACTGAGTGCAGGAGGCAGATGAAACTCGAGCAGTAGGCGGAGCGAGAGTCACGTGACAGGCCACGCGACTTTCAGCCTTATTGAATTCGTTTTATTGTTTCACCAGTACTAGTCCGGTTTTTTTCTAGCCACACCTCGTATATCCTCAGTTGAGGATTTTACAGTATGCTTTGTTTTCTTTTTTATATTTATAGCGTTTACGATCGTTGAAATATGCGTGCACCGATGGTAATAATGTTATGCTTACAATAAATCTAATTAACTTGGCCTAATACTCAGAAACGCTAAATTTGTTTTTACATCCACTCACACTGCAGTCTGTGCATATTCAGTAGAAGACGTTTTCAGCGATGTTTGTGTAATACTGTGCGAGGGATTCGTAATCAGTTGTAATTAATAAGCAGTATCGAAATATATTATGAACAATAGTCCAGGACGTCATATCGCTCCGAAGTTCGATAACGATAGGAAGAGTTAGACTTTACATTACTTTTTCTTTCGTTAGATAGTAATAATCACCTAAAATTGTTGTACTACCATCATACAAAACATTTAAAAAATAAAAGTGTGAATGCATTCAAATATAAAAATAATTCATATTAACACAGTGTAATTGTCTTGTTTATAATTGTAGCAGCTGACAAGTCATGAGGGTTGTTCCAGGTGTGTTGATGGATTGCACTGGGAGATTACAAGAATACACGAGTAGTTATATCGCAACTTATCCAATTAAACGTGCAAATAAATCAATAAACGTCGTGTAGTCTTCAGCCAGATAGAAGCTATTCTTTGATTTGACTTCACTTTGGTGGCTTACGTATCAGTTTAGCTGCATATTTTACCAGTCTACTTCTTCACTGCTCAATACAATTAGAGGATCACTTATTTGAAACCAGTAATTATCTCCTAGTGCGACGCAGGAGTTTGAAATTTGGCTCACTTCCCCTGTAAATATGAGAAACATAGAAGTAGATATCCTCGGAGTAACGAAGCAGCTTAAATCACTTAATAAAGGCAAGGCCTCCGGTCCAGATTGTATACCAGTCAGGTTCCTCTCAGAGTATGCTGATAAAGTAGCTCCATATTTAGTAATTATATACCACCACTCGCTCACAGAAAGATACGCACCTAAAGACTGGAAAGTTGCTCAAGTCACACCAATACCCAAAAAGGGAACTAGGAGTAATCCGCTAAATTATAGGCCTATATCACTAACGTCGATTTGCAGTAGGGTTTTGGAACATATACTGTATTAGAACATTATGAAGTACCTCGAAGAAAACGATTTATAGACACATTGTCAGCAAGGATTCAGAAAATATTCTCCTTGTGAAACACAACTAGTTGGTTCAAATGGCTCTGAGCACTATGGGACTTAACATCTGTGGTCATCAGTCCCCTAGAACTTAGAACTACTTAAACCTAACTAACCTAAGTACATCACACAACACACAGTCATCACGAGGCAGAGAAAAAAACACAACTAGTTCTTTATACTCATGAAGTAATAATTGCTATCGACAGGGGATGTCAAATTGATTCCATATTTTTAGATTTCCAGAAGACTTTCGACACCGTTTCTCACAAGCGTCTTCTAACCAAACTGCGTGCCTACGGAATATCGTCTCAGTTATGACACTGATTTCCTGTCAGAAAGGTCACAGTTCGTAGTAATAGACGGAAAGTCGTCGATTAAAACAGAAGTAATATCCGGCGTTCCCCAAGGAAGTGTTATAGGCCGTCTGTTGTTCCTGATCTATATTGACGACATAGGAGACAATCTGAGTAGCCGTCTTAGATTGTTTGCAGATGATGCTGTCATTTACCGTCTTGTAAAGTCATCAGATGATCAAAAGACTTGCAAAATGATTTAGATAAGATATCTGTATGGTGCGTAAAGTGGCAATTGACCCTGAATAAGGAAGAGTGTGAAGTTATTCACATGAATACTAAAAGAAATCAGCTAAATTTCGATTACGCGATGAGTCACACAAATCTGAAGGCTGTAAATTCAACTAAATACTCAGGGATTACAATTATAGCGGCCGCGGTGGCCATGCGGTTCTAGGCGCTTCAGTTCGGAACTGCGCGACTGCTACGGTCGCAGGTTCGAATCCTGCCTCGGGCGTGGATGTGTGTGATGCCCTTAGGTTAGTTAGGTTTAAGTAGTTCTAAGTTCTAGGGGACTGATGACCTCAGATGTTAAGTCCCATAGTGTTCAGAGCCATTTGAACCATTTTACAATTACAAATAACCTAAATTGGAACGATCCCATAGATAATATTGTGGGTAGAGCAAACCAAAGACTGCGATTCATTGCCAGAACACTTAGAAGGTGCAACAGATCTACTAAAGAGATTGCTTACACAACGCTTGTCCACCCTATTCTGGAGTATTGCTATGCGGTGTGGGATCCACATCAGGTGGGACTGACGGATGACATCTAAAAAGTACAAAGAAGGGCAGCTCGTTTTGTATTATCGCAAAATAGGGGAGATAGTGTCACAGACACGATACGTGAATTGGTGTGGCAATCATTAAAACAAAGGCATTTATCGTTGCGAGGGGATCTTCTCATGAAATTTCAATCACCAGTTTTCTCCTCCGATTGCGAAAACATTGTGTTGGCAGCCACCTACATAGGGAGAAATGATCATCACGATAAAATAAGAGAAATCAGGGCTCGCATAGAAAAATTTAAGTGCTCGTTTTTCCAGCTGGAACGGTAGAGAGACAGCTTGGTGGTGGTTCATTGAACTCTCTGCGAGGCACTTAATTGTGAAATACAGTGTAATCTCGTAGATGTAGATGTAGATGTACATGTAAAGCTGCAAACGCGTGGCAAACTGCTCCGTCACCCTTGGGCTTGGCGATGCTTCAAACCGTAAGATGTAGACATATGCAAACAAAAGGCAAGAGCTAGGAAGCTCACTTGAGCTGCAAAGTGGTTTAACGATGTATAATTGGCACCAAATTTCATCATAATTATGTCCAACGCAACCGTTGCCGTATCACTCGATGGGACACACATTACACCCTTACTTACGCACATTTAACCCCTTCATTTGACGTCTCTACGATAAAGGTCAGAACCGCGATGCCTAGCGTTGAAATAAGGTGTGTTGTTAGTGGCTGGCCGACGAAAACATTACGAACGCACTGCCGTTCAGAATCGGCAAGAAATGGCCTCATAAGGTAGCATAATTAGCATCAATAAAACCACCCCTTCCCTAGGGACGTTCATTGTTTTTTCGCATTAGAAAACGACACCTTGCATTGCCACGTACAACAGGACGACGTTCTTGACAAATTTTGCCACTGCTGACGCCACTCCTCCCCGGAAAATTTAACCCTTTTTTAAGGACATAGAAAACGATGGAAACCGTGATTTCATTGTATCAGTCGGTTGTTTTTGTCACATTTGTGGGCATACTCATCTCATCCCGATCACTTCGCTATGTCAGTATGTTTGAGTGAGCGAGAAGCTGACGTTTTTAGTGAACACTTGAATGAAACATGGAACGGTGGTTATGATAAAACAGCAGTGTTTGCATAACCGAATGTTACGTAAAGCTCAATTTGTTGAAAACAAGCAAAAGTTTAATAATGGAAATATTTTGGCAAAACCTCCAAAAAGTCTGCAGTCCAAAACTTAGTGCAAAAATAACGGGAAACGGGCTCTATAGCGAATAAAAACCGTAACTATCCGGAAAGAGTTCGTACACCAGAAAGCATTGCTCGCTTGAAAGAAAGCCTGGAACAAAATCCGACGAAATATCAATATGCGGAAGTGGGAATTAAGAGATCGTCGTGTCGAAACATTATCCATGAGGGTTTTCACATATATGCTTACAAATCTATTGCCGTATTCAAGTTAAAGCGACCAAATGAACTTTCGCGTGTTGAGTTCTGCCAGCGGTTCCTGGATAAAATGCAATCTGAAATTATGGATCCTCAGATGAGGCCTGGTTCACACAGTTAGAGCATGTGAACTCACACATCATACGCCATTGTGAACCAGAAAATCTCCATCAGTTCTTCGAAGAGGTGTTGCACTATCCCAAGATTGGTGTCAGGTATGCACTGCCTCGTGTCCGCATCGTAACACGATCCTTTCATCGAACTATTAAGGCTAAACGGTAAGCCTAGAACCTACTTAATCCGTGGTGGGTCAAGTCACAGAAGACGAACAACTGGATGGATATTTTCAGTTACAATGAGCAACAGCACACACCTGATTCACAATGTTGTCACGAGTACATGAGGTGTTTCGCAGCCTCCTCGATCGATTGACCTCTCCCTATGATTTTAAGTGTGGGGCAAATTGAAGGGCGAGGTGTACTCAGACAAGCCTCACAACATTCGAAGAACTATACCAAAACACTACTGCTGCTATCCCTCGGTCAGAGCTGCTAAGCGTGTATCACAGTTTGATAAATGGAGCTCAGCCTTGACGTCAACGGTGGCTATTTCCAGCATCTTCTGCACAGTTCATTAACAAGGCAGAGTCTCGCGTCAATCTCATTGTAAATATTTTACGGTGCAGTTTTAATTTTCCTATCCCGTGGGAATGTGTCGAAAGGAAGGAGTTCGGTTAAAAAAAATATTTTCTGTGATCCCTGTTGTCGTTGGAGAATGTTAGAGCTCACGTTGGTCTTAGCGTGAGGTAAATCAATTACTCGCGCACCGACTGTGTCTATGTGGCTAGCACAGGTAGCGAGTTGATTAGCGTGCAGTCGCTAGATTAAGTGCTACTCAATGATGAATCTAGAAGAATAATCGCTCACATTAATCTAAGTAGAAGCGCTCCGATTCTACTTGTACAGTTGGACATCAATGTAGTGACCGTGGGTCAATTCCAGAGATCCCAGATGCGTAGGGGTAGCAGCGCGCAATTATTTACGTTGGCTGTGTAAAATAATTTATGGACACAGAGATAGTGTGAATTTTAAATGCACAAGCTACACTGAAGAGCCCCCGCGAGCACGCAGAAGTGCCGCAACACGACATGGAACGGACTCGGCTAATGTCTGAAGTCGTGCTGGAGGGAAATGACACTATGTTTCCTGCAGACTGTTCATACATCCGTAAGAGTGTGCAGATCTCTTCAAAACAGCACGTTGCAAGGCACCCAAGATATGCTCAACAATGTTCATGCCAGCGGAAGTGTTCCTGGAGTCACTCTATAGCAATTCTGCACGTGTGGCGTGATGCATTGTCCTGTTGTAATTTACCCAAGTCTTCGGAATGCACAATGGACATGAAAAGATGCAGGTGATCAGACAGGATGCTTACGTTCATGTCTCTTGTCACAATCGTTTCTAGACGTATCAGGGGTACCATATCACACCAACTGCACACGCTCCACAACATTACAGACCCTCCACCAGCTTCAACAATCCCCTGTCGACGAGTAGGGTCAATGCATTCATGAGGTTATCTCCATACCCGTACTCGTCCATCCGCTCAATACAATTTGAAACGAGACTCGTCCGACCAGGCAACATGTTTCCAGTCATCAACCGTCCAATGTCGGTGTTGATGGGTCCAGAGCCCAGACGAGGCGTAAAGCTTTGTGTCGTGAATTCATCAATGGTACACGAGTGGTCCTTAGGTTCTGAAAGCCCATATCGATGGTCTTTCGTTAAATGGTTCGCACGCTGACAGTTGTTGACAGCCCAGCATTGAAATCTGCAGCAATTTACTGAAGGGTTGCACTTCTGTCACGTTGCACGATTCTCTTCAGTCGTCGTTGGTCCCGTTCTTGATCCTTTTCAGGCCGGAGTGATGTCGGAGATTTGACGTTTTACCGGATTCATGATATTCACGGTACACTCGTGATATAGTTGCACGGTAAAATCCCCACTCCATCGCTACCTCAGAGATGATGTGACCCGTCGCTTGTGCGCCGACTATAAAACCACTTTCAAACTCACCTAAATATCGATAACCTGCCATTGTAGCCGCAGAAAGCGGTCCAACAACTGCGCCAGACATTTGTTGTCTTATATAGGCGTTGCCGACCGCAACGCCGTATTCTGCCTGTTTACATATCTCTGTATTCGAATACCAATGCCTATACCAGTTTTTTAGCGCTTCAGTGCATAATAACAAAAACGCACAGGAACGTGATGAGAGTAGGAGCAATCAGAAGGATGACTGTGACAGGGTTTTGTTACACACGAAAAGTTTCCCTTCCTTCCTCTCACATTAACGACTAGATATTCCTTGGAGTGACTCCGTGAAGATTGTTTCCATTATGAGCTAGTAGTAATTGTTTAGGTGTTGTTGCTGACGCTAAAAGTACAAGTACTTATATAAAAAATTTGCTCGTAATCTTTCGGCCTTGGCATAATACGTAGTGGCAGTGGCCTAGAGACGGTCTAACCCTTGAGGTTTCTGCCGCAACCCACCATTTTAGTGATTTTATTTTGAAGTACCAGTGCCTTTAGCATGAGACCACCGACGCTACGAAAGCCCAGAAAAAAGCGCAGAAAATACTGAGGTTCAGAGGGGCAATCAATAAATCACAGAACGTCCTGGAACAAACAGACTGTCCTGTGGGCTGCCGAATACGAAGGCGTACAATACAAAACTTTCTACCGCTCTTGTTGGATTGTCGGAGAAGCCTTAGAGATTGAAATTAAGCACTTGTTTTATTTTGTTTCACCAGATGAACAGCAAAAGACACGAAAACAAAAATCTTAATTCCATTGGCGGATCGTCTGTTCTCTTTTGAGCGATGCGATTTTGTTTACATTTCTCTTAGACGTTGACTAGACGTACTGACTAACCAGAGGATTTCGTAGAGCCCTAGGAAACACGTTCCGTTCACATTTCTTTCCCTGTGTTGTTTCGTGGCTATACCCTTGTGGTGCAGCAAATTTTACAAATGCAAAATATTACATCTTGTTCGTCATCATCGTTGGATAAACGCCTCTTCGATACTTTTCCGTGCAGTATGCTCTTCAGCGATACTCACCAAGCTGTTGCTACTTGTCCTTAACGTCATTACCCAGACTCCACCACGTCGTTGTCTCCCTGTCTCGTGGAATCCGGCAAAGAATTTCCTTGAATCGTCTACAATTCTTTCGCCTGGATGCATTTCCTACATCTACATCTATACTCCGCAAACCAACTAAAGGTGTGTGACGGAGGGTACTTCTGGTACTACTGACTAAACCGCCCCCCCCCCCCAAACTAGTTCCATTCGCTATTCGCGAATGGGAAGTATTATTGTCGGTAGACCTCCGTGTTTGCTGTAATATCTCGAATTTTCTCATAGCCGTCATTACGAGAGACGTATGTGGGAGATATTAGCATGTTGTTCTACTCTTTCCCAAACGTACTCTCTCGGAATTTGAATAGTGAACCTGACCGTGATGCACGACGCTTATTTTGCAGAGTCTGTCACTGGAGTTTGTTGAGCATCTGCGCAACGCTCTCAAGCCAACTAAGCGATCCCACACTGCCTTAAGATTCTTCCTATGAATCCCAGACTGGCACCTAGTCTTCCTACTATTTGTTTTGTGTGGTCGTTTTATTTAAGGTCGCTCTGGATAGTTACTACTCCATATTTTACAATAGATACTGTTTCCAGTATTTTGTCGCCAGCAATGTAGTTATACGGTAATAGATTTCTGCGGACAGTCTTAAAGAGCTTCCTATGGTTTCTAATGGATCATCTATATACACTGTAAGCAGTAACGGTTCTACAGTACAACCACTCTTCCTTGGGGTACTCGGGAAATTATCCTTACATGTGTCAGTTTTGCCCCGTTAAGAGCCGGCTGCTGTGGTCGAGCGGTTCTAGGCGCTTCAGTCCGTAACCGCGCTGGTGCTACGGTCGCAGGTTCGAATCCTGCTTTTGGCATAGATGTTTGCGATGTCCTTAGGTTAGTTAGGTTTAAGTAGTTCTGAGTCTAGGGGACTATGACCTCAGATTCAGATGTTAAGTCCCATAGTGCTTAGAGCCATTCGAACCATTTGAACCCCGTTCAGAGCGACAGTTTGAGTTCTATCTTTTGAATCCAGTAGCAAATATGTTCCGATGCTCGGTAAGCTCGTATTTCTTCGCTAAACGGTAAGTGCACGTCGCTGTCAAATGCTTTCCTGAAGTCAAGGAACACGGCAGCAACCTGAGCTCTGGAGTATACAGCACTGTGGATCTATATATGTTGATTTTTGTGGAGGAGAGTTTCGTTCTCCAGGAGGTCATAACACGTGAGCACAAAACATGTTCCATAATTCTACAACAGGCCTATAATGATGTGCACGTATCCTATGGCCCTTCTAGAAAATGGGAATAACCTGACAATTTTTTTTCAGTCGCTGGATGCCCTTCATTGCTCCAGCAACCTACGATAAACTGCTGTTAAAAGGACAACAAGTTATCTCGTATAATCTCTGTAGAACCTTACAGGCATTACATATGGTGCAGACGACTTTCAGCTACTTAGCGATTTAGTTTCTGTTCTATTCCGCGATCACTTACCTCAATATCTGCCCTTTCGGCATTCGTGCGATGATTGAAAGCAGAGAACGTACTGCGATCTTCCGCGGCGAAGCATTTCCGAAGGACCGGATTCAGTATTTCGGCCTTCTCTCTGTTATCTTCCGTTTCGGTGCCCGCATGATCAGTGAGTGCCTGAGTACCGTCGCCTGATTTCACGTAAGACCAAAACTTCTTAGGGCTTCGTCTCAGATCGCCTGTCAAAATTTTAATTTGAAAGTCACTGAACGCTTCTCTCGTAGCTCTCCTTGCGCTCACTTTCCCCGCCACCTCCATTTTATTCTCAGTAAAGCAACGTCAGGAATATAACACGCTTAAAGAGAACGACGCGTTGATACAGCCGCGGCTGATATACTGCCCCGCCTTCGGCCAGTCCGACTGCTTGCCGTGCTTCTAATGACCTTGTCGTCGGTGAGAGCGACTAACCCTCCTTCGTCTTTTTTGTAATGAATTTTATGCACTTCCGGTGAGCCCTCCATATTGCCACAGTCTTTTGATTAGCAGTGGTGTCACTTTCTAGCTGCAGCGGAATTATGTAAATCTGGTCCCCTCGGGTCTCCAGAATAAAGTAGATAATAAGGACGGCGACACTGCTTGAGGAGGAAATGGAAGCCGCTGCGTATCATCGGCGCTGCTCGGCGGGGCCCTACTCCTTCCTCCTCGCCAGATGAAGGCGGCACGTAAATATCCGGCGTCCCGGCGCTTCCCTCGGCCCGAAATGATCAGCGCCGCTCTCATTTCTTAATGGCAGCCTCGCCTCCCCCTGCTTAGCGCGGGGCTCGCCGCTCCAGCAGAGCGTTTGTAGGTCACCCGGCCTTGCCCCTTCTCCGTGCTCTTCTGCACGGGGCTGAGACGTGCACAAAACTCAAACCAGATACACTGCTCCAGATGCAAGTAGACTTAATTAACGGGGGATAATAGCTGCCGATGAGAAAGCGCTGCGCTTTCTGCAAAGCTACGTTACCGTGCAACCAGGGTTAGAATACACTAGTGGCCATTTAAATTACTACACCACGAAGATGACGTGCTACAGACGCGAAATTTAGCCGACAGGAAGAAGATGCTGCGATATGCAAATGATTAGCTTTTCAGAGCATTCACACACGGTTGGCGCCGGTGGCGACACCTACAACGTGCTGACATCAGGAAAGTTTCCAACCGATTTCTCATACGCAAACACCAGTTGAACGGCGTTGCCTGGTGAAACGTTGTTGTGATGCCTCGTGTAAGGAGGAGAAATGCGTACCATCACGTTTCCCAATTTGATAAAGGTCGGATTGTAGCCTATCGCGATTGCTGTTTATCGTATCGCGACATTGCTGCTCGCGTTGGTCGAGATCCAAGGACTGTTAGCAGAATATGGAATCGGTGAGTTCAGGAGGGTAATACGAAATGCCGTGCTGGATCCCAACGGTCTCGTATCTCCAGCAGTCGAGATGACAGGCATCGTATCCGCATGACTGTAAAGGATCGGACAGCCACGTCTCGATCCCTGAATCAACAATTGGGGACGTTTGCAAGACAACAACCATCTGCACGAACAGTTCGACGACGTTTGCAGCAGCATGGTCTATCAGCTCGGAGACCATGGCTGCGGTTACCCTTGACGCTGCATCACAGACAGGAGCGCCTGCGATGGTGTACTCAACCACGGACCTGGGTGCACGAATGGCAAAACGTAATTTTTTCGGATGAATCCAGGTTCTGTTTACAGCATCATGATGGTCGCATCCGTGTTTGGCGACATCGCGGTGAACGCACATTGGAAGCGTGTATTCGTCATCGCCATACTGGCGTATCACCCGGCGTGATGGTATGCGGTGCCATTGGTTACACATCTCGGTCACCTCTTATTCGCATTGACGGCACTTTGAACAGTGGACGCTACATTTCAGATGTGTTACGACCCGTGGTTCTACCCTTCATTCGATCCCTGCGATACCCTGCATTTCAGCAGGATAATGCACGACCGCATGTTGCAGTTTCTGTAGGGGCCTTTCTGGATGCAGAAAATGTTCGATTGCTGCCCTGGCCTGCACATTCTCCAGATCTCTCACCAATTGAAAAGTCTGGTCAATGGTGGCCAAGCAACTGGCTCGTCACAATATGCCAGTCACTACTCTTGATGAACCGTGGTATCGTGTTGAAGCTGCATGGGCAGCTGCACCTGTACATGCCATCCAAGCTCTGTTTGAGTCAACGCCCAGGCGTATCAAGGCCGTTATTACGACCGGAGGTGGTTGTTCTCTGTACTGATTTCTCAGGATCTATGCACCCAAATTGCGTGAAAATGTAATGAAATGTCAGTTCTAGTATAATATATTTGTCCAATGAATACCCGTTTATCATCTGCATTTCTTCTTGGTGTAGCAATTTCAATGGCCGGTAGTGTAGATGCGATAACGATAGATTAAAATGCGCGCGCCACTTTTAAATCCCTAAAACCTCCCTGTTTTGGAGACAGGAGAAGTAACAACTAGTGTAATACTTCCATCGTTATCACCGTTTCACAGAGGAAACAATTCAGAGTTTTTTCTGTGCCCATTTTTACAATTATCTAACTTTCCCCACCCTGCCCATAGCTTGAAATCGTAAAGAAACATCCTTTGCTGCTGTCCATTTGCTCCATCTGCGTGCGATCTGTGGCAGTTCATCCCTCAATGTAATTACGCCACCATTGGTGAACGAAATAATTTTAGGCATAGTAGGGTCAATCCCCTGAAACACTCCACCTTAAATGGCAGACGTTTGATGATAGCCATCAATCGTACCTTAATGGGATACTTAAGAGGTTTGAAGGTCCAGTATTAAGCGAGAAATACAGGAATATAAGAGGTGCGACAATAAAGTAATGAGACTGATTTTCATTGCAAGATGTGGCATCACTGCAGGCTTGCGTAGGCACAATAACTTTGACCTTGGTCTACAAGCTGCTTCTAGTCCAAGTGGCACATCGATGCAACTGCTCAGTCGTGAGTTGTGCTGTAATAAGTTAACACGTGTTTGTGTCACTCGTCACGGAAATGGAACCGCATAATATTGCGCAACGGTATGCCATTTCTTTTTGCGTTAAATTGGGTGAAAACGTGACGACAGCTTACAGTAAGCTTCAGAAGGCTTTTGGAGAGGAAATTATCTCAAAACCTCAAGTTTTTCGTTGGCATAAAATGTTTAGTTAAGGCAGAACGAATGTTGAAGATGAAGATCGCAGTGGACGACCATCAACCTCACGGACGGATGTCAACTTGGCCAGGGTGCGTGAACTCGTACGATCTGATCGAAGATGATCCGTGAAAATGATTGCAGAAGAACTGAACATCAATCGAGAAACGGTTCATCTACTGATAACTGAAGATCTTAGTATGAGGAAGATTTGTGTGAAAATGGTCCCCAAAAATCTCACACCACAAACCGATCTGTTAAAGCAAACGGAAATCAATCCAGAATTGTTGAGCGGTGTTATCACTGGTGATGAAAGTTGGTTCTTTTAGTGCGATCCAGAGACAAAACCCCGAAGTTTGCAATCGTGCTCCGAGGGATCACCCAGACTAAAAGAAGCTCGCATGTCAAAGACAAAAGTGAAATGCATGCTTGTGTGCTTCTTTGACTCCAAGGGAATTTTTCATAAAGACGAGGTGCCTCCTGGACAAACAGTTAGACAATACTACTACAAAGAAATTTTAGAAAGACTTGGTAAAAGAGTTTTTCGTGTCTGTGGCAACATTGCTGATAATTGGATTCTGCATTATGATAATGTCAGTACAGCAACTTTTAACCTCAAAACAAATTTCAGTACTACCACAGTCACCTTATTCACCAGATATCGCTGCATGCGACTTTTTTCTATTTCCAAAAGTCAAAACGGCGGTCAAGGGACATCATTTTCAAACAACACAAGATGTCCAAAAAGCTGTGACGAGGGTCTTGGAGGATATTACAGAAGATGAGTTCCAGAAATGTTTCCATCAACGGCAGAAGCGCTGGAAAAAGTGTGTGCAACTAGAAGGGAACTACTTTGAAAGAGACAACACTAAACTTAACTAAAACGGTAAGCAACATTTTTTTTCACATCAGTCTCATTGCTTTATTGTCGCACTTCGTATAGCGTATGGCTTCGGTAGGGACCGTGAAGACTAGATTGAATTAATTATATTACGCTTCATACATGAATGAAACACATACAAGCGATTATAAGTGGTACAATGGAAAGGACCCCATGCCACGCAGTTCACAGTGGTTTGTTGGGTAGACACACAAGTCGATGTAGATGTAGATACTTGTGGAACAGTTTTGCTACGAGTCGCCACTCTCGATTTGACCTGCAAGATAAGTTTAAATTTCCAGAATGAAACTTCCACTCTGCAGCGGAATGTGCGCTGATATGAAACTTCCTGGCAGATTAAAACCGCGTGCCGGACCGAGACTCGAACTCGGTATCTTTGCCTTTCTCGTTTAAATTCTTACCAAACTGTCACCACCGACGTAAGCCTTGTGTAAATCTGATTTCACTCAAATAAATTCCGAGCCCTACCACCAGGGAGGGAACAATAATTTCCAAACTCACTCAGCAACTTCATGGGAATCTTTAAATTCCACGGAAACAATCTCCGGAATCTTTAAGTTATAAGCTGTTAAGATAACAGATCAAGGGATGTCGAAGTGCAACCAGTCGCGCATTATCAAACACTCTTCCACCGAAACAATCTCATGTATTTTCTTACTAGCAGGCCATATCAAATCCACTTCTTTGACTAACATTTTCTACAGCTAACTATTCGCTTAACAATCTGTGACCTGCTTGTGTTCCTTCATCCGACTATGCTAAATCGCATCGTACTCACCTTCCTAAGTACCCTAACAGCTGTCATCATCAGCATCAATAGCACTGCGTAACAGAAGACCCAGCATCAAAACAAAGTACAGACAAGTATTACAGGTCCTACAGCTCTGGCCCACTCTGATGTCAGTGCTTGGTCTGAAAGACAGGATGTTCTCAGCAAGCACCACGAGTCTCGACTGAAGTTTTTGAAGAGTACCAGTGTATGATATTTTCTAAACCAAACGAACTCAAGACAGGCCTAGAAATATGCGGAATGAAGGACGCTAAATTTTCTGACTTCGATGCCAGGTGGCGGGTTGCTGCAGCGTTCCGGATATGGAGTCATGTACTGCGACTGATGGATTGTCCCTCATCATGTTGAACAAAACCTAATAGATTTACGTGCAGTTTTACCCCTAGCAGAATCGTATTCATTTTTGTATTTTTAAACATATTTGTACTATTATTTTGTTGTTTGTTAAATTTTTCTAACTATGTAGTCCCTTGGCTTCTTCTCCATCCCGATCCACAGTCACTAATTTTCTTTTTCTACCCTTTTATCTTTCTTCCGTTTCTACACAATTTTAGTATCATATTATTGTTAGTAATGGTTTAATAATGTGATCTTGATATGGGAATCAGGGCAGTACAGTAAACTAAATATCACGAGAAATACCCTAATTGCTTTGTGGATAATAACAATAATTGTGACACATGATCTTCATAGCACCTAAGCTCCAAGGCAGGGCTGCACAGTCCACGGCCCGCACTTGTGGCACTTACGTAGTCATAAAGAGGGGTTTGCGGCCCGCGTTACCAGCAATTCTGTACACCCTTGCTCTAGGGTGCACGTTATGTGAAAAAAAAGAATTAATAAATTAAAATAAATGTATAAAGAGAGTCGGAACTTCCGATGAAATTCCACTCATGCTCATGGAAATGTAACCGTGATTTTAAGCTTCGTATCCGAAAAGTGATACTTCTGATCACTACTGATCATACATTTCTGTCCTAAGAAATTGAATTATTGCCGCAAATTACGACTCCTATCTTGCGTCCCTAAGAACGTCAAGAACTCACTTGAGTCCCTCCAAGGGAGTTTAGTATCGATTTCTCACGTTCGCAATTAGCTACTAATTCCTGAAAGTATTTAAAATTTCGTTTTTTGAGCTAGTCAGAGCTGTGGCTACACCTTCACTTGCGTCTGGAACAAACTCAGGCATTCTCATTGGTTCTGACCCTCTATCTCTAGTGCAACGCTATGCAAGTTGCGGCTTCCTTTCGTGCTGTATTTTTATTACCTAATAGTCACCGGAGTTCCCTAACTTCACGGGAAAATCTCTAACTGGCGAAGAAATTCCACAAGGCTCTTGGTGGAATACTGTATTAGCAAAGGAAACCTGTTCAGAGAGCCCCAACGGAAGTTCGGTCTCCGCTGAGGTCGAACCTCGGGAAACATTCCAGCCTGCTCGTTCCTATGGTCATTGGTCCAAGTAGAATATGGTAAAGGCTGCATATGAAATGATAAAATACCGTACCTAGTTGATGGGATGTAGTTTAATGAAATATATACTCAGATAAATGTACGTCTTCAATTACGTCTCTCATAAGGAGAGGTCCACAGCAGTGGGATTGACTTTTTGAAACCGTCTATATGGTTATGTACGTTAAGATCCAAGATATCACACTGCAGCCGTTCACCCTGGTGGGTCTTCATTTGCGAGTAACTGACGAAAAAAAATTCGGAATTTTATGTGACACAGAGTAGCTATAGAAATGGTATCGCACCTAGTATGGTTGCATGGTGTATCGGATAAGATAGTAGCTCCACATGCAGGTGGTTGTGGGTTCAAATTTTGCCATGTGCTCTACCCACTTTTTATTCTTAAATCTTTATCTAACTGATTTAACTGTAATTTTTTATTTCCATTCCCGTTGTTGTTGTTGTTGTGGTCTTCAGTCCTGAGACTGGTTTGATGCAGCTCTCCATGCTACTCTATCCTGTGCAAGCTTTTTCATCTCCCAGTACCTACTGCAACCTACATCCTTCTGAATCTGCTTAGTGTATTCATCTCTTGGTCTCCCTCTACGATTTTTACCCTCCACGCTGCCCTCCAATACTAAATTGGTGATCCCTTGATGCCTCAGAACATGTCCTACCAACCGATCCCTTCTTCTGGTCAAGTTGTGCCACAAACTTCTCTTCTCCCCAATCCTATTCAATACTTCCTCATTAGTTATGTGATCTACCCATTTAATCTTCAGCATTCTTCTGTAGCACCACATTTCGAAAGCTTCTATTCTCTTCTTGTCCAAACTATTTATCGTCCATGTTTCACTTCCACACATGGCTACACTCCATACGAATACTTTCAGAAATGACTTCCTGACACTTAAATCAATAGTGGATGTTAACAAATTTCTCTTCTTCAGAAACGCTTTCCTTGCCATTGCCAGCCTACATTTTATATCCTCTCTACTTCGACCATCATCAGTTACTTTGCTCCCCAAATAGCAAAACTCCTTTACTACTTTAAGTGCCTCATTTCCTAATCTAATTCCCTCAACATCACCCGACTTAATTAGACTACATTCCATTATCCTTGTTTTGCTTTTGTTCATGTTCATCTTATATCCTCCTTTCAAGACACTGTCCATTCCATTCAACTGCTCTTCCAAGTCCTTTGCTGTCTCTGACAGAATTACAATGTCATCGGCGAACCTCAAAGTTTTTATTTCTTCTCCATGAATTTTAATACCTACTCCGAATTTTTCTTTTGTTTCCTTTACTGCTTGCTCAATATACAGATTGAATAACATCGGGGAGAGGCTACAACCCTGTCTTACTCCCTACCTAACCACTGCTACCCTTTCATGTCCCTCGACTCTTATAACTGCCATCTGGTTTCTGTACAAATTGTAAATAGCCTTTCGCTCCCTGTATTTTACCCCTGCCACCTTTAGAATTTGAAAGAGAGTATTCCAGTCAACATTGTCAAAAGCTTTCTCTAAGTCTACAAATGCTAAAAACGTAGGTTTGCCTTTCCTGAATCTTTCTTCTAAGATACGTCGTAAGGTCAGTATTGCCTTACCTGTTCCAATATTTCTACGGAATCCAAACTGATCTTCCCCGAGGTTGGCTTCTACTAGTTTTTCCATTCGTCTGTAATGAATTCGTGTTAGTATTTTGCAGCTGTGACTTATTAAACTGATAGTTCGGTAATTTTCACATCTGTCAACACCTGCTTTCTTTGGGATTGGAATTATTATATTCTTCTTGAAGTCTGAGGGTATTTCGCCTGTTTCATACATCTTGCTCACCAGATGGTAGAGTTTTGTCAGGAGTGGCTCTCCCAAGGACGTCAGTAGTTCCAATGGAATGTTGTCTACTCCGGGGGCCTTGTTTCGACTCAGGTCTTTCAGTGCTCTGTCAAACTCTTCACGGAGTATCATATCTCCCATTTCATCTTCATCTACATCCTCTTCCATTTCCATAATATTGTCCTCAAGTACATCGCCCTTGTATAGACCCTCTATATACTCCTTCCACCTTTCTGCTTTCCCTTCTTTGCTTAGAACTGGGTTTCCATCTGAGCTCTTGATCTTCATACAAGTCGTTCTCTTATCTCCAAAGGTCTCTTTAATTTTCCTGTAGGCAGTATCTATCTTACCCCTAGTGAGATAGGCCTCTACATCCTTACATTTGTCCTCTAGCCATCCCTGCTTAGCCATTTTGCACTTCCTGTCGATCTCATTTTTGAGAGGTTTGTATTCCTTTTTGCCTGGTTCATTTACTGCGTTTTTGTATTTTCTCCTTTCATTAATTAAATTCAATATTTCTTCTGTTACCCAATGATTTCTACTAGCCCTCGTCTTTTTACCTACTTGATCCTCTGCTGCCTTCGCTACTTCGTCCCTCAAAGCTACCCATTCTTCTTCTACTGTATTTCTTTCCCCCATTCCTGTCAATTGTTCCCTTATGCTCTCCCTGAAACTCTGTACAACCTCTGGTTCTTTCATTTTATCCAGGTCCCATCTCCTTAAATTCCCACCCTTTTGCAGTTTCTTCAGTTTTAATCTACAGGTCATAACCAATAGATTGTGGTCAGAGTCCACATCTGCCCCTGGAAATGTCTTACAATTTAAAACCTGGTTCCTAAATTTCTGTCTTACCATTATATAATCTATCTGATACCTTTTAGTATCTCCAAGGTTCTTCCATGTATACAACCTTCTTTCATGATTCTTAAACCAAGTGTTAGTTATGATTATGTTGTGCTCTGTGCAAAATTCTACCAGGCGGCTTCCTCTTTCATTTCTTAGCCCCAATCCATATTCACCTACTATGTTTCCTTCTCTCCCTTTTCCTACACTCGAATTCCAGTCACCCATGACTATTAAATTTTCGTCTCCCTTCACAATCTGAATAATTTCTTTTATTTCATCATACATTTCTTCAATTTCTTCGTCATCTGCAGAGCTAGTTGGCATATAAACTTGTACTACTGTAGTAGGTGTGGGCTTCGTATCTATCTTGGCCGCAATAATGCGTTCACTATGCTGTTTGAAGTATCTTACCCGCATTCCTATTTTCCTATTCATTATTAAACCTACTCCTGCATTACCCCTATTTGATTTTGTGTTTATAACCCTGTAGTCACCTGACCAGAAGTCTTGTTCCTCCTGCCACCGAACTTCACTAATTCCCACTATATCTAACTCCAACCTATCCATTTCCCTTTTTAAATTTTCTAACCTACCTGCTCGATTAAGGGATCTGACATTCCACGCTCCGATCCGTAGAACGCCAGTTTTCTTTCTCCTGATAACGACATCCTCTTGAGTAGTCCCCGCCCGGAGATCCGAATGGGGGACTATTTTACCTCCGGAATATTTTACCCAAGAGGATGCCATCATCATGTAATCATACAGTAAAGCTGCATTCCCTCAGGAAAAATTACGGCTGTAGTTTCCCCTTGCTTTCAGCCGTTCGCAGTACCAGCACAGCAATGCCGTTTTGGTTAATGTTACAAGGCCAGATCAGTCAATCATCCAGACTGTTGCCCTTGCAACTACTGAAAAGGCTGCTGCCCCTCTTCAGGAACCACACGTTTGTCTGGCCTCTCAACAGATACCCCTCCGTTGTGGTTGCACCTACGGTACGGCTATCTGTATCGCTGAGGCACGCAAGCCTCCCCACCAACGGCAAGGTCCATGGTTCATGGGGGGGGATTTTCATTCCTACATTACATACATAATTTTAATCATTCCTACATTACATAATTTTAATCATAATATCAAATTCTTCATTTGCTCTCATTTTTCTTCCTATCATCCTTTTTCCACTTGCTATCTTTGTTCATGTGCCTTTAAGTAATTTTATGTCTTTGGTCCACGTTATTGCGTTCTTTCTATCTATTTCTCATTTTGTTTGAATTTCGTTGTACTTATAAACCTTTCTTTCATTTAAATCTTCATGTGCGTTATTTTGTACATAGTGCAATTGCAATAGGTATTTAGGTTATGTTTTAAATGTTTGTATGACGATTACCAGCAAAACAAATTGCACATGTGGTAACGAAAAATAATTTTTTCACCCCACTGCACAGTCAATATAAATAGATTATTTGGACTTCTGTTCTTTACTGATAAATCGAAATTTTCAAATAATTGAATTTTATAATAGATAAGTATAATACCTTGTGAGTGTGGCCAGAAGTACATCGGACAAGCAGTGCGCACTGTGGAACAACGCAGGAAAAAACATGAGAGGTATTATCGCCGACGCTATCCAGAGAAATCTGCGTTAGCTGAGCATGCGTTAGAAAACGGTCACCACATAAAATCTGACGATACCTCTGTCATGGCTCGCACTAACGGCTTCTGAGACAGTTTAATAAAGTAACCTATTGAAATAAAAATCACCGCAAACACCCCGAATAGAGACGGTGACTTGCAGCTCAGCACTGCGTGGGATCCAGCGATCGCGCGGTTGAAAAGGGCACATCGAACGCTGACTCGAAACATGCCCATATATGGCAATGTCACGGGCACCAGTGACGTCACAGCCGGCAGCTAGCGTATATAAGGGCGCACCAACAGCCCACTGGCAGGCATACCACTTGACAATGGCCAAGGAGTGCTTGGCCGAAAGCTCGTGTAGTTTTAAGCAATTGACGGGTTGGAAACCCGAGAACATTTTATTCAATGTTATCGCCGCGAGACTCTGCATTCACACATCAAGTATAATCAAATTGAAATTCACAAAAAAATTCCAATTGGAAAAAGAATGATACAAAGAAATAATGAAACAAATTAAAAAAGTTCATACGGTGATTAAAATAGCGTGACAAAGGAATAGAAATAAAAAATTACACAGAAATCAATTAATTGAATAATAATAATGATCAAAGTCAGTTAGAAAAAGATTTAAAAATTAAAAAATTGTTACTGCACCTGACGAGATTCGACCCAACAACCTCTAGCACATGTAGCAGATTCTTCTATCCACTGCACCACACAACCGGACTACGTAGATCGATTATTTTAACGTCATTGAGCATCGTGCAAAATTTAGAAATTTTTTTTGTCACTTACTCGCAAACGAGAGCCCACAAGGTTGAATGGCTGAAGGGTGTGACTCCTGGGATCTTAACCTGCATCGCCGTATGTTTGCTTGCAAAAAGTCGATCCCACCGCTGGGGACGTCTCCTTGTCTGTATCACTGGCAGAGAAACGAGTTAAGAAGTTCGAACGTTAGTAAAGGCTGCAGATAGAAACAGATGTAGCTGCTGAAGTGAAGACAGTACATTCACAGTGTAGAATTTCTGATTAAGGTTATTCCCCCACTGGTGTACATGAGACTGAAGTTTGCAATGTGACAGTTGCAGTTTACATTACGCAGTACTAGTAGTAATAATATTCCTATTGTATTACGTCCGTGAAAGTTACGAGCATTGGAAACTTTATCAAAATGGCCATCTCGTTCGACTTCTGCCTAGTGTGTTTCACCGAACTTTCTAGTCATTGCGTTCCACACGGAAACGTAGTGAACCGATAGCAGTTTGGCGCAGTGGTCGCGTGCATTCAATAGCCCTGCCTACATGCTGGCCGCAGTCACGGAACAGAACGGCGCGTGTTCCCGCACCACGCCGGCCGGACCTCTATGCTTGCCCGTTCCCTTCCGGGGACGCTCCTGTTGACGACACAACTTCTACACTTACATCTATAACAGTAAGCCACCTGACGGTGTGTGGCGGAGGGTACCACTGATCTCTTCCTCTCTCTTACGTTTGCGAATGGCGCGTGCGAAAAATGAGCATCGGTCAGTCTCTGTATTAGCGCTAATTTTTCGAATTTTATCTTCGCGTTTTGTGGGCGGAAGTAATACGTTGTCCACCTCTTCCCGGAAAATACTCTCTCCCAATTTAAATAGTAAACCTTTCCGTGATGCACAAAGCCTCTCTCGTAGCGTCAGCAACTGGAGTTTGTTGTTTGTTGATCATCTCTGTAACACTCTCGCGCCGGCCGGGGTGGCTGAGCGTTTCTAGGCGCTACAGTCTGGAACCGCGCGACCGCTACGGTCGCAGGTTCGAATCCTGCCTCGGGCATGGATGTGTGTGACGTCCTTAGGTTAGTTAGGTTTAAGTAGTTCTAAGTTGCTGGGGACTGATGACCTCAGCAGTTAAGTCCGATAGTGCTCAGAGCCATTTGAACCATTTGAACACTCTCGCGCCGACTAAGCGATCCCGTGACGGAACGCACTGCTCTTTGTTGGAACTTCTCTACCTCTTCTATCAGTCTAGGGTGACCAGACGTCTGGATAAATCCAGACTTGTCCTCCTTTTTATCTCTGTGTCCGGGGTCCGGGCAGATTTTTACATTGTCCTCCTTTTTCGCGAAGTTCGTCGTAATAAAATTAGATTTGCTATTATTCCCGTTCTATCGCTCATTTCTTAAATATCTTCAGGTGCCAACAGGATCCTCGATATTATCGATCACAATTTACATAACGCAATTCAGCAAGGGGCTGCTAATATTTCTGTTGATTTGGTGTGTGTCATCGTGAAAATTCATAATTATATTTTTTCTATTTACTCTGTTAGAACGGAACAGTTCCACTCTTTCTGCGAACTTTTTGACGTAAATTATAAACAAATCCTGTCTCATGTGAAAACTAGGTGATTGTGTCTTTTCCCAGCCATTGAAAGGTTACTGAAATCTGAAAGCAAGTCACTAAACTTTTTTTTAAATTTTTTTTTACGTAGGTTAGGTAAAGCCTACTTGTGGCATTTGCATTCACTGATGTCTGTTCAACTGAATATTCTTCAACTAAAAAGGACAATTCTATGCTTGAAGTGACTGAAATTTTAGATTCTGTTTGTAACGTGCCTGAGGACCGATTAAATGAAAAATTCATTTCCCTAAAGTATGTTAAACATAACTGCACAACAGCAACGATTTCACGTAATAATATTATAAACAGCCAACCAGAATGAAATTTCTGTTATTCCACTTTAAAAATCAATTGAAGATTCTAGATGATTCGGCTGCAGTGCATGCAAAACGATTAATTCGAGAGTAAAATCTTGTTGTTATAAGAAAATGTTTTGACACTATAAGTAAATACATACAAGGAACTTGTTTTAAAGAGCAGCCGCGATTCAGAAGTTGCGATTTTCAGGCAAAATTCCCGAAAGGAACCTACAATAGGAAGTCGTATGGGGGCATCGTTTTTCTTTCCAGCATTTTTCAGACGTCATTTACAATCGTATATGCTGCCACTGTGGAGATGTAAATATAAGTAATGTCGTAGCTGGACAATAACAGGTTTACGAACATAACTGGGCAGGAAAACTGAACCAAAAATAATTCCGTAGAACACAGAAAGATACAATTTCTCGTCGCATCCTCGTAGTCTGCTCCCAAAGACATAATGTATTACTGACCAGAAAACTCCAAGGACTATGTACAGCCGCTTAGCTATAAACGTCTGTTTCTTCAAGCACTGTGAACTTGAGCTTGAATGGTGTATCATAAATGTGAATCTTGTAGGTAACGCTGATGAATGCATGTGGAAAGTAATATCGTGCATACGTTTTTATGAATGTGATAGAGAAAGGAGTGAAAAGTAAGGGACCACAGAGCTTTAAGCCCCATACGTTGGATAGATCACTATCAACATTGTCGCATGGCCTCACTCTACGAGATTTTTTTTGCTAATAAAATTACATATCGTGCTTTCATTGATATAAGCAATGTTTAGATGTTTAATTAATTGGGATGGTCTGATTTGTTCATGTTTTTCCAGTTATCTCCCGCTATAGAAATTACCTCGATCTGAATGGCATAAATAATTGTATAACTTTATGAAATTTACTGAAATTTCTGAGAAAGAATATTTTGGTAGCAAATGTAGCCTCATTACTTTCATACGCTTTATCTTATATGATACTTGTAGAACGTCAGTTATCCGTACTAAGAAAATGGGGAGAATGGGATATGAAAGTGTTGAGCGTGTCACTGATACTGTGGCGATCATTAATAACTTTGAATGTCCTTGTATTATGGTAAAGAAATCGCCATTACGATTGTGGTACTATAGTGATGTATTCAGAGTGTATTTACTGCAAATGGACAAATAATCTAGATCATAAAAAAGGAACATGCGTTAAATATTTTAACAATAAATAATGTTTCCAAGATATGATAATAACAAGTACCACTGCTGTAATCCATCGTTATGTCCCAATTTTACTGCTGTTAAGATTGGCACATAACGGTGGATTACAGGTTTTAAACCAGCGACACAATTTTAACCTATTTCGTTACAGTGTGATATCGTCTGTAAGGATGAGAAACATTATAATTAGGTTGTAGCTAAGCCATTCTTTGCCAAATTCTTTATCTTTGGAGTCCGAAAAGCAGGTGCACGTTAAATTCTCAGCAGGTAAGATCATCGCTCTTGAAAAGAGTGTCCGTATTCGCACCCTGGTGTGGCACACGTACTCAGTCTGGCAGGATGTTTCAAAGCTATGTACTGCATTATCCGTGACTAGAGTTGGACTGTACCAAGACTACTGTTATGGTATAGTACATAAATGACGTAGTAAATCGTAAGATTACTGGTGGTATTGGTAGCATTGGTAGGGAAAGAAAAAAATGAATGTGTAGCAGAGAAATTGGAAACTTTTTTCTTTTTTTGTTTGGAATATAAATTGCATTTTATAAACAATAAAAATTAATTGATCACGTAACTTCTGCGCTTTTATGTAACCAAACTAATTACGTTTGATGCAAGTACAGTTTACATCCACACACATTAAAATGTAAGTAGTTATTGTTGTTATTTTGTACCCAATAGAACGTTCTTTACCACGAACAAAATTTCTTGTTATTATTGATAATGAGAAAGTTACTTATGAATAACGTAAACATGTTTTATATGCTTTCGACGAAGTGGTAAACGATGTCTGACATATTTTTGTTTTGCGTTTTATTTACTTGTATTTTACCTTTTTCGTAGAAACTGCGTTTAATGGCACTACATGATGAATCTGTATTGTTCCCGTGTTTATTTTACTACACTATTCCTCTGTTTCACATTACAAATCGACAATTTTCAAATAAAACATGAATTAAACATTGAAAACTTCAGTATTGCTACAAATACATCTACATAGACATTCTGCAAATCACATTTAAGTGCCAGGCAGAGGGTTCATCGAACCACCTTTAGACTAATTCTCTATTATTCCAATCCCATACAGCGTGTGAAAAAAACGAACACCTATATCTTTCCGTGCAGCTCATTTTATAATGATGATCGTGTCCCCTATGTACGTCAGCGTCATCGAAATATTTTCGCATTCGGAGTAGAAAGTTGGTGACTGAAATTTCGTGATAAGATTCCGCCGCAACGAAAACGCGTTTTAATGACGTCCATCCCAAATCCTGTATAATGTCAGTGATACTCACGCCTGTATTTCAGGATAATATAAAACGTGCTGCCCTTCGTTGAACTTTCTCGATGTGCTCCGTCAGTCCTACCTGGTAAGGCTCCCACACAGCGCCGCAGTATTCTAACAGAGGACGGACAAGCGTAGTGTATGCAGTCACTTCTCTCTTATTTATTTTTAAGTAACAGGCAGTAGGATAACTGTCTAGGACAAAAATGTTCCCTAGGCTAAGCGGCGCTTTGTATATCCTAACTCAGTTTTTTGACGGTTCTCCGCTTCTGGTTTCTAGGGCAATCCAGGAAGACATTGGTCGTATACGTAAGGGAAGCTATCGTTTTGAGGTAAGCCCTGATAGGTAGGCAACACCCCTAACGTACAGATAGCGCTGGTACGACCATAACAGACGATAACTAGTAGGAGAACTACTGTAGACTAAGCTTGCTTACAGCAAAAATGAATGGAAGCTACGTATATTGTGAAAGATGTTTCTGATATATGCGAGTGACGATGTACGCCTAAAAATCCACCTGTCAGCGTTAGCACATGTATAACACACAAAATGGAGCGATCGTAAAATACAGGTTGCAGCAGGTAGCCCGATCCGTCCAGTGACGCGCAAAATACCACACTTCACTTATCAAACGAAAAACCGAAAATACGCTTCTGAAACATGGTGGCTGTATTGCGAGTACGTGGCGTGATTTTGCATACTGAATGTGGGCCAGCGCGCTGCGGTCCAGCGTGATCAGCGGCCCAGAGCGACCGCAGCCGGCGTCAAAGCGGGGCCGCGGTTGCTGCCGCGATAAAAGGTCGCGCTGCTATTATAAAGCACCGACACACCTGCCCAGCGGAAACTGCAGCACCACTAAACGCATGCGCTCGATATTTCCCTGTCGTCTAATACAAATAACAATGAAAGTAACCGAATGTGGTTTTGTTTCTCTAGCATTTTCTACCTACAATGGTGCCACGCTTTCACCGTGATGCTCTTAGATGATCACAAGTCAATCAACAATTCCAAACAAAAATTATAAACAACCAGTTAAATAAATAGAACGAAAAATGTCAAAAATCAATGTCCATTTTTCCCAATCACTCAACTGCTTTTGAATCAGCTTCATGTACAGGATGTTCTTAATTAAAGTTTCAGTTTCAAGAGGTCGTAGAAAGAGAGCTACTGCTAAGAATGACGTCAAATTTGAACAGTAGATTATTGATGCAGGGGGAAACGCCGTGGAACAAAAAATTTAACGAAAATTTTATCAATAGATGGCGCCCTAGGCGTCTTAACGTAAATTCTGCCGACTACAAATGACATGCCCGTTTATCAACAGCAAACAAGACACTTTTTAGCTTCATCAAAATTCTTAGAAAAAGATCACTTAGCAGTAACTTGAAAATCAGCTTATATCAATCGACCATTATACCTGTGATGTTATATGGATGTGAAACATTAATATTTAGAAAGAAAGATGAAGAAAAACTGAAAACTGAAGAAAAACTGTTAACATTCGAAAGAAAAGTGCTAAGGAAAATTTTTGGACCCGTATACGACGAAAATAACATGGAATGGAGAATAAGAAGAAATGAAGAATTAAGAAGGCTGTACAAACACCGTAACATCGTCAAAGTGCTCAAGAGGAGAAGGTCGAATTGAGCAGGCCATATAGCAAGAATGACAGAGAATAGACCACCTAGAATGGCATTCAGCAGAGCAATAGATGGAACGAGAGGAAGAGGGATACCCAGAATCAGATGGCGAGATAACATTAGGGAGGACACAACTAGGATGAACAGCAACAGCAACTGGACAAACAGTGCATTGGACAGGCAGAAGTGGAAGAGACTCACAGAGCAGGCGTATGGTCGATAAGGCCCTTTCCACATGTAAAGTAAAAGTAAAACAAATGACATCAATCGGACTATGGTTTAAGTTTCAAATTACATCATCTGTACTGCTCAATGTGCGTGACTGCGCAAGTTCGGCAGTCAACAGTTGTGTCACTGTTGGTTAGGTAAGCCCATCCACCACAACAAGGTCGCACCACATTCTATGGGAAAAATCGGTTTTTAATTGTCCTGGGACCAAAAACCGCATAAAAAGCATGATAACATCGCTTTCTGACTGTGATGAGGCTGGCACAAGAGATGTTCAAATGCTGTCCACTATTTTCTGGCGAAAGTTGAAGTCGAGAAATAGCATGTTCCACAGCAGATCGGCGCGTCTCGCGGTTCACGTTCAGAATGCATTGCGCAATGCGTGCCTACACTTCAACTACGTTGCTAATTGGAGCAATAAACACGACGTCTTTCAGATAACTTTCACAGCTGGATGCCAGATCAAGAGATCTGGACGGCCAGACTGCAGGCAACGACGGCTGATTATACTAGCATTTACGAAATGTCTTTGCAGCAGTAGCTTCACTAGTTGTGTAAAGTGCGGAGGAGCGCCGTCTTGCATAAAAATGGTCCTACCCACACATCCACGCTGTTGAAGGGTTGAAATGACGTTGGTGCGCAAAAGACTCTCGTAGCGTCACCTAGTGACGTTACAGGTAACAGGACACGCAGCACTTACCTTCTGCGTTAAGCGATGCCGGCAACCCTCACTACACAATGACCTTTGTAGAATATTGCAGCGCGTGCGGATTTTCCGTTGCCCATAATCTGTAATTCCGAGTACGGACATGTCCTCGGAGATGGAAATGGAACTCGACTGTCCACAAAATGTTCCATGAGCATTCATTGTCCACTTCCATGCGAACAAGAAATCCAGAGCTACCGTTTTTCTCACTACATGTCGTCAGGAAGCAACTCCTGAATTTATGCACCGTGCTCACAGGCGTGGCCAACATTCAGGCAATTCCCTGTGCACTGCATGTTTGTGCACCAACGCTCGATCCCACCTGCAATGCAGTGCTGTGGCCACATCTTCTACAGACATCGGATCAACTGCTTTCCTGCCTCTGGCAGAATGCACTTCAAAAGAACCTGTCTTCTCCAATGTTGTAATCGTTTTCTCCAGACCCTTAGCAGACACTGGACCAATGCCTTGTGTCATTCTTTTGGATGTCCGGGACTTCCGCGGGAGTACTGGCGCACAGTCACTGTTCTTGTAAAAGAGCTTTACCGGCAGCGCCACCCTTCATGGAGGCAGTCATACTGGGCGTCTCGAACGCAAACTCAGGAACAGCCGACTGCCGCGCGTCTGTTGGTGTCGTATACTGATGCTTTCGGCGCCATCTATTGGTCAAACATTCATTAATTTTTTGTTCCATGCCATCTCCCCTTGCGTCAATAATATGCTATTCAAATTTGACATCATTCTGCACAATGGTTCACTTTCTGCAGCATTTTGAAACTGGAACTTTAATTATGGACACTTTTAGTTTTTCAAAGGACCCAGAGGAAACACGAAGTCGCAGTGCTGAACGATATGTGGCGATGTCTGTGCCACCTCAGTGCAGTCACACTTTGGTGAGTCTCACCATACCCAGCTGTAAAGAGTAGCAGTTGTTATGGTCGTCGCACATCTGGCTCGGATCAATTTACGTCAGGTGGCGCGTGGAAAGTTGAAACTCGGGAGTTTGGTAGTTCGTTTTTCGATTCGCTATCAGCGTTACTGGGCGAAGATGATCATTCCAGTTTCCAAGCAGCCAGGAGATAGAACAATGTGGCTAACAGGTTTATGGAAGTTCTTCAAGGCTGGGTGACGAGATTTCAACAAGATTGTAGTGCCTTGCTGAATTCTTCATTGTTATCCACAAACGAACGAGGGCTTGCTGTCTTCTTGTGTGAGGTGGAGTAATGTTTAATACAGGTAACCACTGAACAGACCTAGAGAGAAGCGTACCAGATTCAATGACCTGTCGAAGCTGAACATCCACTAAGTGAGTGTGGAAACTGTTGAGAAATACGGCTGAACGGTACGCCTCTGATGAGTAAAGCCAATTCTGTTTTCTCCGAGTGTTTGCGTCTGCTCCCCAAGAAGTTGCAGTTAGCTTTTACAATAAACTATTGTGGATGTTCACTTTTTCGGCTGTTTTCGGAAGATTGTTGCGGTAGCTAAGCGACCTATCCAAAGTGACGCCCAGACACTTTGAATTGCTGTTGCATTGTAACACAGTCTCTGAATATTACCAGCGGGCAGTAGTTTGCATATTTCTTGTGTGTGGTGGTTATCGGCAAATAACTTCGGAAAACGGAAAATTATTGCTCTGTTCAGTAACGCAGAGTCAACCTAAAGAGGCCAGTTTCCTTTGGCCGTTAGTTTTGGTCTTTATTGTTTAATCTCCTCTACCGAAAGTTTTTTATTTTCGACACACGCAACAAGGGCCGGCACGTCACACGAATGGGTAATCGAAAAGAAGTCCATAAATTACCTGTAGTCTTCAGGCCATCTATTGACATCTCAGATCTATTGAAAACCACTGTCTTGAGTATGGTTATTAATGTAAGATATGCTTTTTACAAATATGGTTAAATCTAACCTAGTAAAATATGCGTCTATTGAATTTTGGAAGTTCACACCGAAGACGCCGCACCAAACACGCTACTATGTTCAAAGACTGTTATTGTCCCAATTTCTCGACTTAGCTAATTTAAATAATTATTGGAGATCTAGTTAGACAGTAAATATGCTGGGGATAACATTGGTAAGTTCAATTACTCCACTTACCACGCGATATTTTACGCATAGAGCCCACAAAGACTCAAATTCCGAAAGGCGCTAATTCGCAATTCACTGTGTATGATTATTAAAATATTTACTCGAAACACTCACTTTCTTAAACTTCAATATAATAATAGCATTGTTATCTCCACAATACAACATTCAATAAGACGAAACTGCTGTGCAAGGCACGAGATAATAACTTACACGCATGCTAGCACGGACTAATCGCACAGACAGCTCAGCAGCCTAGACTGGTTGCACCGACTACTAGGCATCGACTTGAATCCCCTGTTCCAGAACGATACGAGTATCGTTCACGGGCTTGGACGTCTGAGAGAACGCTCAAGCCGGCCGCGGTGGTCTCGCGGTTCTAGGCGCGCAGTCCGGAACCACGCGACTGCTACGGTCGCAGGTTCGAATCCTGCCTCGGGCATGGATGTGTGTGATGTCCTTAGGTTAGTTAGGTTTAAGTAGTTCTAAGTTCTAGGGGGCTGATGACCACAGCTGTTAAGTCCTATAGTGCTCAGAGCCATTTAAATAGAACGCTCAACTTCCTTGCATCATGCCATCTGCTTGAGGCTAAGAAAGGTACCTTAAGTCATATGATGCTTAGAATAGCGACTCCACTTGGGAACCTATGTTAACACCAATTTTTTCTCTATTATTCGTAGTTTTCTTGATATGATGAAATTAATTACAATCCCTTACTCCTATAAACATGAAAGCGATTTTTTTCAAAAGGAACTTTTGCAGGCTATCACCTCAGAATGTGATGATACAAAACGCACTGTATCTTTGATTATTACAATTACAAACATGAAAATTGGTACATGGTAATTATGATGATGATGATGAGTCACATACTTCTTTAGAGAGCGTAGGGGAGCGACGCGGGAGACCCGCGCCGCCTTACTAAGCAAGGTCCTAGTGGAGGTCGTTTGCCATTGCCTTCCTCCATAGTAATTATATTACATAATAAATAATATGTTGAAAATTGCTAGTCTATCAGATAAGCCGATAGAAATTTTACTTACAAGAAGAAAAATATTGAAATGCGACACTAGTACAGATAATAGTCTGATCTATCGTCTACACAGCAGTACCGTTCAACGTAGTCACAATGCATTTTTACACGTTTGCGTCATCGTTGAACCCACGCATCAAAACCACTTTGGAAAAACCCAGAATTTTGCTTCTTGACCCATTTTTCTCAGAATGATTTCAAAGCGGTTGACTGTGAAGTGCAATGCGTCTATCTCCTTGAGCTATTTGATTAGCACGTCCTCAAAGACATTGATGATAGATGTTGTCGGTGGGACGCTGCGCGTTTTATCTGCAAGTCCGTTTCTCCATTGCCAAACTTCTTCAAACAACGCCGCACATCGTTGATATCCATGACAGAGTCCTCATATACGTGCTTCATTGATGAAGTTAAAACTGTTTTAAAATCATACGTCAAGAAGTAACACTCGTAAATTTTTCAAACTGGTTTTGAAGTTTGGGTTCAGCGATGGCACCTATGTTTAAAAATGTATGGTGACTATGTTGACCGGTAGTGCTGTGTACAGGACATTTCACATATCTGTAATAATTCCCTTACTATATGTTCATTATTAATTTTTTTTATGAAGCAAGAGGCATTACTTTTCGATCCATCCCGTATATGATGGTATTATGCTACTTTCAGATACACACTCTAAGAGAAAAAAAGGAATTACCTGAAAGGCACGGGAATCGGTGGATGTTATACGCATGTGCAGACAAATAAACGATTACAGTTTCAGAAAAATTGGATGACTTATTCAAGAGAAAGAGCTTCACAAACTGAGCAAGTCAATAACGCCGTTGGTCCACCTCTGGCCCTCTCTTCGCTGTCCTCCTGAGGGATATCGTGCCAAATTTTATCCAGTTGGTGCGTTAGTTCGTCATAATCCCGAGGAGGTTGGAGAGCCGTGCCCATAATGCTCCAACATTCTCAGGTGGGGAGAGATATGGCGACCTCGCTGTTCAAAGTAGGGTTTGGAAATCACGAACAAGCGGTAGGAAAATTCACTGTGTGCAGAAGGGTATTATCTTGCTGAAATATAAGCCTAGGATGGCTTGCCATGAAGGACAACAAAACGGTGTGTAGAATATCATCGACGTTCTACTGTGCTGTGTGGGTGCCTTGGGTGAAACTCGATTACAGTACGCTGTTTCTTACGCACCGATATAGTTACGTTACACACCGCCTTGCCAGATGCTACAATTCGGAGCCCAGTAGTGGCAGAGGGCTGCAAATATTTAGACATGAAGAAGAAAAATGAAGAATGTTAATAACGTTTGTTTTATTTAAAATGCTTTAAGAGACATTATTTTTCAGCATATCTTCGTATATTCGGTTTTCTGTGACGAGCACCATGGGTTAATGTATGGCCTGTACAGGTGATTGATGAACTGTTACACTCGAAGTCGATACTAAGCTACCATCGGCACAGCGCTAATGCATTAGGAGAAAGATTGCCGGCCACGTTCGATACGATGGCCTGCAAGGCGCCTATATAATGGAACGTATACACAGTTTTCTCTGTATGGTGCAATGTGCCTGTAAGCTACAGTTTGGAAAAAGAAAATATTTTATATATTACATGTGCGAGGAATGAAAGCGTGAATACCAAAATACCATTCCGGCTAAGCACACAGAGGAATTAGTGAATATGTCATGAAACTGTACTTATTCTACTACGCGTACAATGACCAATAAACGCTCTAAACGGACAGAAACGTTGGCAGTGTAGTTAAAGCGCTAGTTCCATGTCAGCAGGACGTAGCATACCATTGGTATTTAGGGAGATAGAGCGCGTTTCGTATAGCAGTCGAGCGATACGGCACAGTGGTTAAGACGCTGGACTCGTATTCGGAAGTATGGCTTTTCAGGTTTAGGTTTCCCGTTATTTACCTAAATCGCTAAAGGCAAATTCGGAGATGGTTCTTTTCAAAGAGCACGTCCGATTTCCTTGCCCATTCTTCCCCAATTTCGTGCTGGTGGCCAGTCTAACAACGCCGTCGTTGACAGGACGTTAAACCCTAATCTTCCCTCCTCCCTCACACAGCCCTTGTATCGTGTAGTGAGAAAGGTACGCACACATATGCTGTTTGTGACGTATAATATTTCACACAACTATGCTGGGTCGGCGCTTAGGTACGAGATCATTCAACAGCATTTCTGTTGCGCAAAATCATTGGTCGTGGGAGAATGTAAAAAATTACAGGCAGTTTGTAGAGACAAGTGCTCTCCGTGGACAAATGTTTCTTTGTTGAATGACAGTCCCAGAAAATGCCACAAAAGGATGTTGACACACTGCTGCTCCATCCGCCACCTGAAGCTTTAGCACAAGTCTCATGTGAGATATTTCAAGGCGCCAGGCATAGAGTAGGCACATCATCTCAAGACGTTTGTATGATGGGTCCTGTTCCACCGGTGTCACCGTGTTGGCTGTCTCTCTGAACCAAAATTCCCCTATCAAAATTAAATGATGAACTCAACCAGTAGTCCGCACCTCCTGGTTACCGGGGAAGCAATTTAACTGATGATGTATGTTGCCTTACGATTATTAGTTACGTCGAAACTGGTAGCAAAGCAAATAATCGTTTTATCGGCATTTCTTAATGCAGCATGAAAATGATTACCTTTAAATGTTTACGAGATTAGGGCATTATTTACAGATCAACAATTTCGAATAAAGTTTTAATTAAAAATTGACAATTTCAATCTGTCTATAAATACTGTTTATTTTTAAGTGACAGAAAGGTAACTACGTAGAACAAAAGTATTGTGTAGGTTACTTGGTCCTTTATATATTGAAGGTAGTCACTCTAACATTGGTGTGGTGAACTTGACTTCTGGTTGCTATGTGCTGTATGGAAGGTGTGCTGTAAAGTGTTCATTGCTTGTGTTCTGTAGTACTGTCAAGTAGCAGTGGAACTACGTAATGCATTACTAGTAATACGACAGTGTATTATCACGTAACATCAGGGACGAATTCCTGCTTGCTGTAATGCAGTAGTGCGGAAAGTGTTCGATAGTTGTAAATTCGATTACCTCTCATGATGAAGACCCAAATTACAGCGCATCACTAGAGTTTTAAAACTACCGTAGACTATCCTAAACTATAATAAGTAAGCGTAATCTGCGGTAGTTTTCCTAGTGGTCTTGGTCAGCTATGGTCGTACCCGCATTACTTTTATGTTAGGTGTGTTGCATACCTGTCGGACGTTACCTCATAACAATCACTTTCTTACGTATGGACCAGTGTCTTAGTAGATTCCCCTTGAAACCGGAAGCGGAGAACCATCTAGAAACTGAGTGAGAATATATAAAGGACCAGGTAACCTACAGAATATTTTTGTTCTACATAGTTATCTTCCTGTCACTTAAAAAATAAACAGTATTTATAGACATATTGAAATTGTCAATTTTTAATTCAAGTTTTATTCGAAAATTGTTGATCTGTAACCTGAAACAGAGGAATGTTGTAGTAAAAATAAAGGATACAATACAGACTTATCACATAGCGCTGGAAAACGCAATTTTCTCAGTAAAATGCTAAAATATAAAACCGCAAAACAACAATATATCAAACATCGTTTCAATATTTCGTCCAACTCATATGAAACATGTTTGTATTATTCATAAACAACTTTTGCATTTATCAATAATAACAGGAAACTCTTGCATTTGATCACGATGAAGAACTTTCTGTTGAGTACACAATGGTCTTAGAAATTCCAGAGGAATGTTGTGTACACCTTCTGCCTTCTTTCATCCTAGTTATATCAAAAGTCTTCTAAATTCTAATAATGGATCCCCTATCTCTTCCCTATCGACTCCTGTTTCTTCTTCTACCATGTCTGCGTACAATTCCTCTCCTTCATTGATGCCTTAATTGTACTCTTTCCATCAATTTGCTCTCTCCTCTGCATTTCACAGTGGAATTCTCGCTACATTCTTACATTACCGTCCTTGGTTTTAATTTCACCGAAGGCCGTTTCGACCTTCTCTATGCTAAGTCAATCGTTTCGACAGTCATTTTATTTCTGTTTCTTCGCATTTTTTATGCAGCCATTTCTCCTAAGTTTCTCTCCACTTCCTGTTTATTTCATGCATAAGTGACTTGTATTCCTGCATTCCTGAATTTTCCTGCACAGTTTTGCACTTCCTCCTTTCGTCGATCAGGTGAAGTAGTTGTTCTGTTACCCATGGTTTCTTCGGAGCTACTTTCTTTGTACCTATATCTTTTTCCAACTTACGTGATTGCTCTTTTTGAGATGTCCAGTCCTCCTCAACTGTGCTGCCTACCCAGCTATTTATTGTCGCAATATTTATAGGAACAGAGAACTTGAAGCGTATCTCTTCATTCCTTGGTGTTTAATATCTCACTTCATTGTGCATTGGTTCTTCCTGACTAGTCTCTTAAACTTAGCCTCCTCTTCGTCGTTATTAAATTATGATCTGGGCCTATAACTGCTCCTAGGCACGCCTTAGAATCCAATATGTGATTTCGGCATCTCTGCCATATCATGACGCAATCTAACTGAAATATGTCCGTATCTCCCGTCCTCTTCCAAATGTACCTCCTCCTCTTGTGACTGGTGATCAGAGTATTTGCTATTAGTAGCTGAAACTTATTGCAGAACTCAGTTATTCTATCTTCTCTCTCATTCCTACTACTGTAACCGTTTCTTTTACCTCTTTCCCTACAACTGCTTTCCAGTTCCCCATGGCATCACATATCATACATATTTAGGTGTAATTCTAAGAAGCGATGTGAATTGTAACCATTACGTAAAATCAGTATTAGGGAAGGCGAGCGGAACGCTTAGATTATTTGGAAGGGTACTCTGAAAATTAAATGCATATGTTAAGGAATTCGCTTACGAAATGCTAGTGCGATCAATTCTGGGCTATTGTTCCTGTGTCTAATTCCGTATCAAGTAGTCATGGCGACACATATCGAACAAATTCAGAGACTCACTGCTTGAATTGTAATAGGTTCGTTTAATTCTTACGAAAGTGTAACAGAAATTCTTGGTTACTTTAAACTGCTGAAACCCTGTTGGATGAAGATAGAGAACCTGTGTCTGAAGAAGACAGTGCGACCGCTATGCGGCCACCATCGTATATCTCGCGTAGGAAGCATGATAATGAGATAACAGAGATCAGGGCGCTTACAGATGCATGGAGGCAGTCGTTTTCTACTCTCTTAGGGCGAAAACGGAATACAAAAAGAAAAACCAAGATATTGAGACAATGTACCTTCCACCATGCACTGTACATTGACTTCTGTAGTACGTAAATAGAGGTAGATCTAGGATGTTCCCGTCTCGTCATCTTCATAGTCAGTTTATAAATGTTAACTTTTTACGTTACTCGACTAATAATATGATTATTTCTTTTCTGGCCTTGTTTGATGAGGTGCATAAGTTTCTGACGAGATTTCGCAATAGAACTAGCAAATGCAGAATCTTGACTAGCTTCACTTGAACGCAAACGACCGCTCAAATCCGTGAAGCTACTCCAACAAAGTTTTGTAAACGGCAGTTTACTGCTAAGGACAAACACGTGCGGCGGAGCAGTGCGCACGGAGCACAGACAATGGGGCGCAGGTAGTGTAGTGTAGTGTGTAGGGAGCGTGGCTGGCGCGGCGAATGAGCCGCCAGCGGCCGGGGAGGCGGGCCCAGGGCGCTGCAACTTTGGCAGGGATTCTGCCGGAGCCTGCGAGAGAATGGCCGCATTGAGCCGCACGTAACAGGCGCGCGGGAACCTTTCCAAGGCGCCAACCATTCTACTTTACTCCGCCCTTTCTTCTGCGCGCTCTCTTTTGCCTGCCCCGTTCCCGCTCGAAGAAGAGAATGTCGCGTGAATCCGTGACGATACGGAATTTAGCTGGGAGCTTGGAACGCCCTTGCAAGAGAGTGCAGTATGAAAATGAGGCTTAGGTATTAGTCCAGAAATGCAGTCCAATATGCATTACTTTCCGCTGGTATCAGTTCTTCACATTTTCACCAAGCAGATGCACGACAATGACAATGCAACTGCCTCTGCTAATAAAATTAAGTGTAATATCAGTTCAAAGAAAATTGTGTACAAGGCAATATTTTAGCAGAATCAGAAGCCATAATTTATATCTTTCTCAGTGGAAAATGTGTGTGTGAAATCTTATGGGACTTAACTGCTAAGGTCATCAGTCCCTAAGCTTACACACTACTTAACCTAAATTAACCTAAGGACAAATCTCCGACGGGACCAACCGCATAGTATTATTGGTCTCCGTTACGTGAGTAAAATTTCAGATGTAATCAACAGAGCCAAATATCGAACACGAAATAACAAAAACAATTGTCAGTCCTCTTTAAGTGTATGAAGTTTCCGAAATTATATGAATCTGTGGTGTCACCGCAGATGCCTAGAAGTGCAGATTCCGGTCCGGTACACATTTTCGCTCGTCGCCGCCGATTCTGCGTAATGTCCCAACGCAGCTGACAGCAGTGATCCCTCCCATTTCCTCTCCTTTCTTCACTCCTCTACCTTCAACTTACGTATAATAGAAGATGACGTCATAAAATTTTGTTTATCACCTCGAAAACATAATTTTACGTAATTGATTTCTTTCTATTTGCAGATTGTATTGTATCTTGTCTCCTCAGAACTTCCGGATTCAATTTAAATGTTCGATTCCGTATAGATTTCGGCCTGACTTGAGTTAATTTGTGTACTTAAATAATACGTAGGTCGGAGCTTAAATAGTGGAAACACTGCAGTGGAGACACTATGCAATGGAATCTACTATTGTCGCTGATAGGACACGTTGTTGACATACCTACCCTATCTCCGAGCAAATGGACTCGCCCGTCTCACGTCACCGGCGTGCGCACACTCGAGGGAAACACAGTCACTTGTGAGCGATCGATCTAACGTAACGGTGTCACCATGCTTTCGAAACCGGAACAACGGAGTTGGATCAAAATTGAATGTGCCACAGGTCGTACAGCACGAAAGTGTCATCAAGGTCTTCACGAGCCTTGCGGGGACTCGGCAATGCCATACAGAACAGTGGCACGTTGGGTAAAAGCCCTCAACAAAGGTGGACAAACCTAAGGATAAACGCACACACACACACACACACACACACACACACACACACACACAGCCATGCCCGAGGAGGACTCGAACCTCCGCCGGAATCAGCCGCACAGTCCATCAGTGGAAAAGCATCAGCCTCTTTGTTCATGATAATTGTTGAAATTTATCTCCCTTGGTCGGACTTACGGCTGTTGAAGTACGTAGTTTTCTTACTGCGCAAGTGTTCTACCCTTACTTCTATACCGAGAAGCTGTACAAAAAAATAGTTCAACATTTCGTAAGAAACTGTTCAGTAAAGTTCTTTTCCACCAATCACTTCCGGAGTTTGCTTAATTGTTGCCACCGGTTACGAAGTGTGTCTAATATCGCCAGACACGTGTAATAATTTTCTGGGATATTTGCCTGCGTGAGACTCTCCAGCACTGGTTGCCAGACGTCGTTAGGAAGTGAGATGACGTTAAGCGAGCTAGTACACAAGAACCTTTAGACTACTTTTGTTATCAGTATACATGTTTTTCAGTACTGTTAGTACAGCCGACCGCCGGTGGCCGAGCGGTTCTAGGCGCTTCAGTCTGGACCGCTACGGTCGCAAGCTCGAATCCTGCCTCGGGGATGGATGTGCGTGATGTCCTTAGGTTAGTTAGGTTTAAGTAGTTCTAAGTTCTAGGGGACTGATGACCTGAGATGTTAAGTCCCCTAGAGATCAGAGCCATTTGAACCATTTGAACTGTTAGTACAACGATATTGTAATGTTTCCTTAGTATAACCCTGAGTGTTGTGATGAAAATCAAAGCTGACCAGTAATGAATATTTACTCTTAAAGTCAGACCTACCGGACACCTGCGCGCCTTAGCGTGTCGCTCCCGGGATATGGGGAGGCGAGGATTAACGACTGGTCCGGTGCGCTGGCCAATCTCGATGTGGTTTCTAGACGGTTTATCCCATCCCACTAGGTGACTACCGGCCTGGCAGCCACGTCCCGCCTCAGCCACACAATACACAAACTTACACACATTCTCAAACTTTCCATCTGATACCACTAGACACAGAGAGATGGGGTTGGGGTACACATGCTTCGTCCCGACAAGGGCCACCCTCTACCGCTAACATTGCGAAATTTAGAATAACATGTCGAGCACGTGAAGATACCGGATATGGCCAGGAAAAAGAGGAATTTTGTTCTTCCATCATGCAGTAGGCTCAGGGCTAGGGCTTCCTATTGGCTTTATTAGTCTTCCCATGTATTCATTCTTCATATCAGTTAACTTTTTGTTCTTTGTTGAACATGGAGACTGTGACCCATTCTATAGAAGTTTATTCCGTAAACCTGTCTGTATTAACCTATAATTTCCCTTCTTGTGTTTTCTCATAAGTTAATGTTGTTCTCAATAATAAGGCTGGTTTGAAAACTGCAGTGCTTTACTAGGCAATGTCCTGTTGGAAGTGGTACGCCATTTTCCTCCGCCGACCTCTGAACCAAATTAACCAGCAAGCTGTTGGGGGGGCCTACAACTTAACGTGGACGCCAGACCACGATGCAATTCTGCATTTTTCACATTAAAAATTGATTGTCAGAATGAAAGGGGCGATAAGTGGCGGCGGATTGCACCCTGGATCTTTAGACGTATTGACTGACACTCAGAGAACTTGCGACCTTAGCCGTACACCTCAGAACTTCATTTCTTTATTATCCTTGAGAAACCGAACCTCTGATCGATGTAGGAGCACAGGAATATCCAATGGTTTTTAACTTTTGTCATATTCTCTCTTCTTACCTTATTATTTTATTTCTATAGCGTGTGCTAGACGTCGTCGAATTTCAGAGACGCATTATTAGGGCGGTAATGGCTCGGTATAGCCAACACGGAAGTACAGGGTGACCCAAAAGTTGTTAACATTTGAAGGTTCAATATTTCACGGAGTAATGTAGGTAGAAAGGCAAAAATTGACACAGATGCTTCAAATGGCATGTGATTTTACTGGAACTTCAAAAAGCGCAAAAAAGGTCGAACAGATGGTGCTTCATATGATACAAAAGCAATAATTAGCAAAACAATTGACTGAATTTTGTTCATTACAGCAAATGGTCAAAATGTTGGCCGTCGTTCGTCAGCAGTACCTGTAGTCGAGGGACAATGTTGTGGACAACACTGTATAGCGTGTAGTGGGTATGGTGAGAAATTGCCGTCGGCCTTTGTCTTTTAGCATCCGCAATGAGGTCAGACGACGGCGGTACGTTTGCGACTTCAGACAACCTCACGACCAATTGTCACACGGATTGAGGTCTGGAGATCTAGGACGCCAAACATGACGGTCGTGGCGGTCCAGTTCGCGATCCTCACCAAACGATGTGAGCACGAGATCCTTCACACGGGTAGTAATTCGTGTGGAGCGCCATCCTCCACAAAAGTCGTACCTTCCAGCACGCGTTTATTAGCCAGGCTAGGGATGATCTGACTCCCTATCTAACTGCAACTCATTTTATACACGATTCTCATGCTGCGTCGCTTACGTGTTGCTTTCCAGCACCATCTGTTGTCCACGTAGAAAATGTTTTAAACAAAATTTATAGTTGGTGTGATGAATGGCAGCTGGAAAACGTAGAAAAATGTAAGTTAATCCAGATGAATAGGAAAAACAAGCCTGTAATGTTTCTAATACAGCATTAGTAGTTCGTTGCTTGACACACTCACGTCGTTTAATTATCTGGCTGTAGCAATACAAATTGATATGAAATGGAACGAGCTTGTAAGGCTGTAGTAGGGAAGGTGAATAGTGGACTTTGGTTTATTGGGAGAATTTTAGGAATGTGTAATTCGTCTGCAAAAGGAGACCGCATATTGGACACTAGTGCGCCCTGTCCTTGAGTACTGCTTGAGTTTGGGGTTCGCACCATGTCGGACTAATGGGCGACATCAAGGCATTTCACGGGCGGGCTGCTAGTTTTGTTACCGGTAGAAGAGAACAAAACGCAAGCCCTATGGAGATGCTTCAGGCACTCAAATGGGAATCCCTGGAGGAAAGGCGACGTTCTTTTCGATTAGCACTAAAGAGAAAATGCAGAGAACTCGCATCTGAAGGTGGCTGCTGCCAAAGCAAATTTCACGTAAGGAGCATGAAGACAAGAGAAATTAGGGCTCGTACAGAGGCATATAGACAGTCGTTTTCCCCTTGCTGTATTTGGAAGTGGAACAGGAAAGGAAATGACTAACAGTGGTACAGAGTACCCTTCATCATGCATCTTACAGCGGCTTGCGGAGTGCGTATGTAGATGTTGCAAGGGGGTCGCGGGTGGAGTTAGTGATATAAACCGAATATTTCTTTTTAATATCGATATTTTAATAAAAATGAATGTGCAGGTATTAATGATAGATTATGGTGCTAAATGCAATCGTTTGGCGTCCCACTTCCCGCAATCCTATCTCAGTAACCTATCCTACAATATACAGCTTTTGAAGATCACGTTTAGAATTTCACGTTTAGAATGTCACACACAGAACTCTCAAAACTGCGAAGGCGATGTGCATTAATTCTAATATATCAGATCTGTAAACAACTTACTTCTGACAATTGGAAAACAGAAAAGTCAGGTATTAACTATTCCGTACATTTGTACACATGAACTGAACGTAATCACGTTATAACTTTTAGCCGTAGTAGGCTATGTTCATCAGAGTAATAATCACTTATACTGCGTAACTGCAAAAATGCCGTTTTATTGCCCTGTCAACCCGCGGATCCCCATGTGATGCGATTACAGTGGCTTTAATAGACTGTAAACGCTTCAAATGAACTGGCGGGTTCGTAATTTGGACGCCAGGGTCATGCCCTTTGTCACCAGAAAAATGTGCACGACGTGAATGCGAAACTAGTACAAGTGTTCCTTCTGAGCAGAGTACTTCATACAGAAATACGCTGGCTCTCAAAAGGAAATATGCTAGGAAGATTATTTGAACTTCGAGACGAAGTGATGCAGTTTTTGGAAAATAACAAACAAGCTGAATTGTACGTTGAATTTAGAAAGCCCGGTGTTCATGTTGCATTGGCTTATCTGTCAGATATTTTCGAATCATTAAACACATTGAATTTGAAATTACAAGGTGGAGAGTCAAACATAATTTTTCATCGGGATGCCATCAAAGCGTTTACTGATAAGTTGCAACTATGGAAACGTAAAATTTTAGCCTGCAATTATTCCTGCTTTCCCAGATTGTATGGAATCCTGGAAGAAGCCCGATTTCAAAACGATTTTAAGGATACTGATACTAAGAGTAAAATATCAAACTATTTGCAGCACCTCACTGATGAATTCGAACGATACTTCCCTAACAGTTTATTATAGGTTAGCGACGGATCCATTTCACGTTGACGTGGATGTGTTGCCAGACAGACTATAAGAGGAAGTCTTAGAAATTAAAAATGATTCTGCAGCGAAGTATGACTTTGAGAAGATGGATAAGCCTTTATTTTGGGTGAAATATCTCACGGTGTATCCCAGCACAGCAGAACAAGCACTGAAACTGTATTTACCATTTTCAAGCACTTATTTGTGGGAAAGAGCATTTTCAGCGGTAGTGGCGATAAAAAATAAGCTTAGAAGCGAACTCAGTATTGCCAATGATTTACGTTGCGCAGTTTCTACTATTCAGCCAAGAATTCAAAATTTTGTAAAAAATAAGCAAGCTCATCCTTCACATTGATTTATTTGTTTGTTTCTTGTCATATGTGTGTGGAAATAATATTTTTATAACAAATACGTCACATTATAAGAGAACTTGTTATTTTCCTCCTAACTATCCTTACATGTAGGTAATACTGTAAAATTATAAAAAACTATTTCAAAGAAACAATATAAAATAAACATAGTGAATCTGATTTAAATATAAATACTGCGCGTGATTCTTATGGATTATAATGTTACGTGTGGCATGTTATTTCAACTAATAACACTATTTCTTCTGGATGAAGACACAGCGAAAGATTATCCTAGATATGGCAAGCGAAGAGTAGTCCTAAAATCGTATACGGGTGAAGAAATGGTGTGCAGCAAGGGAATGTAATCAAGGTAACGAAGTTGTTTTATTCGTATTTTTTAAAGTTCTGTGTAGTCTGCACGATTATTCCGTAAAACTAATTTTTTTATTTTTTGTCTGGTTCTGGGAACTGGGCCTTTGTCGCCGTTCGGTAGCTGTCGTCGTTGACATAAATGCCAACCTATGCGCAATGACAATGGGGAGCGCTATAGGCGTACAAATTAGTGATGTTCGTTAACACCGTGACTGAGTGGCTATTTTGATAATGAGTGAAAGTAATAAGCTACACTCAACTTAAAATAATGGCCCGCATCCACTAATCTGCAAAGGTCGCAAATATTTTTCCTTGTTTACCAAGGACTTTCTTTACATTCGGAGTGGCTTATAATCACAAGACTAGACTGATGACGTAATAACTGAGACTCGATACATTAACAGCCCACCATGTTACATGACTTCACCATCACAAATTTTTCAATAGTTTCTCGATAGTTAATAAAAATCTCTATATTTTTTTAAGGGGGGGGGGGGCACGGAAGTTTTCTTTTCGGCAGAAGGGGGGCTGACAAACAAAAGTTTGGGAACCCCTGATGTAGATGATGCCCGTCTTACCCTGGCCTACCCCTATAGTCAGGAGTTCGACTGTCTTCCTCACACACTGAAAACATCTGGTCATGGGTTACCGAGAGAGTGGCGTGTTATCAGTCATCAGCCATTAGGATTGATGGACTCTGCTGTAGAGCTGAAGCAGCATGGAATGTCGACTGTATCTGTCTTACAAGCTCAGTTTGACTCTATGACCAGCTGGGTTGGAATCATTCCTACAACCCGAGGTCGTAGCGCTCTGTACTACGTTTCACACACTCTGTATCCCCGAATCACCTAAAAATTTAATCACAGATTGTTCATACTGTACAAACCATATGTAAAATTTCATTACTTGTTATCATTCCTGGTGCTGCAGTTTTAATGACCAGCAATTTGCACTATTTGATCTAAAAGTACCAGGATGGTTATTGGTGGGCATAATGTAGGATGTGCCTATCCTTCGCCTTTATGACATCTTGAATTCTGCTGGGAACGCTTTCAGTGAGGTTTCTGTTTATCTTTGGAGAAATGGCAGGCCATTCTTCCTAAAGGGACTAAACTGGAGAATGTAGCGATGTTGGGCGCTGGGATCTGAAGTCGATGTTCTAACACATCTCAAAGGTGTACCATTGTGTTCAGGTCAGGATTCTGAGCAGGCCAGTCTATTTCAGGAACGTTACTGGCCGCAAGCCGTAGCCTCACAGATGCTGCTTTGTGAAAGGGTGCTCTGTCATGCTAACACAATCAGAAAACGTCTCCGAACTGTTCCTCTTCTGTATGGAGTATAGACTGCTGAAAAATGTGTTCATATCCTTCCCCGTTTAACGTATTTTTAAGTGGAATAAGGAGACAACACCCTAACCACGAAAAATACGTCCATTCCGTACCACCGTTCCCTCCACACTTCGATGTCGCCACTACATAGGTCATGATGGTAGGTAACCTTCTCCTGGAATTCGACAAACCCAAACCCTTACATCGGATCGCCACACGGCCTAGCGTGGTTCATAATACAAAATCGCTCGTTTCCAGTCATTCTTTACACCTCCTCAAGCGTCACTTAACACTGACTACAGGACTGCGTAGCTTCTGAGGGGGTGCTCGGCCACTGTACCCCATGCTTTCCAACTCCCGACGCAGTGTCATTATTCGAGGTTGACAGCTGGTATCACTTTGAAACTCAGGAGTGATTCTTTCTGCTGATTTTATGAAATGCAATGCTCGACTGGCTCTGTTACAACATGAGACCTGCCTGTTGTTGATGTAGCTACGGTTGTTTCTCTTTTTTCCACTTCACAGTCACGTCACCAATGTCGACTTGTGCAGCTTTAAAGGCGCTGAAATGCCAGTGATGGATTTTTTCTCAGTTCACATCCAATGACTTCCATGATCGAAGTCACTTGGCTTTGCAGACTGACCCATTCTTCTGTTTCTGATTCTCTAGTGACAACACAATACTCTCCTTTTATACTGACATCAAGTGATCAAATCATCATTACACTGGGATGTCGAATACATTAGATCGGTTAAGATAGATCTGTGAAACCTCTTCAATTATTTGTGGTAGCTCTGCATATCTTCAGTAGCATTTTGCCTCGATTAGATTCTCAGCTCACAGTATTTTAGACCTACTGCACTTCAACAGAATCTGCAAAGACAGAGGCACCGTATCATGGCCCTATTATCGCATGCAGCTTAGCTCGCGCCGGAACCCTGAAAAAACATGTTGTCGCTCCCCCCTCCCTAATCAGAGCTTCCTATAGAACTACGCCCGTATACACTACTGGCCATTAAAACTGCTACACCAAGAAGAAATGCAGATGATAAACGGGTATTCATTAGACAAATATTTCATCCTAGAACTGACATGTGATTACATTTTCACGCAATTTGGGTGCATAGATCCTGCGAAATCAGTGCCCAGAGTAACCACCTCTGGCCGTAATAACGGCCTTCATACGCCTGGTCATTGAGTCAAACTGAGCTTGGATGGCTTGTACAGGTACAGTTGCCCATGCAGCTTCAACACGATACCACAGTTCATCAAGAGTAGTGACTGGCGTATTGTGATGAGCCAGTTGCTCGGCCTCCATTAACCAGACGTTTTCAATTGGTGAGATATCTGGAGAATGTGCTGACCAGGGCAGCAGTCGAACATTTTCTGTATTCACAAAGGCCCGTACACGACCTGGAACATGCGGTAGTGCATTATGTTGCTGAAATGTAGGGTTTCGCACGGATCGAATGAAGGGTAGAGCCACGGGTCGTAATACATCTGAAATATAACGTCCACTGTTCAAAGTGCCGTCAGTGCGAACAAGAGGTGACCGAGACGTGTAACCATGGCACCCCATACCATCACGCCGGGTGATATGCCAGTATGGCGATGACGAATACACGCTTCCAATGTGCGTTCATCGCGTGTCGCCGAACACGGATGCGACTATCATGATGCTGTAAACAGAATCTGGATTCATCCGAAGAAATGGCGTTTTGCCATTCGTGCACCCAGGTTCGTCATTGAGTACACCATCGCAGGCGCTCCTGTCTGTGATGCAGCGTCAAGGGTAACCGCAGCCACGGTCTCCGAGCTGATAGTCCATGCTGCTGGAAACGTCGTCGAACTGTTCGTGCAGATTGTTGTTGTCTTGCAAACGTCCCCATATGTTGACTCAGGGATCGAGACGTGGCTGCACGATCCGTTACAGCCATGCGGATAAGATGCCTGTCATCTCGACTGCTAGTGATACGAGGCCGTTGGTATCGAGCACGGCGTTCCGTATTACCCTCCCGAACTCTCCGATTCCATATTCTGCTAACAGTCTTTGGATCTCAACCAACGCGAGCAGCAATGTCGCGATACGATAAACCGCAATCGCGATAGGCTACAATCCGACCTTTATCAAATTGGGAAACGCGATGGTACGCATTTCTCCTCCTTACACGAGGCATCACAACAACGTTTCACCAGGCAACGTCGGTCAATTACTGTGTGTGTATGAGAAATCGGTTGGAAACTTTCCTCATGTCTGCACGTTGTAGGTGTCGCCACCGGCACCAACCTTGTGTGAATGCTCTGAAAAGCTAATCATTTGCATATCACAGCATCTTCTTCCTGTCGGTTGAATTTCGCGTCTGTAACACGGCATCTTCGTGTTGTAGCAATTTTAATGGCCAGTAGTGTAGCACACTGCAGGTGGTGTCCAAACCGTCCTCCGGTTTGGGGGCTGCCTTAAAGTGCTAGTTTAATGAAGTGCTACAGTGCTTTCCATACCAGTTCTGCTGCCGTTCTCTAGAGTGCTCTAAAAAGTAACGTGCCTGGTAAACGCTACTGGCGCACGCATGACCGCCGCAGCCATCAGATAAGCCGGCTACGTCCGCAGTGCAAAGCGTGTTTGCCGGCGCCCCGTTATCTTCCGGGGAAGCCGTGAGCGGTAAGCAGTGAGCAGCCACTGCCAGCGATGGGTGCGTCGATACCTGCCGTGTGTGCCGGCCAGCGGGCATGCGTGCTGCTAACTGCCGCTGGGACGGTGCCTGTTGCTGGTCAATTATTCAGTCCTTGAGGTACCGTGCAATCAGGGCTGATCGCTACCGACGATTGGGATGCGGTGGCCGCCTTCAGCACAACACAATGCGATCTTTTTGTTCGCTGCCCGCACGTGTTTCGCTGCAGTTGCAGGTTATCCCATCTTCAATGGGGTTATTACCTGTAACAATTCGTCATCTTGAAAAGTATGCTACCTGAGTACTGTCAAAACTATGGTTCTTGCAGCGTATTTTGAACTTATTCACAGCTATTTTAACATCTCTTGCCTTTCGGGACTGCCCAACCGTGATTTGTCCACAGAACGAGGGCAAGGCGAACGCTTGATGTATGGAGACGCTTTTGTTTTTGTTATCAGTTCAACTGAGGGTAGTATGTTATGCCATGTTATCGCCTGCTAAACAAGATACCATCATACAGAGTATCCTCACAGATATGTGATTTCCTCGAAGGATTTTTGACTAAGTGTTCTCATTGCGTTAGTATGGACGGCGAATGCACAACAATAACGAAAGTAACATCGCTTATCCACTAATGTTTTTCACCTGGATAGAAGATAAAAAGGTAATGTTCCGCTGTTGACCATAGACGGGGCAATGGGGCTCGAATACTGTCGTGTTACCCTCTGCCTGTGATGTTATTGGGTGAGGTATGGAGGGGCATGTGGGCAACACACAGCTGTCCCAGCCGTTGCCAGGTTTATTGACCTTGGGACTGCAAGCAGCGGTCGAGTAGCACCGCGTACCAGACCTCCCACCAAGGAAAAATCGCTAGCAGTATCGGGAATCGAACCCAGGTCCTCCGCAAAGAAGTCATCCGGGCTCACCACTCAGCTACGGAGGCGAACTTAATAAGGATAAACGACGGATCATATAGGGTCGCAGACGCTATCGGATTGTTCGTGTAGGGGTGTTATCTACAGGAAAATGTCGTCGCTGAACGGACGTAAGGAAATACAGAACCATCAGGACAGTATTTCCACTTAGTGTGATGGCTGGCAGCACTATTTAAATTTTAATAAAAGCAAGCTAGTTCCCGCTACAACGGTAAATAATCCGACGGTATACGACAATCGTCTCCGGCCCGTCAAAAAGCTTAATACTTATGTGTAATACTACGAAGTTAGGTGAGTTAAGTCTAACACGTAAAATTAGTAGGACAGGTAAATGGAAGACCTATCGGTTTTGGAAACAGCAGTGCAGAAGCCACACACAAGACGCTAGCGCGATCATTGTGGAGTACTGTGCGAGTATTTGGGGTAATGGTCAGTGTTCTGAAGTGAAACGTGGACGATAAGCACTCCTGAAAAGAAGAGAATAGAAGATTTTGAAATGTTATGCTACAGATTAATGCTGCACATTACATGGCTACTTGGGAGGAGACAAAACATTGTGGCACAACTTGACTAAAAGAAAAGATCAGTTGATACTCGTAGTACACTTTCTGAGACTTCAAGGGATCATCAGTTAATATTGGAGGGAACAGTGGAAGATAAAAGTTCTAGAGGTAGAGCTAGGCCTGAAAACAGTAAACATGTTCAAATGGATGTAAGCTGCAGTAGTTACTCAGAGATTAAGAGGCTTGCACAGGATAGAGTAGCACGGGTTAGCTGCAACAAATCGATCTTCAGAATGAAAGCTACAAGAATAACAACATCACACATCGAACGAACTGAGAAACATGCTGGTAGAACGTAACAGGTCGGTATAGTCCATAAGATAGAGTGCCGGGCAATTTATTTGTGAATCGTTGGAAGCAAGGCAACTCTGTTCATGCGACATCCTATTGGTAACTTTAGAGAGCTGATATTCAAAATTGAATGACTATTCTGCTGTTTCTGTCGTATATCTCGTGCGGGAATTATGAGAATAAGATGAGAGAAATTCGTGTGCATTCGGAGAACTGTAATCGATCTATACGAGAATGGAATGGTGAAGGAAATCTGTGATATTGGTACAATGTATCCTCCGCTATGACAATGCTGTGGCTTGATCAGTATATATATGTAAATATAAATGTGAAGCTTTGCCTTAGAAAATAGTTTTTTTTTAGAATCTAACAGATAAATTTAAATAATTGAAGTTTCGGCGCTGATAATCCTTGCATGTTTGTATGTTCAAAAAGTAATAGACACCTCCAAAAACACACGTTTTTCATATTAGATGCTTTGTGCTGCCACCTAATGCCAGGTACTCCATATCAACGACCTCAGTAGAAAGCAGAATGGGGCACTCCAGAAACTCACGGACTTCGAACATGGTCAGGCGATTGGGTGTCACTTGTGTCATACGTCTGTACGCGAGATTTCGACACTCCTAAACATCCCTAGGTCCACTGTTTCCAATGTGATAGTGAAGTGGAAACGCGAAAGGACACGTACAGCACAAAAGCGTACAGGCCGACCTCGTGTGTTCACTGACAGAGACCGCTGACAGTTGAAGAGGGTCGTAATGTGTAATAGGTAGACATCTATCTAGACCATCACACAGGAATTTCATACTGCATCAGGATCCACTGCAAGTACTATGACAGTTAGGTGGGAGGTGAAAAAACTGGGATTTCATGTTCAAGCGACTGCCCATAAGCCACACACACGCCGGTAAATGCCAAACGACGCCTCGACTGATGTAAGGAGCGTAAGCATTGGACGATTGAACAGTGGAAAAAAGTTGTGTGGAGTGAAGAATCAACGGTACACAACGGGCGATCTGATGGCAGGGTGTAGGTATGGCAAATGCCCGGTGAATGTCATCTGTCAGCGTGTGTAGTGCCAACAGTAAAATTCGGAGTAGGTGATGTTATGATGTGGTCGTGTTTTTCATGGAGGAGACTTGCACCCCTTGTTGTTTTGCGTGGCACTATCACAGCACAGGCCTACGTTGATGTTTTAAGCACCTTCTTGCTTCCCACTGTTGAAGAGCAATTCGGGGATGGTGACTGCATCTTTCAACACGATCGAGCACCTGTTCATAATGCAGGGCTTGTGGCGGAGTGGTGATACGACAGTAACATCCCTTAATGGATTGACCTGCACAGAGTCCTGACCTGAATCCTATAGAACACCTTTGGGATGTTTTGGAACGCCGACTTCAACCCAGGCCTCAGCGACCGACATCAATACCTCTCGTCAGTGTAGCACTCCGTGAAGAATGGGCTGCCATTCCCAAAGAAACCTTCCAGCACCTGATTGAAGGAATGTCAGCGAGAGTGGAAGCTATCATCAAGGCTAAGGGTGGACCAACACCATATTGAATCCAGCATTACCGATAGAGGGCGCCACGAACTTGTAAGTCATTTTCAGCCTGGTGTCCGGATAGTTTTGATCACATAGCGTATCTAGAAAAAACTGAACTGAGATACGTAGAACGTAGTTTAAATGAAGAAAACCCTATATAATTCAGTGAGGTAGCCATCCTTCTGGATCTATATTACCCTCGGATTAGGTTAAAGAAACACCAATGTTAACCTCTCTGTTCTAACTGCATCACAGACACCTATAAATTACATCATACCAGCGGTAAAGGCTGACATGATGATTGGTTGAAGCGTATTTTAACAATGAGAAGAAAACGCTTGTTTAAAATATTCATAAACCAATCTTTTAACGATAGCTTTAATTTTCGTAATCATCGATGAACAACATATACAGGTTTAGCGGAAGTTAATAAATTCGAATTTTCTGTAGGATGTTTGCTTTGTTTAAAATAAGACGAATGTTACACATCTTTCCAGGGCTGTAGCAACGAGATAAGCGCCGTAGCTGAATCCTTTTGTGCGGTTTCTCAGTAACTGTGCAAGATTCAGTTTCTGTCACTGAAGTGCATCATCAGCTGGCCTTCGTGCTAATCTTACAAATGGAGGCATGGTGCTCAGTCTTGAACGTTAAGCTGGTATTTGAACAACGAGATATATGCGAGACTACTTAGCGGATTTCCGGTGGAAGCAAGAATAGTGGAAGATAGCTGATGATAAAGATTTTCGTTGGAATACGTGTCTATGTTTACAAATACTAAATCTAACTTTTATTTGGCGAAGATCTGCTTAACGTTCTTAACTTGTTATAATGGGGCTTACGTCGACAGCTGTCACGTCATCAGGTGGGATACACACAGAAATGTGGACAATGCAACTGCTGCTTCATCCTATTGCTGTTTTCAGTCAGCTGTAACTAACGTGTTTTATATATAACTGTGCCAGTTACAACCTTTTCGCTGGCCTCTGTATCATACCGTTGTTGTTACTGGACCAGTAATCCAGCACAGCCCATTTTCCAGTAGAGCAGGATTAGAGTGTAGACCCGTTAAAGCTGTTTGCGTCTCATCACACATCAAATAAAACAGTACCGTCTTAGATTTTCCCATCTCATCCCCACAAAACGGGCTTTCTTATTAAAGGCAGAAATACGGAGGTTCATATTCCGGTACTGGTATTTAAGTGTACGACTACGGTGTTGCTATCTCTTCCGCTTCACGCGTTTGAATTACCGAGATCCGTTGAACTGCAAGAGAAAGCTCGATACCTTTCCGATAGCTTATCTTTCGAACGTCGAAGTTCGTGTTTCAGTCAGTAAACGAAATATGCTGAATGGCATTGGTTTGCCTTAATGAAAATAGCACCAACTACACTATTCACTGCGGTTTTCGTATTTTGAAGTAAATAGCATCAACTATGGAGCATTCAACAGCAAAATGCGACAACACTGAAAGAGCTGTGCGCTTCTCGCGATAAGCACCTAATGTCCTATGAGCAGACAACGGCGAAGTCATGCTTTAGGAAGTTATGAAGCGTTGAAGATGCTTGGCGTTAGCGTGGCTCGTGAACATACTCCCTATAACCGATGCTGACACTAGCTGCCGTTAGCCAGACTTGATATCTTAGACGTTTCCACGTGAATGAGAGGAACGTATCACCACAGGTCACTGGGTTGGACCCTCTCTCTTCTACAATGGGCTTCTGACACATTCCTTGTTACACATCGATAGTGGTCATTTTAAACTGTAACACCAGCAAAGATAGCAAAATACGAAATTTTGCATATTGTGGGAATGCTGATACAGTACGGTGGAAAGAAGAAATTATTAATTTTTTTAATGCAGAGAGTGCGAATTTTAGTACACAGAGATGACTTATCCGGCGGCAACAATGCCTTTAACTGAGCACGGCTTCGAGTCAAACTGATCATGGATGACAGACACGTGTACGTCGTTCCAAACTACTACAGTTCTGTAAGTTCATAAATCGTTGTGGCTAACAGTCCATGACGAGACGTTCTCAATAAGTGAATCACTGGAAGGTTTTGCTGGCCAAGGCAACAGTCAAGCCCCCTATTTATGGAGGTAGATCAGGGCAGCACGGCACCATACAGTCCTGCGCTATCTTGTTGAAGTATAATGCAACGGAGAACTCGAAAGTAACGCGCAGGCACAGGTCTTAAACCGTCATAAATATATAGACTGGTGTGTAAATGATGGGTATGTGAACCAGAGAAGATCGTGTTTTATTGCTAACGATAACCGACTACCATCGCGCAAGATGGTGAGCCCGTATGATGACAACGACGACGAATGGAATCTTGCAACGCTGTTCGTCCTTGGAGCTTCTACACACGTATACATCTATCGAAACCGCAGAACCGGAACTCGTCTGAAGAGATGACGTGGTGTCTGTCCCATGTACAGTGTTGTCGTTGAACTAATAAGCCCGGTTCCTGACTCAAAGCTTATGACGCGACTGTATCATCCCACATGGCTGTATGAACAGTATATCTGCCTCTCAGACGTTAGTCAGGTGGGGCCACTGAGGTCATGCGCGGCATTGATTGTGCGACTCCACAAACCAACAACAGTGGTTGCCAGAGATGCTTGACGAAGAAGTTGCCGACCATTCAGATCCCAGAAATGTCGACTACGTCAATTATGTAGCAGTTTCCTTTCGTCAGTACGGCAGAATGGAGATGAATTTTCTTGAAATGTAGCTCCCGTCCGTAATGTATGGCGTTTGTCCGTTGTGCCGGCCAACAATGCAAACTGTCATATTAGTCCGCAAGGTCTGTAGGACAGGTTGAAGGGACTCTGCACACCAACGGCAGTGGTCACGTGTCCATTAGAGTCCGAGGTATTTATTGTCTCTGGTCAGTGAATGTAGACACACTGTCATAAATATGACCTGGGTAACACGCTGTGGGTTGCGTAGAAGCCACGCAGGTCGATATCCATTGCAGCATTCCTGAGTTGAGCCAACACTGTGGAATAAGATATTTGATTCGTTACGGACATATGGGTAAGATGGCGGTTATCAAATGGTATGGTCACATTGTGTAGTCGAAGACATCTCCGTTGCTGCATACAACGCTTTTTTATTCATCGGTTGCACACACGCACTTTGTAGCAGCATGCCCCGAACTAGGGGAAATGCCGAGGTTCGACAGACCAACTTCGCTACAATTGGTTAAATTTGCTGTCTTAGAATTTGGTTTCACACTGATATTGCGCCAATTGACGTCATCGAGGTATAAGATAATTCTGTGAGCAACCTGAAGAAATCTTCAACCTATCTTAAATAGCAGATCTACTGCTGTCATTGATAGCAACCACTGACTATATTGCCATCAAGAGTGGCACAGAACTCTCTCTTTAACCTATTTTTATTACATTATGAAACGTCCCCTTAAAAAATTATATACGAGACTGTGCTTAAACTGACACACAGTATTTTTAGTGCAACGCAATCTGACTTTCAATAATCCCTACAAAAGAATGGCCCTGACTAACATTAACCTATACCTTTCACAAATCACTTACCTCACCAAAAATCTTCGTTACTCGAACTACTGCAATACAGCGAGCGCCACTACTGCCAGCTAAATAAAAGATTCAAACTATGGAAGGCACTAACTACTGATAGGCATAGTTAGCAAATGAAAGATTTTAATAGAGAACAAACAATGTATTTACCTTAATAGTCATAATTGACATCCAGTCTTACAGATTTCAAAACTCCGCCATCTCTCTCCCCACATCCACCACTGCTGGCGGCTCACCTCCAACTGCGCAACGCTACGCGCTGTTAACATCCATCTGCCCAACACTACAATGACAGACAACAATGCAAACTAGCCACAGACTGCACACAGCACAGCCAGTGATTTTTCATACAGAGCGCTACGTGGCGTTACCAATAAGAAAACCTAAACAGCCTACTTACAACATGTTGTTGTTGTGGTCTTCAGTCCTGAGACTGGTTTGATGCAGCTCTCCATGCTACTCTATCCTGTGCAAGCTTTTTCATCTCCCAGTACCTACTGCAACCTACATCCTTCTGAATCTGCTTAGTGTATTCATCTCTTCGTCTCCCTCTACGATTTATACCCTCCACGCTGCCCTCCAATACTAAATTGGTGATCCCTTGATGCCTCAGAACATGTCCTACCAACCGATCCCTTCTTCTGGTCAAGTTGTGCCACAAACTTCTCTTCTCCCCAATCCTATTCAATACTTCCTCATTAGTTATGTGATCTACCCATCTAATCTTCAGCATTCTTCTGTAGCACCACATTTCGAAAGCTTCTATTCTCTTCTTGTCCAAACTACTTATCGTCCATGTTTCACTTCCATACATGGCTACACTCCATACAAATACTTTCAGAAATGACTTCCTGACACTTAAATCAATGCTGGATGTTAACAAATTTCTCTTCTTCAGAAACGCTTTCCTTGCCATTGCCAGCCTACATTTTATATCCTCTCTACTTCGACCATCATCAGTTATTTTGCTCCCCAAATAGCAAAACTCCTTTACTACTTTAAGTGCCTCATTTCCTAATCTAATTCCCTCAGCATCACCCGACTTAATTAGACTACATTCCATTATCCTTGTTTTGCTTTTGTTGATGTTCATCTTATATCCTCCTTACAACATATAACATCAAATCTTATGCTTACAAGTGACACAAAATTACCCAAACTGCAATAGCACAATAAACTTACATAGCAGAAAGCGAACGTAGTATTATTTAAAAATCCTATTGGTTTGGAGAATCCAAGGAGTTTTTCAACCTTCTTGTCAGAAAAGGCTTTCTTACTCCGAACCCAACGGTCGCTTTGCACGTGAAGTATGATAACTGTGTCTCAAGTGTACCTGCTGAGTGCAGGCGACTGTAACGCGTGTACGCACTGAGGTGCCAAGAGTCATAGGATAGCTCCTCATACCTAATATCGTGTCGGAGCTCCTTTTGCCAAGGGTAGTGCAGCAACTCGACGTAGCATGGACTCATAAATCGTTGGAAGTCCTCTACAGAAATACTAAGCCATGCAGCCTCTACAGCCCTCCACAATAGCGAAAGTGTTGCAAGTGCAGGATTTTGTGCACGAACTGGCCTCTAGATTATGTCCCATAAATGTTCGATAGGTGACCAAATCATTCGCTCCATTATCTAGAATGCTCTTCAAAAAATAGCGAACAGTTGTGGCTCAGTGAAATAGCGCACTGTCATCCGGTAAAAACTGCATCGTTGTTTGCGAACATGAAGTCCACGGATAGCTGTAAATGGTCTCCAGGTGCCTGAATATAACTAAGTTCTAGTCAATTATTGGTTCAGTTGAACCAGAGGACCCAGCCCATTTCTTGTAAACACAGCCTACACCATAATGGAGCAACCACCAACTCGCGTAGTGCCTTTTTGACAACCTGGGTCCATGGCTTCTCGGGGTTTGCGCCACAAACGAACCCTATTATCAGCTCTTTCAAACTGAAATCGGGACTTATGTTACCAGGTAACGGATTTTCAGTCGTCTAGGGTCCAATCGGTGTGGTCACGAATCAAGGAGAGGCGCTACAGGCGATGTCGTGCTGCTAGCAAAGGCACTCGCATCGGTCGTCTGTGGCCACAACCCGTTAATGCCACATTTCGGCGCGCTGTCCTAACGGAAATGTTCGTCGTACGTCTCACATTGATTTCTGCGGTTATATCACGCAGTGTTAGTAGTCTGTTAGCAGTGACAGCTCTACGCAAATGCTGCTGCTCTCGGTCGTTAAGTGAAGACCTTTGGTCGCTGGCCAGGGTGGCCGAGCAGTTCTAGGCGCTACAGTCTGGAATCGTGCGACCACTACGGTCGCAGGTTCGAATCCTGCCTCGGGCATGGATGTGTGTGATGTCCTTAGGTTAGGTTTAAGTAGTTCTAAGTTCTAGGGGACTGATGACCACAGCAATTAAGTCCCATAGTGCTCAGAGCCATTTGAACCATTTGAACCTTTGGTCACTGCAGTGTCCATGTTGAGAGGTGATGCCTGAAATTTTGTACTCTCGGCACGCTCTTGACAGTGTGGAACTCGGAATATTGAATTGCCTAAAAATTTCTGAAATGGAATGTTCCATGCGTCTATTTCCAACCACCACTTCGCGCTCAAAGTCTGTTAAGTCCCGTCGTGCGACAATAATCCCATCGGAAATTTTTATACACGAATCACCTGAATAAAAATGACTGCTCCGCCAATGCACTGCTCTTTATACCGTGTGTATGCGATACTGTCGCTATCTGTATATGTGTATATAGCTATCCCACTGCGGCTCAGTGCAGTGTGGTGCCATGTATGTGTTGTAGAATAATGAGAGAAGGAATAGGGTAACATTTGGTGCCGGCACATAGCTTAATCCTCTCAAGGGTGCCACCGTGCTTAACGTTCGGACGGATCACCCTCAAATGTGCCACGTAGCCTCATGCATGAGACACTCCGGGAAGGTTTGGAATTAAGTTCAGGGCACTGGCATAAGGAACGGTAATCAGATGCACTACGTCACAGCCTATTCCCTTGCCGGACAAATGTCGATGGTAAACTTTTTTTCTATTTTACCGTCGAGGTTCGAACCGGCTAAGTCCGAGTCGAGTCCCATCAGACAGGTGTGCGTTAGCCGCCTCGTTTACAGAGGCGAACAATGCGAAGGTTGGCCTGAGTACCTCAGTAGTTTTCTGGACACGTTGGTGACGATTTGCCCTCACTTTCCGTCGGCTTCTGATGTGCCTTACCCAGTCAGTTTTAGGGAACCAACAAGTAAAATGGCCTCCGACCCTAGGCGCAACATACCATGATTCACTTTAATAAATCATTGCCAAAGGTAATAGAAGCGATAAGTGCCAGAAAAGTCCTTGGTCACAATTGGGTTTTTACTCCGGAGGTCTGGAGTTACTGACTGACAAACACATTTTCTGCGTCTTTTCTTCTCTTTCAGCCCAGGTTTCTGCTCACCATAATACCGTCTTTCGCTTCTTAGTCAATGCGCGTTTTTTAAAATTTTTTTCTTAGCTCTACTGCTCGAAAGCCGAAATCTTTGCTGTCAATTTTACCGAAAAACATTCTCCTTGCTATTTATACGCTTTTCAGCATAAATGAATAAAAAATTACTAAGCTAAAAAGCAACCAAACTACAAATCGTTTTTCGTTGGCGAATTTGATAATTTTATGCTAATTCTTTTATTGAAAGCAACTTTACCTAAAGACCAAAATTCTTCCTCTAATGCTGTATTTTTCATGAAACAGAGCTTCAGATTACGTTTGATAAATTTTGGAAATGCTAATTGTGTTCAGATCTAAATTTACTTTTTATGTTGTGACGTTCTTTTTCAAGGTAGACAGAAGACTCTTTTATATTCGGTTGCTTTATGCCTAACATAAAATACATGGGCTAACAGCTCATCCCAGTATAGCTATTCTCTTTTGTCTTCCGTATATGTTCTAGTAAGGGAGCAATATGTAGCCAGTGTCAATTGTTTGCTCTGCAGTTCTGTTTACTATACCAGTTTCTTACAAGTCCATGTCCCAACTCCAGTATGATTCTTACAAACAAACGTGTGAGCTGCAGAATCGGTCGTTGCACATGTAATGAACCACTGAGCCCTTCTGTTCGCATGATGCTGGTGCTTTATTAACACGTTTCCATGTTGTTTGAAGTCGCTTCAGTGAATTAATTAGGTGTAATACTGAGTCACACAGGAAGGAGCACTTCTGGTCTGTATGTACCCTGTCTGTCTGCAACCTTAATTACACTGTCCAGTAGCATGGATGTGATCACCCGTCAAAAGCCTGAATAACCGCTGAGAGAGCCGGTGGGGTAGCCGAGCGGTCTATGGGCGTCTTGTCACGGTTCGCGCGGCTCCCCCCTTCGGAGATTCGAGTCCTCCCTCGGGCATGGGTGTGTGTGTTGTCCTTAGCGTAAGTTAGTTAAGTTAGACTAAGTAGTGCGTAAGCCTAGGGACCGATAACCTCAGCAGTTTGGTCCAATAGTTCTTACCACAAATTTCGAATTTCCAACCGCTGAGGGACGTGCAGGAAGAGAGTCAATGAGGTTCTGGAAGGTACGTACAAGGATGTGGAGCCATGCCGATTCCAGTGCCGCGGCCACCTGCGGTAGGCTTATCGGTTGGGTATCCACGTTACGAACAGCCTGATCGAGGTGGCCCAATAGATTCTCCATTGGGTGTGAATCCGAGGAGTTTGGTGGTCAGAGGAGTACAGTAAAGTCATCCTGGTGATCTGCGAACCACGCCCGTACATTGCGAGCTGCGTGACACGTTGCACTGTCCTGCTGGAAGATGCCACCCTACCGAGGAAAACCAAACTGCGTATAGGGATGGACAAGGTTGCTAAGGACAGATGCGTGCTTGTGTCAATCCATCGTTCCTCCCAGAATGACGAGAACATCCAGGTAATGCGACGGAAGCATTCCCCAGTCCATAACGCTCCATCCCCTGCCATGGACCCTTCCGACGATTGTTGCAGAGCATTTAGTTTCAGACGTTACTAGCCGTACACGCAAACGACCATCTGTCCGGTGGAGTATAAAACGTGATCCATCTGAAAAAGCCGCTTGTTGTCACTCCAGTTGCAGTACTGACGTGTAAATTCCAGCCTTCATCGCCGTTGAACAGCAGTCATTGGCTGCATGAACCAAGCGCCTGCTGCGGACACCCACCGTTCGTCGTAGGGTCGTTGAGGAGACACTGTTGGTAGGCCCTTGCTTCATTTGGACTGTCAGCTGCTGAATAGTTACACGTCTGGTCGCCCGCACACATCTTCGCGCAGCTGTCGTTCACGCCTCTCGTCTATGGCCTGCAGTGCACCGCAAGCCGGCCCGAGTGGCCGAGCGGTTCTAGGCGCTACAGTCTGGAACCGCGCGATCGCTACGGTCGCAGGTTCGAATCCTGCCACGGGCATGGATGTGTGTGATGCCCTTAGGTAAGTTAGGTTTAAGTAGTTCTAAGTTCTAGGGGACTCATGACCTCAGATGTTAAATCCCATAGTGCTCAGAGCCATTTGAACCATTTGAAGTGCACCGCAGTTGCCTCGGCGCCGGTTTTGGATGGCGTCATTCTGCCATGCGCCGTATATCTTAACAACGGTGACACACAAACAGTTTACAGACTTGGCCGTTTCCGAAACGCTTTTGGCCTTGTCCCGAAAGACAATGATCTCATCCTTTTGGACGTCAGATAAATGGCTCCGTTTCCGCTTTACGACGACTGCGCTGTTACCTTCATCCCTCCGACCCCCTTTGTGTACCCTCCACTGGTAGTGCTGCTACCCGCCGTCTGTGCACGTTGACGTCGAACATAGACGGTGGTCACATTAATGTGACTGGACCGTCTATTTATCGCTAGTACACTCCTCTGCCGTTCACCGAGTTCGTGTTCGTTCGGACTATTCTTTCTGGACGTTGCAGTTTCCAGCGTCAGCGAGTCTGAGCCACCTGGCACCTCCTACAGCACCTCGTAAGCCCGTGATCGTAGCGACGTTGTGAGGGGACGTGGCGGAATGCCGCCGCAACGGCGTGGTGGCAAGAGGGAGCCACCCAGCGCGTCGCGGGCCCTGAAATCAGATCTCCAGCGAGCCGAGTGGCGCCGCCTACTCTATTACGGCTTATTACAGCCAGCGGCTATTTGTGCTTTCATGGCGGCGTCTGGCAGAGCGAGGGCGATGCGACGAGAGGCAATTTTAAATAAGAAAGGCTCGCGGCCGCAAGGGCCGGCTTAATGGAATGCGCGATGAAAGAAGGCGTGCGCATGCGCGCGCCGCTGCTGCCGCCGGGTTGCAGTGCGCGCGCGCAGCCGCCCCTCTGTAATGAGTCGCCACCTGCGGGCCGCAGGTGGATCTGCCAAGCTAGCACCGCCACTGTGCGAGGCATTATTCTGCGGAGCGCGCACAGCTCTTTTATTACACAAAACACTTTATTCCCCTTTCCTGGAGGTAATGCCAAGTGTAACTAATGCTCAACGACTTGGCGTTGTCAGCGGTCCAGATCTCGTGAATAACTAATGAAGATTAAAGAGAAGCATGCATAATTAATCCACTGTTTGATTAACCCGTGTTATGATGGATACTACCGTCACCTGTTCTTATATCTCGACCGAAAAATAAAGGAAGAGGTTCGCAATACTTTCTTGTCTTCTAGTAGATAATGAAGAAGTTTTGTACCTTAGTGTACACAGTTGATGCTTTCAATGCCCGTGGTGAATTATTCGTTAATAATACCTACTAAGAAGTCTCACGAACGTTCAAAGAAAAGCTTTTGTCGTGAATGGAAAAGAGAATTAATAACACTCGTGCGATATGTTTACACTGCGTACTGACTAGATAATCCGTAGACTTCTTTACAAAATACTTGACTCTGCGGTGTCGCAGCCGGTGTGCGACTGAACTGATCACGTCGTAGTAAGACGTCATCCTGCTATTAATAATATCGTCACACGTGAAATATCGTTCAAAAGAACTCAAAATAGTGTGAAAAGATTGTTGATGTTCGTGATGTACACCCTTGCACCCCTTTTTTTCATGAACGGAACGAGGTACCGAAAACGGGTTTTCTGCTAATGACAGGGACACGTAATTTTGTTGTGTGAGTGATTGGGTACTACACTTAAATCTTGTATTAACAGCGACAGTGAATCTATGTTTTCTTTTCTTTTTTTAATGTGGTGATGTTTTCGAACGGCTTTTGAAAGCTCTTGAAAACGAGTACAGTGATATAAGTACAGTGATATAAGTGATATAAGCTTGTTAATGTAGATGTTGAAACTTTCCCAAAAGTTATCCGAAATACCTGGCAAAACTTAAAGCAAAGGATGCCGGAATCGGCTGTTGTATAAAAAGTGCCAAATGGGTCTCTCAAGCTATAGTCAGCGTTTACGTGTCATATAAGGCTAAATACTCTAGACAGATACTTTCAGAAAATATTTCCTAACACTCATGAATTTAGATTATATTTCAACATATCTCTCTTTTATAGAAACGCTTTGCTTGATATTACCATTTTGCATTACATAGCCCTATCCTTTCTACTTCGGACTTCATTGGTTATCTTGCGGTCCAAATAGCAGAACTCATCTGCAACATCTAGCGTCTCATTTTTCCATCTCTAATTCCCTCATCATCGCGTCAGTCAATTCGACTACATTTCACTACCGTTATTTTACTTTTGCTGGTATTCATCTTATAACCTTTTTTCGAGGCAGTGTCCATTCCATTCAAATGATCTTGTTCTTGGCCGCCTCTGACAGAATTAAAATGTGGTCGGGAAACCTCAAAGTATTCATTGCTTTCCCTTGAACTTAAATTTTCTTTCCAAATTTCTCCTTGGTTTTCTTTACTAGCTGCTCATTGTACAGATAGAATAACACTGGGAACAGGCTATAGCCAAATTTCACTGCCTCCTTTTCATGTCCCTCGACTGTTATAACTGCGGTCTGGTTTCAGTAGAAGTATTTTGCACCTGTTGCCTTCAGAATTTCATAATATGTATTCCTGTTGACTTTTTCAAAAGCTCTACAGGTACCATAAATGTAAGTTTGCCTTTCTAATTCTGTCTTCGAAGATAGTAGGGTCACCACTGCTTCGCGTGGTCCCACATTCCTCCGGGACGTAAACTGATCTATTTACAATTCATTTCAGTTTTCTGTCAGTATTTTGCAACCATGAGTTATTAAACTGATGGATTGTTAATACTCGAACCTGCCAGTACCTACTTTGTTTGAAATTATTACACTGTTTTTGAAGTCTGAGGGTATTTCATGTGTCTCCTATACACTTTACATATCAAATGGAATAGAATTGACGTGGTTGACTCTCTAAAGGATGAGTTAAGAGTTGATTCTGTCTTGGTTTCTCAAAGGTTTATTGTTTTTCACTACGACAGTGCATCAGATAATGTTCATGGTTTTATTGTGTTAATTCGTTGCCTGTTAACCAGCGAATGTCGCATGTTCGCTAAGATTTGTTTTGCATTGCCTTATACGAAAGGACTGTCAAGTATGTAACTGAATAACTATTCATTCAGACATTTGCCTGGGTAGCTTCCTAGTGTTGTTACTAAAGGGTGTCCTGGTAGCTGGTATTGGTTATTACAATAGGACAAGGTGTAGTTATAAGTTATAACTTTGACCATAAATAAGTCAAGTAGTATCTGGCTTCCAAAGTTTTCACCTGCATTGTATAACGAGTAGCCAAATGAAAGATAGATGAAAGCTGTGTATTATGACAAAAGTAAACGCCATAGCTAAGAATACATTTATCCTCCTGTGAAACAAGACCCCTCCATGGAAAAATGTTTGCGGGTACGCGCAGAACCATGATCGTACCATGGCGTATACCTATTCGTCCGAAGCAAATAGACGGCCGCGAATGTCTTTCTTCAGGGCTGCAGAAATATGAAAATCGCATGGGCAGAGCTCGGGACTGTATGGACAATATGTATGGCTTTCCAGCGAGACTTTTATAGCGTAGTCGAAATAATCTTGACAAGTAGTGGGCGGGCATCATCCTCCAACGAAATGATGCCGTCTGTTAACATTCCTAGGGTGTTTGGACTTGATGGCGAGCTGCAGTTTTTGTAAAGTGTCAAAGTACCACTGTATACACTACTGGCCATTAAAATTGCTGCACCACGAAGATGACGTGCTACAGACGTGAAATTTAACCGACAGGAAGAAGATGCTGTGATATGTAAATGATTAGCTTTTCAGAGCATTCACACAAGGTTGGCGCCGGTGGCGACATCTACAACGTGCTGACATGGGGAAAGTTTCCAACCGATTTCTCATACACACACAGCAGTTGACCGGCGTTGCCTGGTGAAACGTTGTTGTGATGCCTCGTGTAAAGAGGAGAAATGCGTACCATCACGTTTCCGACTTTGATAAAGGCCGGATTGCAGCCTATAGCGATTGCGGTTTATCGTATCGTGACATTGCTGCACGCGTTGGTCGAGATCCAATGACTGTTAGCAGAATATGGAATCGGTGGGTTCAGGAGGGTAATACGGAACCCCGTGCTGGATCCCAACGGCGTCGTATCACTAGCAGTCGAGATGACAGGCATCTTATCCACACGGCTGTAACGGATCGTGCAGCCACGTCTCGAACCTGATTCAACAGAAGGGGTTGTTTGCACGACAACAACCATCTGCACGAGCAGATCGACGACGTTTGCAGCACCATGGACTATCAGCTCGGAGACCATGGCTGCGGTTACCCTTGACGCTGCATCACAGACAGGAGCGCCTGCGATGCTGTACTCAACGACGAACCTGGGTGCACGAATGGCAAAACGTCATTTTTTCGGATGAATCCAGGTTCTGTCTACAGTATCATGATGGTCGCATCCGTGTTTGGCGGCATCGCGATGAACTCACATTGGAAGCGTGTATTCGTCATGGCCATACTCGCGTATCACCGGGCGTGATGGTATGGGGTGCCATTAGTTACACGTGTCGGTCACCTCTTGTTCGCATTGACGGCTCTTTGAACAGTGGACGTTACATTTCAGATGTGTTACGACCCGTGGCTCTACCCTTCATTCGATCCCTGCCAAACCCTACATTTCAGCAGGATAATGCACGACCGCATGTTGCAGGTCCTGTACGGGCCTTTCTGGATACAGAAAATGTCGACTGCTGCCCTGGCCAGCACATTCTCCAGATCTCTCACCAATTGAAAACGTCTGGTCAACGGTGGCCGAGCAACTGGCTCGTCACAAGACGCGTCACCACTCTTGATGAACTGTGGTATCGTGTTGAAGCTGCATGGGCAGCTGTACCTACACGCCATCCAAGCTCTGTTTGACTCCATGCCCAGGCGTATCAAGGCCGTTATTACGGCCAGAGGTGGTTGTTCTGGGTACTGATTTCTCAGGATCTATGCATCCAAATTGCGTGAAATGGCTCAAATGGCTCTGAGCACCATGGGACTCAACTGCTGTGGTCATAAGTCCCCTAGAACTTAGAACTACTTATACCTAACTAACCTAAGGACATCACACACATCCATGCCCGAGGCAGGATTCGAACCTGCGACCGTAGCGGTCGTGCGGTTCCAGACTGTAGCGCCTTTAACCGCTCGGCCACTCCGGCCGGCAAATTGCGTGAAAATGTAATCACATGTCAGTTCTAGTATGAAATATTTGTCCAATGAATACCCGTTTATCATCTGCATTTCTTCTTGGTGTATCAATTTTAATGGTCAGTAGTGTATTAATCGTCACAGAGAAATGTCATCATGACATTCCTGGAGCTGCGATACCTGTCGGTTCGACTAGGCAGCAGAAGCTGCGCTGGGAAGCCCTTAGAAATCTTCCATACAGTCCTTCCCGATGCGAATTCATGTTTTTGAAGCTCTGAAGAAATTCGCTTTGCTTCAGACGAAGACATGCACTCCTGAGTACAATAATCGTTCCGTAAGCAATCGAAAACATTTTTCAGTGAAGGCATTGACTGTCTTCTCTCACATTGGGATAAAAGTAGTAACAGTTATGGTAATTACTTTTGAGATAATAAACAGTTTACTTACTTTTTAGGGTTTCGTGCCTGAATCTGTAAAGCCAGAACCCTTGTAGGATCTCTTTGTTGTCGATCTATCTCTCTGTCTGTCTGTCTGACTATTAAGACCCTTTTTGTCATGGACGGTTTGGTATATCATGTTCAAGTTTATGCCACGTACCAAAGTGTATGAGTCCTTTGTGACGTAAAAATTGTGAGCTTCTAAGTCAATGCAATCGATAGATACGGCCATTTATGTCACATAATTTGTTACTGGCAAACGTACTCATCAAAACCAGTAGGGTGCGTACCGTTGACCTAGAATCATGAAATATGACAAGAAACACTGTTTCAGAAGAAAAGTAAAGGAAAAAAATCGAGAATTGTTAATTTGTTATAACACAGGAAAAAATAATTTTTGCCATTTTTTTGTTTGTCTGCCCGTCCGTCTTTTGAGACCCCGTTTTCTCTGTAACAGGTTGTTACATCAAGTCCAAATTTATGTTACAGATTACTGTCGTTGGTCCCTTAGTGATGCAAAAAATTTAAGCTTTTAAGTCAATGTATCTCACATATTTTAATACCAGCAGACGCGCTCATCAAAAAGTATGGGAAACTTTCGTTTGACCTAGAATCATGAAATTCGGCAAGGAGGAAGGTTTCATAGCACAAGTAGAGTAAAAAGTCTGAAACTTGTTAAACTGAAATGAGCGTTTGGCGTCATTGGCCAGGAGGCCCCTTGCGGGCAGGTCCGGCCGCCTTGGTGCAGCTCTTATTACAGTCGACGCCACATAGGACGATCCGCGCGCCGGGTGGGGATGAAATGATGATGAAGACAACACAACACGCAGTCCCTGAGCGGAGAAGCTCCCCGACCCAGCCGGGAATCGAACCCGGGCTTCTTAGGACGGCAGTCCGTCACGCTGACCATTTTTTTTATTTTTTTTTATTTTGTTCGTTGTTGGCCGTTGTGTTTGGTCGTTGCGGACGTCACATGACATCCGTTCAAGTTCGTTTGTTGATCCTTCCACTCAGTTTTTTTAATTACAGAGGCCAACCGGCTCTCTGACCGAACACGCTGAGCTGCCGTGCCGGCATCCATTCAGTTATCGGGACGGACGTTAAAATGTAATTGTATTACATAAAAATATCTTTTGACATTTGAGCATACATTGCATTCATCACACGTCAGAAGCATAATCGTCGAACATTACTGCATGAAAACGAAAATGTAAATTGTAGTCATGTTTTAGTAATTAATTAAAAAATGTGTTATTAAATCTTCTTTTTCTAACTACATAAACTAAAGTTCATTACTCGCTTCCTTCTTTATGTCCGGCCTAGCTTGAGGAACTACTGTAGAGATTTTGATACGGTTTTGGAATTCCGGGGACTAACATCTTGCCAGTATTGATATCGATAACAGGCAAAAATTGTTGAGATTCTCGATACCCAGGATGCATCATATATGGTTAAGTTCGTACGGAAATCTCAGAGCGCAAGTCCCACTCGCACTTGGCCCATTTTTTCCACCTGTCTTGTTTTCATTTGACTGAAGCTTATATAGTAAGGGCAGCGTACCCAATGTTTTAAATTCTTGTATTGTTACCTAGTCACTCTTTCCAGGGCCAGATTGAAATTGTTCTATATTTTACTCTGTTCTGTTCTTTCTTAAGGATATTTTGTGGTTCAATATTTGACTGAAGCTTATATAGTAAGGGCAGCGTACCCAACGTTTTAAGTTCTTGTATTGTTACCTAGTCACCCTTTCCAGGGCCAGATTGGAATTGTTCTATACTTTACTCTGTTCTGTTCTTTGTTAAGGATATTTTGTGGTTCAGTATTCTGGCCCTACATAAGTCTTAAAAGCGGTGGCTCGTTTTATTTTACAGGTTACTATCCCTTGCTGAAGAGGCTGCAATTTTGATATTTTTTCTAAACCAGCAAGGTAAAACAGAGGCCACTACTTCCACAACATCAAGTGGATTTAGTGCTCACGTATTCACACTGACCCGTGAACACTTCCCAGTTCATCAATGGGGGAGAATTGAAAATTATTATTCTACTATCGGTGCCATGCGTGCAATGATCGTGCCAGGCGCGCGGTATTGAGTCTTTATCCCATCATTAAAGGCGCGAGACCTGCAACACGTTATAGCAACCGTTATTGTTCTGCACTATTCTACTGCGACACTGAGGGTGATTTCACGTAATGAAAGGGAGAATGTAAAGATTAAAGGACTCATTTATTTAAAAGTTGAGTATTGAACAATTATACAATCAAATGATAGTGGGAGAGGAAAGAATTGAGTACAGCAGCCTGCCCCAACGTACGTTCATAATAAGCCACGATAGCAGGAACAAAGGAATTTCAGGAACGATCGCCGTATTATCAAATGGGGTTCAATTTACTAAAGGAAGGGGTTGCAGGCATGCAACGATCACCACCATGAATCAACCAAGGACTAAGAAAGATGCTACTGGGGGTGAATCGCTAGGTAGCCTCCTGTACTAAAGGAATATAACCAGCAAGATGAGAAACTATTCATACAGGCGACACTAGATAACTTTGGCTCGCCGTCCGACTACGTTAACGAAACATGAAGGGGCGCCAGACGCTGTCCACGTGGCGTAGGACAAAGGGCACAAGTTTTCAAGCTAGGAATACCTAAATTCTGAGTCGAATTTTGCACGGGAGAACTGAAAGAGCTACTGCCAGACGAAGCGGGAAAGTGAGCATGAAACTATATACTTTAGTGCCGTATTGAAAGCTACTATGACTAACCAACATATCTTGCACATTATGCCCAACTGTACAAACAAACCTACAATCTTATAGCCCGGAAAAATTGCGTAAACCGTAATTCAAGGAACGCACATCACTAAAATGACCTATAAGGTTCCCTCTGGGCATCAGGGCGCCAAGCTACAGTGTACGTCGGTGCTCACGCTTACCGAACTTCATCTCCTGGAAGCAGCACCTCCGGTCTCCGGCACGGTCACACTAGAACTGCCCTTACTGCTCCTTTGTCCACTATCCACCCGCGGAGGACGGTTGGCGACTACCCGGGATAAACGGCCGCTCACCTGAACTGGCCAATCAGAGGGCCGGAATCTCACAGGGAGGCGACCTCGCGACGTTAAAATCGAGCAGGAATAGCAGTTACAAGGTTGGTAAGGCAGGCTGGGGAACTGGGAACAGGAGAAACTTTGATCGTTCAAACGACACCCTGGCGATCGGAAAAAGGATGGGAAACGGGAAGCCATTATTGCCGCTAGGAAGACTGCTGCCCTCGCCCATAAATAAAGAAAATTCCTAGCGCCACGCTCCTCTCACAGATTAGTGTGAGACAAACTGTAAACACCGTCAAATAAATTAGGCAACCCATAGAAATTATTAATATTGCCTGAAGTATTATATTACCGAATACCAGAATGCTGGGATTGTTGTTGTTGTTGTGGTCTTCAGACCTGAGACTGGTTTGATGCAGCTGTCCATGCTACTCTATCCTGTGCAAGCTCCTTCATCTCCCAGTACCTACTGCAACCTACATCCTTCTGAATCTGCTTAGTGTATTCATCTCTTCGTCTCCCTCTACGATTTTTACCCTCCACGCTGCCCTCCAATGCTAAATTTGTGATCCATTCATGCCTCAGAACATGTCCTACCAACCGATCACTTTTTCTAGTCAAGTAGTGCCACAAACTTCTCTTCGCCCCAATCCTATTCAATACCTCCTCATTAGTTACGTGATCTACCCACCTAATCTTCAACATTCTTCTGTAGCACCACATTTCGAAAGCTTCTATTCTCTTCTTGTCCAAACTATTTATCGTCCATGTTTCACTTCATTACATGGCTACACTCCATACAAATACTTTCAGAAACGGCTTCCTGACACTTAAATCTATACTCGATGTTAACAAATTTCTCTTCTTCAGAAACGCGTTCCTTGCCATTGCCAGTCTACATTTTATATCCTATCTACTTCCACCATCGTTAGTTATTTTGCTCCCCAAATAGCAAAACTCCTTTACTACTTCAAGTATCTCATTTCCAAATCTAATTACTCAGCATCACCCGACTTAATTCGACTACATTCCATTATCCTCGTTTTGCTTCTGTTGACGTTCATCTTATAGCCTCCTTTCAAGATACTATCCATTCCGTTCAACTGCTCTTCCAAGTCCTTTGCTGTCTCTGACACAATTCCAATGTCATCGGCGAACCTCAAAGTTTTTATTTCTTCTCCATGGATTTTAATACCTACTCCGATTTTTTTCTTTTGTTTCCTTTACTGCTTGCTCAGTATACAGATAGAATAACATCGGGGATAGGCTACAACCCTGTCTCACTTCCTTCCCAACCACTGCTTCCCTTTCATGCCCCTCGACTCTTATAACTGCCATCTGATTTCTGTACAAATTGTAAATAGTCTTTCGCTCCCTGTATTTGACCCCTGCCACCATTAGAATTTGAAAGAGAGTGTTCCAGTCAACATTGTAAAAAGGTTTCTCTAAGTCTACAAATGCTAGAAACGTAGGTTTGCCTTTCCTTAATCTAGCTTCTAAGATAAGTCGTAGGGTCAGTATTGCCTCACGTGTTCCAACATTTCTACGGAATCCAAACTGATCTTCCCCGAGGTCGGCTTCTACCAGTTTTTCCATTCGTCTGTAAAGAATTCGCGAATACCAGAATGCTGGGATTAGAAACATGAAATACGAGCACTGAATGCTGAATGAAGTGCACGTCTTTCAGTCTCTTGGGCTACCGACTGTTATATTGCTCTACTGTAAGTGGTTTCAGTTCCGTTACTTAAAATTTTTTGATGCTGAATAAATTATTGTTAAATTGAACCCCAGGTGTGCACAACCCCTCGCCCAACTCCAGTCCAGCCAAATCCCACGCTTCCTGTACGTCGAAGCGACAATAGCAGGGTCATGTTAGGGCGGCCGTACAGTGCATTCACCCCGCAGGACGCTCGTAGAGGTAGCGACGGTGGCTGGTCCAGCAGCTGCACTTGTCGCAGCCGGTGTAACGGTCCGTGCGGCCGCGTCCGCAGTGCCCCGTGACCTTTACAAGTTGGCCCCCCTGCTTCTGCCGCTGCCGCTGCTTCACACGGCCGCTATTCGCCAGTTGGCTATCGACAGTCCCGCTGCCGGAGCCATACAGGCTGTGTAGCCGCACCCCGCCATCTCTCTCTCTCTCTCTCTCTCTCTCTCTCTCTCTGCCACCTCACCCCCTCTCTCCCACTCGCCGGCCAGATGATAAAACGACCACGTCAATACATTTTCATCTCTCGTGAACATGCATAACCCTCCGCCAGCGCCTGTGTAATATGTGAATGAGGAACAATTGTTCGGAAATATGAATAGGCAACGAGACTGAAATATGCAACCCCGCGGACCAGACTGCAGTGCTGTTTCGCGCCACACGATCGGCATTGTAGCGCTCATCATTGTTATCGACGTGTCGATTTCACATCGTTATGCGAGAAGGGGATCTTGTGAGTACCATAAATGGATCTAGGTGGGGAAGCAATGGCGTTCCTCGGAGCACAGTAAAATAAACTGAAAGTTCAGCACGAACAGTACCATATGTCTCTCTCAAGCCACTTCAGGTGTCTTTCCTCTGCCATTTTTTAATTTTTTTATAATTAGTTCACAGACGTTCATTATAAACAAAAATTTACGTAAAATGTTATTCAATAAGCCCAATCGATAAGAAAATGTCAAATTTTTCGTCGCCATACTTTTTTCCATTTCCATTTCATTTCACGGCGACGATGGTACATTTTCTTCACAGTCCTGTATGAAACTACTCTTTTTCTTCTTTCTACGCCACAGACATTCAAACTTTTCCTTCAACCGTTGCAATAACGAATTAGAAGACGTTGGAAAATACTTCTTGAGACTGGTAGCGGATGATGCTGATACAGAGAAGTCGCCACTTCAGGAATTTGTAGCGAAGTTCAGGAAGACCTGTAAAAGATCGTCGCTTTGCGCTAGCATTGGCAGTTGATCCACATCATAAAAAAATGTAACGTATTATGCATAAACGGACGGAAAGATTCACTGTCGCGCGGGGTAGCCGCGTGGTCAAGGCGCCTTTCCACGATTCGCGCTGCTCCCTCCGTCGGAGGTTCGATCCTCCCTCGGGTAGGGAAGTTTGTGTTGTCCTGAGCGTAAATTAGTTTAAGTTACCAGAATGAGATTTTCACTCTGCAGCGGAGTGTGCGCTGATATGAAACTTCCTGGCAGATTAAAACTGTGTGCCCGACCGAGACTCTACCAACTGAGCTACCGAAGCACGACTCACGCCCGGTACTCACAGCTTTACTTCTGCCAGTACCTCGTCTCCTACCTTCCAAACTTTACAGAAGCTCTCCTGCGAAACTTGCAGAACTAGCACTCCTGAAAGAAAGGATAAGGATAAGTTAGATTAAATAGTGTGTAAACCTAGGGACCGATGACCTCAGCAAGCAGTTTGGTGCCATAGGAGCTTGCCACAAATTTCCAAAAGATTCACTACTGCTTGATTACGCAGTTCCTGATAATCACTGGAAGCAGTCAAATTCATTAAATACCCTGGGCTATGCGGATGGAGCGATTTAAAGTAGAACAAACACATTAAAATAACTGCAGGAAAAGCAGATGCTAATCTGAGATTGATCGGAAGAACCGTCAGGAAGTGTAGTCCAGCCTCTAACGGAATTTACAAAACCGTTGTCCGACCAGTATTGCTTGTCAGTCACAGAACAGATACGATTGATGCATGAAATCTGGTTGCGTCGATATTCTCCCTTCCCTCTTAATGGTTAACAAAAATGTAAAATGACTGACTAATTTGCTGAATAATGTGGTCCACGCCAACGTACAGCGGTTGGGCAAAAAATATGGAAATACCGAGAGAAATGCATGTTTGAACATAAATGCAGATGCTAATCAAGCCTGCAGGTTGCGCTTTGTATTTCACCACGAACAGCCCCTCTGCGATGTCGTCAGCATATATACAAGTGTCAGTCGTGGTTCGAACTGTGTTCTCTACACACTGAAGCTCCAAGGAAACTGGTATAGGCATGCATATTCAAATACAGAGAGATGTAAACAGTCAGAGTACGGCGCTGCGGTCGGCCACGCTTATATAAGACAACAATTGTCTGGCGCAGTTGTTAGATCGGTTGCTGCTGCTATAATGGCAGTTTATCACGATTTAGGCGAGTTTGAAAGTGGTGTTATAGTCGGCGCACGAGCGATGGGACACAGCATGTCCGAGGTAGCGATGAAGTGGGGATTTTCCTGTACGACCATTTCACGAGTGTAGCGTGCATATCAGGAATCCGGTAAGACATCAAATCTCCGACATAGCTGCGGCCGGGCTATCGAAGACTGCAGAGAATCGTTCAACGTGGCAGAAGTGTAACCCTTCCGCAAATTGCTGCAGATTTCAATGTTGGGCCATCAACAAGTGTCAGCGTGCGAAAATGTATCGAGTGGATGGACGTTTACGGGTGTGGAGACAACCTCATGAAACCATGGACCCTACATGTCAGCAGGGGACAGTTGCAGCTGGTTGAGGCTCTGTAATGGTGTTGGGTGCGTGCAGTTGGAGTGATATGGGAACCCAGATACGTCTAGATACGACTCTGACATGTGACACATACGTGAGAATCCTGTCTGGTCACTTGCATCCATTCTTGTCCATTGTGCATTCCGACGGACTGGGCAATTCCAGCAGGACAATGCGACACCCCACACGTCCAGAATGGCTGCAAAGTGGCTACAGGAACACTCTTCTGAGTTTAAACACTTCCGCTTACCACCAAACTCCCCAGACAATAACATTATTGAGCATATCTGATGTGCCTTGAACGTGCTGTTCAGAAGAGATCTCTTTCGGATTTATGGACAACCCTGAGGGGTTCATGGTGTCATTTCCCTCCAGAACTACTTCAGATATTAGTCGAGACCATGCCACGCCGTGCTGGGGCACTTCTGCATGCTCGGGGGGGGGGGGGGTTCCTACACGATATTAGGCAGGCGTACCAATATCTTTGGCTCTTCAGTGTAGTTGTGAGTCCATTATGTCGGAGCTAAGTGAAACAGAACAAGAGGAAATTATTGATGGTCCGTAGCCGAAGTGTTTGATGCTTCAAGAGGTAACGTATCGAAGATTTATACCGCATGCAGGGAAAGCAGAAAAATATTATTCGCTAAGTTACAACGCCGGTGCAAGTGTGTATATGCTTGACCGTGACAGACGGTCACTGAAGAGGATTGTGACGAAACGTCATTTGGTCGGATCTGCCTTATCTTACTGTTTTCAGCTTCTGGTGGGTTTATGTCCCAAGAGTGGCAGGAGTTCGGTGATAATCAGGGCAGCCATATCGTGGAATTCTATGGTTCCCATGGTTACTCAGTCTATGTCGCATTACTGCCAAGGTCTGTGTGACTGTTTCGGCTGATCACGTCCATCCCACGGTACAATGTCTGTTCTCCAATGGTGATACTCTGTTCCAAGACGACAGGACCTCTGTTCACACAGTTCCATCGTCCACGACTGGTTTCGTCAGCACGAGGACGAAGTGGTGTATCTCCCCTGGTCTCCACAGTCACCAGATCTCTAGGTTATTGAGCCTTTGTGGTTTATTTTGTAGGGTAGGGTGCGTGATTGCTATCCATCTGAACTTCCCACGATCTTGCAGGAAGAGTGGTATAATATATCCTTGAAAGCCATAAAAGACCAGTGTGTATGAATTCTGAAGCTGGTTTGAATGCCAAAGGGTTTCCTACATCGTATTAGGAACAGTAATGTGTTTTTTTTCTGTTTTCGTATTTCTGTCAGCCACCTATATTTTGAGACTCACTAAGTGTTTTAGCACATCTGTTATTAAAACGTGAAGCTGACTCAGTTTGAGTTAGTTCAACTTCACAACCACAAAAAGACAAATTAAATCTTCCTCTCTTTCATTTCATTTATGACTCCTGAAAATGACACGGCAATGAAGATAATATTGGTCAAGTGAGCGCCTAACCCTATCCTATAATCTCTGTATATAAAAGACAACGTCCTGACTGACTCATCACCGCACAGCCCAAACCGCTAAGGAGGCATCGTTTAAGAACGAGTTTTTCGATATTCCAAACATATGGGAATGAAACAGATGATGAAGGTTTCTTTTTTTAAAAAAAAAAAAATAATGGCGCTATTAAGGCAGTTTTGAAGCTAGACGCATGAAAATTGGTATTTGGTTTCTCAATTCAGAAGTAAAGAAATAAGTGTTACATCATTTTTGGAAATGTGACCCTATAGGGGTGAAATGGTGGATTAAAGCTTGTTTTGAAAATTTATCATTAGTAAACAACTACTAAAGTATTTTAAATCTACATGTATGAACACTGGTATTTGACTTCTCGGTTACAGATACAAAATACATGTTTCAGTGTTTTTGGAAATTAGGCCTCTAAGGGAGTAAATAGGAAATGAGATTTTTTATGAAAATATGTTATTATCAAAGCATTTTTAAAGTTAAATTTATGATAATTTAAATTTAGCTTCTCAGCTAGAAATAAAAAAGTGTTTCACTGTTTTTGGAAATTCTCTGTTACAAATGAAAGATAGGCATGTCTTTTGTTTTTGGAAATTCAACCCCTTGTAGGGGTGAGTATGGGGTGAAATGTTTTATGAAAGAATTTCATTGCGAAAGGATTTTTAAAGCTGAATCTTTGATAATTGATGTTCGGCTTCTCGGTTATAGATGAAAAATACGTGTTTCACTGTTTTTGGAAATTCAATCCTTAAGAGGATGAAATAGGGTAAGACTGATTCACTGACTCATCATCGACCATCCCAAACCGCTAGAGGATAAAAACTTGAAGTTTGGAGAGGGTGTGGATCTTATACTGTAGGCATTGTTTAAGAAGGGATTGTCCGAAATTCCACTCCTAAGGGTGTGGAATAGGGGATGAAAGGCTTTTTGAAAGACGTCGCTATTAAGTTAATTTTGAAGCTAGAACTCGAAAACTAGTATTTAGTTTCTCAGTCAGAAAATAAAAAATACGTGTTTCTGCATTTTTGGAAATTCAACCACTAACGGAGTAAAAGGGTGGATGAAATTTTTTAAAAAAAAAGTAATTACTGAAGAACAACTAAAGGATTTTTAAGAGTATATCTGTGACACTTAGCATTTGACTTCTCAGTTAGAAATAAAAAATGCTCCTTTCGGTGTTTTCGGAAATTCAAACCCTAAAGGAGGACAACAGGGGATGAAAATTTTTAAGAAAATATTTCGTTGCATTATAAAAATTTATGGCTACATTTATGAAAATTTGTATTTCACTTCTCGGTTAGATACGAAGAAATATTTATTAGGGGATGAAAATTGCTATGGAAATATCTCAGCAAGAACGCTAAAGACATGATTAACAAAAACTTTGGACTCCAGCTACCAGAATCGTTTTTTAGCGAGAAGTACTTTTGGCCTTAGCGTGAAAAGCTTAGAAGGTGTTGAAATTTGTGATCAACATAAAAACTTGACTAAATAGAAACAAAAAATCTGTGCAGGCCATGCAGTTTACGCGAGCGAAGCAGCGGGCGCTAACCTAATAAAGGATATTTGAGGAGAAAAAATCAGACATACACGTTATGTAAAACCACAAAATTAAACGGATAGAGTTATGTCGCAGCCAGGAGAAATGTGATACATCACAAACAGAGAAGGTTCACAGATGAGCGACGAATTTCGTCACAAGTACGTTTAATAAGCGCGAAAGAGTTACGGAATTGCTAAAAGAGAAGCGCTGCATATAACAGTGTGGATTTCTGTTAAAATTCTGAGAGTGTACGTTCCGAGAAGTGTCAACCAATGTATTGCTTCCACTTGCATGTACCCCGCGGAAAGACCACGAAAGTAATGGTAGACAGGCTTACCAGTAGTCAATCTTCCCTCGCACTACTCACGACTGAACGGCAACAAGGGAATGACAGTACTGCACCAAGAAGCATTTGCCACCCACCATAAGGGGGCTTGTGGAGTATGTAAAATAGATAATTAACTATATTTTTTAATTTATTTTTACGTCGATCAACTTAGATTGCCCAAACATTCCTATGGATTTCTATGACTTTGGTCTATTCTCTAGGCCGCGCGGGATTAACCGAGCGGTCTGGGACGCAGCAGTCATGGAATGTGCAGCTGTTCCCGGCGGAGGTTCGAGTCCTCCCTCGGGAATGGGTGTGTGTGTTTGCCCTTAGGATAATTTAGGTTAAGTAGTGTGTAAGCTTAGGGACTGATGACCTTATCAGTTAAGTCCCGTAAGATTTCACACACATTTGAACATTTTTTCTATTCTCTAACATAAGACGTAATGTTACGATCAAGTATCCACTTCTCGATCATAGCTGTTTCCTTACTTCTAGCATTAAACGGTAATATCTTTTCTTTGATATTGCACTGGAATGTTGTATCATACGATGTTAACTGGCGTGAGCAGATGACCCGAGAGTTTAACGACTTCTGCTATTGTGTACATACTTGTGTGTTACTGATTATCTGAAATGCCGACACGTGTCTCTAAAAGCCGGAGTCTTCAGAATTACCATCTCCTCTTCGATGGAGGGAAATTGAAATTGAATGAGAAATGAGACAATATTTCTTGTAGAAAGTTCAATAAGTACAATTCGCTGCAATTAGCTATGCTTTAGGAAAGAGCAAATCTACAAATAAAATGGAATTTCGAGACCACGTCACGCAGATGAGAGACTAAAAATGACAGAAACCTAATATATATGCTGATATCAGGTTTCTGAGAAAGGTATTTCCGATTACGTCACAGGACTGGCACGATGAATAGCTGCCCTAGGCTGACAAACTGAAACGTAGACAGAATTAGATAGGCGACCATAGGGTGACTGTAAAGTGAAGCTCTTCACGAAATCTGATAGTCATTGTGCATATGAAGCTGCCTTATAATATTGTACAGGAGCTTCATAATCCACTACTGTACCTTCAGTGTATGTAAATCCAAATCGATTTTTAGATTGAAACGCGAAATATTTAAATATGACAGTTAAGGCGATGCATATATACAGGGTGGTCCGACCGGGCCAAATATCCCACAAAATAAGCGTCAAACGAAAATACTACAAAGAACGAAACTTGTATGGCTTGAAGAGGGAAACCAATGGCGCTAGGGGATGGCCCGCTAGATGGCGCTGCCATAGGTCAAACGGGTATCAACTGCTTTTTTTAAAATAGGAACCCCGATGTTTTATTAACTATTCGTGTAGTACGTAAAGAAATATGGATGTTTTAATTGGATCACTTTTTTCGCTTTGTGACATATGGCGCTGTAATAGTCACAAACGTATCAGTACGTGGTATCACGTAACATCTCCATGTGTCCCCAACTTTCTGTTCTGATTCCATACAACCGAATGGCAGCGGTGGAGGGTTCCATGGTCGCCTTATACAGAGTTCTACTCCCTCTGCAGCTCTCCAGTGCGACCATGGGGCTCTTTTTGTGGGTGACTGATATTTTACCAGGTGGACATACTTTCACGTGAGAAAATGCTTGTCTCCTAAACTCGCCTGAGCATTTTCTGTGTTCCAATGAGGCCGTTCCGCTGCTGTGTAGTTCTTTGAACTCGGAGTAGCACGAACGCCGAGTGGCCGCCAGTGACCCGGGTCTCTGGCGGGTCACGTCGTCGTGTCACGACTGGTGGTATTTATCTGCTCAAATTTACTACCTGCGCGAGTTCGTGGCAAAAACTACTTACCCGAGGCTCTCGAGTGGCGATTTCGTGGAAATTGCACAGCACGCTAGTTGCGCTTGGCCTCGACTAGGCTTTCGCGTGTCACATCTTCCGCAACCGAGCACTCTCCCGAGCGCGACGCGTGCTTCGTAGAAACCTATCGCACCCACACTTAAAAAGAAGAAGTTTGATAGCACTCATGCAATAACCCTCCCAATCTCCGCCTCTCTTGTAACCCCTCCTCCACCACCACCACCACCGTCAGCACCGACATATAAACAAATTCCTCGTGGCTAGTCTCACATTCGAAGCTGAGTAGCCGCTCATCGAGTTTCAGCAAGATTACCGTGGATCTTATTACGCTTACTGTTAGCAGGTGAGTGAATTTCACACTGACGACATGTGCAATGTGCAGCATTTGATACACCATGAAATGTAAGTTTCATAAGTAGTAGCCGGCTGGTGTGGCGGAGCGGTTCTAGGCGCTTCAGTCCGGAACCGCGCTGCTGCTACAGTCGCAGGTTCGAATGTTGCCTCGGGCATGGATGTGTGTGATGTCCTTAGGTTAGTTAGGTTTAAGTAGTTCTAAGTCTAGAGGACTGATGACATCAGATGTTAAATCCCATAGTGCTTAGAGCCATTTGAACCAATTAAACCATAAGTAGAGAAATGACTTTACAAACGTTACAGTATGTTATCTAAATTTCGTCGCTACGACCTAAGTTGGCACAGTGCGAACAGTTAGGGAAAGACTGTGAAATGTAGATGAGCAGCTACAAGCATGCAATCTTGACATGATCGTTAACTATGGAGAACTTGTAATTTTACATGAATATTGTGCTTTCATTTATAATTATGAAGTCTGAAGTCTGAAATATAGCAGGTCAGCTGCTGGAAGCAGTTAATTCCATAAATTATGTGGGAGTAGGCATTAGGAGTGATTTAAAATGGAATGACCATATAAAATTAATCGTCGGTAAAGCAGACGCCAGACTGAGATTCATTGGAAGAATCCTAAGGAAATGCAGTCCGAAAATAGAGAAAGTAGGTTACACTACACTTGTTCGCCCACTGCTTGAATACTGCTCACCGGTGTGGGATCCGTACCAGATAGCGTTGATAGAAGAGATAGAGAAGATCCAACGGAGAGCAGCGCGCTTCGTTACAGGATCATTTAGCAATCACGAAAGCGTTACGGAGATGATAGATAAACTCCAGTGGAAGACTCTGCAGGAGAGACGCACACTAGCTCGGTATGGGCTTTTGTTAAAGTTTCGAGACCATACCTTCACCGAAGAGTCAAGCAGTATATTGCTCCCTCTACGTATATCTCGCGAAGAGACCATGAAGATAAAATGAGAGAGATTAGAGCCCACACAGAGGCATACCAACAATCTTTCTTTCCACGAACAATACGAGACTGGAATAGAAGGGAGAACCGATAGAGACACTCAAGGTACCCTCCGCCACACACCGTCAGGTGGCTTGCGGAGTATGGATGTAGATGTAGAAGAACCAGTTAACATAGGACCTTGTAGATAGCATGGCATTGGTGTGGTGATCGCGGTGGAATATCTTTGATGGCCAATAGAACCATGTCTGTACATCGTAAATCGCCGATACATGCATGGGGCATGTTATTATAAAACTATTCTGTTGTTACAGTTGATACAGTATAATTTGTTTAAGTCGGTGTTTCCCCACTGGGATAAAATGCAATGGTAGAGGAGGCAAAAAAGTAAATGTAGGTGTAGTTCTGAATATTAGTTGCGAAAAATCGCATATCGGAATCCAATGTGAAAAAGCGGGATAATACCACTCATGTACTGTAGATTGACAATTGGCTTCAGATCACGATTGATAATGTACTATTGTAAGTCAGTGACGATTCTTGGAAAAATGTACTTTTTTAACAGTGGTTATGTAAGAAAATCTATGTAGATTAGCATGCATATTTTGAATAATTTATAGATGAAAATTTTTTTATATGCTTGCCGTACGCTTCATCTATAAACCTGTAGAGAGTGCTTGTAATCTAAACTTATTAGTTCATGAGCAAAATTTGCAGCTTGCTTCACGTCCATGTTGTGACCGCTTTGATGTAGGATTCATGGGGAGAGCAGTTATCCTCATCTAATTCCATCTAGTCCATTCTGATACGAACGTCTACCTAACGACAAGGTGGAATTGTACTGGGGCTACCACATATTAATAAACATGGTCTGAGCGTGGGAACCGATACCTACAGACTTCTGGATATTGTGAAAGAAGAGTTATCTGAGCTCGTACGGTCTCTGTTTGTTGTCCAAACGCTGGGTGCTAAAGAGAAGTTATTTGATCAAGGAAAACATCTTCATATGCCAGCACAAATCTTTGTACTACAATAAAAGACTGACTTGAGCGACGTAGATACCTAGGATTCACTCGTTGCTCAGAATATGTGCACAGGTTTAATGCAGTTGTAATTATCGCACATTTATTATTGTACTGACGTGCGCGTAAAGCCGTGGAGGATATCTCGGAAAACTTATTCAAAGTTGAAGTTACGCTACCAGACAGAAAATGCGCAGGGTTCTTCTTCTCCTAGGGACCCGCCATGCAGTGTCATTTATCGCTGAAGTGTTGTTTTTGGAAAGAGCCGTAGCGGGGATGTACACAGGCTGACGGTTCTTTGTCACCCGGCAGGTACACTCTGTCAGAGGTATCCGCCTGTCAATCAGGGCGGTATTGCCTAGCGACTGGTTCCTGTCAACAAACAGCGAGCGTCCAGTAATGGGCGGATCGCGTGCCGGCCGCCTGTTAGCGCTGATACACGGCGGAAGCTCAGCGCCCGCCGGCAGTTACCGGTGTTGGCTAACTGCTTCGCGCGCTGACCTCTCCTGGCCGCAGGAAGCGCCAAAGTGAACAATCACTCTGTGCAAATGAGCTATAGGGCTTAAATGGCTTTCCATATACGTGTGTGCGATGCCACGGTTAAACTCATTTCCGACTCTTGTTCATTCAGCACCGTCTTATGTCATTAGCCGGCCGCAGTGGCCGAGCGTTTCTAGACGCTTCAGTCCGGAACCGCGCGCCTGCTACGGTCTCAGGTTCGAATGCTGCCTCGGGCATGGATGTGCGTGATGTCCTTAGGTTAGTTAGGTTTAAGTGGTTCTAACAAGGGAACCTTCCCATGCACCCCCCTCAGATTTAGTTATAAGTTGGCACAGTGGATAGGGCTTGAAAAACGAAACACAAATCAATCGAGAAAACAGGAAGAAGTTGTGTGGAACCATGAAAAAAAATAAGTCTACTAATTGCACGGTTTTGCGGTGCGGTCGTAAAACACAGACACTAAACTTATTACAGTGAATAGAGACGTCAATGAACGAACGGACAGATCATAACTTTGCGAAGATAAAAAAAATAAATTTTTCACTCGAGGGAGGACTTGAACCAAGGACCTCTCATTCCGCAGCCGCTCACGCTAGCCACGTGAATACGGCGCTCCTTGGCTCTCACTGTCCTTGATGTTGCCATTCTTGCGCATGGACTACACAGTTTGTATATTTTGCTTATTTTTTCCATAGCTCCACACAACTTCTTCCTGTTTTCTCGATTGATCTGTGTTCCGTTTTTCAAGGCCTATCCATTGTGCCAACTTATAACTAAATCTGAGGGGGGTGGGGGGGGGGGGGCGGTGCGATGGGGTGGTTCCCTTGTAAGTGTATGGGACTGATGACCTCAGACGCTAAGTCTAATAGTGCTTAAAGCCAGTTGAACCATTTTCTTATGTCATTAATTACATTTCAGTGGTTGATCCAAAGTTCACGAACTTACGTCGTTGTCAACACTGCAGTCGGTTGCAGCATCCTTTGTTTTTCACTTGTGCCGGCCGGAGTGGAAGAGCGGTTCTAGGCGCTACAGTCTGGAATCGCGCGACCTCTACGGTCGTAGGTTCATTTCCTGCCACGGGCATGGATGTGTGTGATGTCCTTAGGTTAGTTAGGTTTAAGTAGACAAAATTTTGTACATGGCTGCAAGTTCAGAGACCGTGAATAGTTACAATTAAAAGAAAACAGCCCTCAGTCACTAATTTTTAACGAATTAACCGGGTTTCGACACTGCTAGGAGTGTCTTCCTCAGAATTTACACCAAAGAACGGTCTATAGCATGGTCATGGAATTATGACTAAAAACGTATGATACAAATTATAAGAACGGAATTATCATGAAAGACTGGCAGTACTTATATGTCATTTATAAAATAATAAATATTCCAAAAGGGCATTAGTCACAAAGATATTTAAGATAAAAAATATCTTTGTGACTAATGCCCTTGTGGCATATTTATTATTTTATAAATGACATATAAGTACTGCCAGTGCTGGCCGGTGTGGCCGTGCGGTTAAAGGCGCTTCAGTCTGGAACCTCGTGACCGCTACGGTCGCAGGTTCGAATCCTGCCTCGGGCATGGATGAGTGTGATGTCCTTAGGTTAGTTAGGTTTAATTAGTTCTAAGTTCTAGGCGACTGATGACCTCAGAAGTTGAGTCGCATAGTGCTCTGAGCCATTTGAACCATTTTTAGTACTGCCAGTCTTTCACGATAATTCCATACGTGCGAATATCTGATAATAAAATCGTGGTGTCACCGCCAGACACCACACTTGCTAGGTGGTAGTTTTAAATCGGCCGCGGTCCATTAGTACATGTCGGACCCGCGTGTCGCCACTGTGTGATCGCAGACCGAGCGCCACCACAAGGCAGGTCTCGAGATACGGACTAGCACTCGCCCCAGTTGTACGGACGACGTAGCTAGCGATGCACACTGACGAAGCCTCGCTCATTTGCAGAGCAGATAGTTAGAATAGCCTTCAGCTAAGTCAATGGCTACGACCTAGCAAGGCGCCATTAGTAACATTGCATGTATCTAAAGAGTCTCACTTGTATCGCCACAATCTCCAGATGTACCAAAAGGATGGATTAAAGTTAAGTATTCCAGAAGCTACGTACTTTTCTTTATAGCATTCATTACGTATCCTGTTTCAGACCTCACGCCATCCTGCTTTAGCTTAGCGCGTGCCTTTCGGCTTCCTCTCATTGTGTCTAGGCTGTCTTGTCTAGACACAACAAAAATCTAAAGTAATGCCAAAAGTAGTATAAATTATTTTTTAGCGCTCGAAGTAAAGGGAAACTCACAGAACTTACTTTCTTTTCTTATTTGCCCAACAGTTCAGTGTGTTTTTCCCTGCCTACTACAATACATATAAATCTGTGCGTTGTTGATAAATAATACCTACAAAATGAAGTAGTCATCCAAGATAAAATGTTTCTGGTTATACTTCCACGTACTATTTACCTTTTTTATAATTTTTGAGTCTCTTCTTTTCCCTGAGATGAGAAAATAAAATTTAAACTTTTTTCATTCATTAAATTTTCTACTAAACTTGAAAATCGTGTCATTTGAAAACGTAGAGAGTTTTCAATAGATTTTGATGAAACGAACAGTAGAATCTGCCATCAGCGTTACTAGTACACAATTACGTCCAGTCTGAATTAGCTATTAGGTGTCAGACTTTTTTTTGTTTTTTATTTATTTTTTTAAATTCTTTATTCAATCCAATAATATCATACATAACAACCCACCACCTTATACATTAGTGGGTTCAAATGGTTCAAATGGCTCTGAGCACTGTGGGACTTAATATCTGAGGTCATCAGTCCCCTAGAACTTAGAACTACTTAAACCTAACTAACCTAAAGACATCACACACATCGAAGCCCGTGGCAGGATTCGAACCTGCGACCGTAGTGGTCGCGCGGTTCCAGACTGAAGCGCCTAGAACCGCTCGGCCACACCGGACGGCATACATTAGTGGGTCTTAACATCTACAATACAATTCAGTGATATTTAGCACCGCTTTCTAATTCTTATTTTAACATACTTACATGCTACAGGAAATGATAAGTTAGTTGTTCAATGGGTAAGAACTAATCTGTACTCTAACTATTCTAGAAGCTACTTCCTGCAGCGTTACAGGCGTGCCAGTGAATGTATAAACCTACTTTTTTGGCCGTGGCCACCGAGCTTATCCCAGTGAGCGTGCCCCTTGCACCGGGCTGGCCTCTAGAAAATCGCTGGAGAAAGTGATGTCCTGATCTACTTCCTACTGAAAATTATCTATCTAATAAGTCATTATCGATGTGCAGTTGTCAAGGCGTCAGACTTTAGGAATGGTGCTAGTAGAATGCTGGCATGATCAGAAAATAATTTTATGAATTTCTGTAAATGCAAAGAAATAATGACTGTTAGCCGCGGTGGTAGCCGCACGGTCTCGGGCGCCTTGCCACGGTTCGCGCGGCTCCCTCCGTCGGTGGCTGAGCCCTCCCTCGGGCATGGGTATATGTGTTGTCCTTAGCGCAATTTACTTTAAGTTAGCCTAGGGATCGATGACCTCAGCAGTTTGGTCCCATAGGAACTTACCACAAAATTAATGACCGTGAACCGAAAATATTTCAGGAAACTTTAAGAACTTTCCTCCTAAGTAACGTACAGTGGACAACCACTTGCTTTTATACAGAACAGAAATGTACTTTAATTCTGTATTTTTCAAGTTAAGCTTGTCTAAAGGGAAAGAGGGTATACTGGAGATTCGTACTGTCCGTGTACTTACAGTTTGAAATTCTGCAACAAATGCTTTTGTTACTAAATTGTGACTTATACTATACCGCCGAATTTCTGCTTCGACTTGCATAAGAAAGTTCACGAGTGACGTAATTATGCATTTATGTCAGTGGTCACATCTGTTGTAAAGTGGAACACGGCCCTGCTAGGGTACCGTTACTTATAACATTTATCTGCGCCACAACATAGCACCTATTATTTATGCTTGACAACGACGTAACGTCGAACTGCAACAGAAAAATAAAAGATATCTTCTACAGCCATAAGCGGAATATGACGTACTTTCAACAATGCATACAGTCTGCGGTCCCATGTAACAAGAACGTGTTGTACCATGTTCACGGGAGAATTTAATTTATCTTCCAAGTGCCCGGTGGGTTTTTAGTAGGTAATGAAACAATGTTTTTCGGCTTATTTCGGTTGAAAAATGCACAGTTTGTTGTGGGATATCGTGGAATGTTCGCATTTCACCGCCTATAGTTTAATGAATTTTCGATTGGTGGCAGCACTATGCGTAGCCTTCAAAATTTCGTCTGTGACCCTTTCAGACCCGATACACACAATTCTGTGGGTGCAGTTTATTTGCGTTGCAGCATCATATTATTCCGCTATGCAGTTGAGTCCCAAGTCACACGAGTGTGCTGGAATCGCTGTTTCGTATACAACTCGATTTATATCGATATCTCGTTACAGACGCGAGATCTTGTGTCTTAATCTTTGGTAATTTTCAAGATGGCGGGTCGGAAGCATGTCTGTCGAGGTAAATATTTATCGTGCTTTATTTATTGCGTTTTGATATTTGGAAAAATGTGTTTGAGATTCCGAAAGATGTACAGAAGTAAATAAAAATATGTCCGCCACAATTATTTGAATACTTTCATAGCCACAATGACTGAAACGTCCACACGCCCAATTGTGCCCGTTGGGACTATTTCACCGGCATATGATCGTTGTCGGTCGAAGTTTGTGGATACGATTGGGAACAGATTGCGAAATAGATAAGTCATTTTACTATTGTATTTACGCATTATTTTCACAGTTCGTTTGTTTGTTTAGTTTTAGGGCTTACTGACAAGGAAATTCTAGCCATAGATGACTCTCAAGTGGAAGTCTTCAGTAGTGATGACGAATTGTTAGATCCAACTTGGACTCTTCCAACAATCAAACCTAGACTTGCAGAAAGCTCTGATCTTCTGACGAGGAGGAAAATTGTAACAATGCTTCTGCAACAATACTACCAGTTGCTCCAGAAGTTCAGGACAATTTTCCCAGTCAACACAGTAGAAAGAATTCTAAAAAAACCAGTGGTAACATATCTTCGTTTGTCAAATGGAGAAAAAGACCAGTCCGCAGCTCGTGGTCGTGCCGTAGCGTTCTCGCTTCCCACGCCCGGGTTCCCGGGTTCGATTCCCGGCGGGGTCAGGGATTTTCTCTGCCTCGTGATGACTGGGTGTTGTGTGATGTCGTTAGGTTAGTTAGGTTTAAGTAGTTCTAAGTTTTAGGGGTCTGATGACCATAGATGTTAAGTCCCATAGTGCTCAGAGCCATTTTGAAAAAGACCATTCACCTCCAAAATGTTTGCGCAGTCAGAGCGTGAGGTAGGACAGGAAATTGAAACTCCAATGAGCTATTTCAGCGAGTACTACCCAGAAGGTTTGTTTCAGTTAGCATCTGACTGCACAGTCACCACTTTCCGAAGAAAGGGAAGTTGCTTCATACAAATCCTCAAGAGATAAAGAAGCTGTATGGCATGCATATACTTACGGGATGCATTAGATATCCTCGTACACGTATGTACCGGCAGAAGTCATTGCGTATGCCAACTATTGCAGATTGTATGCCTAGAGACAGGTTCTTCACTCTCAGAACAGCACTGCATGTTGTGGACACTAGCAACATTCCACGTGAATCAGAAAGTAATAGATTGTGGAAAGTACAACCCACAATTAATGTTGTACGCAGTGCTTGTTTGAGACTTCCACGCCCCTCTGAAAATGATTATTCCATTGATGAGCAATTGGTACCATTTACTGGACGCTGCACGTTGTCTCAGCATGTTCCAAACAAACCGCGCCCTTTGGGAATTAAAAACTTTGTTTTGGCAACAACGAAAGGTTTAGTACTTGATTTTGAATTTGATCAAGGTAAATCAACTCCTCTGCCAGATGGCCTTGGTCTTTGGCCATCTGTTCAAATGGTTCAAATGGCTCTGAGCACTATGCGACTTAACTTCTGAGGTCATCAGTCGCCTAGAACTTAGAACTAATTAAACGTAACTAACCTATGGACATCACACACATCCATGCCCGAGGCAAGATTCGAACCTGCGACCGTAACGGTCGCTCGGTTCCAGACTGTAGCGCCTAGAACCGCACAGCCACTTCGGCCGGCCTGGGCCATCTGTAATACTTCGTCTTGCTCGAACATTACCTCAAGGTGCAAGACTATATTTGACAGATATTTTACAGCTCTGCCATTATTGCAACAGTTACTTAGGGCTGGCAGGAACAGGAACCACAATGAAAAACAGAGTGAAACCAGTTCACCTGACAGAAGAATAGAGACTGAAGAGAGGAGATATGGAAGAATTCTGCAGGGACGATGATAAAATAGTCATTGTCCAGTGGAGAGATTCAAAAGCTGTGACCCTTGCCTCTACTTGTACAGGATGTGAACCTGTAAGCAATGTGGAGAGATGGAGTAAACCAGAAAAGAAGTTCATCTTAGTGCCATGTCCTGCAGTCGTAGTGAAGTACAACCTGTGTATGGGAGGAGTGGACTTCTGCGACCAAATGATGGAGACCTACAGGACTTTCTTGAAGACAAAAAAATGGACTTTAAAAGTTGTGATTCATGTACTTGATTTGGCTTGCGTCAATTCCTGGTTACAATACAAAGTTGAATGCGAAGCCAAAAAAGTACAAATGAAAAACACTTTAGATCTTCTTGGATTCCGGCAAGTGATTGGGGAAGCGCTAATTTCCTCTTCTTCAGGACAGGAACATGAAAGTGAATCCGATGAAGAGCCACCAAATAAAATGTACAAACCAGCAAACACACCATGTGATGAGAAGCGGCTAGACGGATATCATCACTGGCCAACTGTTGATGATTTACCTTCAGCTCGTTGCTGCAGGCAAAAAAATTGCAAGAGGAGGACGAGAACAAGATGTCTGAAGTGTAATATTTATTTGTCAAAAGACACTAATTGCTTTCGTGAATATCACTGCAAGAAATGACATAAATATGTAAGATAATCCCGACCCACACAATCGTGTGGGCTCAAAATTTATTTGAAAATTAAAAAATAAAATTTTCTAAGCAATTGTTTCACGATTCTATACTTTTTTTAGTTACAAAAATGCATTTATTTCAAAATTTTCATTTCAAGTTTGGGTGGGGGTCTGAAAGGGGTGAAGGAGGTGCCTTCCAAGCATAGCGCTGTCACTGAGTTTCTTTTGGCGGAAAACCAGAGCGTCGCCAGTAATCATAGGCGCTTGTAGAACGTCTACGGAAACCTGGGAGTGAACAAGTGCACGGGAAGTCGTTGGGCGAGGTGTCTGTCATCGTCGCAGCGAGGTCGCCTAAACCTGTCCAATCTCCTGCGTACCAGTCTGCCGCACGCAGCTGTATAACAGGGTCTCTTGCAATGTCGGAACGTGCGGACACTCTCATTCGAGATGTTCCTTGCCACAAAACACAAACGAACTTCACCTTCTCCATGATAGCTCAAGGCCTCGCAGAAGTCCGCGCACTAGAGAGGAGTTCACAAAACATCGTTGGACTGTTTTTCCTCATCCACCCTACAGCCACAATCTCGCCCCTTCTGATTTCCACCTGTTAGGACCAATGAAGGATGCACTCCGCGGGAGGCAGCACATAGATAATAGGTAAGATACTGATGCACCGAGAAGCTGGCTCTGACATTGACCAGCAGAGTCGTACCATGCTGGCTTATAGGCCCTCCCAATAAGGTGGCGTAAGTCCGTCGCAATGAACGGAGATTATGATGAGAAATAGGGTTGTGTAACCAAAAGAGTGGAGAATAGTATGGTGTATTAGAATCCTGAATAAAACCAACATGCTTTCAGAAAAAAAAATGTGTGGCATTACTTATTGAACGCCTCTCGTAGATTTGTAACAGAAGTTTGTTTGCTGTCCCATGCAGTCACATTTGATCTCCGTTGTTGACGTTTTATGAAGTATAGGCGAACAGCGCAGGGTTATTATAAGTACCTCTGGGGTTTCAGAAGACACACAGAAAACAAACAGGTATCAGTTGATAGAGAGCACTCCGTTTTCAGGCCACAAGTGGCCCATCAGGACCATCCGACCGCCGTGTCATCCTCAGCTGCGGATGCGGATAGGAGGGGCGTGTGGTCAGCACACCGCTCTGCCAGTCCTTTCGATGGTTTTCTTTGACCGGAGCCGCTACTATTCGGTCGAGTAACTCCTCAATTGGCATCACGAGGCTGAGTGCACCCCGATCAGTTGACAGAGCATCTCTCCATACTTCGATTCGTAATAAGCACTGTTGCTGGTTGCCCTGGGGGGTCGGGGTGTCGGAACACGTAGACAAATCATGCATCCCATACAGTTGCATCGAATTAGTTTGCGCCTGCATATAGGCAACCCAGCGATCAGGTTCCTTAAGCGGGCTGCCATTGAGTCTTCCGAGGCAAATAATGTCTGCGACATAAATGAACTACCCACACGTACTGACTTTTGCCACGTCACAAACTGAGCCCATATTGAGCACCTGTGACATAAGAACTTGAATAGATGCTCTGTCCACTGACGCGTGTCTATATTCTGTATCACTTGCAGTTTTTACAGTCGTCTTTTGAAAGTCCAAAGGTATTTGGAAATAATCCTGTGTAATATCATCAGTAGTGATTCAGAAATGTTCTAAATATCCTCTAGAATTGGTCAGAACAAGTTTAGTGATACAGAATCTCCTTGCCTGACGTCTCGTTCAATGCTGAATTTCGCACTATATCGATGAAAACTGGTGGAATCTGTATCAGTGTCGTATACAGTATGTTAGGGGTATAAGTGCAGATATCTTTATCGGTGACTAAGGACAGCTTTCTGACCAACGTTACATCACTATTTTGCAGACTAACAATGATAGCTATTAGGAGCAGCATGTTTTTATTTTGGTTGGTACATACAAGTACATGTGGCAAGAGCAAGCCTTTAATGTGATTTTCCCTTGGGCAGCAGGACTGGTGTTGGAGTGTGGAAGCGTGCACATAAGACGGTTAGTCTATACCGACAGGCGTAGTACACTTAATGGTGCAGTTACAACAGTGCGGGAAACGTCAGGTAGTAAATTATGTGACATGTTTACAGAAATATAATTAGACGCAGAGAAAAAAAACAAGTAACACACTAAAATGAATACATTTAAGGTACCTCATATAAAAGTATGTGCACCTATGCCCTATGTATTGTTGAATCACACCCAACAACAAAGAATTAGCTGAGGAAATACTCAATTTCCCAGAAACGTCACTCGATGGAAGAGTTCAAATGGTTCAAATGGCTCGGAGCACTATGGGACTCAACTGCTGAGGTCATTAGTCCCCTAGAACTTAGAACTAGTTAAACCTAACTAACCTAAGGACATCACAAACATCCATGCCCGAGGCAGGATTCGAACCTGCGACTGTAGCGGTCTCGCGGTTCCAGACTGCAGCGCCTTTAACCGCACGGCCACTTCGGCCGGCCAATGGAAGAGGGTTCAAAATAAATAAACACGTGTCTCGACTTACCTGTAGATACTCGACCATATCTGAGAAAAGGATGGTAAAAGTTTACGAGGTATTCTCTTGGTTCTTCATGTGTCTTATAGCTCGCGACATCCTCAGACGAAATGGTGGCACAGTGGTCAACTTCGGGACTTCTTAATTTGGTGCAGGGTGCTGGAAGCCTTTTTAGTAGTTTTATTTTTGCTTGATTTATATACCCATATCTGTAGGAGATTACTATACGAATGTTTTCTGGTGTATATTTATATAACCTTGTCCTCATAACTGTATGGCAGGTGAATAAAAAATGAGAAAATTGTTTGAAATTGTTTGCGGTGAAATTCCTGTAGTGTATCCTGACTCATGATTTATTGCAAGCATCAGTTTTCGAAAAAGTGTTGCCTTATGTGTAGTCTGCTGTGAAATTATTGCCTATGCGCAAAACCTTCAGTAATGTCGATGATGTTTATTTGATGAGTGAAATTCATACGAAGAAATGTCACTTTGGCAAACATGCCTTCACGTGATGCTCGTGGTGTTCAGAATATCTGTGTTTAGAGCGTTTCAACGATCGGTATAATGAAAGGGAATGCAGCAAATCTTCCTGAAGAATAAGCATGTGAAAAAATATAAGAAATAATACAAGAATTGTGAATGAAGTATCAGAATATGAGAATTTTTTAAAAAAAGTAACCCCTCAACATGCCATACACACATATATTATAAAATAAATGTACGACTGTTATTTTGGAATCCAGCTGTGATTTTACAGTCAGTATAACGCCCTTGATCCCATGATTTGATACGAGACGTGCGATGCGGGTTAAATAAATGAAAACAATAAAAATAAATTTTGTGTTCTGCCTTGTGGCAGGTCTTGCCATGGCGGAAGCCTCGTCAGAGAGGTCCACCACATGAGCGTGTAGGGAAGTGATTCCAGCGGTGGTTTCCCGTTGCCTTCCACTGATGATGATGAAATGATAATGAGGACGACACAACACCCAGTCCCTAAGCGGAGAAAAATCTCCAACCCAACCGGGAATAGAGCCCGGGCCCCTTGGCATGGCAGACCGCCGCGCTCACCACTTTTTTTTTTAAATCTCATTTTGTTCGCTTTTGTACGTTGCATCTGCTCGGGACGGACGTCGTAAGACATCCGTTTAATTTCGTTGTTCATCGATTAACTCATTTTTTTTTATTATTACAGAGGGCAGCTAACCCTCTGACCGAACACGCTGAGCTACCGTGCCGGGAAACCACTCAGCTATCGAGGCTGACAATTAAAAACAATAAACGGGTTTCGAACATTGGACGCAAAATTAAAAAGTAACCACTGAGCCACCATTTCGTCTGAGAATATTGCGCGAAAAAAAGGCACATAAATACCTAGAAAATACTTCGACAGCTTTGACCGTCGTTTTTTCAGAAACGGTCCACTACCTGCGGCTAGGCCGAGAGACGTGTTCGCTTATTTTGACTCCTCTTTCAGTGAGCGAAGTTCCTAGGAAATCGGGTGATGGCGCTTGACGTGTTCTCCTCGTCAGACTTGCAGAATACTGCAAAACGACAACATCTGTAGCCATGGCAGCCTACAAGCACTGTCCACGAGGCGCGTACGGTGCGACAGGTAACACAACTAAGTGCGCCGTCGGATGACAAACGACAGTCGGGCCCTAATGCCCGGCAGCGGCCGGAGTAATGCGCGCGCACTTCGCACTGATGGCGCCCGCGACTCTCGCAGGTAAGGAGTTGGCAGCTCCGGCCACGCTTTGTTCGACAACTTGAAAGGAGTTCGCAGCTGTGCTCCGTTAAGCTGCTGGCGGGCTAAGTGCAGTGATGGGAGAGGCACAACATTAATGTTGGCAGAGTACGCAATGCTAGAATATGTGTTTTCTTTTTAGCGATGCCCGCTGCCTACTGACAAGTAATCAGAGTGCGATAGACACTTTAATATTGTACGCAGCAGTTTTTTTCCCCACGTAGCACACGTTACAGGCTCCGCACCGTCAGAGCTGCACAGCTCCACCAAGCTCTTCGAGGACAGCTTGTTGTTGTTGTTGCGGTGGTGTTCGGTCCGAAGACTGGCTTAAATCAGCTCTCCACGCTAGTGTATCCCGTGCAAGCCTATTCATCTCTGCAAAACTACTGCGACCTACGTCCATTTCAAGCTGCTTAGTGTTCAAGCCTTGGTCTTCCTTTACAATTTTTACTCCTCTCCAAGTGATTCAAGTGGCTCTGAGCACTATGGGACTTAACTTCTGAGGTCATCAGTCCCCTAGAGCTTAGAACTACTTAAGCCTAAGTAACCTAAGGACATCACACACATCCATGGCCAAGGCAGGATTCGAACCTGCGACAGTAGCGATCGCGCGGTTCCAGATTGTAGCGCCTAGAACCGCTTGGCCACCCCGGCCGGCTACTCCGCTACAGTTCGTTCCATCATCATAGCGACAATTTCTGGATGTCTGAGGATATGACCAAGCAACCGAGCCCTTCTTTGAATCAAGTTGTGCCATACATTGCCTTTATTTTTTTTTACAGCTCGTTTCAGTTTCTCCTCATGATTTAGTATCCATGTAATCTTCAGCATTTTAGTATAGCACTAGATTTCGAAACCTTCTACTCTTTCCTTATCTAAACTATGATACTTAGCGTCCATGTTTCACTTCTGTACTACGCTACACTCGATACAAATTCCTTCAAGAAAGGCTTTCTCACTTTTAAACCTATATTAGATGTCAAAAAATTTCTCATTTTCAGAAACGGATTGTATATCATCTATGCTTCGCCCATAGACAATTATTTTGGCACCCAAACAACAAAACTGATCTACCACTTTTTCTGTCTCATTTCCCAATCTGATTTCGTCAGCATCGCCTGGTTTAATTCCACTTCATTCCACTAACTTCGTTTTGCTTTTGTTTATATTCATTTTACAATCTCCAATCAAAACTCTATTTCCTTCGACCATTTTTCCATGTCCTTTGCTGTCTGTGGCAGAATTATAATGCCACTGGCAACCTGAAAAGTTTTTATTTCTTAATTTTCTTAATTCCGTGTCCAGATTTCTTCAGCTTTAAACTGTAAATAGGAAGACTGTTCTGGATTATGTGTCCTAGACTGTGCAGTATTTTTAAAACATTGGGAGTAATAGATGACTTACACAAAAATGTGGAGAATTTTCGAAGGTTTTAAAAATGCCTTTAAGGTATTTATGTTTTATTAAACCACATCCTACGTATTACGAATTGGCACCAGAGATTTAATTAGTCCTCTGTTCTCTTAAGTAGGTGTAAACTGTTGAGAATTTGCGTAACAGTATTGTCGACAGAGATTATTTGTTGGGGTAGGCAGCACATGGAAACTGTTGAAGAACTAGAATACTACCATAGTGTGACAGCTGTTCGTTTCGATTCAGGTTAGTCATAATCTAGCTAAGTTGATGCTGTTCTTGCGATCTTGTTTTACATAAATTTCACAAGCTTTAAGTTAAAGCGTAGTGTGTCTTTAGACTACGTTCGTCTACGAAATTCCAAGCACTTATGTAAAACTTTCATGCGTATTTTAATGTTTAAGCCATTCAGATACGACAGTGAGCTCCTTTTATTCCGCCGAATGCCGCAGTATTAGGCTTCCTGCTTCCTACAGTAAGCACAATGTAGATCAGGCCTTCACAGTCGGTGTTTTACTGGGAGGCGTAGCCCTGTGAAATGTGTCGCGACAGTTTGTTACATCCGGAGGTATAAACTTGCTTAAGACGCCTTGCACTTGTTGACGTGAGCTGTAACAAATTACGAGTACAACCGACAGTCTGTACAAGTCAGAGCCCGGAATGGCGGGCAATAGTCAGTTCTGTTTACCCCTAATTCGAGCGATGGTGAAATTTAGGAACTTATCGAAAATGTAGGATGAACATCCTGATAATATCAGTTACACTGCATACGCGGCCTTAGTATGTAGTGTTAAAAAAGTTATTTAAGTGTAACGATGGATTGACTTATTACTTGTAAATACTGATTTTTCCTTGATATGTGAATGATGTTAACAAAAATAAACTTTTATGGATGATGGTATGTAGCGAATCGGCACAATGGTTAAGGAGTTCGGGAGGACGCTGGTTCAAATTCCTGTCCGGTCATTCCGATTTATATTTTCCGTAATGTTCTTAAGACAAATGTTGGGGTTGTTGCTTCAAAAAGACACGGCCGATTCCTTCCTCGTCCTCCCCCAACCAGAGTTTATGTTCAGTCTCTAACGATCACGTCGTCGGGGGTATGTAAACACCTGAGGTACCTGGTCTAATACTAATATATACTTATGTGCAGAATAATGTTTTTCATTGCTTGAGAACGTTAATCATGCGATAGTTTGGGTTCTTTAATAATTAAGCACTAAATGGGATCTGGGTTAATATTAGACGTGTAATCTGTATTCCTGCATTGTATTCTGTGTCAAATAGGTCTTTATGCGCTATTAAATTTCTCCTAATAGGATTACGATTCAAGAGATATGCCATTTCGTCGTTATAGCTTAGTTTTGTCATATCACGTCAACTTGGCGTCCGCCTGTCTGACTGCTACGCGGAGGACTCGGGTTTGACTCTCAATAATGCCAGGGATTTTCCTTGGGGAAGGGGAAGAGGATGATTGAAACGGAGTGGTGCTATTGGTAGAGAATGGGACGGCGGTCGGTCCATACTGAACAAACCGATAAACCGATAGGGCGAGTACACGTAGCTTTAGCTTTCGAACGTCTTATTGGTAAATCTTTTACTACAGACATTACCTTTTCTTTACCCTAAGCATCTTCAAGATGATTATCTGTTTGAATTACAAATCAACCGATGGTCAAAATGAAGATCTTAATATTATTTTGTCCATTGTAAACAAAGGACTTCAACGACTGTATCAAAATACAGGTTCTATTGGAAACCAGCAGTCAGGGTATTATGTTGGATGAACTTCTAATTCCCTAAAACGTGACCGATTCGAGCACTTTCTTCTCGATTCGGTGAGATTTTTAAAAATAACTGTAGGCGTTTTATGTGATTAAAGTTCACTTTGACATACACTGAAGAGCCAATAAAACTGGTACACCTGCCTAATATCGTGTAGGGCTCCCACGAGCACGCAGAAGTGCCGCAACACGACGTGGCATGGACTAGAATAATGTATGAAGTAGTGCTGGAGGGAACTGACACCATGAATCCTGCAGGGCTGACCATAAATCGTTAGAATACGAAAGGGTAGATATCTCTTCTGCATAGCACGTGCAAGGAATCCTAAAGTGCGCGTCATTTATGTTGGCGGCCGAGTTTAGGTTCGTTCTGCGCATCTGACGTCACAAAACACAGTCAGCTAATGAACAGAGAACGACGTTGCCAGATCTCGACTGCAGAACAGAGCACGGACGAGTGTCTTCAGTTTTAGAAACGTTCAGTCATAAATAAAGTACTAGAACAAAAGCAATGTCTTGATAGCAGACTTTCTTTTGTAGAAAGTTTGGAAAAAGCATTCTTTGTACCAGTTTCTTCATATTCTATTAATTAATTAAACCAAACAAGCAATAAGACTCCTAATTCAGGCGATAGCAAGGAAAGGTGTTTGTATCAATCTCACGAACCGCTTTTTCGCAATAAAGAACAGCGGTGATTGTTTATTTCCTATTGTACTTCGACGAAGTGTGAGTAATTCATAGTCATACCAACAGTGTTTGTCAGTATTTTGCATGACGTGTTGTTACAGTCCTCAAGCAGTTACATCGTAGGACGAGCTGCCGGCACAGTAGCTCAGCGTGTTCGGTCAGAGGGTTACGTGCCCTCTGTAATAAAAAAACTGAGTTAATTGATCAACAACGAACTTCAATGGATGTCATACGACGTCCGCCCCGAGCAGATGCAACGAACAAAAGCGAGCAAAATGAGATTTAATTAAAAAAAATATAGAGTTAAAAAAATGCTGCGTTAGCGTAACAGTTATGGCGTTGGGTTAGTAAGCGAAAGGTGAAGAATTCGAACCTTGAGCAGTGCTAAATATTTTCTTTATTTAAAAACAATATCGAAGTGTCTTACTTCACGAATTTTATTTGTTTGAATGCAATTTTTTGAAATTTCTAGTGCATTGTCTCTTCATTAACCCTTTCGTTGCTGCAGACACGTGCTCCACGCATTCCGCGCTGTGCGCGATTTTGTCATCACTGCACTGCTCGCCTGTGCAGACACACGGTGTTCCCACTGCTTTGACACACTTATAATTCGATTTCGCAAAAACTATTTGGCCCAAAAATTTGATTTTTACACGTCTTCTTGACTGATACCTTCCCCCATAAATGACTTAATTCTGTTTCGATGTTCAACGCAGTTATTATGCAGCATTAAATGTAGTAAACCATTGCACGAAATTTTGAAGAGTTTGCAGAGGTAAAAGTCCATAGTGTATACTTCCCGTATGGTCGATTTTAGTTGCCAAAATGTTGAGAATGAAACGTGGGCAAGATACCTAAATTTCATATAAAATTTACTGTATAACACAATCTCATTTAATTTAAGTATCACATAGGTGTCGTATGTAATATTGGGAAATATTCTGTCTTTCGCGACTGTAATAAAAGTTTTATTTACAGCGGCCGCGTTTGGCTTTATTTTAAAGCACTTCAGTCAATGGAAGGTATGGCACATACACAATGGTACTCACGTTCTCTTTCTTGTTTTTGTTCCACAATCGTAGTTTTACCAATGGTATTGAAATATATTCCTCTTCTGCAACTGTAATAAGGGACTTATTTAGACCAGACGCGTTTCTCTCTTTTGAAGCATCTTCAGTGGACAGTATTTTGTCTCCTCCATTGCCAAGTCACCTTTCGTAGTTTTGTGCTGCAGTAACACAATATTCAACGTTTGTGTCGGCTGATCAGTGTTTTAGCAAATAAATGCTGTTTGTGTGTGCCACACACAAAAATTATAGTTGACATAGCTCAGAGCACTTCACTAATAGACGGTATATTCAAGTTCGAATGTTTTTGTAAGTCTGCAGTTTTGTTTAATGTATGTTGTCTACTTCCTTTTGATTGATTGAAGTGCTTTAAAATAATGCCAAACGCGCCCGGTGTAAATAAAACTTTTGTTACAGTCGCGAAAGACGGAATATATCTCAATATTAAATACGACACCTATGTGGTACTTAAATTAAATGAGATATTGTTATACAGTAAATTTTATATGAAATTTATGTATCTTGTCCACATTTCATTCGCAACGTTGTGGCAACTAAAATCGAGCATAGGAAAGTATACTCTATGGACTTTTACCTCTGCAAACTCTTCAAAATTTCGTGCAATGGTTTACTATATTTAATGCTGTATAATAACTGCGTTGATAATCGAAACAAAATTAAGTCATTTATGGGGGAAGGTATCAGTCAAAAAAATGTGTAAAAATCTAATTTTTGGGCAAAATAGTTTTTGTGAAATCCAATGATAAGTGTGTCAAAGCAGTCGGAACACCATGTGTCTGCACAGGCGAGCAGTGCAGTGACAAAATCGCGCACAGCGCGGGATGCGGGGAGCCCGTCTCTGTAACAGCGAAAGGGTTAATGCGGCCGTGGTGGCTTTACTTCATGAACTGCGCGTCCCCCCTAAACGTAAGCTTGCGAACTATGCTATACCATGGCGCTGCTTCTCTTGGCGCGTGCGTCGAGTGCAACTGGCCACGCAGCGATCTCCCGCGTCTGGGCGGACATGCGTGAGCCGCCAAGATAAAAGAATTGAACTATAGATATGCTCAATAATATTCAAGTCTGGGGAATTTGGTGTCCAGCGGAAGTGTTTAAACCCACAAGAGTGTTTCTGGAGCCACTCTGTAGCAATTCTTCTGGACGTGTGTGGTGTCGCATTGTCCTGCAGTAATTGCCCAAGTCCGTCGGAATGCACAATGGATATTGTTGCTTAAGTACATGTCACCTGTCAGAGTCGTATCTAGACGTATCAGGGGTCCAATATCACTCCAAATGCACACGCCCCACACCATCACAGAGCTTCCACCTGCTCGATCAGTGCCATGCTGACATGCAGGGTCCATGGATTCACGAGGTTGTCTACATACCCGTAAACGACCATCCGGTCGATACAATTTGAAACGAGACTCGTCCGACCAGGCAACATGTTTCCAGTCATCAACAGTCCAATGTCGGTATTGACGGGCTCAGGCGAGGCGTAAGACTTCGCCTCGTGCAGTCATCAAGGGTACACGAGTGGGCCATCGGCTCCGAAAGCCCACATCGATGTTGTTTTGTTGAATGGTTTGCACGGTGACACTTGTTGATATCTCAGCATTGAAATCTCCAGCAATTAGGGTTGCACTTCTGTCTCGTTGTACAAACGATTATCTTCAGTCGTCGTTGATCCCGTTCTTGCAGGATGTTTTCCAGGCCGCAGAGATGTCGGAGTTTTGATGTTTTACCGGATTCCTGATATTCACGGCACAGTCGTGAAACGCTCGTACGGGAAAATCCTAACTTCATCGCTACCTCGGAGATGTTGTGTCCCATCGCTCGTGCCTCGACCATAACACCAATTTCAAACTCACTTACAGCTTGATAACCTGTCATTGTAGCAGCAATAACCGATCTAACAACTGCGCCAGACACTTGTCTTATATAGACGTTGCCGACCGCAGCGCCGTATTCTTCCTGTTTGCATATGTCTGTATTTGGATATGCATACATATACCAGTTCCTTTGGCGCTTCAGTGTACATCTTCGATACGAAAAGTTATAAAGTAAGGTCGTAATATAAGTAGGATGGTTTAACGTTAGGATTATGTAGGACAGTGATTCAAATGGTTCAAATTGCTGTAAGCACTATGGGACTTAACATCTGAGGTCATCAGTCCCCTAGAACGTAGAACTACTTAAACCTAACTAACCTAAGGACATCATACACATCCATGCCCGAGGCAGGATTCGAACCTGCGGCCGTAGCGGTCGCGCAGTTCCAGACTAAAGCGCCTGGAACCGCTCGGCCACTGCGGCCGGCGCCAGTGATTCGTTCGCCTGGTACTGGTATTGAGGAGTAGTGAATTTGCTTGGTGCATTGGGTGCGAGTCGGCTGGACGAGTTTTGGGCGTGAGCAAGTGCAGAGGCGAGCAGCGTCACCAGAAACGGATAAATCCCAAAGCTGGAAATTTGGACGGCAATCACTTACATTGCCTTTGTGCAGGAGACAATGCTTCAAAAAATGGCGGAGTGTCAGACATTCTTTAAAAAATGGTTCAAATGGCTCTGAGCACTATGCGACTTAACATCTATGGGCATCAGTCCCCTAGAACTTAGAACTACTTAAACCTAACTAACCTAAGGACATCACACAACACCCAGTCATCACGAGGCAGAGAAAGAGACATTCTTAAAGATGGCTACGTTACAGGTCTCTGAGATTCGACAATAACTCACAGCCAAATATTAAAGCGAATCTGAATACATCAGTGATCTCAGAAAAATGAGGCACATCCACTGCCACAGCAATATTTCAATATCTTTAAAAACACAGAAATCAATATTTCACAGGGAAGAAAATTTCACGCAGTTAGCCTCTCTGAATTAACAACATTTAATCGCTTCATGGAATTTCAACAAACAGTATCTCACCATAGCCATCATCGCTAAAATCTATGTACGAGTATCTCTATCTGTTTTATTTATTAATTTATGACGTCTTTTTTTATCTGTATCATTATGCAAATGTTTGTCAGCACATCGTATGCCACAATTACACAGCAAATGAATACAGCACGAATACCTCATATTTTGTTCTACTTGGGTTTTTATTTAATGAACAATTTACTGTTTTGCCAGTAACTTATTTAAATGTTGACTGCAAGCGCTATGAAAAACCGTGCTAATTTAAAAGCAGCAATCGCATGTGTTAGCGACCAGTGCAATTCAAAAGAGAACGAACAGACGCTTCTCTCAAGAGGCCATAAATAATTATTTAAATAATGTTTGACGACAATTAGTTCTCATTTAACGTGAGAGCACTTGCGAAATGATACTGGCATATTTACTTATGGAAAAACCTTTATTTATGATTACTGTAAATTATCTGTGAGTGACAGAATTTTTATAACGTTTCTTTATTTAAATATTATAGTCGGGGAAGCGGTAAGGATGAGTCAACATATGTATGTAGAACCTGAGGACGATGTATTTTTGCTGGGGACCGCCTTCAGACAATGAGAGTTGGACAGTGGCAGAACATTGGTGAACTCAAGTGGGGACTGGGACTTCTTGGGTGAAGCGCTCGAGGGAGCGACTCTAGACACCTTATGTCGAGTGCTGGAAGGAGGCAGACCTGCCTGTGGTAACGAGGGATATTGGATAGTGGAGGAGTTTGATTTGCGCTGTGAACATCCGCTACCATACTTTAACTTCTGGAGAAACTTTATATTTCACGGGATCTGAATGTGCTCCAGAGTAGGACTGTAACTTTTGCCGCTTGATTTACGGAACTAAGAACAGACAGAGTACGAGTTACTATCGCGTGTGTGAATTTGTGAATTCTGTACTGTTTTAAGCTGATGAGTATTTCGTCTATTCTGATCATGGAACGGGCTTAGTTTCCCTGTATATTTGATAACAATTTAGTTCAAAATGGTTCAAATGGCTCTGAGCACTATGGGACTTAACAGCTGTGGTCATCAGTCCCCTAGAACTTAGAACTACTTAAACCTAACTAACCTAAGGACATCACATACATCCATGCCCGAGGCAGGATTCGAACCTGCGACCGTAGCAGTCGCGCGGTTCCGGACTGCGCGCCTAGAACCGCGAGACCACCGCGGCCGGCTAACAATTTAGTTTTGGGATTTTGCCACTATTCACATAACGCTATCAACATAACTTTGTTGCATTTTAGAAGTGTATTTCTGTCTATATTGTACTTGATTATCGTAGGACCACTTTTGGTTTATTTGAGATGTCTCTTCTTGCATAAACATTGTCCAGCCTAATTTTCAGTCATTTACATCAATTACAGACGTTAGAACATAAAATTATTAAATTATTCGTGTAACTTTCATTTTATATTTCTATGTATTTTATTAATTCGCAGTTCAAGCCAATGGATTGGCTATTTGACTGCAGGATCACAGGTACAGGTTATTATTTGCAGAGAATTAGCTGTGGGCCATGAAAGCAGACGTACGTGGCTCGGCCCTATCACTACATCGAGCTATCCTTTTTCCACAGAGAGATGCATAGCCAAAGTGTTTAAAGTACTGTAAGTAGGCTGTTTAGGTTTTTATGTTGGTAACGCCACATAGCGCTCTGTATGGTAATCACTGACAGTGATGTGTGCAGTCTGTGGCTGGTTTGCATTGTTGAATTTTGCTATTGTAGTGTTGGGCAATTGGATGTGAACAGCGCGTAGCGTTGCGCAGTTGGAGGTGAGTCGCCAGCAGTGGTGGATGTGGGGAGAGAGATGGCAGAACTTTAAGAGCGGACGATCTGGACGTGTATCCGCCAGAAAGAGTAAATTTGTAATACTGGATATCATTAACTGATATTTATATATATTTATTATGACTTTTGAACACTATTAAGGTAAATACATTGTTTGTTATCTATCAAAATCTTTCATTTGCTTAGTATGCCTATCAGTAGTTAGTGCCTTCAGTAGTTTGAATCTTTTATTTAGCTGGCAGTAGTGGCGCTCGATGTATTGCAGTAGTTCGAGTAACGAAGATTTTTGTGAGGTAAGTGATTTGTGAAAGGTATAGGTTAATGTTAGTCAGGGCCATTCTTTTGTAGGGATTATTGAAAGTCAGATTGCGTTGCGCTAAAAATATTGTGTGTCAGTTTAGTGTTGATCAGATTAGGTAAAGAGCGAAATGTCTGAGTACGTTCAGTTCTGCTCAGCTGTTTGAAAATCAAATAATGTAAGAGGTTTATCAGCACAGTAATTCATAAATTTTTCTAAGGGGACGTTGCATAGTACGAGTAATCACAGGTAAAGACCCCACTATCTTGCCCGGATGGGATGCTGTCTGGATGAGAAACCAGTCAGCAGCAACCGTTCCTTACCGTCGCAATGGGTCTGAATGTGAATGACCATAAAAAAATCACAGATTTACAGTTCGTTTACGATACAGGTGGCACATTTAAGCACGAGCTTCACCACACTGGTGTAAAAGTACACACATCACACCATACTGGAGTGACCAAGAAGCGTGATGCAGGAGCTTTGTCGTGTGCTGTTCATCTATAAAATGTTACAAAGTCGTCAAACGAACATTTTCTGTAAGTATTATTCGAGAGAGTTAATTGCTGAACATTGCTTCGCACGTAATCTAGAGTGGTGAATAAGAATCAAAAATATTTAATTGCAACTTGTCGTAGTGGTAAAAGAGGTACATCAGCGAAATAGTTGCTATCTCGATTGAAATATCTGTGAGGCGGGGCAACGAATGCTTAATTGTCCTAGTATGCGTATGAAGTTATTTACAGAATACAAGAAATCAATAAAGTGCATCAAAAATATATATCATTCTGTATAACAAAATACTAGAAATAAAACTTGAACAAAACTCAAACCAAATAAAAGTCATTAGTTATTTCAAGAAGTATTAGTCGCTACGGAACAAAACGGAATCAACTTTCAAAATGTTCTGCTAGAATCAAGGCGAATACAAAAAAATAAAATATTTTCTGAAGAAATCAATTGCGGAGTAATTCTAACATGACGTGCACCAGTATTTTGTCATGATTTCTGTGTGATGTAGCATTGTCACCATTACCTTGCCCGAAAACTGTAACAAAAACAGCCTAATTTGTGTCACCAGACTGCGACCGCAAAAAAAAAAAAAAATAAATAAATAAATAAATAAATAAAAGAAGAGGAACTGAAGTTGTTAACGTGATCCTAGTTGGTCAATACGATTGGAAAAAAATAATAAAGAAAGAAATAAAAAAAAGATTTATACCGTAGACAGCACTACTAATTCATTCAAAAGAGACAACAGCTGTGAGAGATGTTGCAACTAGATGAGAGAAAAGTCTTACAGGGTTGGCAGCGCCCACAACGAGTGGGAGTCTACGTTCTGCGGTATATAAATAGCTAAAGTGAAAGATGGGGGTCATCTGTTTTGCTCTCCTCAGTTTGGTGTCACTGTGAAACCCAAGGCATACAAACATACTCTCTTAGCAGCGTAAAAAAAGCGACAGTATTTTAAGAGCTGCTTCCACTGTTTAAAATGTGCCGTTTGTAAGTTACTGTTTACAAAATAGTCTCATAGGAGATGTATATAGTTCTGCGTGTGAATTAATAAAGATACTTGAAAGCGGTACTTGAGATTTACTCGTATAACTGGTATTTATGTCACTATGGAGTCTTATATATCCTCATTAATCTCGTGTTAATTTAAATATATTTCAATCACGTTGATGAACGTTGAAGTTCTAATTTTTATCCGCGTATACGAAATAAACTTGGTTTTAGGTAACTGGTCATCTGTGAAAAACAAACGTTTTTCCTTCAGTCATACAGACGTACGTTTCGGCACCAATGTAAAATTTTTGATTTTATTTTACAATGCGACTCATTTTCGTCTTAAATTATGACAAGACAGTCCTTCGTAGAATCTGTGGAGTGGAAACAGGTCACTTTTTCATGTACCCGTATTTTTCCTGGTGTATTACCCGTCCCTCAGTATCCTTAGTTTGCACTAAGGAATATCCCTTAACTGTATTTGTCGCTTTCTATGTTAAAATTTGCTAACTGTATCAACATAACAACCAAACTGGTAAAAGTAAAATAAAGGCTGTGTTCACAAAAGATATCATTTACAACTAACTAAGGAAGGACATCTTGGCTGCAAAATGTAACATACTGTAAATCAAAATACACTACAAAAGAGTGCCCTCCTGCAATCGTGGGACATATATGACTAGCCACAAGAGATAAATTGAGATTACCAGGTGATGGGTAATACGTCTAGATGAGCGAAAGAAAGAAAAATATTTTAATATCTTTCGTAGAGAGGAGCTAGTCTTCAGATATTTCACATTGTTTAAACCAGTGTTTTGTTTTATTGGCATCTGAGGAAGTCTCTTGCGGTCAGCGCGATAATATTGTTAACCAGTATTACAATGTCATAAAACACAGTTTATAGTTTGTTAGCAATTTTACACAACGCTGAATGCGTTTCGCTTGTGACTTCAAATTAAAGCCTGATTTCCAAGTATTACAACGCTAATTGAATTCGGGAAGATGTATTAAAACAGGTTCTTGGTAAGCAATTTAGTCGAAAACTGCCTTTACGAGATTTATGGAAAAACGGCTGGTCTCCTACTAAAATAAAGAGAGCAACAAAACACTAATATTTATTTTAGTTATTTTACGAAAAATAATAATTACGCCCGTCAAAATTTTTATAGTCCGTGAGACGAGTGATTGGTACTGACAGTTCCGGCGGGCAAACGGCGCTGTTGCCGAACGTGGCTCACAGCACGCGGCGCCCTGTCTGCTACACGCATTCTCTAGCCGCAGAAATTAAAGCGAGACAAAATACAAGTCGTATTGGTACGCGTGAATTTATTTAAAGTTGATGCTTGAAATATATTAACTCGAAAACTGATAAGAGCTATTTAGTACAAGTATCTAAGATGCTGGAACGTAATAAAGTTATTTGCTAAACTTCACAACTGAAATGAAAACTATTTTCGCAAGTTGTTGAACATTAGCATTTTTGGTTTCCATTGTTAAGTATTAGCATTATTAATTTGTTCTACTACAAGCTACAGAATAATTGGTCAGTGTATTAAGAGTTATAATCTGAAGAAAGTGCTCACAATATGATGATCTGGTTGTAGATCGATAGCAAACTCCCTCCTTACATTCCTGAATACGTTGTAGTTACTGTAATGGAAAAACACCACTCACATCACTGTCAGAATCTGATTTGACATTGTCTTCCTCAGCACTAGTCGAATTATCACTGCTCTCTCCCAGATGTATAATTAAATTTTCGATGCATTCTTCCACAACCCCTTCGGTTTTGGCCGCCTCTCTGATGGCACTTGCAGTGCTGTTTACAATTTTAGCCCACGTCTCGCTTGTCACTTTATAGATAGCTGCTGGAAGGAGAGTTTCCACTTCAGAGATCGTGAATTTTTTATTGTTTGCAGCAATGTAATTTTTTATATGCGCCCAGACTCCTTCAATTGCATTGAAGTGACAGTGGTATGGAGGAAGCCGAACGATTTCATGCCCGTGCCTTTTAGCAACCTCGTCAATTACATATGTTGGAAATTGGGGTTTCTTTTGTGCCACAATTTCGAGCAGTTCCGCCTTCCTTAAATCTTCTCTGAAATCTACTTTTTGCCGTTTCAACCACTGAATGATATCGTCTTTTTTTTGTTGCCAAGGTTGGTGCCTTATCGTGAACAACGGAATGATAAGGCGCATTGTCCATAACAATCACTGATGGACTTGTCAGATTCGTCATAAGCGATGTCTCGAACCATTCTTGAAATACTACACTGTTCATTTCTTCATGGTAATCTCCCGTCTTTTTTGACCGAAACATTTTCAAGCAGTTTGGCACAAAACCTTTCGATGTTCCTGCATGTAAGACAATAATACGCCCTCCTTTGCCAACAGGCACTGCCATTGTCCCCTCGGGCGTTCCATCATTCCAGTCTCTACGTAAAGTTTCATCTAACCACACTATACTTTCGAATTCCACACCCATGATCCTGCGCAGAAATCTGCACCGCCATGCAACTACATCTGTCCTTTCCATTAATATTTTGCGTCCGTTAAACAGTGAATAGCTGAAGCCTATGTCTTTCAACACTGTACGCAATGAAAATTTGCTCCCTTTAAAAAGATCGTCTTTCTGAAGCGACACCTGTAATTTAGATAGAGTGGGATGTTCCCTTCTCTTATAATAGCTGTATATATGATCTGTATACTGTATACTGTATACTGTAACGGCAGCAGTATTGGCCAAAATGCGTGAAACTGTTGAGGCCAATACTGCCGAAATTACAGCACTAAAAAAGTCTGTGTCTGAATACGAGAAAAAGGCACGAGAGTTGGAAGTCAAACTATCTGCCGCAACTGACGAACTAGAACAGTACTAAAGGCGAAATAGTCTACGACTGTTTGGAGTAGTAGAAAATAAGGAAGAAGACACGGACAACCTGCTTATACAGGTTGCGCGTGAAAAATTAGGCGTTGAAGTGACCAAGGCAGACATTGACAGGAGCCATCGGGTGGGACGAAAATTACCAGGTGCCACCAAACCTCGTCCAATAATAATTAAATTTGTCTCGTACCGAAAAAGGTCAGAGATCTTTACCCAGAAGAAGAAGTTAGCAAGGACAGGGCTTACAATAAGGGAAGATCTGACACACGAACGGCTAAAGATTTTAAACAGTGCCATATCCCATTTCGGTCTTCAGAATGTGTGGACTCAGGATGGCAGAGTAATCATTAAGACAGCAGCTGGAAAGAAGACAGTCACAAACATGACAGAACTGAATAGTATTAAGTGAAGCTACTCGAGCCAAAAGTGCAAACTTAACACCATTTGCAATTGTAACAGCCCCAATACTCAGATATAGTCTTGTAATTTTATTAATTTTTTAATTATACCCATATTTGTACCTTCAACTAATTGTTTTTGTAACTGTATTAACTTTTCACTATTTTTTGTGTCTGTAGCTCTAACCATTACTTAATTTTAGTTACTGCTAATTCTTTTTTCATTTTCTCAGTTTATTCTCTTCCGTTCTGAAATAGTTCTATTGCAATTATTAGTCTCTCCTTTAGTTCATTAATCACCCATCTCTTCAGTTTAAATTGTTCATAACAAAAATCACTATCAGTATCACTTTAGCAAATTTCAATCTAATTGTAGCTTCCTACGATAATCACTACCAGTATCACTTTAGTAAATTTCAATTTAATTCTAGCTTCCTACGATAATCAATTAATTACTAAGCTTACTTCTCTCTGCTGGCAGCATCGGCCTCTTAAATCACTCCCTCCTCCCTTATTTCCACCCTAAGCTGTTTCAAATACGCTAATTACATTTCTCCTCGTACGACAGAGGACACACAGTGACACACAGCCGTCACTATTTTGGTCATATTCTCCTTGCACAGAATACCACTAATCCATTTTCTATACTCCCGCAACCTCAGGAAATCTTTAGCAGGCGCCTTTCTTTCGGCACTGGGGCAGGTAGTGCCCAACAAAGGGACAAACCAGTCTGCCACCCTACTCCAGGCTGCTCGGCGGAACGTGTCAGAGCTTTTAGCAGCTCACTGCAACATCCAGTCTTTACCTGCGCATTACGAAGAACTTAGCCTCCTCTTCAACCAACTAAACTACCACGTAATCCTCTTATCCGAAACGTGGTTGAAACCACACATATCCTCTGCATCTTTTCATCTCCCAGGGTACACATTTCTTAGGGCAGACACATCAAAAAAGCGAGGTGGCGGGGTCGGCGCGTATATACGAACAGATCTCAAAGCGAAAGTCTTATGTACGTCAAATCCTGCTGAAGAAAAAGAGGCTGAATTCATGTTCATTGAAATAAATATACAAAGTCGGAAATTCTTGACTGGCGTCGTGTACAAGCCGCCAAAAATAAGCTCAATGAGTTCCTTCCAGTCGGAATTACATTCACTTCAGTGTCAATACGAACATGTCATCGTAATGGGTGACTTGAACATAGACCCGCTAAGAGACACTCCCTCCGCAATAAACCTAAGAAGACTGTTTAGTTGCAATAGCATGAACATTCTTCCATTACAACCTACACACCATACGGCGCACAGTCATACTCTTATAGACGTAATCGCAACGAAACAGACTGACAAAGTAAGAGATGTTGGTCAAACATCGGCCCCTGGCCTCTCAGCACATGATGTAATATTCCTGGCCTACTCTGTGCAGCCCCCAAGGATCAAATCGCGTTACATAACTTGTAGGAACATGAAACGGATTGACCTTGACGCTCTAACAGCCGATTGCTCAGAAATCTTATGGCATCAAATAATCAGAAAACCCACAATCGACGGCAAAATTAATGAACTTGGTGATAAACTCACTGCCCTCTATGACAAACATGCACCTGTGCGCACAATCCGTGTAAGAAAATCTCCTGCTCCATGGCTGACAGCTGAATTAGGTCAAATGATGACTAATAGGGATGCTGCCCACAGGCGTTTCAAGGCAGATCCGAAACCCGAGCGTTTCGAAGAATATAGAAAGCTACGGAACAGAGTGAAACAATGCATTCACAATGCTAAAATCAGGCACGCTCGCTCCCTTGTATGCAGCGATCTGACGCCCACGACTCTATGGAAGAATCTCTGTAGCTTGGGGGTCGGAAAGGCAAAATCGGAAACTACTTTTCATGTGTCAGCTAACGAATTAAATGAATTCTTCTCTGCACCTCTGAATACCAGCACAGCTGATAATTACCGTCCACAAGAATCCCCAAACAGGATAACTAAAAACGATACCTTCCATCTAAAACATGTAACAACAAATACGGCAAGAAAAGCAATAATGAGAATCTCTTCTGATGCAATAGGCAACGACAGTATCGGTATAACCATGATTAAGAATGTTGCCGATATCTTAGTACCTGTCTTAACTGACATATTTAATTTTTCCCTCGTGAACGGAATATATCCTACTGCATGGAAAAGAAGCCTAATTCGACCCATCCCTAAGATCGAAAACCCGCAACTACCTAGTGATTACCGACCAATTAGCATACTGCCTGATGTTTCCAAAGCACTTGAATATATTGTTCATGACCAAATCACTGAACACTTGCATGAATTCAGCCTATATGACAAATTTCAATCCGGTTTCCGTAAACATCACAGCACAAACACTGCTCTAATTAAAGTAACTGATGACCTGAAATATGCCATCGACAATCGAAAGGCAACAATATTGACGCTACTGGACTTCAGCAAAGCTTTTGACACTGTTAACTTTGACATATTGCTCAGAAAAATGCAACAGCTTAATTTCTCTGATAGTGCAATGAGATGGTTTGAAAGCTACTTAAAAGTCAGACAGCAATGTGTTGTCTGCGTAAATGAAAAATCTTCCTGGAAACATGTTTCCTCGGGAGTGCCACAAGGATCAGTCTTAGGACCACTTTTGTTTTCTTTATATGTCAACGATATTTCGTCGGTTCTGTCCTCCTGCAAATATCATTTCTATGCCGACGACCTCCAGCTCTACCTAAGCGTCAGACCTGAAGATGTAAACACTGCAATCGCTCAGATGAATGATGATCTGTCTTCAGTAGTGAGATGGGCGAAAAACCTGGGGCTTAAACTAAATGCAAAAAAGACGCAAGTAATCTTAATAGCCCATCAGAAATTAATAAGTTCAGATTTCCGCGAACGGCTACCTCTTATTCTGCTCGACGGTACTCCAATACCATATCAGAAAACAGTGAAGAACTTGGGTGTAACTTTGGATGAGCATCTCAACTGGGCGGAGAATACAGTCGCAGTGTGCCGAAAGACGTCTGCTTGTCTCTATGCTCTCAAAAAGTTTCGGAACATATTTCCACAGGACTTGAAACGCCAGCTCGTGCAAGCACTCGTTCTACCGAACCTCCACTATTGTGATGTGATTCAACAAGGCATGAGTAGTGAAAACAAAAGACGGCTAGAGCTAACCATGAATGCCTGTGTGCGTTACACCTGCAACATTCGCCAATATGATTATGTTAGTGCTTCATACTCCGAGCTAGGGTGGCTGCGGCCGGACAAATTGCGTGACTACCACACTCTATGTCTACTCCACCGACTCCTCATCGCGCAGCACCCCAGTACCTTGCTTCAGAGATTAAAAACCTGTCATGTCATCATAATCGAAACACGAGGTCACTTTTATTTGGTATCCTAACTGTGCCCACTCACAAAACAAAAACTTTTGCAAACTCCTTCTCAGCTGCCGCTGTCCGCCTCTGGAACAAACTGCCCCTTACCTTGCGCAAAATTCGATCTCCTGCTGCTTTTAAGAAGAAGTTGAAGCATTTCCTACTATCATCCTCACAAAGTTCTCCACAAAACTAATGTACAAGGACAATCCCCTCATCTGTCAAATAGCAAAGCTAGCGTCTCCTATCTTGCTCCTGAGATGCCTTCCTTTTCATCTTTCTCTATTAGCCACGCAATCTTCTTTCCCTTTATATTTCCTTAATTATGTTTCATCATGTCTCTATTCTACTCCTCCCTTCACCATGAGTCTCCCTCATACTCCCTGCTGCCGGCACTCCTATCTAAAATCTGTCTCTTCAATAATGTCTAATTATAACAGTACTTGTGACCTAAGAATATAAACTCTATATGTATGTATTTTTCCAGGTGTACCTTTCAAATTGTTTATTTCACTTTTTGTACTAGATGTAGTTTAACATGCCTACTAAAACATATGAATGTAAAATAAGTAGAATGCCTGGTTAGATGTAAGAGAGGGCCTGATGGCCCTAATCTTGCCAGGTTAAATAAATAAATAAATAAATATATGACGACGAATAGCGTCTTTGTGAAAATCGTCCAAAGCTGTCACCTGCTTATTTCTCGGTCGCTTCTTTCCTGGTGTGTGCAGCTTTGTTGTGCCACTCTCGTCACAATCTACACTATACTGTTCTTTCCCTATCTTTACAACAGTGTTCTTACTTATTTTCAATGCTGCTGCAGTTCTCTTCACAACCTGAACAACAGGAATTAAGGGCCCACCTTTGTCCTTCTCTTTCTCAAAGTAATCCCTCACAGAGCACACGAATTCACGGGCCTGGGTGTGTAGCACACTTTTCTTCCTCCGTTTTACTTCTTCTGTTGGGCTGGTACTACCCGCCGCACTAGACATTGTTTACAACGAAACAAACAAAGAAACACTAAAAACAACAAAAACTAAATAAACTGCGAATTCAACTTCAGACAAACGACGAACGACCGCACCGCCTGCACGCGAGACAATGGTAAGTTTCATAAGCGCGCGCGACCGGGTTTCAGAGCGGCAACGTGGCCCTTGCTACCCGCTCAAAGTCAGGCCGTCATTGGCTGCCTGCCTGCGGTCGCTAGGCAACGGAAAGACGCTACCGAGCTGTCAATACCAAAGACTCGTCTCCCAGACTATAAAATATTGTAAACATAGAGCGAAAATATGCATCGTCACTAGTTTTTGGTTAAAATATTCAAAGGAGCCAAATATGAAAACGCATATACAACATGTAAATGCATATAATCCGGTCTCTATTAATGAGCAATCTCAAGAGCAGACTGGAAGAATGTGTACGTATAGGAGGATGACATCTGGTGGGCGTAATCTTCATACAATGACAGTCTGGATTACTGTATCTTAAAAGGCAAATTGTAGTGATTCAATTGCTGTCAATAAATTTTTTTGTACGTAGAATTTTTTTATAGTTTTGTTGGATGTTTCAAAAGTCCCCGTTTTTTCTGTGTCACCCTGTATATTATCGCATAGAACGCAGATATTCGCTGATAAGAGTCTGCTGTAATGAAATGGCGTTCAACAAAAAGTACTGTAGGGACCTATCTTCCGACTAGTGCAATGTTTCGATTACTTGGACCCACTTGTGTGGACCGGCTGACAAGAGGTGTTGAGGCAGGTGTCAGAGGAGAGGCTGGGAGCGGCAGCAGCAGCAGCGGCGGCGCCGATGCTATATTCAATGTGAGCGTCAATTAAAGCCGAAAGCTTATCGATCCGCCCTGGCTGACGTCACGCTAAATGAAAAGACTAATGATAACAACATTGCCTCCTGGCCCTTTCAGTCTGTTAGAGCGCTCGCAAAGGGATTTTTGTCGCATAAAGGCTGAAAATGAATTGCTTTCAGGTTTACGGGAAATTAGGAAGTATTATTTGGCAGTGTCGCCGTTCTCCGACGCTAGCCTTTTCACGATAGTAGCAGAGCACTTCCAAACGGCCGTCAGTGCGCAGGGGTCAAGCAACTTTTAATGAGCTGCTGGCAGAGCGTGTGAGAGTTCCAGAACAAACCACGTTCGGTTCTTATACATCTACATTTACATCTACATCAATATTCCACAAGCAACTTCACGGTGCGTGGCTGAGGGTACTTCTGGTACCAGTAGCTGATCCCTCCCGTTCCCTTTTCCGTTCGCAAATGGCGCGTGGGAAGAATGATTGTCGGTAAGCCTCTGTATTAGCTCTACTTTCTCGAATTTACTTATCGTAGTCATTTCTCGAGATGTATGTGGGAGGAAGCACCTACATCTACATCTACATTGATACTCCGCAAGCCACCTGACGGGGTGTGGCGAAGGGTACCTTGAGTACCTCTATCGGTTCTTCCTTCTATTCCAGTCTCGTATTGTTCGTGGAAAGAAGGATTGTCGGTATGCCTCTGTCTGGGCTCTAATCTCTCTGATTTTATCCTCATGGTATCTTTGCGAGATATATGTAGGAGGGAGCAATATACTGCTTGACTCCTCGGTGAAGGTATGTTCTCGAAACTTCAACAAAAACCCGTACCGAGCTACTGAGCGTCTCTCCTGCAGAGTCTTCCACTGGAGTTTATCTATCATGTCTGTAACGCTTTCGCGATTACTAAATTATCCTGTAACGAAGCGCGCTGCTCTCCGTTGGATCTTCTCTATCTCTTCGATTAACCCTATCTGGTACGGATCCCGCAGTTCTGAGCAGTATTCAAGCAGTGGGCAAACAAGTGTACTGTAACCTACTTCCTTTGTTTTCGGATTGCATTTCCTTAGGATTCTTCCAATGAATCTCAGTCTGGCATCTGCTTTACCGACGATCAACTTTATATGATCTTTCCATTTTAAATCACTCCTAATGCGAGCAATACGCTTTCAAACTCTTCTCGTAAAGTACTCCCTCGTAGTTTCAATAGTAAAGCTCTGTGTGATGTTCAACGCCTCTGTTGTAACGTCTGCCACTGGAGATTGATGAGCATGTCTGTAACGGTCTCAAGCCGACTAAACGATCCCGTCACGAAACGAGCCGCTCTTCGTTGAATCTTCTCTACGTCTTCTGTCAGTCCTACCTGTTAAGGTTCCCGGACAGGTGAAAAATACTCCACAGAGTCGGTCGAATAAGCACCTTGTAAGCCATCCTTAGAGGATGAGCTACATTTCTTTAAGATTCTTCCTATGATTCTCAATCATTTTATCATTAATATTAATAGTGAATACCGATTTAGCCTCTAATAAATAAAGTGACTGCAACTGTTCACACTCTCAGAAGAGAGACTAAATTTCGATTTTTCTAAAACGGACAGTTTCTTACAACACATATCAATAGTGATACTTGACGTCTTAACCTGATGCTGTTTGATGAAGCCTTGCCGCTTCGGCACGAGACATTCCGTTGCAACCTGATCATCAGTCTGTACCCATATTCTGTATAAAAAGTGTGTATAGTGTCTTAAGTATACGTGTTTTGTGTAGGAAACAGCGAAGTTACCGTGTCTAGAGTAATGTCGCTTATGCCGTTGATTAGTATGAGGGGGAAGGAGAAGGTGAAACTAAGTGTCGATACAAATCCTACTACTCTCAAATGCCCTTCTGTCGTTTTCTATTTATGTTTTGATGGCTGCATACAGTTCAGTTTTCGTTTTTTTTGGTGGCTGTGTGTGTCAGGATCTGCACGTTGTGCAAGGGGTGGGGTGAGCGGGGAGGAGGCAATGAAAAGAGAAGGGAATTTCTGTGTTCGTTGCTTCTTTGTTCAGTGCAAGGGCTTTTACACATCAATACTCCGCAAGCCACATGAAGATGTGTAGCAGAGCGTACTTCTGGTAAGACTAACTGATAGCATCTTTCCTCTTTCACTCGCGAATGGCGTGTGGGAAGAATGATTGTCGGGAAGCTCTGTATTAGCTCTAACTTCTCGAATTTTCTCATCGTAGTCATTTCTTGGGATGTGAAGGGAGGAAATACTATGTTGTCCGACTCATTCCGGAAAATACTCTCTCGTACCTTCATCTGTAAACTCTCCGTAACACTACTCTCTTCTAGCATATGTCACCGAAGTTAAGCACTGTCGGGCGTGTCCGGCACTTGGATGGGTGACCATCCTGGCCGTCATGCGCTGTTGCCATTTTTCGGGGTGCACTCAGCCTCGTGATGCCAATTGAGAAGCTACTAGACGGTATAGTAGCTCCTCCGGTCAAAGAAAACCATCTGAACGACTGGGAGACCGGTGAGCTGACCACACGCCCCTCCTATCCGCATCCTCAGCTGAGGATGACACGGCGGTCGGATGGTCCCGATGGGCCACTTGTGGCCTGAAGACGGAGTGCCAGGATATGCCACTGGAGTTTGTTGAGCATCTATGTAATGCTATTGTGCTGTTGACTAAATTATCCCGTGACGAAAAGCGCCGCTTCTCGTTGGATTTTCTCTATCTCTTGTATGAATCCTACCTGGTAAAGGCCCCAGACTAACGAACACCGCTTAAAAATCGGTCAAACAAGCGCCTTGCTTCGTGAATGAGTTACATGTCGTTCAAACCGTTTTCTATGAATCAGAGTCTGACATCTGCTTTTCCTGCTATTTGTTTTATGTGATTATTCCACTTAAGCTCGTTCTGGATAGATACTCCTAGAGAATAACGATAATTACTGGTTTCATCAGTTTCCCATAGATAGTGTAGTTGTACAGTAGAGGATTTCCTTTCTTAAGTATGCGCAATATGTTAGATTTCTTTACGTACTGGGTCAACTGCTCGAGCCTGCACCATTCAACAATACTCTGTAGGTCATTACGTATATCGATAGTGTCTTCTGGCGTTGATAGTTTCTTATAGACAACTGCATCATCTGTGAAAAGCCTCCTTCGAAATAATGAGGTTCCAATATCGATCTCATTGACTGTAGATAGGTTCGGTTGGTAAAAGTATGCTGGAATAAACGATAAGGAGTTAATCACTGAAATGCATTTGTTACTGTTTATCGCGTATGACTTTAGAATTTTGCATAAGAAGCACACTGGAAAACAAACAGAGAGAGAGAGAAATAAGGAACAGACACCTCCAGCAGACATCAGGCTAATACAGTGTAACACCGACACTAGCCTTGACAGTGGCCACATTTCGATGTGGAAGAGAGACCACAAGTTGTCAATACTGGTGCCACATTAAGTTGACAAGGAGCTTTGTATCTAGATTAAGTTATAACTCATGAGTGGAATTACGTATGTAGGACCATACTATGAGGCGGACAAAACCAACTGCTCGCAATTCTAGGAATACCGATGCATTGAACGTTAACACCAACACCACTGTCTTTTGAACCTCATCCTTTATTTTTTCATGGTATTTTTAACGTCAGCGACGATGTCAGGTGCTCATTCTCTTTTCACTTAGTTCGTATCGATGCGCATGCTATAGTTGTACGAGGGTAATCGCAAAAGTAAGGTCTCCAATTTTTTATAAGTACATAGACGTGTTTATTTCTACAATGGTTTACATCAGTTTACAGATTGAACATCTAGCTGTTTTTCGACATAATCACCATTTCGGTTGTTGCACTTTTATAAACGCAGTGGCAGTTTTTGTATGCCCATGTCATACCAGCTCGCTGCCATGCTGTTCAGAAAGTTATGAACCTCTTCTTTCACCTCGTCATCGTCAGAGCTGAATCGCTGGGACCACAATTAACGCTGACAGGTACTGTGAGACTCTAAAAAAACTAAAACGGTCAATTCAGAACCGGAGAAGAGGGATGTTGAGCAAGGGAGCACACATTCGCCAAGACAACACTCACCTACACATCGCTCGGCAAACCGTTGCTCTCCTGCAACAGTTTCAGTGGAACATAATCACCTATCCACCCTGTTCCCTAGGCTAAAAGAACATTTGGCCGGAAAGCGATTCAGCTCCGACGACGAGGTGAAAGAAGACGTTCATCACTTTCTAAACAGCATGGCGGTGAGCTGGTATGACATGGGCATACAAAAACTGCCACAGCGTCTACAAAAATGCATCGACAGAAATGGTGATTATGTCGAAAAGTAGCTAAATGTTCAAGCTGTAAATTGATGTAAACCATTGTTGAAATAATCAGGTCTATGTACTTATAAAAAATAGAAGACCTTACTTTTTGGATTACCCTCGTACCTGCAGTGTGCAACACGCAGTTAAAGGTATGTGTTCCAAACATTTTGCTTAAGAACTATATAGGGTGTTTCAAAGTCTTTGAATGGAACGGTCATGTGTGATAGGTCACATCAGGCGGAGCAGCTTTTGTTAATGATCAAATATTTGCTAATGCTTCCCGGCGACAATAGGAATGCTTTTGTATTGGTTATGCATCTGAGAAGCAGCACCGTAGGCACTCTGAAGCGTGGGTGTGCTTTGAGTATTGTCTATAATCCAGTCATCTGCTCCCCATGAAAAAGAGTACATCCAACCCAGCAAAACTAAAAGTTCGTGATTTATTTCTAAAATATTTCTCTCCACTTAGAGACACTCATTCTTAAGGTCTTCTTGTTAAAAATCACTCTACGCAGCAAGTCTGGTTAGTGGGCCGTACTAGTTCCGCTATATCTCGTCGCCCCAGGACCAACGAATGCTAAAGGTTGCCTACAGTCAATCGGAGGCGTCAGCGTCATTTTGACTCCAATAAAAATTGTTTACAAATGGCTCTGAGCACTATGGGACTTAACAGCTGAGGTCATCAGTTACCTAGAACTTAGAACTACTTAAACCTAACTAACCTAAGGACATCACACACATCCATGCCCAAGGCAGGATTCGAACCTGCGACCGTAGCGGTCGCGTGATTCCAGACTGAAGCACCTAGAACTGCTCGGCCACTCCGGCCGGCTAAAAATTGTTTACAGTGACGTTATCTATTATGCCTAGACGTTTCACGGAAAGATTTCGAAACATTCTGTACAGCTGCATATACATATAGGCCTATCCTGGAAAATTCGATTCACCTAAAACTTTACCGCAAATATTGCGGAAACGAAAAATGCTATTGACGTACGTTTTTCACCGAATGGATTGGTAGTCAGAATCTCATATTATTAACCAATAAACAGATCGTAATAATGCTTAGAATGCATTTTGTGCAAACATTAACAATAGTAAACTAAAAGCAGGCTAAATTAGAATGTGAGTTGTTTGTTGTAGGATTCTAGTGTGAGTCGTTAACAATATATTCTATTTTGTATTTTGAAAATTTTGCACACCGACACTTGTTTTCGCCATTCAACCTGCATTGTTGTTGGGTACGATGTTGTTATGTTTTTATACAGTGTGACTGTGTGTTACTTGAGTACATTACGACTTGCTAGTCAGTGTGTGGCAGTCCAAGCAGTTGGTCGTTAGTGGACGATGGGAAGAAGCCGACATGCTCATGATGTATGGAGAGTACAGGAAGAATGCAGTTCGTTTTTAGACGGTGTATGCGACAAGATATCCCAATAGACGTCAACCATCTCGGAAATTATTTACCAGTCTCTTCATCCAGTTAATGAAAGGGGTTGTGTAACATCTAGACAACATAACAGAAGGAAACAAGTGATGACAGAAGAGAGGGAAATTAATGTTCTTGCAGCTGGCAGCTGCTGCAATTGATCCGGACATTAGCTCCCGCGAAAATGCACGAGGAAGTGGCATGAGCCAGGAAAGTGTCTTACGTGTTCTCCAGCGACACAGATTCCATTCCTATCACATCTATCTCCACCAGGAGCTGTATGGAAACGATTATGAGAATCGTGTTAACTTCTGTGCCTGAGCATTGAGACAGGACGCTCAAGATGTATCATGTATGTCTTTTAGTGATGAAGCCACATTTACCAATCATGGCCATATAAACCACCGAAACACGCACTATTGATCTGTTGACAGTCCCCATTGGCTTCGTCAGGTGTAACGTCAACGTCCAACGATTGCGAACGTGTGTTGCAGGACAGTGAATCATCAGCAGGTATGCTGATGAAGCTGAAGTCACTGATTGCGCTCCGAAGGTGAGCAACGGTGCACATGGACACAACATAAATCAAAGGCATTGAGACCTATTAACCGATCAGAATTTGAAGCCTGAGGATCGCTGTATGAGAATGCATGGTATGTGCTCCGTACAAGTAGGCAACCTGCAACACACTCGCGTCCTGCAGGTGGCCACGCTACAGGCATCGTTCGCCCCTTCACGCACCAGCGTCTGCAAGCAGTACAACGATCCGCAATCCTCCCGCATGCTTGTAAATTGTCTGAACAACAACGTCAAGAGCACCTGTTACGTGCCGACTTGTGCTCAGTGTCTCTGACAACCGCCACGAAATGTGCCGAGTTCGTTGCCAGCAGAGTGCACTTCTACGACAACGCCGCCATGTGCTCGCGAGTAGTTTGTGCTTTATTCGTGCAGTATTTAGGACGCCACTCAACCACGGATCTCCTGTTCGATCTCCCTGCGTTGCCATATGTCACCATATACATCTACACCGATGACACCGTACTCCTCTGCTGGAGTCGGTGGTCAGAAGTTGTCCAGCGAAGACTACGAACTGCCTGCTCTGGCAACACACTGGCCCTTTGGTTTTGATACTGCCGAAAGTCAAGCTCTACAACTGCCTAGGAGGCGTCCGCCGAACATCCTCCACATCTGCTCTTCGACTTGCCTATTCCATGGATGCCAACTAGTAAAGTACGGTGGTGTGACTTTTGACCGTCAAATCCTCTGGAAGCACCACATCGATGAAGTCCACAAGAAGACGAGCAACAGGACGCAGACACATACAAACACGGGAAGCTATAACTAACCAATACCACACCGAATGACAGACAATACCCACCCTGTTAACACTGCACCACCAGTACAGGATAATTTCGCCTAGAGACTATGCTTGCTTGGCTGCTTGGATCGGCCGTTCGGTCTCAGCTATCGAACCGGGTATTCCTTCGAGCTGTCTGGGCGAGGCACCAGCTGCATTTAGAGCCCATCAATCAGAAACTCGCTAAGGAATCATCATCGAACAGTCGCTCTGTAATGTTTAGCTCCAAATCCCTATCTAGCTTAGGACAGTGACCTGACCTTTTCGGAATTTGATCTTATGCCACCTTTGTACTGATCGCGTGATTAACCTTCGAATGTTTCCAAGTGAAATTCAGCATTGAATTTACACAAATCGAACATTAGCGAATGCAGACTTTATCCTTTTTTTGTTCATCTTGGCCTTCGTCCACTTAAACATATTTGTATGACTTCCTTGTAAATAACTTACTCCGCGTAGTAGTTTCTGTTTACTTCCTTCAATATTCTAGGAAAACTGCTCTTCAGTGGTTACCTGGGCGATATTCTCATTGTGTCTTCCCTGACACACACGACATATCGGTGTGGGGACAGACAGGCAGGCACCAACACGTGTCTCAGGTCCGCAGTCTCACTGGTTCAGCAGGCAGATGGGTCACGTTCCGGACGGGTATAATGAAAGTATGTCGCACTCCTTTCCTCGCCATCGATGGTAATCTGAAAGCTGTGCAATATCGAGATAGTGTCCTTCACTTGCTATCCACTTTGAGAGTCAATGTTTCAGCTGGATAACCGCAGAAGAATTGCAGTCAAAGAATGGGGCAGTTTTGAGAGCAACGACTCGACCACCTTGTGGACATAACACCGAGGAGGATCCAAAATGTTTCAGCGCACAGAGCGGAGCAGCATACTATTGAATGCTACCCAGCAGCAGATGTTCATTTCAGATACGTGCTTTTTCGAACAGACTGAGTTTATTTTCTATTAATGTTTCGTTTTCATTTCTAGTGTCATTCCCTGGCTATCCCTGAATCAAAGCTGACAAACATTCGCAGAGATGCAAGTAGGGCAACAGCTTTTTCAGCAGTTTTTACTGCATGAACATTAACTGAAACTAAAATAAACGAATCTCATTAAACTGTTCTTTGCACAGAAATATTATAGAAGTGGGCATTACGTTTGACACCACGAAAGTCAGTTTTGTAATTGAATACTGAACACATTGGTCTCTGATACTACTTTCACTCACACCCTGTCTGTAGCTTCACACAGTCACAGTAACATTATCTCGTAATTTGACAAAATACTATGGTATGTGATTATGCTCCAAGCGGTACATTAGTATTTCCTGCGGATGTGGCGACTCGCACGCAGGTAAATTTTTGAATTCAAATGTTCAAATGTGTGTGAAATTTTACGGAACTTAACTTCTGAGGTCATCAGTCCCTAAGCTTACACACTATTTAACCTAAATTATCCTAAGGACAAACACACACACCCATGCCCAAGGGAGGACTCGAACCTCCGCCGGGACGAGCCGCACAGTCCATGACTGCAGCGCCTAAGACCGCTCGGCTAATCCCGCGCGGCATTTTTGAATTAAGCAAAGTACGAGGGGCGTTCAGAAAGTAAGCTCCGATCGGTCGCGAAATGGAAACGACTATGAAAATCCGATAGAGCTTTGCACAGATGTGTTGGGTAGTGTCTCTAGTATAACCCCAGCTAGCATCACGTCGCTCTTCTCATTTCTGAGCTCGCAGTGAGTGCGTAAAGATGTCTAGAAAATAGTGTCTGCCGCCAAGTACGAGGGCCTGGTGAGAAATTTCGCCTGAAGCTATGCAGCTAACATTACATAACTGTCGTGCTGTTTCTTCTTCAAGACAATTCTCAGCCGCATTCTGCAGGGGCAATGAAGATGCTCCTGCATCGTTTTCAAATGGAAATGTTAGATTACCCACAATACAGTCCGCAATTGTCTCCCCCTGAGTTTCATCTCTGGTCACATGAACCGCTGTCTTTGAAGACAACATTTTGACACAGACAACGAGGTGTAGGCCAGCGTGGAGAACTGGCGGAAAGCACTGGCGGCTGCCTTCTATGATGAGGCTATTGAAAAGTTGGTACAACGCTATGACAAAAGTCTAAGTCAGAACGGCGACTACGTAGAGAAGTAGCTGAAAGGTGTAGCTAATTGTTAGAAGTAAAACATTTCTGATGTTCACTGTGGTTTCAATTTGGCAATCAATCGGAGCTTACTTTCTGAACAGGCCTCGTATAATACTTTTCTGAGGACATCTGAGTACAAGTACGTCTTCTGTGTTCTGTAATTTATCTTTTTAAGCATTTAGCAACAATGTATGTGATTTTATGTAGTGCAAAGAATACAGACACTACGGCTTGGCCCAAGACGCCTTGCAGGAAGACACTGTTGCTCCGCTTCTCGCAATGAAAAACAGTGTTCAGTTCTGACAGTGATCTGTTGTCACTGTGCGCCTGCCCTTCTCCACTCGCCTGTGTGATAACTTTTGAACATGAGTGAGGAGATGGTTTGGTTGAGGGGCCACCTACGCAGGGCGTTCTTCTAGAAGAAAAAGAGCCGGTCGCAGTTACGGGGACAAACAAGTATCCGCACGACTTTTTCGGCAGGTCCGTAGTCGTTGCGGATCAAAGCGTCCGCCGCGTGTCGTGTGGGGTGGGATTGCAGTGGCGTGCATCACGCATGGCGGCCGTGGGAAGGCAGCCAGCCGCCAGCCGCCACGAATAGAGCCGCTCCTTGCCGTACCAGCGGGCCTGTCACCGCACTTGCCAGCCCTCTTCCTCTCGCTGATGGCTCACCTGATTGTGCGCTCTTACGGCAGTTTCTAGTTCCGTGCACTTTGAGACAGAGTTAGGGGATACTAGGCATGTCTCGAGAAGAATTGTTCCAGACACTACTAACTCGAATGTTGGCTCAGCAGAAGTGTCACCGCACCACCACTCCAGTCACAATCCTGTTTTACCTGTATCAGTTTCGAATATATAAACAGGGTGAATTACCTAAAACTTCCACTGCAAATAATGCGTAAATGGAAAGCGCTTATGAAGTGCAGTTTTCACACAATGCAATGGTTGGTTGGTTGGTTGGTTGGTTTGGGGGAAGAGACCAAACAGCGAGGTCATCGGTCTCATTGGGGTAGGAAAGGACGGAGAAGGAAGTCGGCCGTGCCCTTTCAAAGGAACCATCCCGGCATTTGCCTGGAGTGATTTAGGCAAATCACGGAAAACCTAAATCAGGATGGCCGGACGCGGGATTGAACCGTCGTCCTCCCGAATGCGAGTCCAGTGTGCTAGCCACTGCGCTACCTCGCTCAATGCAATGGTAGTCAGGGGCTCTTATTGTTTAGACAATCAACAGACTGTAATAATACTTAGAAAGTGTATTTTTTGTGCGAACATACACTTTTTTAAATGAAGAATACCTATTGATATTGAAACGTCCCCTTAGAAAACTTTATGAATTACTGTGCTGGTAAACCCCTTAAGTTATTTGATTTTCAAACAGCTGAGCAGAACTGAACGTACTCAGACACTTCTATCTTTACTTATTCTGATCAACACTAAACTGACACACAATATTTTTAGCGCAACGCAATCTGACTTTCAATAATCCCTACAAAAGAATGGCCGTGACTAACAATTACCTATACCTTTCATGAATCACTTACCTCACAAAAATCTTCGTTACTCGAACTACTGCAATACAGCGAGCGTTAATACTGCCAGCTAAATAAAGGATTCTAACTACTGAAGGCACTAACTACTAATAGGCATAGTTAGCAAATGAAAGATTTTGATAGAGAACAAACAATGTATTTACTTTAATATTGTTCAAAAGTCATCATATATACACTCCTGGAAATGGAAAAAAGAACACATTGACACCGGTGTGTCAGACCCACCATACTTGTTCCGGACACAGCGAGAGGGCTGTACAAGCAATGATCACACGCACGGCACAGCGGACACACCAGGAACCGCGGTGTTGGCCGTCGAATGGCGCTAGCTGCGCAGCATTTGTGCACCGCCGCCGTCAGTGTCAGCCAGTTTGCCGTGGCATACGGAGCTCCATCGCAGTCTTTAACACTGGTAGCATGCCGCGACAGCGTGGACGTGAACCGTATGTGCAGTTGACGGACTTTGAGCGAGGGCGTATAGTGGGCATGCGGGAGGCCGGGTGGACGTACCGCCGAATTGCTCAACACGTGGGGCGTGAGGTCTCCACAGTACATCGACGTTGTCGCCAGTGGTCGGCGGAAGGTGTACGTGCCCGTCGACCTGGGACCGGACCGCAGCGACGCACGGATGCACGCCAAGACCGTAGGATCCTACGCAGTGCCGTAGGGGACCGCACCGCCACTTCCCAGCAAATTAGGGACACTGTTGCTCCTGGGGTATCGGCGAGGACCATTCGCAACCGTCTCCATGAAGCTGGGCTACGGTCCCGCACACCGTTAGGCCGTCTTCCGCTCACGCCCCAACATCGTGCAGCCCGCCTCCAGTGGTGTCGCGACAGGCGTGAATGGAGGGACGAATGGAGACGTGTCGTCTTTAGCGATGAGAGTCGCTTCTGCCTTGGTGCCAATGATGGTCGTATGCGTGTTTGGCGCCGTGCAGGTGAGCGCCACAATCAGGACTGCATACGACCGAGGCACACAGGGCCAACACCCGGCATCATGGTGTGGGGAGCGATCTCCTACACTGGCCGTACACCACTGGTGATCGTCGAGGGGACACTGAATAGTGCACGGTACATCCAAACCGTCATCGAACCCATCGTTCTACCATTCCTAGACCGGCAAGGGAACTTGCTGTTCCAACAGGACAATGCACGTCCGCATGTATCCCGTGCCACCCAACGTGCTCTAGAAGGTGTAAGTCAACTACCCTGGCCAGCAAGATCTCCGGATCTGTCCCCCATTGAACATGTTTGGGACTGGATGAAGCGTCGTCTCACGCGGTCTGCACGTCCAGCACGAACGCTGGTCCAACTGAGGCGCCAGGTGGAAATGGCATGGCAAGCCGTTCCACAGGACTACATCCAGCATCTCTACGATCGTCTCCATGGGAGAATAGCAGCCTGCATTGCTGCGAAAGGTGGATATACACTGTACTAGTGCCGACATTGTGCATGCTCTGTTGCCTGTGTCTATGTGCCTGTGTTTCTGTCAGTGTGATCATGTGATGTATCTGACCCCAGGAATGCGTCAATAAAGTTTCCCCTTCCTGGGACAATGAATTCACGGTGTTCTTATTTCAATTTCCAGGAGTGTATATCAGTTCATGATATCCAGTATTACAAATTTACTCTTTCTGATGGACACACGTCTAGATCGTCCGCTCTCAAAATTCTGCCATCTCTCTCCCCACATCCACGACTGCTGGCGACTCACCTCCAACTGCGCAACGCTACGCGCTGTTCACATCCAACTGCCCAACACTACAACAACAAATATTCCTACAATGCCAACCAGCCACAGACTGCACACAGCACAGCCAGTGATTTTCGTACAGAGCGCTACGTGACGTTACCAACATAAAAACCTAAACAGCATACTTACAATATTAACAAACTAGAAGTAGGGTAAATTAGAATCTCAGTGGTGTTTGTTGCAGTGCGAGTCGTTTACTAGGTATCTTAATTTGAAAAGTTTTCACAACGACGCTTGTACAATGTCTGTGGTGGCTCACACAAAAGAACAACACAAATATATACACTAGGTATGTGGATTGTGATCAGTAACGAGACAATTGACCATCATATGTTTTATATTATGTTCCAGTCTGGTATGGAACGATTGCTGCAAACGTGCTAGCATTTCAGCGGAGATGTCCGAGCAGCAGCAGTAATACGCCGTTGCATATCATTGGGTGCAGTCGGTATGTCTTTTCAGACGGCGACTTTCAGCTTTCCCCACAGAAAAAATCTACAGGCGTTAAAAAGGGGGACCGGGCCGGCCAGGGTACAGGTCCTCTGTCTTTAATCCAACAATTTTGAAACGATTTTTCAAGACATGCTATCGTACTTACTGCACTACGGCCTGGACAGCCATCATGTTGGTACCACAGATTCCTCCTAGTCTGCACCTTAAGAATGAGTGTCTCTAAGCGGAGGGAAGTATTTTAGATGTAAATCAGAAACTTTTAATTTTATTGGGCTGGGTCTGCTCTCTTTCATGGGGAGCATCTGATTGGCTTGTAGGCAACCACAAAGCATACTCACGCAGCAGAATGCCTATGCCAGCCGCTTCTCAGGGGCATAACAAATACAAAGGGACGCCCATTGTCGCCAGGAAGCCTCAGCAAATGTTTTGTCTCTAACAGATGTTGCTCCATCTGATGTGACCTGCCACACCGAACCGTTTCATGGGAAGTCTTTGAAACATACTGTATAGTTCTTAAGCACACAGACTGGAGCATATATCTTTGCGTGTTGCACACTGTAGGTACAAAGACAGCATGTGCATCGATACAACTAAGTGAAACGAGAATGAGTGCCAGACATTGTCACTGATGTTAAAAATACCATGCAAAAAGTAAAGGATGAGATTCAGATGCCAGTGGTGTTAGTGTTAACATTCAATGCGTCGGTATTCCTAGAATTGCGAGCAGTTGGTTTATCCGCCAAATGTTATTAACTGGTGGATCCGTAAGGGAAAAAGTAATGGGGCTTCGAAGCTTCGAGTCGGCCTTCGTCTTTTTCGGCGGTGGTGGATCCACATAATTCCACTGCTTCCTTTGCTCCTCTGTCTCACGGGCGTAGTGTTACACCCAGTATACGCCCATGGTGATGTGGCGGCTAAATCTGGATTGGTTGGATACAACTGCAGCCAGCGTGTGCGTTGATGAGTCTGAGCAGTCGCGAAATTACAGCGGATGGCAACCTATCATTTTCAAAATGTCGAGAAAGATATTGAAAATTAATCGATGGCTAATTTTCACTTTTGTCTATATTGCCTCTATTGTGAGGCGTCGGTGCTCGGGCACCAGGGTGTCTGCTTCTCTTGCTACTCACGGCTCCTCACACAGAGAGGATCTACTAGTTCGCCCTTCGTCATTCAGAGTTGTTTGACGACAAGGTAGCGTCTGCACCATCTTAATCACTGTGTCATATGGTGGTGTCTTATTGTCGCACACTTCCACCAACTCAGCGTGCATTGTTGCAACATAGTTCATCTTCATATTCAGGAAACCTATTACTGCAAGACACTCCACGCCTCTAGCGGTGTGCTACGGTGATGAACGTTGGGGTGCAATCGGGTATGAGGATGAAACCGGCAATCATCATATTCTTTTTGCGAGTTTGTAACATTGTTTTTTTTGTTTTTGTTTTTTTGGCCGTTAGACCATGAAGACACCCGGCAACGTCAGTACCGCCATGAGGCTTCGTAGTGTCACATGCGTTGATGTAGATAAAAATGATTTGTTAGATTTTTATGTTTGTGTGCTTTATTTTATGATATTTTCTGTTTAATAAGGAACTTATTCTGTCATATTAGAAGTTAAAACTAGTAATACAATCAATAACACCTTTAACAGGCTTTATGAACATATGCCATATTAAACGATTCTTCAGTTTCTTTCTAATACAGAAGGGATTTTTCAGGTAAGGTATAGTTGGGGTAAAACCGAGTAGAGCTGATGGGGTAAAACGGTAACTAGTTGATTTTACCCCATGATTTCGTTGCTTACAACTTATATATGTGACATAAGAAGCATATACTTTCAACGATGCGCTACTTGTATGTACACGTTTTAATAACTACAATTTAATAATTATAACTACAATTTACGATTATTTTGTACCAGTTTTAGATTATTTTCCTAACAAACTATATGATTAATTATCCCTTATTGAAGAAGTGTGTTTTCGTTTGAGATGGGGCCATTAAGCGCTTCAAACGGTCAGGAAATTAAGACATGGCGTAACAGCCATCCAGGAAGAGTGGCAACTCAGTACCAAATAGATGAGTTCTTTGGACTTACATGTAATAGAACAGCAACGATGCAGAATGACCTATCTGAATTGAAAGAGACGGTCACCTTCCCGCTTAATGCAAATGCATTTGGCGAAGAGGAATTTGCACGATCAGATACAACAGAAAGAATAATGCCAGATTCCGAGAACACAACAGAGTCAGTTACTGCTCCTTCTCCACATCCTGGTCCGTCGACTGATATGCAGACACAGTCTTCATTCACTGTATCGCCGGAGAGTGTGAAGTCAATTCCTCATTACGACGAACCATCAACATCCAGGTGAAGAGGAAAATACACCGTGATTACGGTGCCTTCATACAAAAATGAACTCAATGCAACTAAAGCATCTTCCCTACAGGTTAAAAAAATGTTGAAGGTCTCCGGGTCTACACCATAAAAAAGAGTCATAAGAGTCTGAAGACACGTAAGACAAACAGCTGTTCTGAAGATGATAATAAAACGCCTTGTCTTCTTCGTAAAGAGACCTACCCGTCAACAAGAAAATCAGATGATTCGGCAAAGTATTTAAAGTGTGAGAAGGGGGCCCATGAGTATTGTACAGGGTAGAATGAAGGTTACTTTATTGAGTATCAATGTGTACCGTTCCTGACGGGAAAAAAAACACTGCCCGTTTGTTCCCTACAGAGTTCCTGCTTTTACCAATATATACAAATGACCTAGTAGATAGTGTCGGAAGTTCCATGCGGCTTTTCGAGGATGATGCTGTAGTATACAGAGAAGTTGCAGCAGTAGAAAATTGCAGCGAAATGCAGGAAGACCTGCAGCGGATAGGCACTTGGTGCAGGGAGTGGCAACTGACCCTTAACATAGACAAATGTAATGTATTGCGAATACATAGAAAGAAGTATCCTTTATCGTATGATTATATGATAGCGGCACAAACACTGGTAGCAGTTACTTCTGTAAAATATCTGGGAGTGTGCGTACGGAACGATTTGAAGTGGAATGATCATATAAAATTAATTGTTGGTAAGGCGGGACCAGGTTGAGATTCATTTGGAGAGTCCTTAGAACATGTAGTCCCTCAACAAAGGAGGTGGCTTACAAAACACTCGTTCGAACTGTACTTGAGTATTGCTCATCAGTGTGGGATCCGTACCAGGTCGGGTTGACAGAGGAGATAGAGAAGATTCAAAGAAGAGCGGCATGTTTCGTCACAGGGTTATTTGCTAAGCGTGATAGCGTTACGGATATGTTTAGCAAACTCAAGTGGCAGACTCTGCAAGAGAGGTTCTCTGCGTCGCGGTGTAACTTGCTGCCTGGGTTTCGAGAGGGTGCGTTTTTGGATGAGGTATGGAATACGAGGTGCATTCAAGTTCTAAGGCCTCCGATTTTTTTTCTCCGGACTGGAAAGAGATAGTAACATGCCCATTGTTTTAAAATGAGGCCGCGTTCATTGTCAATACGTCCCAGAGATGGCAGCACCGTACGGCAGATGGAATTTTACCGCCAGCGGTGAGAATGAGAACTGTTTTAAATACTTAAAATGGCGACGTTTTCCTTACTTGAACAGCGTGCAATCATTCGTTTTCTGAATTTGCGTGGTGTTAAACCAATTGAAATTCATCGACAGTTGAAGGAGACATGTTCGACAGTTTAATTATGGCAGAACATCGTGTGACAACAAACCGGAACAACCTCGGGCTCGCACAAGCCGGTCTGACGACACGATCGAGAAAGTGGAGAGAATTGTTTTGGGGGATCGCCGAATGACTGTTGAACAGATCGCCTCCGGAGTTGGCATTTCTGTGGGTTCTGTGCACACAATCCTGCATGACGACCTGAAAATGCGAAAAGTGTCATCCAGGTGGGTGCCACGAATGCTGACGGATGACCACACGGCTGCCCGTGTGGCATGTTGCCAAGCAATGTTGACGCGCAACGACAGCACGAATGGGACTTTCTTCTCGTCGGTTGTGACAATGGATGAGACGTGGATGCCATTTTTCAATCCAGAAACAAAGCGCCAGTCAGCTCAATGGAAGCACACAGATTCACCGCCACCAAAAAAATTTCGGGTAACCGCCAGTGCTGAAAAAATGATGGTGTCCATGTTCTGGGACAGCGAGGGCGTAATCCTTACCCATTGCGTTCCAAAGGGCACTACGGTAACAGGTGCATCCTACAAAAATGTTTTGAAGAACAAATTCCTTCCTGCACTGCAACAATAACTTCCGGGAAGGGCTGCGTGTGTGCTGTTCCACCAAGACAACGAACCCGCACATCGAGCTACCGTTACGCAACAATTTCTTTGTGATAACAACTTTGAAGTGATTCCTCATGCTCCCTACTCACCTGACCTGGCTCCTAGTGACTTTTGGCTTTTTCCAACAATGAAAGACACTCTCCGTGGCCGCACATTCACCAGCCGTGCTGCCATTGCCTCAGCGAATTTCCAGTGGTCAAAACAGACTCCTAAAGAAGCCTTCGCCGCTGCCATGGAATCATGGCGTCAGCGTTGTGAAAAATGTGTACGTCTGCAGAGCGATTACGTCGAGAAGTAACGCCAGTTTCATCGATTTCGGGTGAGTAGTTAATTAGAAAAAAAATCGGAGGCCTTAGAACTTGAATGCACCTCGTATATTGCTTCCCCCTAATTATACCTCCCGAGGAGATCAATTAGAGAAATTCGAGCGCGCACGGAGGCTTTCAGACAGTCGTTCTTCCCGCGAACCATACGCGACTGGAACAGGAAAGGGAGGTAATGACAGTGGCACGTAAAGTGCCCTCCGCCACACACACCGTTGGGTGGCTTGCGGAGTATAAATGTAGATGTAGATGTATTGGGTCTAACCACATGTTGCACAATTCTGGGTTATATTAAATGTAATTTAAATCATCAAAAATAATTCTCCATAGTTCATACGTATTGTTCGTGCCTTGTTTACCTTTCTCTGAAATAAATTTGTAGTCCCAACAATGAAAATAGCCACTGTTATCTAGCTTTCTCCTTAGCTATCCAATTACACCCCACTTTCTCTTCTGCCAGGTGAGGATTTCATTGTGTACCATGAATTCATAACAATCTGCATAAATCACTTATATAAATTTTTTTATGAGGTAATTAAAGCTTTGTGAAAAACCCTCGTTCGTACTGCAGCTTCGTAAGTAATTGTGGAGAACTGAGGGATGCTCGGCAATGGCAAGCGACGCGAAGCGAAACTTCAGCGTTTCTGCAGCGAGGTGCAGCGTTGTTGTCGTGGGCGCAGCAGAGCAGAGCAGGGCGGTGTAGAGACGGCCGCCCGCGGCTGTCGGCTGTCCTGCCTGACTCACGCCGTCTGGAGGGTCAGGGTCACCCCGCAACGCGACCCACCGCTCCCCTCCACACGGCCATTCTCGTCGCCGCCTTGCCAAGGAGGACACACGCACAATAAAGCTCGCTATATTTTGAAAACTTCGGATCTATATCTAGCGGGGACATTTGTTACGCCTTTAACTCTTCTAACAAGCCTCTATTATTTCCTGCCTCACATTTATCTTTAAACAAACAAATAAAAAGTTGATTTATTATTTTACGAGGATAAGCAAAAAAACTATTCGCAACGTAACTATGCCTTTTACTGCAGTAGAAATAGTACACGTACGTTAACATCATTTTCCCATCTAGTCCCCTTGCTTTCAACGCACTTGGTCCATCGTTGCACAGGCTTCCTGGTACTCTCAGAAGAGAAGCTTTTCGGCTGAGCATCGATCCACTCATGTACCGCGTCCTCCACTTTTTGGTCCGATGTGAATTGACTACTCCTTAATGCCTCGCTGAGTGAACCAAACGCCGGCCGGAGTGACCGAGCGGTTCTGGGCGCTGCAGTCGGGAACCGCGGGACCGCTACGGTCGCAGGTTCGAATCGTACCTCGGGCATGGATGTGTGTGATGTCCTTAGGCTAGTTAGGTTTAAGTAGTTCTAAGATCTAGGGGACTGATGACCTCGGAAGTTAAGTCCCATAGTGCTCAGAGCCATTTGAACCATATGAGTGAACCAAACAAGAGTTAGTCGTAAGGGACAAGATCAGCACCTGACGGCGGATGGGGCATTGCTTCAGTTTCCGGAGCTTTCCATCAGTGTGGGCAGCGGTATGTGGTCGAGCATTGTCCTGCAATAACACAACACTTTTCGACAGTAATCCACGGCGTTTAACTGCAAGCTTTAGTCTGTCAGCAAGCATCTCATCGTAACGCGCACTGTTCATTGTTGTACCACTCCTGATAATGTCTCAGTATTGAGCCTTGTGTGTCCCAAAAACCTGTAAGCATCATCAGTTTATGTGTGGATGGTTGGGTTTTGAACTTTTTCCTGCTGTGTGATCGTTAATGTTTCCATTCCATACTCCGCCGTTTACTCTCCGACTCGTAATGGTGGATCCATGTTTCGTCACCAGTGATGATTCTGTCTAAGAAGTCGTAACGTTCGTTATCACAGCGATCGAAATGTTTTTGGTAGATTTAGAAGCGCGTTTGTTCATGCAGCACTATGAGTTGTTTCGGGTTGCATCTTGCAGGGACTTTATGAAAACCAAATTTGCTGTGGATGATTTCGTCAAACGGAACCGTGGCTAATTTCCAAGCGATATGCTAACTCAGCAATAGTCACTCGTCTGTGTACCAGAACCAAGTCACGTGCTCGCTCAATGTTGTTATCATTTGTGGTCGCGGAAGATCTTCCGCCTCCATCCTCATGCGTAACACTTGTACGACCATTTTTGAATTTTGCAGTCAATTCGTAGACAGTCCGACTCGGCAAGACACTGTTCCCGTATTGTGCCGAAAGTATTTAATGGACTGCAGCCCCATGTATACATTCCGACCACAAGAAACTGTATCACCGCTTGTTGTTCCTCTTTGATACAATCTTCTAAAGGAACGGTCATAATCTACCTGCAACAAAAGGAAGACAAATAGAGGAATTAGGATAAAACTCTCATAGCAGGACCACAACAGCATAACAATAAAATAAAGGAGGACGGAGGTCAGTATGAACTATATAAGAGTTGTGTCAACATTACGAATCAATTTTGACATACTCTCTTGTAAACTATATTTCCCATCATGGAATGGTACTTCTTCACAAAATTAGAGTATGTCCCTTCCATTGTAGTGCCATGTGTTGTAAGAATAATATTTACTGTATAGTCTCTGCATAATTGGCTGCCTAGAGGATGACCATTTGGTGTAAAAGATTCGAGTTCTGATTTCTTTTCGACCCTGGGATAGAATGACTGGACCACTGCGATTTCTCATCTAGGTACAAGTCAACGAGTGAAGTTATCAAAAACCTCTTAATGAATTCACATATCTCATTCTTCTCTCTCTTAGAACTACCTTGCCTTTTTTTATTTTTTTATTTTATTTCTTTTTTTATGCACCATCACATGAAATCCAGCAGATTGGACCGTATCGCAACCCTGCAATCAGACATCGATTGACGTCGGTGATTTTCTGGAAACTCGTTCTACTGGGAGCCGATCCTCGTTCAGTGCCAATATAGATTAGTAAACGGAATACCTAATGGACTAAAGCGAAGATTGTCGGCCTCAGGTATTATTCTGCCGAAGAAATATCACGGGAACGCGGCATCTGCCGCCATCGTTACGACATTGGGGAACGAGCAGGCGGCTGCTGGTACAAAAAGGCCAGGGCCGTAGATGAACCCGATATCTGCCTGCATCTCTTGGAGGTATGACAATCTTCAGTTTAATTCGTACAGGTTCGAGAGGAAGGTTAATTCATTCTCGTGAAAATGTCTTGAGAAAATGTAGTTACTTGCATAGAAGAAAAACTCCATTTACTAACACTAATGAAAATGCGTCATGCGTGTTACCAGCGTTGTTACAGATGACTGATTTTCACATAAATGTTAAAAATAAAAAAAAAAATGCTTCAGTGGTAAGTTTACCTACTTTTATCGTCGCAGATAATGTAACATCCAGTACAGCAATGATGGTTTCAACTTGTTTGACAAGTGAGTGAGCGGAAAGTAATATGTTTTCTGTTGTTTCAGGTCTCTTCGCTCATGGAGGAGCTCGTGCGACTGGAGTGAGCGTGTGGCTTACGGGTGAGTTAATGAACAGTATATACTGATCTGACAAAAGTCATGGGATAGCGATATGTACATGCACAGATGGCAGTAGTATCGCTTACACAAGGTATAATAGGGCATTGCGTTGGAGGAACTGTCATTTGAATTCAGATGATTCATGTGAAAAGGTTTCAGGCGTGATTATATCCGCACCACGCGAATTAATAGACTTCGAACGCGGAATGGTAGCTGCATCTGGACGCATGGGACATTCTGTTTCGGAAATTGTTAGGGAGTTCAATATTCTGAGATTCACAGTGTCGAGATTGTGCCGAGAATGCCGAATTTCAGGCATTACATCTCACCACGGACAAAGCAGTGGGGGACGGATTCACTTAACGAGAGCAGCGGCATTTGCATAGAATTGTCAGTTCTAGCAGACAAGCAGCACTCAGCGAAAACCTGCAGAAATCAATGCGGAACGTAAGACGAACGTATGCGTCAGGACAGTGCGGAGGAATATGGCATTAATGCGCTTTTTCAGCAGACGATCGACGCGAGTGTCTTTGCTAACAGCACAAAATCGCCTGCACCCCCTTTCTGGCTCGTGACCATATCGTTTGGACCATAGACGATTGGAAAACCGTGGGCTCGTGAGATGAGTCCCGATTTCAGTTGGTAAGAGCTGATGATAGGGTTTGAATGTGGCGCAGACCCCACGAAGCCATGGAAGCAAGTTGTCAACAAGGTATGATCGTGTGGAATGTGTTCACACGGAATTGAAAGGATCCTGGTTATGTTCTGCTACTTGGACACCATTTGTAGCTATTCATGGACTTTATGTTGCCAAACAATGCTGGAACTTTTGTGGATGATGATGCGCCATGTCACAGGGCAATAGTTGTTTGCGATTGGTTTGAAGAACGTTACGAAGAATTCGAGCGAATGATTTTGCCACTAAGATCACCCGACATAAAGCCCATCTCACATTTATGGGACGTAATCGAGAGGTCAGTTCGTGCACAAAATTCTGCACTGGCAACAATTTTGCAGTATTGGACGGCTATAGCTCAACATTTCTGCTGGGGACTTTCAACGACTCGTTTGGTCCACGTCACGTCTAGTTGCTGCGCTGCGCCGGGCAGAAGGAGGTCCGAGACGATATTAACAGGTATCCGATGACTTTCGTCAACTCGGTGTATGATTGTTTCGCTGGCGCGCTAATCAAGCATTTGAAACAAGTTTGGAACTTAAAAACGTTCAGCCCTTGACGCTATGGAAATGTCAACAATATGTAATATGTGCAGTAGCTGTACGTGCGCTAACAAATCAGCCCATCTATTGCACGACTGTGGTACACACATAAATTTAACACATGCTATTACAGTTCCACACAAGACTAAGAAATTTTGGTTGACGGTCCACTGTCAGTTTGTGTTTCTATGTGTTGGAAGACAAAAAAAGAATTTCACATCACCGTACGCCCTTTTATCGACAGGGGGTTGACAAAATTATGGAAACACCAAAAATCCTACACATTACCATGTCTAATACGGTGTAGCAAACTTGTTGGCATTAAAAACAGTTTCTAGTCACCTCGGAATGGATAAATACACGTTCATATGATTTTCAAGGGGGCCTTGTACCAGTCTTCCTGCAAATAGTGGCGTGTTTAGGAAACGATGATGGAAGTGGATAGCAAATCACACAAACTTATCTCCAAAATAGGCTCAGTATTATTGACGTCTGATGATTGTGATGGCTACGGAAGATGCGGCAGTTCCTCCTTGGGCTCACGAAACAAATTTTGGACGATGCGAGCTGTGCGTACTGGTACCCTATCTTTTTGGAAGACAGCATCACCATGGAGGAACAAATATTCAACCATGGGATGGATCTTTTCAACCAAAATGGTCACTTAATCCTTGGCAGTAAAGCGACTTTCCAGAGTAACCATGCGGTCCATGGAATACCACCATATGGCTGCCTAGATCATCGCTCTATCCCCGCCATGTTTCACCCTTCGGGGGTTAACTCGGCCAGATGTTGGAAAAAGTGTGTAACAAGACTCATCTGACCGTCTTTCTTCCATTGCTTCATAGCCTAAGTTTTATGACTTTGGTGCGTCGTTTTCCAGTTACAGGAATTTGCATCACCCATGAATGGTTTTGGAATTCCATCTCGCTCCGCAATCCCCTGCTTCGGCAGCTCCCTTTGCGTTGTTTTGTCGGCCGGAGTGGCCGAGCGGTTCTAGGCGCTACAGTCTGGAACCACGCGACCGCTACGGTCGCAGGTTCAAAAAATGGTTCAAATGGCTCTGAGCACTATAGGACTTAACTTCTGAGGTCATCAGTCCTCTAGAATTTAGAACTACTTAAACCTAACTAACCTAAGGACATCACACACATCCATGCCCGAGGCAGGATTCGAACCTGCGACCGTAGCGGTCGCGCGGTTCCAGACTGAAGCGCCTAGAACCGCTCGGCCACTCCGGCCGGCGTCGCAGGTTCGAATCCTGCCTCGGGCATGGATGTGTGTGATGTCGTTAGGTTAGTTAGGTTTAAGTAGTTCTAAGTTCTAGGGGACTGATGACATCAGAAGTTAAGTCCCATAGTGCTCAGATGCATTTGAACCATTTTTGTGTTGTTTTCGTGCTGACAGGGTTCGCAAGTGCGACATTCTGCCCTGCAGGGGTTTTTGCACCTCTCGTCCTCTTATTTTCCGTTACAATCCTCTTCAATGACCGTTCTTCACGATCACTCAAAATATATATTCGTCCACTTTGTGATTTAACAGTCGATGTTTTTCCGATTTCCCTGTATGCGATATAAAACTTCGGTCAGTGCCTCCTGAAACACCAAACACTTAGGCTCCCTTGTCAGCGGAAGCACTCATGATAAGATCACCAATTACTTGCCTATATCTGAATGCACTGACTTCCGACACAATACACTCACAGCTACACAGAAGACAGTTCCGACCACGAATGGTACTTACAACGTATTGAGGACATTGCGCAACTGCCGTTCGTGGTAAGATACAACAGTGCAAAATGCAGCTTAGCTAGTATCTGAATCTATGCTAATGCATGCATTTTTCGCGATGTTTCCATACTTTTGTCTACCCCGTGTAGTTTCTGAGATTAGCCTTGACTACAACAGCCTTACCCGATCGTATAGAGTAACGCGCTAGCTTGAGAGACAGGAACTTGAGGCAGACCCAGCGCACCGGATTGCCAACCCTGTTTGGTGCACCGACCCGCCTGAGTGTGGTTTTCAGCTGTTTTCCACGCTCGTTTATGCAAATGCTGGGCGGGTGCCCGCTTCCACCTCACAAAATACAACACGCAAACAGTCAAGATAAGAAACTTCCTGGCAGATTAAAACTGTGTGCCCGACCGAGACTCGAACTCGGGACCTTTGCCTTTCGCGGGCAAGTGCTCTACCAACTGAGCTACTCAAGCACGACTCACGGCCCCTCCTTACAGCTTTAATTCCGCCAGTATCTCGCCTCCTACCTTGCAAACTTCACAGAAGCTCTGCTGCGAACCTTGCAGAACTAGCACTCCTGAAAGAAAGGATACAGAGACATGGCTTAGCCACAGCCTGGGGGATGTTTCCAGAATGAGAGTTCGAGTCTCGGTCGGGCACACTGTTTTAATCTGCCAGGAAGTTTCATATCAGCGCACACTCCGCTGCAGAGTGAAAATCTCATTCTGGGAACATCCCCCAGGCTGTGGCTAAGCCATGTCTCCGCAGTATCCTTTCTTTCAGGAGTGCTAGTTCTGCAAGGTTCGCAGGAGAGCTTCTGTAAAGTTTGGAAGGTAGGAGACGAGATACTGGCAGAATTAAAGCTGTGAGAACCGGGCGTGAGTCGTGCTTCGGTAGCTCAGGTGGTAGAGCACTTGCCCGCGAAAGGCAAATGTCCCGAGTTCGAGTCTCGGTCGGGCACACAGTTTTAATCTGCCAGGAAGTTTCATATCAGCGCACACTCCGCTGCAGAGTGAAAATCTCATTCTGGAGTAAAGATAAGGTCACATATAGATAGATAGATAGATAGATAGCCTAGGGGACAGAGGACTGCTCCCCCTCCCCACAATCACAAGCGCTCCCGCTTAGGTGACTCCAGCGACAGGAGGGGCAACCGGCCGCAAAGTTAAATAAAATAAATCTTCTAAGGCGGGAGTACAACATAATCCGTATTAGATGGAGAAAATACTCACTAAAAGAAAAGAAGATAGATATACACAAACCTCTCTCGTAAAATGGTCTATCTATTAATAAAAACCGTACCAAAATCCCTATAGTAGTTTCAGAGATTAACGTTCACATGCAGACAGAAAAACGTGGGGTGGGACTTTAATTTAATAATACGTATGGCTGCAGGGGACCATAAATCAAGCTGTCAAAAAGAGAGGGTGGCATATGTGAAGAAGTTTTATCGAACGATATTTTGCGACCCATGGATGTAGAGCAAGAGACATATTCGATGTTCATAGATTTCCGGAAAGCATTCGTCATGGTGCCCTACTGCAGACTGTTAACGAAGATTCAAGCATACGGAATCAGTTCTCAGATATACGAATGTCTCGAAGACTTCTTATGTTGTAGAACCCAGTTCGTTCTCCTGTTCGGCGAGTGTTCGTCAGATATATGAATATCATCATGATGCTCCAGCGAAGTGTGATGAGGCCGTTCTTGTTCTCTATTTACATTAACGATCAGATACATAGAGTGAGCACGAATCTGTGACTCTTTGATAATGCTGCTGTAATGTATGGAATAGTGTCGTCGTTTAATGGTTGGAGGAAGATACAGAATGACTTAAACATAACTTATCTATGATGTGATGAATGACAGCTTGCTCTAAATGTAGCAAAATGGTAAGTTAATTCGAATGAATAGGACAAACAATCCTGGCATGTCCAATACAGTATTAGTAGGAGACAGCTTGACACAGTCATGTCGATTAAATACACTGCTCAGCCAAAATATCATGACCGCTGCCCGCCGCGACGTTGGATGCCACCTGGTGGCGTTGCAGGACGTGACGCGGCAACAATAGCATGTAAGCCGAGCAGAGACGGACAGGGATCACCTTAGAGAAGATATGGGCTGAAAATGGGGAAATCCATTGAGATAAGCGACTTTAATAAAGGGCAGATTATTATTCTGGAGAGCCTATGAACGAGCATCTCGAAAACCGCGAAACTGGTCAAATGTACACGTGCTACTGTCGTGAATATATACGGAAATGGACTTTGAAAACACCACTACGTGCTAAACTGCTTGGACGTCCACGATTCTTCAAAGAATGTGGGGTTTGGGGGCTTGCCTGCTCTGTAAAGTAGGATAGACGGCGATCTGTGGCATCTCTTCCGAAAGAGTACAATGCTGGTGCACACACAAGTGCTTCGGAGTACAACGTTTATTGCAGATTTTTGAACCTGGAACTCCGCAGCAGACTATCCCTATGTGTTCATATGTTGACCCAACGGTATCATCAATTAAGTTTGCGTTGGGGACAAGACCATCAGGACTTGCCCGTCGATAAATGGAAAGTCGGTTAATGGAAACGTGTCGGCTCTTCGGGTGAATCACATTTTTGCTGCACTAGGTCGATGGTCGTCTCCACAAACGCCTTAATCGAGGAGAACGGTGGTTCGAAACGTGCAACTCGCCACGGACGCATTCTGGTGGGAGCTGTATTATACTATGTGAGACATTCTCCTGCGCTTGCGGGGGATCTGTGGTGGTAATCGAAGACACGTTGACGGCTACCACAACCTTCATCCCTTTATGCTTGATGTCTACCCCGACGGCGATGACATCTTTCAGCAGTATAACTGTGAGTGCCTCGGAGCCAGAACCTTACTACAGTGGTTTAAGGAGCATTATAGTGAATTCACGTTGATGTCTCGTCGACCAGATTCACCTGATGTAAATTCTATGGATCCTCTCTGGGTCGCTATCAGGCGGCATACCGCCTAAGCAAAAAAGCGCTTTGTTTTTTACGCGAATTACACGACCTGTGCGTACCCATCTGAGACATGGGACACACGCTCATGGACACTTCAACTGAATAAAGACAAGGCAATAATAACCAATCAAACACAAACTCTAGCTTGTAATTTCCAACAGATATTATTTAACACTTGCATGACACCTCAAACTGCTGTTACAACAGAATAATATACATAAGTGCTCTAGCATTTGAAACATTACTAAACAGACAATATGACTACAGGCGTCAAAGCCCACCCCAAACAATAAATAGTTTTAAAACTCTCTTTACATAAATCTTAAGAACCATACCAACAGTAAAATAAATAATTGTTTACTGAGAAAAACTGCCACAGGAGCAGGACACCTTTTAAGATATAACAACAGCAACAACTCACAATTTCTCCCTCTGAATAGGATATTAAAAACCCAGTACAATGAAATGCATCTTTCAGGTATTACAAAATTTCAGAGATAAGCAATGGCCGGCAGAGGTGCGCGGAAACTACAACTCCGGTCGAGACTGAATGAAAGCCGTAAGGAACGGTGAAGAAAGAAAGACGGGCACCTCGGAGTCACCAGAAATAAAAATAAAATCCTCAACTTAAATTCGCGGAAGAATTGTAGTCTGCTGATAAACACAGCGACCGCGCCATCTGTTACAAGTCACTGGCTGCCGCCAAGTAGTCGTCCCGCGGTTTAAACGACCAGCTGCAACGGATGACGGGCACCGCTTATTTTACCACTGAAATAACATAAAACCACACAGCAACTGGGCAGTATCCACAGCGACACAATCATTAAAACATTAGAAGGATTTCAAAACAGGAATGCAATTACTCTTTGCAGCCAAATTAAATCTCTTGCAATCACTGACTACAACAGCAGCTCACACTGGCTTTGCACAGGAACCACGAAACATAAACATTCAACATGAGAACCCCCATTTTTTATTTCATATTCGTGTAGTACGCAAAGAAATATGAATGTTTTAGTTGGACCACTTTTTTCGCTTTGTGACAGATGGCGCTGTAGTAGTCACATACATATGGCTCACAATTTTAGGCGAACAGTTGGTAACAGGTAGGTTTTTTAAATTAAAATACAGAACGTAGGTACGTTTGAACATTTTATTTCTGTTGTTCCAACGTGATACATGTACCTTTGTGAACGTATAATTTCTGAGAATGCATGCTTTTAAAGCGCGATTACCTGTAAATACCACATTAATATAATAAATGCTCAAAATGATGTCCGTCAACCTCAATGCATTTGGCAATACGTGTAACGAAATTCCTCTCAACAGCGAGTAGTTCACCTTCCGTAATGTTCGCACATGCATTGACAATGCGCTGACGCATGTTGTCAGGCGTTGTCGATGGATCACGATAGCAAATATCCTTCAACTTTCTCCACAGAAAGAAATCCGGGGACGTCAGATCCGGTGTAAGTGCGGGCCATGGTATGGTGCTTCGACGACCAATGCACCTGTCATGAATACCGCTTCAACCGCACGCGAGCTATGTGCCGGACATCCATCATGTTGGAAGTACAACGCCATTCTGTCATGCAGTGAAACATCTTGTAGTAACATCGGTAGAACATTACGTAGCAAATCAGCATACATTGCACCATTTAGATTGCCATCGATAAAATGGGGGCCAATTATCCTTCTTCCCATAATGCCACACCATACATTAACCCGCCAAGGTCGCTGATGTTCCACTTATCGCAGCCATCGTGGATTTTCCATTGCCCAGTAGTGCATATTATGCCGGTTTACGTTACCGCTGTCGGTGATTGGCGCTTCGTCGCTAAATAGAATGCGTGCAAGAAATCTGTCATCGTCCCGTAATTTCTCTTGTGCCCAGTGGCAGAACTGTACACGACGTTCAAAGTCGTCACCAAGCAATTCCTGGTGCATAGAAATATGGTACGGGTGCAATCGATGTTGATGTAGCATTCTCAACACCGACGTTTTTGAGATTCCCGATTCTCGCCCAGTTTGTCTGCTACTGATGTGTGGATTAGCCGAAACAGCAGTTAAAACACCTACTTGGGCATCATCATTTGTTGCAGGTCGTGATTGACGTTTCACATGTGGCTGAACACTTCCTGTTTCCTTAAATAACGTAACTATCAAGCGGACGGTCCGGACACTTGGATGATGTCGTCCAGGATACCGAGCAGCATACATAGCACACGCCCGTTGGACATTTTGATCACAATAGCCATACATCAACACGATATCGACCTTTCCCGCAATTGGTAAACGGTCCATTTTAACACGGGTAATATATCTCGAAGCAAATACCATCCGCACAGGCGGAATGTTACGTGATACCACGTACTTATACGTTTGTGACTATTACAGCGCCATCTATCACAAAGAGAAAAGAGTGGTCCAACCAAAACATTCATATTTCAAACGTACTACACGAATATGTAATAAAAAATGGGGGTCCGATTTAAAAAAAACGCAGTTGATATCAGTTTGACCTACGGCAGCGCCATCTGGCGGGCTTACCATAGCGCCATCTGATTTGCCCCTTCAAGCTAGACGAGTTTTGTTCTTTGTAGTTTTTTCGTTTGATGCTTATTTCGTGAGATATTTGGCCCGGTCACTATCAATGGACCACCTTGTATACAGCAGTCATTTAAGAACCTGAATAATTCCCACCGTTTGATTCTGTTGCGTGTCCCGTTGCAGGCTGATACCCTCCAAAGCAACTGTCACAGGTTCATATCGTCTAGTAACACAGAAGAGACCATCGCCGTCTCACTAGACGCGGTACACACTCCCGACCGCACACACGCCTCCGTCCACAGCCCCACTGCCCACGTGACGGAAATAGGCACAGCATGCGCAAAGCGCGACCGCCGACAACCAGACCACACACCGGAGCGTCAACCAACAGACCCAAACAGCCCTCTCCCCACAGCAGTGGCGTAGCGTGCTTGTAAAGATTGGGGAGACTCTACATTTATTATAGGGAGACAAAATAGTATAATAAACAATAATTTAAACAAATGAAACAAAATGCATCAAATAAAACAACAACAACAACTACTACTACTACTACTACTACTACTACTACTACCACTACCATCGCAACTAATAATAATAATAATAATAATAATTAACTTGTACAAGAAACGATGACAAATTTGTAGAACTCCAGCAGCAAGAGAAGAAGCATTTATATTTTCTTGTACACAAGTGCAATGCGCCTGTCTTTTCTGTCCACGAATAAGTCTATAACTCGGTCTGCAAAGATCTCATCATTGGATAGCCCTCCAAGTAGTGTCTTTTCTATTGCTAACGTGCTCAAACACGACAGCGGGGTGTTGGACACTGAAGTCCTTAAACAATTCTCCATTCGATTAAGAGTACTCACTGCTTGCTGTAGTTGCAGATAGGGTCAAAACCGAACGCAGGAACTTCGTTGTTTCTTCATAAATAGAGTCTAAATCATTGTAGACAATGTACTTTCAAATGGTTGTAATGGCTCTGAGCACTATGGGACTTAACATCTATGGTCATCAGTCCCATAGAACTTAGAACTACTTAAACCTAACTAACCTAGGGACATCACACAACACCCAGCCATCACGAGGCAGAGAAAATCCCTGACCCCGCCGGGAATCGAACCCAGGAACCCGGGCGTGGGAAGCGAGAACGCTACCGCACGACCACGAGATGCGGGCGACAATGTACTTTACGAGGATTCTTGGAGATAAGTGTTTTTTCACATCAGTGTATATGTTGTTCTTGTTTGAAAAAAGGGTACTGTTCTAATAACTGAAGCAGTTTCAACTTTGGGAATTCTTTTTGATAGTTCGGGAAACACTGTTCGTTCAAAACTTCAACAAACTGAATTTGGGGAAAGTCATGAAATCTTCTTTCTATCTGAACAATTTGCAAAACCAGTATCTCGTAAGTTAGTGCCCTGAGAGATGTCTTTTGACTGTCACAGAATCATAAGTTGCCATTCAAACACAAACTACATTTAATGCATTCCGATCTTAATTGTCGTAAGTTTCTCGAAACAGTTCTTATTTCGTCGTGGCAAGCAGTTATACTGACAGATTTTGACTGAAAAACATTAAAGAGATGATCAACATAAACAAAGCACCCTCGGTAGAAGCAAAGCAAGTAGACAAAAGTTGGAATATCCATCCGTCGTTTCATACGCACAGCACAGCTCAAAGATTCTGGGTTCCACTGAATGCTGTGTCATCAACTATATAATTAAAAACACTACATAGCTCTGAGAAATGACTAGATATTGTTGAAACTGCCCTGGAATGAAAGTTCCAGCGAGTGTTGCTTGCATGTGGCAGTCTAAATCCTTTCTCAGTTAGCAGTACAGTTCGTTTTGATGATTTGCTGAAAAACGAATGGAATGCAGTAAGATCATTTACAAACATGCGTACTTGTCGTATGATTTTGGAAGCATGTAACGGTACCTAATTCAGTTGGTGTGAGTAACAATGAATAAACAGCGCATAGGGACAAAACTGCTTCACTAGTTGTTGTAGTCCTCTTTCTCTACCTGCCATTACCGAAGTGCCATCATATGTTTGACTAACCACTTTTCTTTCCACATTCCATTCTTTCAATTCTGCATAAAGAATGTTTGACAAACCTTCAGCAGTTTTATCTCCAGAAACATCTTAAAATCCAACGAATCTTTCCTCAATTTTGTTTGCAATACAGAATCTGAATATTATACTCATCTGACTCTTGCATGACACGTCTAATGTTTCATCAGCTTGAGTCGAAATGAAACTGCAGTTCTGAATTTCAGATCTTATTTTCTCATTTGCTGCCAGAGTTATCATTTCTATTACATCATTCTGTATATCTGGAGAAGTTCCTTTACAGGTTGAAGATGATGACAGATGGTCTCGGATTATCTGCTCTCCTTGAGCTCGTAAATCTAACAATTCCAGACAGTTATCTTTGTTGCCGGAGGATTCGTCTTCTCGATGCCCGCAAAGGCTAGTTCTTGTTTACAAAGAAATACAATTGCCTGAATAAGACGAGCCAATACTCTCCTGCTGGATGTAACTTATTTGTTGTATTTTGTTGCTGTCAGACGAGCGGCTTTAGAAAGGGCGTACTCATTCTACTTTTTCCCAATAACTTAAATGATTCTTTGTTCTGCAGGTGACGTTTTGATATCTGATGCTTTTGTGCTTTCCTGTCAAAATTCTTTATCGTACAAATGCTATCATTGCATCATTCCTTTTCACCACCAAACAGAAGACGTATATAACAATATAATATGTTATTAACTGCATTCGCAGTCAGCCACATATACTTTTTGTACCAGGCTGTCTAAAAAGTGCGTTTTTGTTTGGCTTTACTTAAAAGCTACACTGAGTATAGGAGTAGGTCGTTTGTCCTACAATTCGCACTTTTCGTACGTTAATGTAGAAAAAGGAGTTTTTAATAAAAATGCTTTAAGGTGTTCAGTTGCAGGCCCACTCAAGCTGCCGATACAACGAAAATATGTACTAAAGTCACACAAAAATGACTATAAACACAAGCCGCGCGACTGTTCACTTCCGTCTTAAAAGCCCGCATAGAAGCGGCAGAGACGAGTCTCGATACCTGCTAGTAAAGGAAGCGCACCGGCCTTCGTGGAAGAGGGGAAGTGGAGGCGAGCCGAAAATGCCACTAAGGCGTAGGCGCACACAGCCAGCTAAAGCAAGGGAGGCAGAGACTGAGAGCAGACGAGTCTCAAGCAGGTAAATACACCAATACTCAGGGTGCGGCGCGGGCTACGAAACTGATGTCTTCGCACATTTAGAGCTCTTAGCAGAAAGTTGTTTATATTTTAGTTATGAATTACTATTGCATATTTTTTGAGCACGAATACAGCGGAGACTAAGTCTCAAAGCCTCCCCTCGTGCTACTCCACTGCCCCACAGCGACGTGCGCCCAAATAGCTGAAAAGCGACCAAAGAGGAAACCCGCGGCCACGCGATACAGAGTCGATCACAGAGATCTTAAATGAATACAGAGAAGCGACTGGCGCCAACGGCGCCACGTATCAACGTCTAATGTTACATGCTTTCACAAACCTGCCAACAAAATGTCGGAGCCTCGATACACAGAATCAGTGATGTGTTTTGTTGCAAAGACGGACAAACAAGCTGTTAAACAGGTGGTCATAATGTTTCAGCTCGTCGGTGTAGGCGTAATGTTTGCAAAGCGATATGAAATGGAACATGCACGTAAGGTCGGCAATATAGAAAAGGAATGCTCGACTTAAATTTATTGGGCTAATTTTAGAAAAATGTAGATCATTTATAAAGGTGACCGTGTATACGACACTTGGGGGATGCAGTTCTTCTCGAATGTTTTCGATCCACACCATGTGGGATTAAAGGAAGAAATCGAGCCATTTCAGAGACGTGCTGCTAGATTTATTATCAGTACGTTCAATCAACACGCGAACATTATGTAGATGCATCATGAAAAGCTGTTGAGAAGATTTAGAGAACCTATATTTGCTGAGAATATTTCTATTTACACCAACGCACACTTTGTGTAAGACACGCGAAGGCAAGATAAGAGAAATTAGACTTGTTGCGGAGGCATATATATGGTCTTTTTTCCCCGCTGCATTTACAGGTGGAACCGGAAACGGAATGACTAGCAGTGGTACGAGGTATTCACCGCCATGTATATATGTAGATATAGATGAATTGATTGTGGGAGGTATTTAGTGGTCAGGTAGGGAGAAGTGGTAGAGTTTCGTTGAATCAGAATGAGAAGTGTGCATTGGTATGTGAGCTTCGGAGGATGTGCCGGTACAAGTGCTGTAGAATACGAAGCTTGATAATCGGAGATGAATCAGGAGAGTTCAAAATAGTTCAAATGGCTCTAAGGACTATAGGACTTAACATCTGAGGTCATCAGTCCCCTAGACTTAGAACTACTTAAACCTAACTAACCTAAGGACATCACACACATCCGTGCCCGAGTCAGGATTCGAACCTGCGACCGTAGCAGCTGCGCAGTTCCGGACTGAAGGGCCTAGAACCACTCGGCCACAGCAGCCAGCCGATCAGGGGAGTATCAAGCTTATGGGAAGTGAAGGAAATCTGTAGGTGGTCATTGTGGTAGAGGAGAAAGGGCAAATTAATAAGTTATGCTGGGATCGAGTGGGAGAGGGTTGAAAGATACGGAAGGCGAGGCGGAGAGCTGGCGTTCCAAGATGTAGAGGGAATGGTAGATGTCTGACGTATCGGAAATCCAGGCGACGTTGTCACAGTACAGTCCAACATTTGCCACCGACCATTAGCAATAAGTTTTGAGCTGGGATGTGAGGACGCGATACGCGCTTGTCGAGCGTTGAGTCCGCAGAGTTGGCGATCGCGTGCAGTCGGTGCGACCGCAGCGGCTGCCCTCTGGGCTGGCTGGTGGTCCTGATGTGCCGATACGAGACGAGGAGAGACGAGCAGAGACGAGAGGCGCGGAGACCTGTGTGGCCGAGTCGGCATTATTCGCGGCCGCCCTAACGAGGCCGGGCGCCCCTTTAATGACGCAACCCGCCACACAGCCGAACCCCCAGCCGCACACCGCAGCGCAGCCCAGCCTCCGCGCCTCCACCAGCGCCATTGTCTGCCGCCGGCATTGTCCAGATCGCTTCGGATCTACACCGCTGTCCTCCATTCCCGGTCGCCTTATTCATATTCCGTGAATAAAAGATGGCAAGATTGCAAATATGGAACCGATACGTATACAAATATAGTATTGCTTCGTCTGATAGCCTGGAACGGCGTGGCTCTTTCTCGCCTGAAATAGCATACCGGGCTCGGGCGAGCCATGGGGGATCATCGCCAAAGCAAAGGATCATTTTGGTGCAAGCATTTAGGGTAAGGTGTCGTAAAAGTGATACACCAACTGATCATAAGAAAACCATATCTATCACATATGTCAATTATGATGCTATTGTTTTGGAATAGTCATTCATAATTTGTTTTTCTGTTAGAAACATCACACTGTAAGTAGAAAGTAATTTTGGCAAACAACACCTTTAGACTGAAACTAAATGTGAACACAGCAACATTTCCCACACTTGTGTTACATACACAGAAACTTACGCTCTATCTGCTGAATTATTCATTACTGTCACATTTATTACATGGAGATAATTATCAAGCCGTCAACATAATCCTTAAATATTATACGTTCTACACCAAAATACATTGCACAACAGAATTAAAAGATAACTTTTTCGAAACCCCGTAATTGTCTCCCATTCCGACAGATAAGTTTGAAATATGGTGCCAACGACCTTCCTCTGTAAAGGGGGGGGGGGGGGGGAGGTGTGGCGCCCTGCGACGTCACCATCGGGCTCGACGACCCTTCAAACAGCAAGGTGTCGACACGTGCGAAAGAAAGGCCAGCGCTCAGAAGTTTGTGTGACGTGTAACATTGGTTAACTATGTCACATTGCCACCAGATTTCGCCAGAATTCTTCCAGCGCAACCGCGGACATGTCACACGATGATAAGCTCGTTACAACCCCTCTTACCCGCATGTTACCCCTTCTCTTGACGCCTCTGCGATGGAGGTCAGAAACGCGGCTCAAAGTGTTGAAATCACAAGATATTCTTTTGGATGGCGTAGGAAAACATTTCAGTCACACCACCGCTCAGTAGCGAAATGGAAAGGCGGTAGGGGGTGGCACAAAGGGCGTCAATGAAACCACTCCTTTCCGTGGACGTTGATTCCCACACATTTCGTGGTCAAAAACGACAGTTCTCAGTTCTATGAGCTTAGGAAGACCTTCTGCAGAAACTTTGGTACCGTTGACACCTCGTGGATGATTCATTCCTACACGATGGACATCACGAAGCTGCAAGCCTATTGAATGTGCTGTCCCCATTTTGGAGAGCACTACGACCACAATTTATGCTCTTCTGTACAGGGTGTGACCATTAGGGACAGTTCAGAACCATTCGACGAAATTTGAACATTATCGGAAGCAGCAATGGGTCGTTATATAAGAAATTCTCGGTTCACTTACCGGGTCAAATTCGGTAAAATTCCAGCCCTCCATCATCGTCGTCAGGGATTAAAACTGACAGTCAGTTTTAGCTCCTGACGACGATAATGGAAGCTATCATCGAAAGCTTGGAATTTTATGCGAACCTGACGCGGCAAATGAACTGAGAACTTTTTATACAAGGACTTAGTTGTGAAAAATTACGTAGCCAACGAGTCCTTATGCTTTTTGAGTGCTCCTGTTTCATGCTCTCCTGTGGTGTCATCACATAAGGGTACGACATTGAGAAATGCGTAAAGAAAACGGCAAAGTGTCTCTCGTAGATCCCCCATTTCAGCCAAACCCTCGTTTGCACCCGCCCATGGCTATTGAGAATTTTAAAAATGTGTCTTGTCAGACAAAACCTGGGTAGTAGCCTGAGTTGCCTGCGAGGAGGCAACCAAAGGACACATTTAGAAGGCCAGTTGCTTCTCAGGCACCTATTGTAATGACAGATCGAATACATTTAGGTAGAGGAGATAAAATCTTGGATAAATTTCGGCAGGAAAGAGGAATTCGTACAGCTACAGATATGTCAGCACCCTACAGAAGGTACTGGAAAAGACCTAGAAGATATGTCTCTAAAGTCTGTGGACATGGACAGTAAAGTTTTTCAATTAAATGAAAAACACTTCTCTTATTAATAAGAGTGATGTGATAGGGAAAAACTCCAATTCCTCATGTTGTTACTGGCGTGGGAAATACCAAACGAGGAATCTGCTTTGTGTTTAACGGTCCTGTTGATGTTCATGACAAAATATAAAGCAATGATTCTTTTTAACGTATCTCTTATTTTTGTATTAATGTCAGTGTATTGGCCGGCCAGTGTGGCCGAGCGGTTCTAGGCGCTACAGTCTGGAACCGCGCGACCACTACGGTCTCAGGTTCGAATCCTGCCTCGGGCATGGATGTGTGTGATGTCATTAGGTTAGTTAGGTTTAAGTAGTTCTAAGTTCTAGGGGACTGATGACCTCAGATGTTAAGTCCCATAGTGCTCAGAGCCAGCCATGTCAGTGTATTAAGTATGATTGTAACAGTTATTCCTCATTGCTGGTTGACTTGGTAGCATTACAAATAGGAATAACTCTTAAAGAAATTTCTGTAGATCTCTGTGACGTTCATTTCATGCCATAAACATCCTAGAAATATCCTGCACAGAACAAATCCCAGTTATACGTTTGTATTGTCTTGTCTGTTGTCCTTATCGTTTTTAAGACCTGAACCTTCTGGTTTCGTGTACAATATCACATGTAGTTCTTATTTTAAACGAGAAGTATCATATTCAACAATTGCAGTCCATAAAATGATACACTGTTTTACTTCTTTTAGTCTACTTTCGTAACTTTAAACAGTTAAATACAGTGTCATTTTAAAGCTGTTTGTACTCTCTAACATTTACAATTTTTCCCTAACAGCTACTCTATTTATCTCAAAAATATAGATTGTTTTTTGGATTTTGTATCATATGTAGTTCACTTTGCCCTATATTTTTAGACATGTCAGTATCCAAGTTTCTTAGAAGATTTTGGGAGAATAAAGTAGAATGAAAATATACTGAACATGGCAAAGAGTTTTAAAAAATTACGAGGTATGTGGAAAACAGGGGACTTTTCAGCTCTTCGCTTGAGGGTCTGCCCACGCAGATGGACTTGCGGGGTGACGACGAGAGGCTTGCCGACAGGTACACGTCCTTAGAGGGGGAAGCATTACATTACCCAGGAGATCCGCCGTCATTGGCAAGGAGTGGGAGAAAGCTGGCTAATGTGAAATGTGCGAGCTGCTTAAGCGTAAAGAGATGGGCGCTCTCAGACAGGATGTAAAGTGTAGTAGTGGCATTTTATATTGTTCACATTGTTCGTGATATTTATTGAAGGAATAAAGATATTCAGTAGGCAAAAATGGCAAATTAAAGATAAATTTGATACTCTGTTACTAATGATCAGAACTGTCTAATACGACCAGCTGTTCCACAGCTGCAACTAATCCAGAAGTATACTGCATTACCACAGTTTTAAATTGACTCCGTTAATGAAACTGATCCGACATTCAACGACATTTGATAGATTTCGGTGAGAGCTATGTATAAGTATATCCCTTACACTATTCACATGCTTGCTTAGCTGTTGGTAGGCTGTTACTAATTACCATATACGATTGCTTTCGAGAAGCTTCATAATCAACAGAATGTTATACACAGCAATATGCACTAGTATCAACACCTGTCTATAAGAATATAAGCTTCTACGTATTTCTATAAATTATGATCAAAGGTAGATGACGCTAAATGCTTATTATCAATATCGTCATTTGTGCGAGGACCAGAAATGCTACATCAGTTCTGAGTTCGTAATTGGCAAGAGGGCAATTTTTTATGTTAGGTGGGACGTCCGATTTATTGTGTCAGCATCAAATTAAGACGCATTTTGAGTCTTCAAAGATCATGATAACTCGTAGGGCATTCAAGTTAGAAAGTCTATGTAGTCTTTAGTGCTAATTTTGTAAACCTCATCATGCACCAAACGCAAAGCACCTCAGAATGTTTAAGTCTTGACTCTAGCTCTTCTCACGACAAATACTTCATCAACGCTGCTAAACTGCCGCCCAAACCGACACATGTCTCGTACTGTTCTTCGCTCCTCCTCCCTGACCCAACATGTCTCGTATGATCTTCAGTCTGCTCCCTCCTGCCCCGACTCTCACATTCTCGTCTCGTAATTTATACCTTTGACCTCGACTATGAATCTCCGAAAGACACTGTCCTGATCCATTAGAATCGAAAAAATGATATCTTTTGTACAACACATGGTATTTACAAAGATAAATGTACCATGACGTACATGCTTAATTTCTAAACAAATGGACACTAAACACTATATAGATTATCTGATTTAAATTTACTAGGAGCTATCACGATTTTTAGCATTTGCATTAAGTATGAATCATTGAAGATGAAGCAATGGATGTTTCATTCTGACTAATAGCTGTTGGTCAACGAAAACTTTAGTTGAAGAAGTCTCTGGTGTATTGTTGTAATGATGGGGGCTGTGAAAAACGTACATTGCAGCCACTATTGTCCTTGTTTATTCATTATGTTCTTGATAACAGTTTTCGTCTTTAATTGTTTTTGTATCCTTATTTGGGAAGGATTATGCTTTATCGTTTAACACGATTAAATCTGACTTGCACTTAGTTTCTACGTCACGAAGTGATCGCATGTGCTACTTTCGTGATGGTTTTATGAACTCTTAGAACCGACAAGTAGCTGTGCTTCTCCAGTTATTACTCCTGCGTAACGTGCTTTGGGTCAGCAGTAGCTTTCTCAGAGGAGTTTTCCTCGAATTGAACCCTGAGGTCAGCAGTCGGTGGCTGAGCCATTCTCTCAGTAGCAAATTAATTTTCCAAGTGCGTCACCATTTTGGTGGGCCTCTCTTGCGCTCACCGCGAGCTTAAAGTAGCCAGCCCTCTCCGCATCTGGCCCGCGGGCCGCCTTCGCGGCTTTCTCTGCTCTCCTTTCTCATTAGTAGCCGCGCCCTAAGCAAAGCCGTAGTTACTTGTTTACTCTAAAATACACCGTAGTCGGTGTACTTAAATTAAATACACCGGAACTTATCAGTCATTATGCGGTTGTAGGGCCTTGTTTCCAAAGGATGGGAATGAGCACCTTTAAGATAAACGCAGCGTTGACCACGGTCACTGTATTTTGTTTCTATGCTTGCAAGCTAAAACAAAGATGAATATTTCACCGTGTACTTACGCAAGAAACGTTTCTTCTTTTTCTTTAGCCACATAGATTCCGGAATTGGTTTGGGCAACAGAGAGAAGGGAAAAATGCTGGGCTTGTCATCGAAACATTTTAGTGTAAAAATTAATTATTTTACAATTTGGTACTGTTTTAGTGCAATGCACTTAGTTTTACATTTACCATCCACGAAGTCCGATCTGGAAGACAAGAAAAATATTCATATACGGCTGCCAATACCGACTCCCACAGAATTTTTAGGTGTAGAAATACACGGGAGGTAAAAGTTGAGAAATAAGGAGACTAGAGCAGACATCCTTATAATTTGTACACCACAACCCTGAGGATTTCATTACCTGTGACTAGAGCCCCTTTTGTGATCAGGAGCATAGTCATAACGGAATGTGATCGTTTCTGTTGCTATCAACACTGAATCTAAAGTATTTTACTATAAAGTAGGTTTAGAAGAGTTGTATAATTTTAGTTACTTACTTTATTCTTTGTAATGTGGACAACAAGAATAATCTGGTTTGAGTCCCGTAAAACAGTGGTGGTAGCCTCTGTAGAAAAAGAAATTCAACTTTTTTGGTGTGGGATCGTCAGACTCTACTAAATGCTTCGACTGCTTTTCGTTTCTTGTGTGGAGAGTTGGACCAATGTCTCATCTAAGATAATAATAGGGCGCACAAATTCAGTTATGTACTTTTTGAAACGTTCCATCCGTTGCACAGTTATTTCATTCTCGGATCTTGTTTTTCCAGCTTTCAACAAAGGCGACAAACTTTCTCACTCTTAATTCCCCATGTAAAATTTACGGTTCTTTTTATTCTGGTATGCCAATGGACTCAACTATTTCACATACATTTAATCGCTGATCATTCAGCATCATGTTGTGTGCTTCGTCATCTCTGATTGAATTTTCGAGACAGGCTTCAGATCGGTTACCTTCAAGAAAAATACATCCACATCTGAATTTCATATCTCATTTCTTAATTTTTGAATGCGAAGGAACAATATTCTTATCACTTTCCATTGCTCAAAAGCCGTCCAAAATAAACGATTTTATGACAGTGCATTATTGGAGTTTATCCATTTTATTGACACGAGTACTACAAAAGGCAGTATGAACAAAACGGATGCGTTGATCACGCTAGTACTTAGCTTACGTTATTGAACTTCAGGTAGCGACATGGGTATCAACGCCATATCTGAGACAGGCCGATAATCTTTCATATAGCCCTTGTTTTTACTGCAGTTATTGCGTGTCCCCTGGCAACTGTGGACATACTACGGTTTCTGAGATAAAAAACTAGACCTACAGCTATTTTCACAACTTGAACAGAATACTTGTAGCTGCACTGTAAACCTCCAGCTGATGGCTGTGACTGGTGTTCATGTACTTAGTGCTCACCAGCGCATTGATACAGATTATTCAAAGTATTTGAATTGTTTACTATATGACTATTTTTAACACGTACCGTAATCAGTGAGTACACTGGTGTACTTACAGTAATCTCTGTTTATAAAAAGCAAAGTCCTGACTGACTGACTTGTTCAAACCGCTAAGGACAGTAATTTGGAGAGGTATTGTAGGCATTTTTTAAGAAGGGATTTTTCTAAATTCCACCCCTAAGGGGGTGATATAGGTGATCAAAAGTGTTTTGAAAATATGTCGCTATGGAGACAATTTTGAACCTAGAACTACGAAAATTGGTATTTGGTTTCTCGGTCAGAAATAAAGAACTTCGAGTTTCAGCATTTTTGGAAAATTAACTCTTGTGGGAGTGCAATAATGGGTGAAAGTTTTTTTGAAAATAAATCTATATTGAAGAACTGGTAAAGTAGTTTTGAAGTTACATCTGTGAAAATTTGTGTTTGACATCTCAACTAGAAATAAAAAAAAAATACGTGTTTCATTTGGAAATTCAAACCCTAATGGGGTGAAATAGGGAGTGAAAAATTTTAGAAAATATTTCTTAATATTAAAACACTTTTAATTGGTATTTGGCTTTTAAAGAAATATGTGTTACGGGACGAAATTTTATATGTAAATATCGCCAGAAGAACTCAAAAGGCAGGACTAATGAAGGCCTCCAACTCAAACTACCGATATCACTTTTTGTTCAGAAGTACATGCGAAAAAGACCGTGCTTCTACGACCTTAATTAGTGTAAAAACTTTAGATGATGGTACAATCGGGAACAACATAAAAGTTGTATCAAAGAAAATAATCTGCGCAAACAATACAGTCTACATGAGATAAACAGCGGACGCTTAGCTAGTCATATATATATATAACTGGTGTTACAATCAATTTGTAACGATACGAAATAGAACGATCGCGTAGGCTTGGTTGTAGGTAAAGGAGATGACAGGCTTCTCTCCGTTGGTATCGTACTAGGAAAATGCGTTCAGTCTACAAAAGAGATTATTTACAAAACGCTTGTGCGACTCATCATAGAATATCGCTCAAGTGTGTGCATACCAGGTAATACTAACAGGAGATACTGAACTTTTATAAATGGTTACAGGTTTTATAGTGTCACGGGACAGCGTCATGGAAACGCTGAAAAAACTTAACGGGCAGGCGCTTGAAGACAGGCGTCAATTATCGTCTTAAAAGCTAATGACCGTGTTCCAAGGGCCAGTTTTATGCGAGGAGAATAGGAATAGACTACATCTTCCGTAGGGCTCGTGAAGGCAACGGTAGTCTAAAAAATACAAATGGCTCCAAGCACTATGGGACTTAACATCTGAGGTCATCAGTCCCCTAGACTTAGAACTACTTAAGCCTAACTAACATATGGACATCACACACATCCATGCCCGAGGCAGGATTCGAACCTGCGACCGTAGCAGCAGCGCGGTTCCGGACTGAAGCGCCTAGAACCGCTCGGCCACAGCGGCCGGCTGGTAGACTAATTAAACCAAGATTAGACTAATTAAACTGAGCTCAGAAGTGTTGATGATGTTGGCGGTGAGAGAAAGGGTTGAACCCGGTACCGGTACATAGCCTACTCCTCTCGAATAGCACCAAGAGCGCCGTCGGGCTCAACGTCCCTATCCGCCGGTCAGATCACCGTCAACAGTGTGTCACATGCCCTAACCTAACTAACCTAAGGACATCACACACATCCATGCCCGAGGCAGGATTCGAACCTGCGACCGTAGCGGTCGCGGTGCTCCAGACTGTAGCGCCTAGAAACGCTCGGCCGGCTACTGAAGAGAGGTTTCGAATTTAATCCAGAACATCAGCGAAAATATTCGTGATCACACCACCTCCTCGGCTATGGACGGATACTCGGAAACAACGGCTGTTAATATTGGCTATTGTACATTTTTGATTAGTTCATTTGCCTGCAGTAGATGTCACTATATGACCAGTCCGGAAAGCCTTGCGTGTTAAAGCACCACTTTCAGGACGGGGAGGCGCGCCTGTCCCGGATAGAATCCACCCAGGGCATTAACGACGAGGGTCGGTGTGCCTTTTTGCGGTTTTTAGGTGATTTCCGCGCATCCCATTAGGTAAATACCGCGCTGGTTCCCAAGTCAGTTGCAAGATTCGCCAGCATTTCGAAACCTTTCACATGTATGGCAGTACACGCAGACAATTGGGGTGCACATATACCATCCCGGGGAGGGGGTGGGGGAAGGGTGACGGGTGTAGTGACAGGAAGAACATCCATCCACATTTTAAAGTAACCATGCTAGGTCTGTCAATAACCATGCCGATGCGGGACAAACGCACAATGAAAAGAAGAAGACGACGTTGCTACGTAGGTGTTTCCCCCTGCAGTATGCAGTAAGCTCTCTCCGAATTGCTCTAGTACATTTACGTGTGTTCCGTCTCTGGTAGCAATACTGTGACCTGCGTCCGACCCTTGGGTAAGAGTGTGTAGCGCCGGGCGAGCACTATGCGCCCGCCAGGCCGTGAATAAAGGCGGGCGGCTCCGCAGGGGCAGGCAGTTTCCGGGCGAAGCGGTGGCGCTAGGTGGCACCTGTGAGCGGGCGGCGATCGCCTTCGCTTTAGCGGTGGCCGCGGGAAGCACGCCGTAAAGCGGTCGTCACCTGCGCGCTCGTAAAAAGGCCGCCCGGGGAGGCGGAGGAGCCGCAGAAATACGACGACGCGACCGCCGCTGCAGCGGGCGCCTGCGTCACCCAGCGGGAGGCGGTGGCGGTGGCGGTGGCGGTGTTTGCACAGGCGGGCCGCTAATGCCCCTGACACCGGCTTTAAACACGGTGCCCTTCCCCAGGCCCGCCCTCCGCCCTCCCCCACAGCTGACTGTCAACGCACCTTCTGCTTGCCCACTATCCTCTGTGTATACCACGTCTCTCTTATGTTTCGCTTATGGGCGTGCTCTGTGTTCTGGAACTAGCTGCCACAGCTTTCTTGTACATGCGTCTAATGTTTTCAGATGGAATCCTCGAAATTAAATGTTTGTTATTTATAACATAAGTTTAATATACTAAAGGAAGTGTTACACCGTGGAGCACCAGACCGATATTCATCTGACTGTGTGGAGATGTTCATCACGCAACCGATATAAATTACGAAGTATGTCAACAAAGTAAGTTCCGTTTGCTTATATAAAACAAACGTGTACAGATACAGAAAAAATATTCCAGAATGGGATTTCCATTCTGCAGCGGAGTGTTCGCTGATATGAAGGTAGGAAGGTAGGAGGCGAGGTACTGGCAGAAGTGAGGACATGACGTGAGTCGTGCTTGGGTAGCTCAGATGATAGAGCCCTTCCCCCCGAAAGGCAAAGATCCTGAGTTCGAGTCTCGGTCCGGCACACAGTTTTAATCTGCCAGGAAGTTTCAGAAAAAAATATTTATTGTACAAAAATCTACACTGTTAAACTACTTTTCTATATAGCTTCCGAAATTTTGTAGGCACTTGTCATAGCGTAGCACAAGTTTTTGTATGCTTTCTTCATAGAAGGATGGCGCCTGTGTATTCAACCATGTGGTAACATGTTCTTTCAGCTCGTCATCATCGTTGAAGTGTTGACCACCAAGGACAGATTTTAGGTGTAAGAAGAGAAGAAAGACGCTAGGAGCTTGTGCTTAATCTTCTCTTAAATTGGGTGAACTAGTTCATCAGTGACCACAGATGGGCGTCCACTTCGTTCTTCATCGTGTACTTGATCACGGCCTTCATTGAACAGTCTGACCTATCTTCTAACCGTTGTATCAGCCATAGCATTTTGTCCGTAAACCTCGCAGATTTGCCCACGAGTTTCCTTTGGTTAACTTTCTTTGCATTTAGAAGACGAATCACAGATTTGATTTCACACGCAGCGGCATTTTCAATTACGGCTGACATTATAAAGAAGCACTACAAAGCAAACGTCGGCAGCAGCGATCTGAAAATGGCGTACATGTCTTCTCCATGAGGCAGAGTTAACTGTCACGCGTGTTCGGAACTGCGATCGTAGTGCTGCCGCGGATAGAAACAGAACTTACTTTGTGGACGACCCTCGTGTTAGGCTTCATTTCGTTCGGAACTGATACGTCTCATTCCCCATGAACACAAATACACTCTTGTATTAGTTATGGAATGGAACGAAACCATCTCCCAATGTCATTTATGAAACTTTTTGCCATGCCGGGAACTCATACACTGTGTCACTTCATAAACATGGCTGGCTGGAGGATGGTATGGAAGTTTACGCCTTCCCATCACACCCAAGACATACTCTATGAGTGACAAATCAGGGGACCGGGAAGGTCAGTCAAAGAGCTGTACATTTCTCTCGTGTTTGTGGTGTGAACTGCAGAGTGCACTGCTGGAGTACACCGTGGTCATGAACGATATGACGACATGATTTACCATTCTGCCGATCGTTCAGCCTGCACGTAACAGTTACTAAATCAGTTCTTTTGCCATAGCCAATAGCTCCCCACAACATGTTTCCAGTGGTTGGAGGAGTATGGATCTAGAGTACCGCTGGTTGCTGTGACTCTTCTGCAGGGCTTCCACGCACAGTTGTTTTCTGAGCGTCTCAGACAGATGCGAGACAGATTGCTGAACACCATAAAATGCTTCTTAACGTTCCAGTGGACTCTGGCCCTACAATATCCAAGTCTCTATTGTGTCGCGTCCCGGCACACTCTTCCTACACCATTATTTTCCTTTTCGTTTTCCCTCCGCGCTATCTGTGTGGCGCAATCAAGACGTTAACGACAACATCGGTCAACCTTTATAGCGGAGATGAGAGGGATTATCCTTAGGTGGATGGGCATTCAGTTACAACAGATTGATAATTTTCGTGGAATTGGAAAGACTGATTTGCTGAAGTAGCAAGCTATTACTTTTAGTCGTTCGCTTACTGTTCTAACCAACACATTTGTTTACTAAGGTTTCAGACCAAAGCCTCTTAAGAGAATGTCAGATGCTTTCAATAATCGCTAGGAAGTACCTTTATCAGAGAAGAGTGTTTTCGCTGCTAATTGCTTGCCACTTGATCTAAATCACGTATCACCAAAAGTTTGAAATAATTCACTATCAGCAAAGTGTCGCCTGCCGCATTGTACAAGAGACAAGTGCCAACCAGTACTTTTTCCTGCTATTCAATGAAGTTTCTCTGACTTAGTTCTCTGAGACAGAGACAGGCTGTCTCTGTTCAATGTTGTTCCAGTGAATACTGAAAACTGCTACTTGGCTTACAGATGCCGTGTGTCCGCCAGTGTCTATCACCGTCTTCTCGTAGTTAAAGTGTCTGCTGCTCCATCATGAGCTGCTGTGGAACGTCACTGCATTCCGGCTTCTCGGATTACTTGCTGAATCTTTCTACCACTACTGTCCATAATCTACCCCTCTCTGGGCCTTTTTTTCGTTCTACATTAATTAGTCCGTTCTAGACTGATTCTGTGTGCACACGGCTCTCTGCAATATTTGTCCGGAACATTCCCTTGGAAGCTTTCTTAGATCCATTACCACTGACACCTGTGACCTCTACCCTCGTCTGCATGGCGAACCGTCAAGAAGAATCTTCAAGGGTCAGCCGCTGAGAAGCAAACAGCTTTCGGTTGACTGGGGACTTCTTATTTCATCCTATTTATTACCCATCTGTTACATGCGCCTGAAAGCCTGTATCCACTTCTCGTTATGGTCTAACTAACGTATATTAAAATTAGTAAAATTTTCTATGGTCATGACATTGTTGTGATACGGTGTCAGCGGTAAACGACGTATGGCAAATCGAAATTTCAACAAAGATTCCAGAAAAGCGTTTCTGACGAGTCATGGTGACACTCTGCCTTTAACCTATGCTCAAATTTGAGTTGTTGTCGTCCATCCGTTCATCAAGCCAGTCAAATAAATCTACAATGTTCTCGTGTTGTAGTCCCACTCGTTTCCTGCCCCACCAAAGCCTCGAGTCTGCCTCGTCACTCGTCATTCCCTCACTCGTTGTACTACAGCCAGCTGAATCTACGGTCTGTGGCTACGATGTTCCCATATCCGATATGCCAATGATTGCGCTTTTCTCCATGTCCGAAAGATGGCGATAGGATGCACCTGCACGTCCTTTGGCGTGCTCAAAATTTGCAGTAACGTTAGCCATCAGACATTCAAATCATATTTCATGCGTAAGAATGGCTTTTTCTGTACTGAAAATAAGCTCGTGTGAGGAAGAAATTTTACTAAACATACCTCACAAACATGGAAAAATTGGAGTTTAGGTTTGATAGCGTTCGGTCAGTGTGTCCGTGGTGCAGCACATTCATTTTCAGTCAGCATGTGTGTGTTTGTGTGCACCAACGTGTACCAACTGACTGCACGGAAAAGAAGTAAATTACAGAGGCGTTAACAACGAAGAATCTCGCCACAATTTTTACAGTAATGTAACGGCTCACTAATAACTGTAAATAGTCATATGCAAACTGTGACAGTTCAGAAGTAAGTATTTATTAGCTGTTATGAGTGGAGTAATAAATAAAAAAACCGTATAATCGCGTTACAGTAGCGGTGTGATAAATACGAGACAACTTCACAAAGTAAGTTACACATTATTATACCAAGTCAAGTAAATTTTATTGAATACTGCACTATACTTCAGGGTGACTAAGATACATGACACTATTTTTCAACATAGCTAACAAATCTCTGTGAACAACGGTCAGAACGCTCTATCAAAAGCTCAGTTTCTCGACGCTAGAAATCCGCTCCTTGCTTACGAATCCATTCGAGAACCCCTATGTGAACATCTTCGTCGCTGGAAAACCTCTTTCCTCCAAACGTTCTTTTAGCTTTACGAAAAGATGTAAATCCCATGGTGCAACATCTAGACTTCCCCATCACCCTCACCCACGTCTTTGCCGCCTTTGTCAAACTGTTGGCACCATTTCATTACGTCTAGATGCGACATTTTCAGAATTTTAGATGTTTTACCCACAAAAATCGCACTGTCCCGCATATATGACTATCTGAAGGCTGCAAGACACTACGAATACAAAACCTGGTTAGAGTGCCCGGTTTATCCAGACTAGTATACAGTCTCCTCTGGCCGTTTTTCCATAGAATCTGCCTTCGTCTTACAGCAGCAGAAAATAAATACCAGCTAATTATTTATAGACTGGAGGACAGAAGACTAAATGAGTTGCTGCCATCTCGCTCAGCAATCAACTATGAAAACCAACTCTTTGACTCAGGAACTATGATAGCCAACGCGGTGCTCCATTAACCGAGTGGAGATTGCAGGTGAACTTTCTCACACCACTAAATTCATACCTCCTACTACCGGTGGCTATAATTAAAGTTCAGCTGTTCACAGAGGTCCAGTGTTGGCTATAATTATCGTATGGGAGTGAAAGTTCGTAGATATCGTAACGCATGAATTCGGAACCGATTTACGCTGGAAAAAATTAGTTCCAGTTAGGGCCACCAGGCGCAAAACTGGCGCTGTGAATGCAAGAAAGACGTATAGAAACAGACCGTGGGAAGGGAAGTCAAACAAGTGAGAACCGTCTGTTACACATTTTTTTCAACATAAGCACCGGATACGTCGAAAAAATGCTACACCCAGAAAACGACATGATCAACAAATGCTCGCAGCAATTACGATGGAATCTGAGCAACGTATTCTTGTATACTCTGTATACTGGCCTTCAGATCAGGCATAGACCGGGCGTGTCCCTGGTACACGCGTTCTTTCAGATATCCGCAGAGCCAAAAGTCAAATGGATTCAGATCAAATGATCTTGCATGCCACGCGTCTGAAAAATCTCCGGAGATAACAGGTTAGTGGAAGGTTGCGTTAATCAGGTATTTCACTGGGAGAGCGACATGAGGTATTGCCCCGTCTTGCATGAAAACAGGGTTTCCACACAGTTGCTTTCTTCAAAAGAAGGAATCACATGGTGTGCAAAGAGGTGTCGACAACGTGCATACATTACGGTACACTTAATAGGCTCTCTGGGTGTATTCTGTTCAAAGAAGAAAGGACTGAGAATAAAAAAAGTGCTTGTGGATCCACACCACACAGTCATATACCACGAGTGCAATGGCTCTTCGTGCACAATACACAGTTTAAAAAAGCATTCCGTCTTCAGGCCACGAGTGGCCTACCGGGACCATCCGACGGCCATGTCATCCTCGGTGGAGGATGCGGATAGGAGGGGCGTGGGGTCAGCACACCGCTCTCCCGGTCGTAAGATGGTAGTCTTGACCGAAGCCGCTACTATTCGGTCGAGTAGCTCCTCAATTGGCATCACGAGGCTGAGTGCAGCCCGAAAAATGGCAACAGCGCATGGCGGCCTGGATGGTGACCCATCCAAGTGCCGACCACGCCCGACAGCGCCCGACAGCGCTTAACTTCGATGATCTCACGGGAACCGGTGTTACCACTACGGCAAGGCCATTGCCAATACACGGTTTAACGGTACCCCAAATCCGTCAGTTCTGTGCATTCACTGCATCCTGTAGTGTAAAATGTGCCTCGTCCTTCCATAGAATATTGCCCGGCCACATCTCAACAACTTCGATCCGTGCCAGAAAACGGAGAGCAAATTCAGAACGTTGCTGTGGATCATGAGGTTTCTGTTCGTGGGTCATCTGGACCTTGTGCCAGTACCAGTGTAATATAGTCACAAAACTTCCCGTACTCTTGACCATGGGATGGGGCACGCGGCGCATGTTCAGTTACAGCAACAGCAACTTCATCCGTAACTTCCACCGGAATAAGTCGCCTTCCTCTTATAGGTCCAACACTACGCTCACCCATGTTTTCGAATTCTGTAAAGCATTCAGTGGCATTAGCCTCTCCTCAGACCTTTCAGTCCGTGATACTCTCTCAATGCATCACTGTAATTGCTGCCGTTCACGTAAAACAGTTTCACTAACAGCGCTCGGTCTCTCTTCTCGATGGCCATACTGGTCACGCACGTTACGGTTTGTCAAATGATAGCGTGGATGTCAACCGTCATACAAATAGTGTACAGCACCAGAATTCCATCTGGTGGCCAAAATATCTACCACGTTTCGCTGTCATATGATAATTACAGCCCATACTGGACAAGCGTGAGTAACTGGACTTTAATTATAACCACGTGATACAACGTTAACAGTTTTCTCTACACGATAGCATCAAATCTATTGTCCGTAATGAACAGAATAAATACTAATAGAGAATAATGGTGCTCATTGCCTTGAAACTTTTGGGGATTAAACTCATGCCCAAACCAACATCTCAAAAATGCATGTAGTGATGAAGTTTGTCGAAGTTGTCTCTGTTTATCACATTACATTTTAAACTGAATTTGTCTTCTATTGTGTGGAGGTTCTAAACTACAATAACTCCATGAAGTGTTCCACGAAAAAAGAGCCCATCTGTGCATAACCGAATTTTAGACGTGTCTTATAACAGGTTTAGTCTCGTCAGTTTTCGGCAAGTGGTAGAGTTTCGAGTGGCACGTATGTTTATGGTTGGTTAATGTTTTTAGCACTGGTATCAACGGAGATATTGAAACAAATATGTTTTTTTTAAATGGTGACGTATACTTTTTATAAGTGCATTCGGTAGCTCTTGAGAAGGCAATTATAGCGGTATAGTGTTTGTTAATGTTGACGTTGAAACGGTGATCGCCCGTCCGTGTCTGCTCAGCTTACACATTTTTGTTACCGCGTCGCGTGGCCACAACGCTACCAGGCGGCATCCAGCGTCGTGGTGGGCAGTGGTCATAATGTTTTGGCTTATCAGTGTATGTGCAACGCCGATACGTGTAGAAATTCTGCGTGTGCTTGTAAAAGGGTTATTATCTACCAACTGAACAATGTCTTCTACTTCATCCCCACTCTCTTTATTCGGACCGCCAGATGAAATATGACTGTTGGCCACTGCCCCAGTCTCATGCCGTTTAATGAAAACACCACTAAACAATCCCGAATCTGGTACTCTGCGATTAGGAAATCGTCTACCGTATTCTCTCCAAGCAGTTTCAAAATCTGCACATAAGTACCAGATCGGCATACTCAGAATCTGTAAATGCTTGCGGCATACATAAACGATATTGTAGAATTGGCCAACAAGTCACAACCACAGTTGTAAAATTGTAGCGTAATTTCAGTGGAAGTTTACAACTTGAACTTGAAAACAAAAATGACAGTCGATAAATAAACCCATAGTAACTAGAGTACCAACACACGAAATGAAAACTTATCTCTGTAGCCTGTTGTATATCTGAAACCAACAAAAACTGCACATATGTTATACGGAATGTTTTATTAGAATTAGTCTGTATTACCACAGTCTAATACTCTCATACACTGAATGACAATTTCTAAGGAACAAATTACACTTTTTAAGGAACTGCTGCCAATTAGTACGGAACAACCGACAACTGCTACGGAATACCCGACCAGTGGTAGAAAAAGGAAATGTAGAGGGCGGGATGTGTAAAGTGCAGCGAAGCCTGTGCACGAACGCTCTATATGCATTTAACAGTTCATGCAGGACGGTGTTTGGCGAAGGTTGTTGTGGAACCGATTAGTGCGACATTCCATGTTGGACGACAATATGTCTGTAAGACATCATTTGAGTTTTTTCGATATTTGACTAGCAGTTGGACGGCTGGAAGGCGGTCAGATTGTCACTATTGTGGTCATAGTAATAGGTTGGTCCCAAAATGTCAACCCGCGATTTAAAAAGGCCGCTAAAGGTGGAAATGCTATGCGAAAACATGCCGTTGGTCATAGACAGACTACCACACCACAAGAGGGTCGATACGGAGCCGTAGTGGCGAAATGGAACAGACTTCTCACTCCTTGGATGATCGCTGCAGACCCAGCAGCCGCTACCAATACACGTGTCTCTGCCACAGCCACTTCGCGGCGATTAAATCAGGTTGGTTTGTATTCTAGGAAGCATGTTAAATATATCCCACTTAAACCACGCCATTATCGAGAGAGAGTTCGTTGGTGTAAGGAGAATGTTGGTTGGTGTCAGCAACATTGATCTAGAGAGATTTTCTCCGACGAATGCCGCTTCACTGTGGCAAGTGATTTTCGTCAACAGTTAGTGTGGGGAGAAAGGGGAACACGTTACCCACCACAGAATGTTCATGAGCGTCATCGGTATGACGTAGGCGTTATGGTGTGGGCAAGCATTATGCACAGTAGCCGAACACCGCTGCATATTTTTGCACGAGGTAACGTTGCAGCCAGCGGTATTGCAGGGAGATTATTCTGGATCATGTCCGCCTCTTTAGGGGTGCGTTAGGCCCGACTTTCTGTTCATGAACGACAATGCGCACCCGCACAGCATCGCTGAGATCTCGAACACACTGGAAAGTGAAGATACTGAACGTTTGGGAGGGCTTGTGTACTCCCCAGACCTGAGCCGAAGGGCTTGTCTGGAGTGCTCTTGACAGACACGTGTTTCTCAGCGTACACCCTGTCTCTAAACCGTACAAGAACTGAAAACCACCTTGAGAGTGGTGTGGGACAATAGCCCCCATGGATTTCTTAACAGTTTGGTAACCAGCACGAATAACAGGTGGAAAATGTGCATTAGTGCCCGAGGAAGGCATATTCCTTACTTAGAATCATTAATCAATCTTTGTTAGGGAGTCTGACCTGTATCAGACATGAACGCAAGTTCTGTGTTTCATGTCGTCCATCACTGCCTCTTATTATTCCTGTCCACTAATGTCTCTGTTCCTTAGTAATTTTTATGCGGTATATTTACAGTTCGTTCTGAAACGTCGTGTATATTACATCCGTTTCTATTGTGTGTCAGGTGATATTTCTTTTTTTATCGAAGCGCTGCTCGTCTGGAAGTTTATCTACATTCAGTAAGCAATTTTCCAATGACCTCACCTCCCTGAACGAAATCGGATATGTTGGTAGCATCAGAGAAATACACTATGTGATCAAAAGTATCCGCACATCCTCAAAATCGTACGTTTTTCATATCAGATGCATTGTGCTGCCACCTACTGCCAGTTACTCCGTATGAGCGACCTCGGTAGTCATTAGACATCGTGAGAGAGCAGAATGGGGAGCTCCGCAGAACTCACTGGTTGACCGAACTCTACTTACTCTTCTGGCGACACTTTATATCAAGAGAGGGACGTATTTAGTTCTGTTTGCTCGTATTTAATGCAATACCACACCTGTTACGAAACTTCGAAGGAGGCTTACTTCAGCAGTGAGGAACTGTACCGAATGCTTCCCAGGAGTCAGAAAATACACTCCTGGGCCTCGGTATTTGCACCCCTATGGACATCTCCAACTAAGACTGTAACTTGGGTCCTGATTTTTGGTGGGGGTTTCAACGGAACAGTCATCCCTTTTCAAAATTCTTACACTCCCAGCCTTATCTGTAGGTTACTCTGATGTAAACTAGTCACAAGTCGAACTTCTAGGAAGAGCTACTCAGGTGAAGAATGCCAGTAAGAAAACGTCTTTGAGTTAATAGTTTTGCATGTGCGACGTATACTAGGAAAGAAAAGACTGAGCAGATATTTGGACAGAAAGTACGGCGTTGCAACTGTGACTTTAAAGAAGAAGCGAAATCTTTCATATTTTCAGCTTTTTAAAATTAATTTTCAGCAAAGAACAAATATTTCAATAAAAACTGCAAGTAATGCTATCTTTAATGCTCTGAAAAGTATTCAAAATTATCTATTCGTAACAAATCTTTGTCGTAATATTTGATAAACCTGTGCAATAAATGCTTTGATTCCAACAAATAAACAAAATCGAAAATCATGCATTAATTCAGATGTGCCAACGCGTGTTCTATACCAACATGTTCTGCATTTTTATGGAGAATTTTCTCGCAAATACGCAACGGTTGTGAGTTAACAGATCAATAGTTAATATAGTAACCGATAAACTTAAAGTTCTCTACTTGCATATAATTTTGCATTTTGATGTTAGTTTGGTAACGATTTAATATCATTTTACGGCCTCCAGAACTTTTAGATATCCTAAATGCCAGAGCAGCAGTAGATGAACACTGTACGTGAATTGCTGCTACACTTTATGAGCGCATTGCCCATCACGTTAGGTTATGACATTAGTGAACCAACATGCCATGGCACACAAATAGCTTACTGCCGGAGCGGATATTAGCACAGCTATTGGCCATTAATCGTGTGTTATGACGCGGTACATACCGTGCCAGTTTCCAGTTTCAGGCAGCTCTTGTCTGGCGCTTCTCTCAGCGACGTACACGAAGCTTTGCGAAAAGTCTATTTTTGAACTGCTGACACCTGTTTAACATGAGTATCACAGATTTTTGAAATTGTTAATGAATTACTATATTGCTATGGGGCTTTGAAATTTTTCATCAGTGAAGCGGAAGCCAGCAACTACTTCAAAATGTATGTAGCCCTTTGCACTAGCTATTTTGAGCAGTAAAATGTTTGGCTTTCCGTCAGTAAGGAGGGTGGACGTAGAAAACAAACCATAGCTTTTCAAAAAGAGGAAGGCTAAAATGTTAAAATTTCATTTGCTGAGGTTAATAAAGAACTGTTTATTTAATGGATTCCAGGAGTTGTCGGGTGTACTTCTAAGTTTTGCAAGGTATCTGGCAAGGTAATACAGTAAGTGATAATCAACTTCCTAACGTCTTAATTCAGCACAACATAGCCGCAGGTGGGTAACGTGACTTTGCGATCGTACCGGAAAGAGAAATGAAGATAAATATACAAATATACCTGTCTGCTTGGTTTTAGGAGAGCATACATGAATTTACTGCAAGGTTGGAAAATTCCTAACTTCGGTCATGCTAAAGCATCGCCTGCCCAGCAATGTATCTTCTTCGTCTCTTTGCTGTTAAGTGAAGTTTCTTGTGTGTGCTCTGCTCAGTCTGTGCGTCTAAAAATCACCTACCGAAGAGAAAGAATCCTCACAGCTGTAAACAAAGGCGGAATTTTTACGCTACTGTTTCTCTCCCATCAAGAAACCGTGTAAAAATCTTTCATGAATAGGCCGGCTTTTTGCCTGCCCCTTTACCAAGCAGTGAAAAACACAGGAAATGGATATGAACACTTTGGCACTTTTCGGGAGAAGCAGGAGGATAGTGATCTATTAAAATGGTTCCCCCTTCCGCCAGTCCTCTCAGGGCTCACTGGGCGAGGTGCGATGTCCTTAGCAGAAAGTACTTTGACGGAAGGACTTAGCTATAAAATCGCGATTTATTTGCTGGGGCGAACGTCCATCGGTCACCGTTCTTAACGTTCTGCTGGGCTCTCGCATTGTGTACTGTTTTCTAAAGTATGAGGAAACAGTGCTCCTCGGACACCAGAACGATGCCGAGCCAACAAACAATACGGGGCAGCTGCATACCTACCACGTCTGGTTGGGGTCAACACCTGTGAGTCACCCCTTGTCCCCAGAGAGTAACACAGCGGGGTATCTTGCCTGACGTCCCCTGTTCTGTCTAACCGCCGGCTTTCCAAAACATCTGGCGAAAAATATGCCATTACACGCACAGAAACGCGATTAGAAAACATAGAATAAGATTAAAAGGTGGTATTTCCTCTACAATCACTGGCGTTAACCTCGTAACTAGAATTAAATAAGATTGATCGGTCTAAACATGATTTTAATTGATGGTTGATTTGATTCGCTTATTAAAAATGTGAAGTGTCATACTGCGGGAACGGCTTGGCGCATCTTAAAATCCTTGTCCACCCATCTGGGTTGAGATTTTCCATGATTTCTCCCCAAGTCGCTTGAGGCAAATGCCGGGATGGTTCCTTGGAGAAGGATATGGCCAATTTCCTTACGCATCCTTACTCTACCCGTGTTTGCACTCAGTCTGTAATGACCTCGTCGTCGACAGGGCGTTAAACCCTCATTTACAATCTTTGTGTCCGACAGCGCCGTTGCCAAAAAGTAGTATGCAGCTGCAACGTCCAAACTGCAGGGCGATAGATGCTGTATTAATTTTTTCCAGTGGCTTATATTAAATGTTTTTAAGATACATTGTTAAACTTCGTCCATATTTCTTCCTCTTAAGAATTATGTTTTCCAGAGCTTTAAGAAAATCAATGAATCTCTGTTGAAGAGTATAAGTAGTTTCTGATGTGCCAGTCCAACACGTTGGATTTGGTGTCCTTACTCTCATCTTGGAAGTATTCATGAAACAAGTTCTACAAGCGTATCACCGTAGCATGGCGGGACCGAAAATTTTTTAGATGTTTTCAATTGTTTCGAGATACAGAGATGTTTTTAATTAACATTTTAGTCTCTGCAGCACCTTTAAGGACTAAATTTAAGCGACTTTTTTCACATAATTGTATACGCCACTCATGACTGATGCTTCATAATAGTCTTGGACAAAACACTTGCTCATATCTAGTCTCATTTAGTTCTATATATTCATTGAACTGATGTAGATACCCTAAAGCAGACTGGTCTCCGATATAGGTAAAGGAGGTAAATGATTCGCACATCTTTAGGTCAGGATGATTTTCAAAACAATGTTTTATTATTTTAACAGAACGAAAGAGTTCTGTTGATTGATTAGTTTAACTTTCCGTTTTAATTTTTTCTCCTTTATTTCCTATTTTCCCCCTTTTCCGGGCCACCCTATCGTTGGAGCCAGTGTGCTGCTCGTCCCAACCTTGTTACGCCCCTGTTATGAACACTAGATGGTTTCCTTAACTGTGCAGTTATTATTTTTCACATATTCTCTAGAGCAGAGGTGGGCAGGAATTCGACCCCTGGCACGAGTACCAGTGCTCTCGGCCTGGCTGGCACGCCACGCCACGCCACGCCACGCCACGCCGTCTGAGCGCGAGGAAGGAGAAATTGCGAGCCCGCCGCACTTAAAGGACAATACATTCGGTGTAAGATTTGGTTTTATGTTTCACGTTTCTCAACAACATAGATAAAAAACAAAACAAATTTTTGTACTACGTAATTATTTTTGGCCCGCCGAAGACATGTAATTTTTATTCGGCACAAACTGTCAGCATACGGACGGACGCAGAAAATTTCAGATTTCCGCACTTAGGTTGCCACGTAATCGTGACTCATTTAGTTTCATAATAGAAGAACAGTCTTTCACACACATATGTTGATTGTAATATTGTAAAACTGTTGCAACGTCGTTATGGAGACGTTGAAACTCTGAGGAAAGGAATGTAGACGTCCTGGACAATGTAATCGTTTAAGGGATTTGCCTTTAAAACAGGAATTACCTTGCAGATCAGTCAGTTACATTTGCACATGCACAGGAGAGCTTCCAACTGAAGTGGCAAACGGTCTCGTAAACAGCTTGAAAACTGATGTATGATTTTGTGTTTGTCAGAATTTGCCGCTTTTTCAACGCGATTTCTTCTTTAAATGCATTCCCAACAAATCAGAAACATGTTGTTTCTTTCCTTACAATGTCCATATGTCGGCAGTGTGTAGTCAAGTCGACTGAAAATACGTGATCTGCATTCCATACCGGATGTTGTAATTTTCGCTCTTGCACGCCTCTTTCCGTAATGAATTCAATAATAGCGAGTTTCAAATCGAAAAATTGTTCCAGATGCACCTCTTGACTAAACCAACGTACTTTTCAGTAATCAGTAATGTCACCATACTCTTCTTTCAGTTACACCAAAAACGGTTACATCTGACAGGGGAATAATGCTGTGCGACTTCAGAAAATGGTTCAAATGGCTCTGAGCACTATGGGGCTTAACATTTGAGGTCCATCAGTCCCCTAGAACTTAGAACTACTTAAACCTAACTAGCCGAAGGGCATCACAAACATCCATGCCCGAGGCAGGATTCGAACCTGCGACCGTAGCGGTCGCGCGGTTCCAGACTGAAGTGCCTAGAACCGCTCGGGCACACCGGCCGGCGCGACTTCAGAAAATTAGCTATTCGTACCACCAGTTTCTTCACGTGCTCCACGTCTCAAAATTTAGCACAAAATGCTTCTAGATGTAGAGAACAAGTAATCTTATCTGGGTATCGTTGTAATTTTTAGCTGTTTCACTGGCAACTGATTCTTTAAATTCTTTCTACGTGGGACTGAAGCGTCATTTCGTAGCATATTTGCAGTGCCTGTAGCTTATGAGACTGCATAACATAAACCGAGAATTCTCATCCCCTTCTTCTATCATTCCCATTCACTTTTAAAGGCTTGTGATCATTAAACACCCTTTTTTGCACAAACAGCCTTCGGCCCTGTCAACGACCTCCATACCACAAAAAAATAGCGAAAGGGAAACAGCGCTGATACGACTATTATGCCGAACCGCAAACTGCCACAGGGCGATACTACAGGCAATGCCGCTCTGCTCCGGCTGCTTCCGAGGAGGACCGAGTAGAGCCGAGACTGGACGGGTCTTGGCACGCCCTCGGCCCGCACACACTCCACGTGTGAAGTTTGGCACGCCGTGGCCAGCCCTGCTCTAGACTGAATGTGTATCGCGAAGCGACGCAGTTCTCAACAATACAGTGCTCCCTGCAGCAGTCCACGCCGTTGCTGAGCAACAGTCTCAGACGAGAAGACTGGCGAGCAACGTGTGTGCATCCGCTCCAGGCAGTAAACTCTTAAGAAACCGTGAGGTGCAATTTGCGCACAGATCAGCGGCTGCAGCCAAAAGGTAAGCCAGATATCTGAGCTCTGCCAGTCCGTGGCACCGAAATACATGCATAAATCTATCACACGTTTCTGTGGACGTATAACATAAGTCCTCACAGGCATGTATATTTAATGACCATAGTTGTCTTTGACTTTAGGATGCATTAATTTTATATTGATTTTGCAAATTAGTCAGTCAGACTGTTTATCAAGGTTAGTCTCTGTCAGTTCTCCTACGAACTTTCCGTGCCATATGTCTTCGCTCGTTCAGATATTTTTCGACAAGTCTAGTGTATCACTATGGTGACTTGAAACACGTTTTTGAGTCACATAGCTAAGACATAATACATTTCTGCAAGAATTCCGAACTATTATAGACGAATTTTAATTATTAAACTGTAATTTCGTAGAAAAATTAATTTGTCTTTTAATCATAGGTGTCTCATTAACAGAATTAAATGCGGGGTAATTTCCAAGAATGATTGCCTATCGAAGTCGTGGGGTCCAAACGATACATATCGAGCGTGCGATCGTAAATCGATCATGCGACTTTGGTGGCGGGCGTTGTGATGAATTATTTGTGATCGTCATTTTTATCTCTTTTCCGTCATTCCTTTAGTTGCTCTAAATTACATACCTCTGCGAATTATTTGTGAGTTGCTAGGGAATCCCAGACGATTTATGTCGTTAGTGAGTGGGATGTCTGGTGTTCTTCACGTTTCTTCGGCGGAAAATTTGGAAAAATCTAATTCCATGTTTATCCAGCGTAGAAAATTGTTCGCATTTTTGTCGCAAATATGGAGTACCACCGGACGAGGAAAGAAGGAACTGTGTACACTGTGGTAGTGCGAAGAGTGTAAAACTTCGTAAGAACAGTTTTGAGGCTGAAATACCGTTTACAATTACATTGTGGACAGTGCGGAAAACAAACGAGTATCAGGAAGAATACATGGTTCGACTCTTCCAAATTATCCATCCAGACCACAATAATGGGCTTTCACATGATGAAACACCGACGACGAGTAAGCTAACTCGTCTCCTTTGCAATTACAAGTATTTTTGTAACGGTCCTCTTTTGTCGTTTCTGTAGCGACCACCGTAAACTTACTCATAACGCCCGCCACCAGGGTCGCATGCTCGATTTACGATCGCACGTTCGATATGTATCGTTTATCGTTTGGACCGCGCGACTTCGACAGGCAATCATTCTTGCAAATTACCCAGCGGTATGAAATAGTTATTTCTGCTTACGTATAATGAAATAAGGTGGTTTAGCTTCTGTCTTAGTGCCAGTGCAGTTCGTATCCTCAGTCTAAGTACAGCGCTCCCACATTTTCTTGCCTTATTGTCTCCCTAGAACTGAGTCTATAGCGGTCGCTGAGCTGCCAGCTTTGGTGATCAAATGATATTGTGCGCAATATTGCTGATAGTAGAGTCGTCATTGTTTAATGCTGTGTTTCATTTTGCTGATAAGTTGTTTGTAGCATTATCATCTGCGCATCACCATTGTGTGCCGCCTGATCTGACACGAGAAGAACCGGGTACTCACGGAGCAGCGGCTCACGGGAGTAGCTGCTTCAATGGAAGCCAAGAAAATGTGTGTCATTCCGCACTGATATTCATTTGTCTTCTGCCGCTACCAATTTTAGCTTTCAATATAAGTGTAAAGAGTATTTTCATTGAACGTATCAACAAATTTAGGTCGCTTCAGATTCAATTAAACATAACATTTCTGTGAACTTTAATTCACCGTATTACGTTTCCTTTCCCTTATGAGTACAAAGACACACAGAGCACAGCGTCATCTGCTAGCTAACGTTGACTAATGATGACTAATGATTATCACAACTAATTTCGAAAACCAAGTTTGATTATTTTAATACAGCGACAGACTTCACTTGACTGATTGATTATAGCTTATCAATGTTTATTCTTCAATTTTTCCTTGTGTTTTTCGTTTCTTTCTTTCGGCGCCAGAGGGCCCGGTATCTTCGGGGGCTCCGAGATGAGGCCGCGGCTGCACCAGCCTCGTTACGCTCCTGGAAAACACAAAAAAACCTAAATCTTGGTCGCTGGGCTTTGCTTTGAACACCCTCGCACCCAACTCCTGTTCAGTACTGTTTCGCAACCACTACATGATGTTGCCCGGTCGTTATGCTGAATACAGATACTCCTTTTTCGCTGCTTGCACGAAATACCGGTATACGGATGTTTTAACGATCTATTGCTAACGTAAACATATGGTTAAAAATAGTGCGTAGTTCATGAACGGAACTATTAAAAAATGAAAAATAAAGCTTTGGAATTAACCAGTCAACAAGAGCGGATAATGTACTTAATGGTAAGAAACGACAGCAATGATAGTCCCAGCATTTATAGCTTTTATACACGGTGTGTGGAAGGATAGCCGACAACACATAGTGTGTTGCGCGGGACGCCAAACTATGATCTATGAAGAAAGAATACGTGTCAGGAAATATAGTTAGGATTCAGAAGGACGTCGACGTCTGACAACTGCGTCACCAAAGTTATTTCGGATTGTTTTTCGTAACCTATTTCGTTATGTAACTCATCAGTCATTAGTGTAACGTACACTGAGGTGACAAAAGCCATGGGATACCTCCTAATGTCGAGTCGGACCTCCTTTTGCCTGGAGTAGTGCAGCAAATCGACGTGCAAAGGGCTCAGCAAGTCGTTGGAAGTCCCCTACAGAAATTTTGACCCATGCTACCTGTATAGTCATCCATAATTGTGAAGGTATTGCCGGTGCAGGACTCTGTACATGAAGTGACCTTTAGCTATGTCCCATAAATGTTCAATGGGATTCATGCCACGCGATCTGGGTGGCCAAACTATTAGTTCCAATTGTCCAGAACGTTCTTCAATCGCGAACAATTGCGGGCCGGCATCATAGCGCATTGTCACCCATAAAAATTCCTACGTCGTTTGAGAATATGACGTCCATGAATGGCTGCAAATGGTGTCCAAGTAGCCACACATCCAGAGGACCCACTCCATTCCATGTAAACATGGCCCACACCATTATGGAGCCACCATCAGCTTGTTGACAGCTTGGGTGCTTGGCTTCGTGGGGTCTGCGCCACACTCGATCCCTACCATCAGCTGAAATTGTGACTCACCTGATCAGGCCACGGTTTTCCAGTCGTCTAGGGTCCAAGTGGCGTGGTCATGAGCCCAGGAAAAGCGCTCCAGGTGAAGTCGTGCTGTTAGCAAAGGCACTTGCGTCATTCGTCTGCTGCTATAGCCCATTAATGCCACATTTCGCCGCACTGTCTTAACGTGTACGTTTGTCGCATTTGATTCCAGTGGTTATTTCATGCAGTGTTGCTTGTCTGTTAGTATCGACAAGTCTACGCAATCGCCGCTGCTCTCGATCGTTAAGTGAAAACCGTGGGCCACTGCCTTGTTTGTGGTGAGAGGCAATGCCTGAAAATTGGTACTCTTTGCATAGTGTTGACACTGTGCCTCTCAGGATACTGAATTCCCTAACGATTTCTAAAATGGAACGTCCCACGTACCTAGCTCTAACTACCATTCGGAGTCTGTTAAGCCCTATCGTGCGGCCATAATTATGTCGGCAACCTTTTCATAGAATCACCTCAGTACAAATCACAGCTCCGCTAATTCACTGCCCTTTTATATTTGTGTGTGCCTTACTACCGCCATCTTTATATGTGCATATCGCTAGCTCATGAATTTTGTCACCTCATTGTATATGCAAGGGCTGAGCCAGTGGAACACTACTCTGTTGAACAGGAGAGTCTAGTGACCAATTTTCAGACGGGAACCCATGTCCGAAAATTAATATTATGGTCACTGTAGGGCGTCCAAGTTTGAAAACCATTCAGATAATGTGGTGGGTGTGCGATCCACTTTTCATTATGAAACGAATCACGACTATCACACTGCACATTAAGTTCCTACAGGGGTTCAAAAGTGTGACCTCTAACGTGACTGCGGAGTGTGCGACAATATTGCAGAGGCAAATGCACATGCTGTAATAAATGCGATTATGAGCTTATTAATATCACTTAAAGAATGGTTTAGCACAAGTGGGCTAGTTATAAATTTTGAGCCGCCCGAGGTGGCCGAGCGGTTTTAGGAGCTACAATCTGGAACCGCGCGACCGCTACGGTCGCAGGTTCGAATCCTGCCTCGGGCATAGATGTGTGTGATGTCCTTAGGTTAGTTAGGTTTAAGTAGTTCTAAGTTCTAAGGGACTGATGACCTCAGAAGTTAAGTCCCATAGTGCTCAGAGACATTAGAACAATTTTTTTTTTAATTTTTCAAAACACACACACATACACATACATACACGCGTAGCCCATTCAGTTTTATACTGTCAAAAGTATCCCACCTCCTATTAACCTAGCACACCAACAAGAAGTAATAAACAGATAGAAAATTGTATGCTCATAAGTGCTCATATTGATGAAAATTTAAACTGAAAACCCCACGTGGTATATCTGCTGAAATGTTTAGGTTCGGTTTCTTTTTCCAAAACTGTCAACTTTGAGACAGAATAATTTTGCCCTTTTACATCTCTAATTAATTCACATAAAATTGCAGTAAAAGTAATTGTAGTGTTATCCAACAATTTGTGATTAAACACTTTGGGAATGCTGCCCGGTTCTGCAGATCTATCAGCTACTGATTTAATATGAATTCAAATACTTCATCCATGCTAAAATCAGCTACAAATTCTGTATTGCCGTCTTCAGTGATTTATATATACCTGTTGTATGGCTTCAGCCATCAAATTCTCATCGGTATGACTCACCGTGTAGAAATTCTAGTAATGCCGTTTTATTTCATTCACCATCTCGTTTTGGTGAGTGAATATATTCCTACCTTCTGTCTGCAGCTCATCTAGCAAAGTGCGTCTGTGGTTGGTTTGATATTTGATGATATGATACATGCACTCTGTCTCGGCTTCTGCTATCGATCTTGCTTTGGATTTGATCTTCAGGCCTTCTAACTTTACCTTTTGATGCTTATGAGTTTTCGCGTTAACTCCTATTATCCGTTACGTGTGATCATTTGTAAGGTTTGTTTCTTTGTACAATTCCTTAAGGATGGTGAAGTAAAATCCCGTGGTTCGAGATAAACATGATATCGGAGCAGAACACGAACCAGGGGCCTTTGCCTTTCACGGGCTCTACTTATTGAGCTACCCGAACACGACCCTTTCTCACTCCTTTACTTCCGCCAGTACACCATCGCCTATCCTCTCTAATTCGAATTCCGGTCCGGCATACAATTTTAATCTGCCAGGAAATACCATATTATCGCACATTCCGCAGCAGAGCGAAAAATTCGTTCTGGAAACATTGCCCATGTTGTGGCTAAGCCATGTCTCCATAATAACCTTACTTCCAGGAGTGCTAGACTTGAAAATTACGCAGGGGGAACTAATGTTATGTTTGGAAGATGAGAGATAAGATACTGACGGAAGTAAAGCTAAGAACACGGGTTCGCGAGTCGTGCTCTGGTAACTCTGTCTGTAAAGCGTTTTCCCGCGAATAGGCAGTAGTCACTGGCTCGAGTACAGTACTAGCACACAGATTTAATCTGATAGGAAGTTTAAATATTTTCTTTACTTCTTCCGTGTGTTGTTAGACATGTTCTTAAGCGTCTTTTAGCAAGGTTGGTCCACCAGTCAGCTTATGACGTGAAATTGCCGGGTGTACGTAGGCAGTTGTTCCACGTTGTTCTGACAGCGTCAGTCTTTATCATCTAAATGAGAAACGTTTAACGTCCAGTGGCCTGTATGCCTTTCTGCGGGCTGTTTAGCCAGGTTTAACTTTACATATGACGCACAGTGATCTAAAAATGCAACGGGGCTGATATCTGCAGTGAGCACTCACTGAAGAATGTTCTCTATTATGTGCCTTTTATCAGTTCGGTTGGCAGAAGTCGACCACAGGAAAGTAGGTTTCACAAGTGTGGGGTGCTTAAATTCTCGCGCATCCTGGAACCTCAAATTCTTCACAAAGTCGTGTAATTTTTTACAGTAATTAAAATTCGGTCAGTGGCCTTTCGCAAGAAGTACACTGTTGATGTCGGCTCTTATACGTAGATTAGGCGGGTTTGTCTTAGAAGATACTTTATTTCATCTTTCAAGAAGGCAGCTCGTTCCGCCTTTTTGGTACTTCCTGACTGTTTGTAAATGTTTAGAAGCGCGAGATCAATTGTTAGAAACCCAGCTGCATTCAAGTTTGTTTGTGTCACATCTTGTAATAGGGTAATGTCGGCGTCAGATTCGTATGTGATTTGCTTAATTAGCTTGTGCATGCAACCCGATTATTTGTAAATCCTCGGACCACTTCATTTAAGTGTCTCTCGCAGTGTAAGTTTCGTAACTTTTATTAACTTTAGTTTTACATGTTATACTCAAGATTGATTTTAATGTTGTTTACGTTGGGTTACACTCTTGTACGTGTGCGCTGGTGCTTCCTTGCTTTAGAGGTAAGGGTGACAGGAGGAACATACTGACGCCATGTTCTTATACCTCGCTGTGACTTGACGGGCATGCAAACGAGGTGGCTATACCTTTAGCTGGTCTGTATTTACATTGTGGCTGTCACTTGCCTACTATTTGCGTACACCGGCTACCCCGCTTGAAATGTTGTCAGTGGTAGGCAAGCAAGAGGATGTTTGAACACTGTCGCCGGTTTCCGTGACATGTTTGTTTTTCTTACTTGCATGGACTGCCTCTATTCTCTGTGGCACCTGGTGGCGGGCAATATGTTAAGAAGGTGACGCCAAGACTTCACGTTGTCGTGTTGGTAAATGATTGAGTTTCTGTGTCATGGAGTCACTGCCGACTATATTATCCAGCATTGCGTCAGAAGCAGATTCCTGAGTGTCCTTTTTAGGCGACTGTCTCATTTCAGTAATGCTGTCTTTGGAACTGTTCTTTCGTACGTTCGTCCTCTCTTACAAGGGAACCTCCCCATCTCACCCCCCTCAGATTTAGTTATAAGTTGGCACAGTGGATAGGCCTTGATAAACTGAACACAGATCAATTGAGAAAACAGGAAGAAGTTGTGTGGAACTGTGAAAAAATAAGCAAAATATACAAACTGAGTAGCCCATGGGCGACATAGGCAACATCATGGAGACAGTTAGCTCACGAGCGCCGTGGTCTCGTGGTAGCGTGAGCAGCTGCAGAAAGAGAGGTCCTTGGTTCAAGTCTTCCCATCGAGTGAAAATTTTACTTTCTTTATTTTTGCATAGTTATTATCTGTCCGTTCGTTCATTGACGTCTCTGTTCACTGTAATAAGTTTAGTGTCTGTGTTTTGCGACGCATCGCAAAACCGTGCGATTAGTAGACGAAAGGACGTGCCTCTCCAATGGGAACCGAAAACATTTGATCGCAAGGTCATAGGTCAACCGATTCCTCCACAGGAAAACTCATCTGATATATTCTATACGACACTGGTGACGGCATGTGCGTCACATGACAGGAATATGTTGTCGACCCACCTAACTTGTACACTTGGCGAATGGGTAAAAAGATTCTTCTACCTTGCCCGATTTAGGTTTTCTTGTGAATGTGATAATCACTCCCAAAAAAGCGATGAAAACATAAGAGTTTGTCACATAAACTGAAAATAAAAAATTAAACTTCTCACTCGATGGAAGATTTGAACCAAGGACCTTTCGTTCCGCAGCTGCTCACGTTACCACGAGACCACGGCGCTCCTGCGTTTCCGATATCCTTGATGTTGCATATCTTCCCATGAACTACTCAGTTTGTATATTTTGCTTATTTTTTTTCATAGTTCCACACAACTTCTTCCTGTTTTCTCAATTGATCTGTGTTCAGTTTTTCAAGGCCTGTCCACTGTGCCAACTTATAACTAAATCTGAGGGGGGTGCGATGGGGAGGTTCCCTTGTTAGTAGTAGCCGCTCGGGGTAGCAGCGCGGTTTGAGGCGCCTTGTCAAGGCCCGCGCGGCTCGCCCCGTCGGAGGTTCGAGTCCTCCCTCGGGCATGGATGTGTGTGTTATCCTTAGTGTAAGTTAGATTAAGTAGTGCATAAGCTTAGGGACCGATGGCATCAGCAGTTTGGTCCCATAAGACCTTACCACAAATTTCCAATTTCTTAGTAGCTATTATTGAAGCAGCGCTTTCGTGTATAGATTGTTGTACGTCGGGTTTGCTTGCCAACGGGGGAAAATCTTTATCACGTGATATGTCTGACTTTTGCTCGATTCCGGTTGGACTTGTTTGAACTTCGTCACGTGACTGATTTTCAGTTGCTGAACAGTTGCACTGCTATTCACCCGTAGACATCTTTGCAGCCGTTGTTCACCCCCTGTCATCTATGGCTCGTGATGCACCACAGTTGCCACGGCGTCGGATATGGATAGCGCCATTTCTTGATGCACGGGATACTTGAACCACGGCGGTACGCGAACAGTTTACAAACGTAGCTGGTTTCCGCATTACAACTACTGCGCTGATTTCCGCATCCCACCGGCATGCGTTATGCATCCTCCACAGCTAGTGCTGCTACCAGCCGTGTGTGAATGGTTATTGCTTGTTGACGTCGCACGTAGGTGAAGGTCAGATCAATGTGTCTGGATCGTATATAATGATGGCCCTTATAACTCAGTGCATTCAAATGACAACGGGAGTCCCTCACAGACTATTTTCGCATGCAGATAATGTTTATAATTCATTGATTCAAACAGGATGAAAGGGCGTGGAAGAGCTAAAAATACACAAAAGCAAAAATTAATAAAAAAGCACTAAAATAAAAACGAAGCAGAACGTTGACGTGATGCGTATCGAAAGTTTCCATTCGATCAAGTATTATGAAACTGAAAATGGATTTTTTTTCTAGGTGAAGTTTTACAAGAGTTAATGAAGTATCTTTGTCGCTGTTTTGATTAATTTATAGTAACTAAACATCTTATTTAAAGAAAAACTAGTTATAGGAATCGAAGTATTTTGACTTCGTGCTGCCGCGAGGGATTAGCCGAGCGGTCTCAGGCGCTGCAGTCATCGACTGTGCGGCTGGTCCCGGCGAAGGTTCGAATCCTCCCTCGGGCATGGGTGTGTGTGTTTGTCCTTAGGATAGTTTAGGTTAAGTAGTGTGTAAGCTTAGGGACTGACGACCTTAGCAGTTAAGTCCCATAACATTTCGCCGGCCGTTGTGGCCGAGCGGTTCTAGGCGCTTCAGTCTGGAACCGCGCGACCGCTGCGGTCGCAGGTTCGAATCCTACCTCGGACATGGGTGTGTGGGACGTCCTTAGGTTAGTTAGGTTTAACTAGTTCTAAGTTCTAGGGGACTGATGACCTCAGATGTTAAGTTCCATAGTGCTCAGAGCCATTTGAACCATTTGAACCATAAGATTTCACGCACATTTGAACATTTTTGACTTCGTGCTTCGACCGAAATACATCAGTTGCTTCAAAAGGATTTTCTTTAAAAAATGTCTAAATTAAGATGAGCAGTGCTCTCTCATCAGGCTTCGCAGGGTTACTTGCGGGGAAAATTTTTTTGTTGTTGTAAATTTCTATGGGACCAAACTGCTGAAGTCATTGGTCCCTAGGCTTACACAAAACTTAGTCTAACTTAAAGTAACTTACGCTAAGCACAACCTACACCCATGCCAGAGAGAGGACTCGAATCTCCGACGGGGCGATCCGCGTGAACCGTGGCAAGGCAGCCAGACCGCGCGGCTACCCCGCGCGTCACTTGAGGGGAGCTGGGAGCTGTCCCGCACAAAACCTACTACGTTTCTGGGAATAAGAGGTGGCTCTGACTTCCAGTATGTGTTAGTATAGCTGGGAATAATTTCTAAGAGCGGGGCCAAATGTGAAAACTTTAAAGATAGATGGTATAGGAAATACAACATGATCCAAAACTCTAGAGATAAATTTTTCGGAGGTTGTTGATGGATATTTTCTGAGTATTTTGGTATACAGGTCCTGTGGTCTGCCGTGTCTCGTTTCAGGTTAGTTACATTTCATTTGATTTTTTATCCTTACATCAGTATTGCATGGAAAATATTAACACAACAGGGAACAAAATTGTCCATTCATTCACGGTACTTGCCCTTGGTAAAAGTAAGACCTACTTTAGTATTGGTCTCAAAGCTTACATTCGGTATTGCTCTGTCCGGCCACGGATTTGATTTACCGGCAACTGTATGTTAACAGTGATTCACAGCAATAGCGATAGGTCTAGTCTAAGAGCTCACTGAATGCAGTGGAAAAGCAACACGACGACGCTGTTCTTGTAGTTTCGGCGGCCACATCACAATATTTTTTGCATCTGTACACAGGCGTCAACGAAGGAACAGATTGAGGAGCCGCAATAGATCTTGCATTTATGGAACGATCGGCCAGTTGAATAGAACTGCACTGACGGAAAAAATCGCAACACCAAAAAATAATTAATAAAGAGTAACGAACTTTCGGGAGTCGAGGTAACTTTTTAAAGTGAGTAACATTGCAATATTACCTGTTAATGTAAGCACGAGATAAACCATTGCAAATGTGAAATGCTGGTTCATTAATAACCGGTGTAACCGCGAGAATGTTGAATGCAAGCATGCAAAGGTGCATGCATTGTGCTGTATAGGTGCCAGATGTCAGTTTGTAGGATGGAGTTCCATGCTACTCGCACTTGGTCGGTCAGGACAGGGGGGTTAATACTGATTGTGGATGACTGGAATTATTTATTGTCCGATGATTTTTCATATGTGCTCGCCTGGAGACTTACCTGATAATCGAGCAGGCCAAGGCATAATGTCGACACTCTGTAGAGAATGTTGGGTTACAACAGTGGTGTGTGGGCGAGTGCTATCCTGTTGGAAAACACCCCATGGAATACTGTTCATGAACGGCAGCGAAGTAGGTCGAATAACGAGACTGATGTACAAATCTGCAGTCAGGATGGTCCTATTGCCATAAAATGGCACCCCAGACCATAACTCCACATGTATGTCCCAAGTGTCTAGCACGCAGACAGTTTGGTTGGAAGATCTCAACTGTTTTTCTTCTAATCAACACACGGTCATCACTGGCACCGAGACAGAACCAACTTTCATCGAAAAACACAACAGACCTACATCCTGCCCTCCAGTGAGCTCTCGCTTGACACCAAAGAAGCCGTAAATAGTGTTGATTTGGTGTCAGTGGAACGCGCATTAAAACGCGCATTACAGAGCATCTAGCTGGTAGCTGTCCTTGATGTAACCGATTTGCAACAGTTGGTTGCTTCACTGTGGTGTCAATTGCTGCTCAAATTGCTGTTGCATATGCAGTATGATGCGCCAGAGCCACATGCCGAAGAAGATTGTCTTCCCTCTCGGCAGTGCCACATGGCCTCCCGGAGCCCGGTTTTCTTGCAGTTCTCGTGATCACCGCTGCCAGAAATCATGTACAGTGACTACGTTCCTGCCATCTCTTTCTTCAGTATTGCAGAAGGAACATCCAGCTTCTCGTAACACTATTACACGACTCTGTTCAAACTCAGTGAGCTGTTGGTAATGGCGTTTTTGTAACCTTAAAGGCATTCTTGGTTGACATAAACTCACCACTCCCAGTCTCAAAGGTAACTGACGGTCACGACCGTTACAGCGTGTATTTAAAGCAAAGCTCATTTGCATCCTCATAGTGACGCTAGTAGCGCCACTCTTATGCAGCTGGCGTGAAATTCGATGGTTCAAAAATGGTTCAAATGGCTCTAAGCACTATGGAACTTAACATCTGAGGTCATCAGTCTCCTAGAACTTGGAATTACTGAAACCTATTTAACCTAAGGACATCACACATTCATCCCCAAGGCAGGATTCGAACCTGCGACCGTAGACATTATCTTTCAGACGTACAAACACGCCTACCAACTTTCGTTTATGCTGCACAGCTCCTTCTTGGTGTTGCGGCTTTTTCTCCTCAGCGTACATCACAGCTGTCGATTCGTTTTAATAGCTGAATGAATCGTTGTTGTCCATCCCAAAATTATTCTTCATTTACGCGAGGTCAAAACGTCGGTGCTAGGATTAGCCACTGGGGGATATTTTAGGGTTTTGCTGCGGATAGCGACAGCTCGCAGAGGTGACAGCAGCATTTGTGAGCGCGGGCCCGGCCCGGCCCGGCCGGCGTGTTAATTAATGTGGGTGCTCGCTGTTTGCGCAGGTAGCTTAATTGCCTGTCGCGCGGCGTGGGGGCGGGCCGCGCCGTGGAACAAGGCCGGGTCAACGCGGCGGCCGGGCGGCGCGATGCCCGCGCATTATGTAAATGAAGCGCCGCGATTAAGTTTGCTCGCGCCCGCGCTAGCTGCTGTCTTACGGAAGTCTTTTTATAGGTGAGGACTGATGAGACCTGATTCTCGCCGCCCCTGCCTCACCTACGCTGCGCAACGCGTTCGGGGCATGCGGGGCTCAAAGTTTATCTTTACACACACGATGAGATTAAAAATATCTGGGCACCTATAGTCGACAGTGTGGCACCACGTATCGATACCACCCAACGGCGTGTCAAGGTTGATAAGCGAATGGCAGGTTTCCATCTGACGGCGATAGCAGTGGCGCGGGATCTGGCGCACCCAATGGCGCGGCGTCCCCTGAGCCCCAACTCCAGTAGCTGTGTACTATGAGCGTCCTCTACCTCCGCAATACAGAACGGCCAGCGGCAGCTGCCTAGCCCACTCGCACTCACCTAGTCGCAGTTCCACCTCCATTGTTTGTGCTTACTATAGAGATCAACATCTTTGTTGACATTTTCACAGCTGGACTCCGTTTCCTGCAGCATTATTAGTATATCACACACTTGAGGAAATACTAGTTAAGTACACTGATAAGGCAAAACGTTATGACCACTGCGCACTGTGACGTTGGAAGCCACCTGGTGGCGTTGTGGGCACTGACAAGTTAGGGAAAGTATGTAAGCGGAGTGGAGACAGATGGGGGAATACCCTAGCGAAGATATGAGCTGGAAATGGGGAAAAACCTTACGATAAGCGACTCTGACAAAGGGCATATTATTACTACACCGAGCCTGTGAACGAGAATCTCGAAAACGGCGAAGATGGTCGAATGTTCACGTGCTACTGTCGTGAGCATCTACGGAAAGAAGTAGGACAGTGAAACTCCCACTAGGTGCTAAATGGTTGTATGGCTACGTCACTCTGCAGAACGTGGGATTCAGAGACTTGTCTGCTCTTTAAAGTAGGATAGATGATGATCTCTGGCATCTCTGCTGGTGCAGACACAAGTGTTTCGGAACACACCATTCATCGTTCATTGCTGAACATGGGGTTCTGTAGCAGACGACCCCTACGTGTACACACGTGGACCCAATGATATCGTCAACTACGATTGCAGGAGGGCCGGAACCATCGGGATTAGACCGTCGAGCAGCGGAAACGTGTCTACTCTTTGGGTGCATCACAGTTTTGCTTTGCTAAGTCGATGGTCGTCTCTACAAACGCCGTCATCGAGGTGAACGGCGGCTCTAAGAGTGCAGCGCGCCACGGGAGCAGGCTTGTGGGAGCAGTATTATGCTAGGGAAGACTTTCTCCTGCGCTTACATGGGGCCTGCGTTAGTAATCGAAGACAAGCTGAGAGTTGGGGACCACCTGCATCCCTTCATCTACATCTACATTTATACTCCGCAAGCCACCCAACGGTGTGTGGCGGAGGGCACTTTACGTGCCACTGTCATTACCTCCCTTTCCTGATCCAGTCGCGTATGGTTCGCGAGAAGAACGACTGTCTGAAAGCCTCCGTGCGCGCTCTAATCTCTCTAATTTTACATTCGTGATCTCCTCGGGAGGTATAAGTAGGGGGAAGCAATATATTCTATACCTCATCCAGAAACGCACCCTCTCGAAACCTGGCGAGCAAGCTACACCGCGATGCAGAGCGCCTCTCTTGCAGAGTCTGTCACTGGAGTTTATTAAACATCTCCGCAACGCTATCACGGATACCAAATAACCCTGTGACGAAACGCGCCGCTCTTCTTTGGATCTTCTCTATCTCCTCCGTCAAACCGATCTGGTACGGATCCCACACTGATGAGCAATACTCAAGTATAGGTCGAACGAGTGTTTTGTAAGCCACCTCCTTTGTTGATGGACTACATTTTCTAAGCACTCTCCCAATGAATCTCAACCTGGTACCCGCCTTACCAACAATTAATTTTATATGATCATTCCACTTCAAATCGTTCCGCATGCATACTCCCAGATATTTTACAGAAGTAACTGCTACCAGTGTTTGTTCCGCTATCATATAATCATACAATAAAGGATCCTTCTTTCTATGTATTCGCAATACATTACATTTGTCTATGTTAAGGGTCAGTTGCCACTCCCTGCACCAAGTGCCTATCCGCTGCAGATCTTCCTGCATTTCGCTACAATTTTCTAATGCTGCAACTTCTCTGTATACTACAGCATCATCCGCGAAAAGCCGCATGGAACAGCTTCATGCTTGATGTCTTGCCCGACGGCGATGTCATTTTTCAGCAGTACAGTTATCTGTGTCTCGGAGCCAGAACCGCGCAAGAATGATTTGAGGAGCATCATCGTGGACTCACGTTAATGTCTCGGCCACCAAATTCGCCTGACGTAAATCCTGTGGAACACACCTGGATCGCTATCGGGCGCGATCACCGCACGCAACACTCCGGTATTTCCGCGAATTACGTGACCTGTGCGTAGACATCTAATGGCACATACATCCACAAACCTATCAACAAACTGTCAGATCCCTGATATGCAGAATCAGTGGTATATTTCGTTCCAAACACGGACAAACAAGTTATTAAGCAGATGGTCATAATGTTTTGGTTCGTCAGAATAAATCATCTGTTTGTTCTGTTAATTGGATAGCTAATTATTTCTACTGTCCAGCTTTCCTTCGATGACAGTTCCCACACCACTTTGTAGCCCATCTCTCCTTACGAATTCGTACACAACAGACAGTAATATAAAGTGACATTCCACACTTCCCCTCTACGACAGCTTGAACTCTGGTGCGGATATTTTCAGTGCGGTGCCTGAACGTCTGTGGAGGAATGGCAACACACTCTTCCTCAAGAGCCGAAACTATAGAGGGTAGCGATGTTGGATACTGGGCTCTGGAGCGAGATCGATTTTGTAACTCGTTGCAATACTGTTCCATTGGGTTCATGTCGGCAGGCTAGTCCGTGTCAGGAATGATATTTCCAACAAACCACTGCCTGAAATATGCAGCTTTACCACAGGGTGCATTTTCATACCGATACAAAAAAAATCCCCCCCCCATGAGCCATGGACCTTGCCGTTGGTGGGGAGGCTTGCGTGCCTCAGCGATACAGATAGCCGTACCGTAGGTGCAACCACAACGGAGGGGTATCTGTTGAGAGGCCAGACAAACGTGTGGTTCCTGAAGAGGGGCAGCAGCCTTTTCAGTAGTTGCAAGGGCAACAGTCTGGATGATTGACTGATCTGGCCTTGTAACAATAACCAAAACGGCCTTGCTGTGCTGGTACTGCGAACGGCTGAAAGCAAGGGGAAACTACAGCCGTAATTTTTCCCGAGGGCATGCAGCTTTACTGTATGATTACATGATGATGGCGTCCTCTTGGGTAAAATATTCCGGAGGTAAAATAGTCCCCCATTCGGATCTCCGGGCGGGGACTACTCAAGAGGATGTCGTTATCAGGAGAAAGAAAACTGGCGTTCTACGGATCGGAGCGTGGAATGTCAGATCCCTTAATCGGGCAGGTAGGTTAGAAAATTTAAAAAGGGAAATGGATAGGTTGAAGTTAGATATAGTGGGAATTAGTGAAGTTCGGTGGCAGGAGGAACAAGACTTCTGGTCAGGTGACTACAGGGTTATAAACACAAAATCAAATAGGGGTAATGCAGGAGTAGGTTTAATAATGAATAGGAAAATAGGAATGCGGGTAAGCTACTACAAACAGCACAGTGAACGCATTATTGTGGCCAAGATAGATACGAAGCCCACACCTACTACAGTAGTACAAGTTTATATGCCACCTAGCTCTGCAGATGACGAAGAAATTGAAGAAATGTATGATGAAATAAAAGAAATTATTCAGGTTGTGAAGGGAGACGAAAATTTAATAGTCATGGGTGACTGGAATTCGAGTGTAGGAAAAGGGAGAGAAGGAAACATAGTAGGTGAATATGGATTGGGGGACAGAAATGAAAGAGGAAGCCGCCTGGTAGAATTTTGCACAGAGCACAACATAATCATAACTAACACTTGGTTTAAGAATCATGAAAGAAGGTTGTATACATGGAAGAACCCTGGAGATACTAAAAGGTATCAGATAGATTATATAATGGTAAGACAGAGATTTAGGAACCAGGTTTTAAATTGTAAGACATTTCCAGGGGCAGATGTGGACTCTGACCACAATCTATTGGTTATGACCTGTAGATTAAAACTGAAGAAACTGCAAAAAGGTGGGAATTTAAGGAGATGGGACCTGGATAAACTAAAAGAACCAGAGGTTGTACAGAGATTCAGGGATAGCATAAGGGAGCAATTGACAGGAATGGGGGAAATAAATAAAGTAGAAGAAGAATGGGTAGCTTTGAGGGATGAAGTAGTGAAGGCAGCAGAGGATCAAGTAGGTAAAAAGACGAGGGCTAGTAGAAATCCTTGGGTAACAGAAGAAATATTGAATTTAATTGATGAAAGGAGAAAATATAAAAATGCAGTAAGTGAAACAGACAAAAAGGAATACAAACGTCTCAAAAATGATATCGACAGGAAGTGCAAAATGGCTAAGCAGGGATGGCTAGAGGACAAATGTAAGGATGTAGAGGCCTATCTCACTAGGGGTAAGATAGATACCGCCTACAGGAAAATTAAAGAGACCTTTGGAGATAAGAGAACGACTTGTATGAATATCAAGAGCTCAGATGGAAACCCAGTTCTAAGCAAAGAAGGGAAAGCAGAAAGGTGGAAGGAGTATATAGAGGGTCTACACAAGGGCGATGTACTTGAGGACAATATTATGGAAATGGAAGAGGATGTAGATGAAGATGAAATGGGAGATACGATAGTGCGTGAAGAGTTCGACAGAGCACTGAAAGACCTGAGTCGAAACAAGGCCCCCGGAGTAGACAATATTCCATTGGAACTACTGACGGCCGTGGGAGAGCCAGTCCTGACAAAACTCTACCATCTGGTGAGCAAGATGTATGAAACAGGCGAAATACCCTCAGACTTCAAGAAGAATATAATAATTCCAATCCCAAAGAAAGCAGGTGTTGACAGATGTGAAAATTACCGAACTATCAGCTTAATAAGTCACAGCTGCAAAATACTAACACGAATTCTTTACAGACGAATGGAAAAACTAGTAGAAGCCAACCTCGGGGAAGATCAGTTTGGATTCCGTAGAAACACTGGAACACGTGAGGCAATACTGACCTTACGACTTATCTTAGAAGAAAGATTAAGGAAAGGCAAACCTACGTTTCTAGCATTTGTAGACTTAGAGAAAGCTTTTGACAATGTTGACTGGAATACTCTCTTTCAAATTCTAAAGGTGGCAGGGGTAAAATACAGGGAGCGAAAGGCTATTTACAATTTGTACAGAAACCAGATGGCAGTTATAAGAGTCGAGGGACATGAAAGGGAAGCAGTGTTTGGGAAGGGAGTAAGACAGGGTTGTAGCCTGTCCCCGATGTTGTTCAATCTGTATATTGAGCAAGCAGTAAAGGAAACAAAAGAAAAATTCGGAGTAGGTATTAAAATTCATGGAGAAGAAATAAAAACTTTGAGGTTCGCCGATGACATTGTAATTCTGTCAGAGACAGCAAAGGACTTGGAAGAGCAGTTGAATGGAATGGACAGTGTCTTGAAAGGAGGATATAAGATGAACATCAACAAAAGCAAAACATGGATAATGGAATGTAGTCTAATTAAGTCGGGTGATGCTGAGGGAATTAGATTAGGAAATGAGGCACTTAAAGTAGTAAAGGAGTTTTGCTATTTGGGGAGCAAAATAACTGATGATGGTCGAAGTAGAGAGGATATAAAATGTAGGCTGGCAATGGCGAGGAAAGCGTTTCTGAAGAAGAGAAATTTGTTAACATCCAGTATTGATTTAAGTGTCAGGAAGTCATTTCTGAAAGTATTCGTATGGAGTGTAGCCATGTATGGAAGTGAAACATGGACGATAAATAGTTTGGACAAGAAGAGAATAGAAGCTTTCGAAATGTGGTGCTACAGAAGAATGCTGAAGATTAGATGGGTAGATCACATAACTAATGAGGAAGTATTGAATAGGATTGGGGAGAAGAGAAGTTTGTGGCACAACTTGACCAGAAGAAGGGATCGGTTGGTAGGACATGTTCTGAGGCATCAAGGGATCACCAATTTAGTATTGGAGGGCAGCGTGGAGGGTAAAAATCGTAGGGGGAGACCAAGAGATGAATACACTAAGCAGATTCAGAAGGATGTAGGTTGCAGTAAGTACTGGGAGATGAAAAAGCTTGCACAGGATAGAGTAGCATGGAGAGCTGCATCAAACCAGTTTCAGGACTGAAGACCACAACAACAACAACAACAAAAAAAATGGTTCAAATGGCTCTGAGCACTATGGGACTTAACATCTGGGGTTCAAATGGTTCGAATGGCTCTGGGTACTATGGGACTTAACTTCTGAGGTCATCAGTCCCCTAGAACTTAGAACTACTTAAACCTAACTAACATAAGGACATCACACACGTCCATGCCCGAGGCGGGATTCGAACCTGCGACCGTAGCGCTCGCGAGGTGCCAGACTGAAGCGCCTAGAACCGCTTGGTCACTCTGGCCGGCCATCTGAGGTCATCAGTCCCCTAGAACTTAGAACTACTTAAACCTAACTAACCTAAGGACATTACACACATCCATGCCCGAGGCAGGATTCGAACCTGCGACCGTAGCGGTCGCGCGACTCCAGACTGAAGCGCCTAGAATCGTTCTGCCACACCGGCCGGCCCGATACAAACAGTTATTGGTCTGAACAGTTCCTCTACTGTGTGTAGTGTACAATGCTGTAATATGTATCCACATTCTTCCGGATATAGCAGTTTCTTAATGTCAATAATTGTAGCAAACCCTAGCAACGAAAAAAACCCCTTACCGTAACACCACCTCCTCCGTACCTCGATGTTGGCACTAAACCTGATTTCAGGTAACGTTGTCCAGGCACTCGCCAAACACAAACTATTCCATTGGACTGCGACATGGTATGGCGTGACTGATCGCACCACATCAGTCGTTTCCATTTATCCACTGCACTGTCCAGTGGCGTCCTCTTTACACCACTTCAAGTGTCGCTTAGCGCTCGCTGACTGTAGAAACGTGTGGCTTACGAGGAGCTGCTCTACCTTTGTATCCTATTCCTTTTAATACCCTATTCACAGCCTCTGTACTAGCTGGACTGCTGGTAGAACTATGGAACTCACGAATGATTCGGGGTGGCAACAGGAAGGGTATCCGGCCACCCTCTGACACTAACATCGCCAAATCCATAGTAACAGGGCCGACCCCTCGTTGTAATGGAACAAAGGCCCAAAGGAAATGATGACAATTGTTAACACAATTCTTTGACCTGACCCCTACTGAAGATTGAACTTACGACCTCGCACTCAAGGGGTTCTTCGTGAGAGAAATAGCGATCTTTTTTCGAGTCCCGATTCTACATCTACATCTACATGATTACTCTGCAATTCACATGTAAGTGCTTGGTGGAGGGTTCATCGAACCACAATCATACTATCTCTCTACCATTCCACTCCCGAACAGCGCGCGGGAAAAACGAACACCTAAATCTTTCTGTTCGAGCTCTGATTTCTCTTATTTTATTTTGATGATCATTCCTACCTATTTAGGTTGGGCTCAACAAAATATTTTCGCATTCGGAAGAGAAAGTTGGTGACTGAAACTTCGTAAATAGATCTCGCCGCGACGAAAAACGACTTTGCTTTAATGACTTCCATCCCAACTCGCGTATCATATCTGCCACAATCTCTCCCCTATTACGTGATAATACAAAACGAGCTGCCCTTTTTTGCACCCTTTCGATGTCCTCCGTCAAACCCACCTGGTAAGGATCCCACACCTCACAGTAATATTCTAACAGAGGACGAAAGAATGTAGTGTAAGCTGTCTCTTTAGTGGACTTGTTGCATCTTCTAAGTGTCCTGCCAATGAAACGCAACCTTTGGCTCGCCTTCTCCACAATATTATCTATGTGGTCTTTCCAACTGAAGTTGTTCGTAATTTTAACACCCAGGTACTTAGTTGAATTGACAGCCTTGAGAATTGTACTATTTATCGAGTAATCGAATTCCAATTGATTTCTTTTGGAACTCATGTGGATCACCTCACACTTTTCGTTATTTAGCATCAACTGCCACCTGCCACACCATACAGCAATCTTTTCTAAATCGCTTTGCAACTGTTACTGGTCTTCGGATGACCTTACTAGACGGTAAATTACAGCATCATCTGCGAACAACCTAAGAGAACTGCTCAGATTGTCACCCAGGTCATTTATATAGATCAGAAACAGCAGAGGTCCCAGAACGCTTCCCTGGGGAACACCTGATATCACTTCAGTTTCACTCGATGATTTGCCGTCTATTACTACGAACTGCGACCTTCCTGACAGGAAATCACGAATCCAGTCGCACAACTGAGACGATACCCCATAGGCCTGCACCTTGATTAGAAGTCGCTTGTGGGGAACGGTGTCAAAAGCTTTCCGGAAATCTAGAAATACGGAATCAACTTGAGATCCCCTGTCGATAGCGGCCATTACTTCATGCGAATAAAGAGCTAGCTTTGTTACACAAGAACGATGTTTTCTGAAACCATGCTGATTACGTATCAATAGATCGTTCCCTTCGAGGTGATTCATAATGTTTGAATACAGTATATGCTCCAAAACCCTACTGCTAACCGACGTCAATGATATAGGTCTGTAGTTCGATGGATTACTCCTGCTACCCTTCTTAAACACTGGTGCGACCTGCGCAATTTTCTAATCTGTAGGTACAGATCTATCGGTGAGCGGGCGGTTGTATATGATTGCTAAGTAGGGAGCTATTGTATCAGCGTAATCTGAAAGGAACCTAATCGGCATACAATCTGGACCTGAAGACTTGCCCGTATCAAGCGATTTGAGTTGCTTCGCAACCCCTAAGGTATCTACTTCTAAGAAACTCATGCTAACAGCTGTTCGTGTTTCAAATTCTGGAATATTCTATTCGTCTTCCCTGGTGAAGGAATTTCGGAAAACTGCGTTCAATAACTCCGCTTTAGCGGCACAGTCGTCGGTAACAGTACCATCGGTACTGCGCAGCGAAGGTATTGACTGCGTCTTGCCGCTTGTGTACTTTACATACGACCAGAATTTCTTCGGATTTTCTACCAAATTTCGGGACAATGTTTACGTTGTGGAGCCTATTAAAGGCATCTCGCATTGAAGTCCGTGCCAAATTTCGCGTGTCTGTAAATATTAGCCAATCTTCGGGATTTCGCGTTCTTCTGAACTTCGCATGCTTTTTCCGTTGCCTCTGCAACAGCGTTCGGACCTGTTTTGTGTACCATGGGGGATCAGTTCCATCTCTTACCAATTTATGAGGTATGAATCTCTCAATTGCTGTTGCTAGTATATCTTTGAATCTGAGCCACATCTCGTCTACATTTGCATAGTCAGTTCGGAAGGAACGGAGATTTTCTCTTAGGAAGACTTCTGGTGACATTTTATCCGCTTTTTTAAATAAAATTATTTTGCGTTTGTTTCTGGTGGATTTGGAAGAAATGGTATTGAGCCTAGCTACAACGACCTTGTGATCACTAATCCCTGTATCAGTCATGATGCTCTCTATTAGCTCTGGATTGTTTGTGGCTAAGAGGTCAAGTGTGTTTTCGCAACCATTTAAAATTCGCGTGGGTTCGTGGACTAACTACTCGAAATAATTTTCGGAGAAAGCATTTAGGACAATATCGGAAGATGTTCTCTGCCTACCACCGGTTTTGAACAAGTATTTTTGCCAACATATCGAGGGAAGGTTGAAGTCCCCACCAACTATAACCGTATGAGTGGTGTATTTATTTGTTACGAGACTCAAATTTTCTCTGAACTGTTCAGCAACTATATCATCGGAGTCTGGGGGTCGGTAGAAGGAGCCAATTATTAACTTACTCCGGCTGTTAAGTATAACCTCCACCCGTACCAATTCACACGGAGTATCTACTTCGACTTCACTACAAGATAAACCACTACTGACAGACACAAACACTCCACCACCAATTCTGCCTAATCTATCTTTCCTGAACACCGTCTGAGACTTCGTAAAAATTTCTGCAAAACTTATTTCAGGCTTTAGCCAGCTTTCTGTACCTATAACGATTTCAGCTTCTGTGCTTTCTATTAGCGCTTCAAGCTCAGGGACTTTCCAAGCACAACTACAACAATTTACAACTACAATTCCGACTGTTCCTTGATCCAAGCACGTCCTGTATTTGCCATGCACCCCATACTTTCCCGAGGCCTTCTAACCTAAAACTCCGCCCAGTCCACGCCACACAGCCTCCGCTACCCGTGTAGCCGCCAGGTGAGTGTAGTGAACTCCTGACCTATTCAGCGGAACTCAACCCGACCACCCTATGGCGCAAGTCAAGGAATCTGCAGCCAACACGGTCGCAAAACCGTCTGAGCCTCTGATTTAGACCCTCCACCTGGCTCTACACCAAAGGTCCGCAGTCGGTTCTGTCAACGATGCGGCAGATGGTGAGCTCTGCCTTCATCTCGTAAGCAAGACCGGCGGCCTTCACCAAATCAGATAGCCGCTGGAATCCAGAGAGAATTTCCTCAGATCCAAAGTGACACACGTCATTAGTGCCGACATGTGCCACCACCTGCAGCTGGCTGCACCCTGTGCTCTTCATGGCATCTGGAAGGACCCTTTCCACATCAGGAATGACTCCACCCGGAATGAACACGGAGTGCACACTGGATTTCTTCCCCTCCTTAGCCGCCATATCCCTAAGGGGCCCCATTACGCGCCTAACATTGGAGCTCCCAACTACTAATAATCCCACCCTCTGCGATTGCCCAGACCTTGAAGGCTCAGAATCATCCTCTGAAACAGGGCAGGCAGCTGCATCTGGCTCAGCCAGAGACAGTACCTGAACCCTGTTTGTCAGACGCACCGGGGAGGCTTTCTGATCAGCCTCCGGGGACGTCTTTCGCTGCCTGCCACGCCTTGGAACGACCTCCCAATCAACCACAGGCGAGGACTCAGCCCCACTGCGGGCAGCAACCGGGGAAACCAGAGCGGCAGACCGATCTGGGGACAGACGGGACGAGGTTGACATCCCCGTGATACCCAAGTCCGGCTCCCCACAGTGGTGCCCATTGGCAACAGCCTCAAGCAGCGCGACCGAAGTCAGCGCCGCCTGCAGCTGTGAGCGAAGGGATGCCAACTCAGCCCTCATCCCAACACAGCAATCACAGTCCCTGTCCATTCTAATCGATGTTGAGCAACAGTTACTGAAACACGAGTCCGTGCCTAGATAACGCAAGGGAAACTCGCAAAGAATGTATGAACTAACCTGTACAAATGCCTAACGACTGCGCTACAATCTGCCTGAATTTACGATTACAGTAACTAAAACTCGAAATTACACTTCCTATACAAAACTCACACGCAATTTAAGTAAGAATCTACGAAGTAAACACAGAAAAGAAGCTATATACGTATCTTTCTGCGCTGTCGATGTGCACCAACTGGGAGCTCAGGCCACGCTGGTCTCTGAGAGCCTACTAGACAGACAAGTGCCACTGACGTACCAAAACAAAACAAATTCCTAACGACTGCGTTACAATCTGCCTGAATTTACGATTACAGTAACTAAAACTCGAAATTACACCTCCTATACGAAACTCACACGCAATGTAAGTAAGAATCTACGAAGTAAACACAGATCTTTCTGCGCTGTCGATGTGCATCAACTGGGATCTCAGGCCACACTATGTAACAAATAAGTGAGTTAGGATCATACGACTTGCTGATGGCAGCTGCTTATCCAACGACGGCAGGGAGCACACTGGCTGTGACCAACCGACACTGGCCTTTCAAGACAAAAACAGAAGACAGACGACTACGCGAATTTACACTATTCAGGTACTAAAGCGCGATGCTACAACTCTCAAAGACTATAATACGCTCGAAATTTATGAATTATACAATGCAAGTACCCAAAAACACGCAAAGAAATTAAGAATTAAACTATGTAACAAATAGGTGAGCTAAGAGTATACGACTTGCTGCTGGCAGCTGCTTATCTAACGACGGCACAAACTTTTATAAAAATGTTGTCCTAGAGATTTAAGTTCTTTTTCAGTATTCCACTTTTCGCGTAACACAGTACATATGTTTGCGTTAAAAGTGGTGTCCGAAATATATTATTTTTTGGTGGTTACATCGTATGAGTATATTGTATCTTCACCATATTGTGACCTTCACAGGTACATATGCATGCATATCTGAATGAACCGACACATTGACGACTACAAGTGAGTATCTATGTCTGAAGCACATTGTATTGTGAAGATGCAGGCACTATATACACACAGGCACGCACTGTAACCATCAATGATGTTTGCATGTCTCGACGAGCTGAAATGACGATATAGCCTAATATTTGTCTCTGTGTGCGGAAATCACAAATTCTGCGAGCATTAGAGTTGTGACTACGTGACACATGGATGTTTGTATTGGTCCTGGAGGCGTGATCAGATAGCCGAAGTGGTTAAGGACTGATGAAACCTGCAGTGCAGATGCCACTTGGGTTTGTCGATGGCATCATTATATTTCTCCAGAAAACGTTTGCTGGAAGGGGAATTGACCGTTACCGGCATCTTACGCTGCTCAGCAGCGATTTCAAGATATTTACGAAAATTCTGGCTGCCCGCATTCTGAGTGTCCTTCACCAAGTCGTCTTTACAGACCAGACGTGTCTCGACGTGCGCCTTCTGCGTAGCGCGACTTCAAAGGTTACGATCAGCGGACGTATAGCGGACAAGATCACTGTCGCCCGATCTGTGAGGCAAGGTTGCCCCCTGTCGGTGGTTATGTATGCCATTTCCATGCAGCCACTGTTACACGGACTACGACATCGGCTGCTGGGATTTACATTCAGAAACCATACCTTAGTCTGTCGTGCTTATGTGGTGCTTTTAGTGCGTAGGCCAGACGAAGTCCGAAGATCACCGGACTGAATTGCCCAGTAGGGGGCAATAGCTGGAAGCTGCTTCAACTTGGAGAAGTCTGGAGCAATGGTTATCGAGAGCGGATTCCCAGGAGGGAGCTTTGCCCCATACCCACTCTGGGACACGATCAAATGTTTGGGTGTTACCTTTACGCATGAAATTCGCCAGACGGCACACCTTCTCATACTCGTCTCCTATAAGACATCTGTGCGGATGTGGGTAGCAACTTGCTGTGATCTTTGAACGTGGACCAGCGGGTGGTTAATGTCAATCTCTATTTGGAGTCCAGGATACCCCATCTGGACACGGTCCTCCCGGCGCCGAAGATGACGACACGCAGTTTACGGGCAGTCTTTGTTTACTTTGCCAGTGTGGTAATAATCATCAAAGTGCGATACGCCACGCTCGCCCTCCCTACCACAAAGGGCAGTCTCGGAATGGTCACTGTGCAGGTTAGAGCAGCTGCTTTATACAGGGTGTTTCAAAAATGACCGGTATATTTGAAACGGCAATAAAAACTAAACGAGCAGCGATAGAAATACACCGTTTGTTGCAATATGCTTGGGACAACAGTACATTTTCAGGCAGACAAACTTTCGAAATTACAGTAGTTACAATTTTCAACAACAGATGGCGCTGCGGTCTGGGAAACTCTATAGTACGATATTTTCCACATATCCACCATGCGTAGCAATAATATGGCGTAGTCTCTGAATGAAATTACCCGAAACCTTTGACAACGTGTCTGGCGGAATGGCTTCACATGCAGATGAGATGTACTGCTTCAGCTGTTCAATTGTTTCTGGATTCTGGCGGTACACCTGGTCTTTCAAGTGTCCCCACAGAAAGAAGTCACAGGGGTTCATGTCTGGCGAATAGGGAGGCCAATCCACGCCGCCTCCTGTATGTTCCGGATAGCCCAAAGCAATCACACGACCATCGAAATATTCATTCAGGAAATTAAAGACGTCGGCCGTGCGATGTGGCCGGGCACCATCTTGCATAAACCACGAGGTGTTCGCAGTGTCGTCTAAGGCAGTTTGCACCGCCACAAATTCACGAAGAATGTCCAGATAGCGTGATGCAGTAATCGTTTCGGATCTGAAAAATGGGCCAATGATTCCTTTGGAAGAAATGGCGGCCCAGACCAGTACTTTTTGAGGATGCAGGGACGATGGGACTGCAACATGGGGCTTTTCGGTTCCCCATATGCGCCAGTTCTGTTTATTGACGAAGCCGTCCAGGTAAAAATAAGCTTCGTCAGTAAACCAAATGCTGCCCACATGCATATCGCCGTCATCAATCCTGTGCACTATATCGTTAGCGAATGTCTCTCGTGCAGCAATGGTAGCGGCGCTGAGGGGTTGCCGCGTTTGAATTTTGTATGGATAGAGGTGTAAACTCTGGCGCATGAGACGATACGTGGACGTTGGCGTCATTTGGACCGCAGCTGCAACACGGCGAACGGAAACCCGAGGCCGCTGTTGGATCACCTGCTGCACTAGCTGCTCGTTGCCCTCTGTGGTTGCCGTACGCGGTCGCCCTACCTTTCCAGCACGTTCATCCGTCACGTTCCCAGTCCGTTGAAATTGTTCAAACAGATCCATTATTGTATCGCTTTTCGGTCCTTTGGTTACATTAAACCTCCGTTGAAAACTTCGTCTTGTTGCAACAACACTGTGTTCTAGGCGGTGGAATTCCAACACCAGAAAAATCCTCTGTTCTAAGGAATAAACCATGTTGTCTACAGCACACTTGCACGTTGTGAACAGCACACGCTTACAGCAGAAAAACGACGTACAGAATGGCGCACCCACAGACTGCGTTGTCTTCTATATCTTTCACATCACTTGCAGCGCCATCTGTTATTGAAAATTGTAACTACTGTAATTTCGAAAGTTTGTCCGCCTGAAAATGTACTGTTGTCCCAAGCATATTGCAACAAACGGTGTATTTCTATCGCTGCTCGTTTAGTTTTTATTGCCGTTTCAAATATACCGGTCATTTTTGAAACACGCTGTATATCGCCACGATGATGAAGATGTGGAACCACCGCCAGCACAGCTTCACAGGAACTCTGATTGAAGAGTTGGCGTCCGCCTCTCACGAGCCACCCATTGCAGTCGCGCATATTTCGCCGACAGTATCTCATTTAAAAGAGTTTTTTTGTGGACTTCAGTTATGTCAACACTAATCTGCGGGGTGAGCGGCTGCAGAGGGCACGTGATGTTTATTACCATATGATGCGAGTCCATTCCCGAAATACAACTGAAAACTATTTACCCTCGGTTACTTGGCTGGTGGTCTGACATTCAGTGCATGGCGCTCTTCTCGATTCCGACACCAGAGCGGCCTGTTATTTGGTGGTCAACCACAAATATATGAGTCGCCAGAGACTCGATTCCACACGTATGCCCCCAGTGCTATCTACCTGATACAGGCGAACATCGTCTGAAATGTGGGTCTGCGTGCAGGTGTAGAGGTTGACGAGACTTAAGTTGGCCTTCATTCAGCGAGCGACTGCTATAGCAGTGATTCCGACATCCCTTCTTATCCCAGGTACGACGTTTTATCCACATACTAAGATGAATGCAGTGCCATGGATCAAGAGTTTGACCATATCGTATCTTTACTGTGATGATGACAAACATTTTCTCGATTTTTGAATCTTCCTATTGGCAAAAAGGAAAGAAATAGTGGTTAAAGTGACGTTTCGCTAGAAGCGGGAAATCTGGGGTCGACTCCAGATCCGGCACAAATTTTCATGTGTCGAAAATAGATGATGTCAAGCTATAGTTGCCACATTCGAATCTTTTTCGTAACAGTTTCATTCATTTACCGCAGTTGTACGTACAAAAGTCCCCACTAATTTTATGGTTCAAATGGCTCTGAGCACTATGGGACTTAACATCTGTGGTCATCAGTCCCCTAGAACTTAGAACTACTTAAGCCTAACTAACCTAAGGACATCACACACATCCATGCCCGAGGCAGGATTCGAACGTGCGACCGTACCAGTCCCGCGGTTCCACTAATTTTGTGGAACGTACTGTGAGGTCTATTTAGTCTGAGTGCAGCCTTTTTCCTGCTTTTATGTATTTGCTAGAAATAGATCGTATTTAGTTGTTTAACGTTTCGAGAGAAATTCGTCTAGGGTGTTATTTTGTACCTCTATATACGTTGTCAAGCTGAGAGTTCAAGTAACCTTCTTAAAAGTTATAAGATTAAAAACTGACGAGGACGGCTTGGAACTGACTGTGTACATTCTGTGTTCGCTTAATACAGGGTGTTTCAAAAATAATAATGCTATTTGAGAAGATTACTTCTTCACACATGAATGAAGATAAAGTTTGCCTAAATTTAACTAACGCATAGCACTACGATGTGTTTATTTTCAAAAGAACGATCCCATGAAACAAGGGTGTCTTTTACATATATACACCAACAACCATGACATATTTTGTAATATGTTTAGGATCAAAGTTTTTGTTTAACTTTCACAAATGGTCAAAGTGTTCTTTACCTCTCACAAAACTAACAGCCAAACGATAGTCAAACTTTTAGTGTGTAGACAGCCAAGAGATCTGATATCTGGTTTCACTGGCGCTTTGGTCATATGAAGCCGTGTAGGACACCTGTGCCATGTAAATAATGAACATTCAGCATTATTCTTCTGCTGATGACCGTGCAAATGCATCAGAACGAGGTCAGTTATGCGACATATTGGGCTCGCTAAGCAAAAGTGGTGTTCAGGTAAATAGCACTTATTTGTTCCAAAGAGGATAAATTATCCACCAAGTTCTGTGTTGTTATGAACGGATTACAAATCTAGTTAATGAAAAGATTTTAGACACAAATGTTGTAATATTCCGTGATATTTCCAGGATACAGGAAGGATGTTGAGAAGCACACTGTCCGGTATTACTGTGAATTTGCGATGATCGCATCTCCTAGGATACAAGGTACCTTTTGTCATGTACTGCCTTTCGGCTCTGCCGTACTTTCCACCATGACAGAGGTGTACCGTGAGTTATTCAGTGATACGGACCTGTTACGCCGCGCTACAGCACGGGTGTTATCGATGCTGCGTGGGCTTTTGACTTCTACATACTGCAGGCATATGAAACCGCGGGCTGGGGCTGCGCTCGCCGCTGAAGCCGATTTGCGGGTCGTGTCGGTGGGCGCCGCCGCCGCTGTTCGTGCCGAAGGTCGCTTAACCAATTCCCGGAAGGTTACTCGCAGTCCTAAGATCATTACCTGTGTTACGCAAACCCGTGTCAGGTAGTGAGAAGTGGAGGCTGGTGTATGCTACAGAATTAACGCTCTGCCGACACACTAAATTATTGCTCGTGACGTCATGTCAGCTCATAAAATGAGTTTATAATCGCCATCGTACTACTGTTTACGAAAAATGTCCACATTGTTTTTTGTTTCGTGTTTAGTCGATTCGCTAATTTTGCTCTTCGTCTTCTTTTTGATAATACGTACTTGTATTACTCTCGATGTAATGTCACTAGTTTATAAATAGTATTCGCCTTGCACTAATGAAATATATATTTATATGTCTGTTGATTTGTTCAGTTATTACTTTTGAATTTTTGACAAGCTCCTTACATCCGCTCCTCAAAATAGAACTACGAAAGAAAAACTGATGTCGGACTTCTGAGGTGACCTTTCCAATTTCTTCCACATCTAGTCATCTGGCATCCATCTTTCATGAGTGACATGTTGATAGGACCACATTAAAAGTATCCTGTTTAGGGTATTATAACTTCGCCTTGGTTTTCAACCGAACAGGCTTTTGTTATCGTGTTTCATATTACTTTTTTTCGTAAAGCAACGAGTTCAAGGAGTTATTTCACTTCTCTACGCCAGCTTGCTGCAAGGTAGCATCTCCTTTCTTGGTTAGTATACATCACCGACTTCCCACGAATACCCACGGTTTTCCAACCAGCACAAAAAAGCTATTTTCTAGCTTCTTTCCTTCACTGTAATTATAGTGAGACAGTTAGCTTTCCATTAAATAAAAAGCAGATTCTCGACTTAATAGAAAGCAACGTGTTGTCACAGACGCACTCCTTGTTACCAGCCCTATACACGATTTACCTAGACCACTAAATTCGATGCGTCCGTTGAGAAGAAAACTTTAACGTTACTTAATTACCAACATAAAACAGAAGCACCACAAAGAGCACTCGCCGACCTCCATATTAATAACACTGCACAATAAAACGTGAACTTCTGATGACTCAGTTGATCATGACTGCACGACTTCCTCCCAAGATGAATTATTAACGCTGACATTTCTCCTTCCGAATGCAGAGAGAATCATTCTCAGTGACTGGTTCGGAAATACTCTTTGCGGAGTGAAGCATCAAGACACAGTACTGAGGCAGTAACAAATTCAGATCTCATAGGTACCATATACGACACAAGTTCTTGAGGTTAGCTTAACTACATACGTATTGACTCACGGTGGCAGATCAAGACTTGTGCAGAAAGCCCATAAAACTTAGACCTCGTTTTAGCTCTTACCATCCAGAAGAGCACAAAAGGGAGCATTAAGACAGCTACGTGAAATGAGAGAGTGGTTATATAGGGTGGTCAGAAACACTATGGGAAATATATAAGCGTTTGAAGGGTAGGTAGTGATGAGAAATAATTTTTAAGGAAAAATTTGATACTTTGTGCCCTTTCCGAGTGAATTAGCATTGAAGTTAGCCAATCAGGCCGTTGCGCTTGCAGATTCAAGCTGCCCGCCAGATGCAATTAGTGTCAGTTGTTTCTATAACGTAGACGATAACGCACGAGATTGCTCAGCCTTTGACTCGGGTTCGATCCTTACTACCTACCGTACCATGTCCAATTTTTGTATCTCTCTCTTGTTCGGTTTTAAGAAATCAAACGAAGAACACGTTTGGTGACACCGCCTCTTGCGGGCCCCTGAATCTACATGCGCAACGGCCTGTTGGCTAACTTCAATTCTAATTAAATCGGAAACGCCACAACGTATCGCTTTTTTTCTTAACAGTTATTTCTTAGCTCAACCATGAATACCCTCACAAGCTTTTAAAACTGTTTCCGACCACCTTGTACACCCCGTCCTGTCTGCTAAACGAAAATGACCAAGAAGCCGTTCCGTCTCGCGTCGTAGCACACACTACACTGAAACAAGAATGCCTCGCATGTTGCATCCTAGCACCCAGTCAACGCGGAAAAAAAATCAAGCTTTGGGCAGTTTTATATAGCTTTAGAAGAAGTGCCAGCAAACCAGGTAGAAGACATGTGCAACATTCCTCCGAAATATATAAAATCATTATGAAAAGTGGCAACCAAAGAGATTATTCAAACTATATTTGTCTGAAGATAAAATCTGACTTTCGGGAGAATATCATCCATACAATTCTTAAGACAGTAATGGCAGATAAATACAAGAACTTTCACACAATCAGCGTAACATTTCATGCATCCAGAGTGCTGACAAGAAATAATATAGAATGAAAAAGTAAATAGAGGGTCTGTCAATGAATAGTTTTACCTTTAGGAAACATAAAGGCACTACAGAAGTGATTCTGACGTCGCATTTGAAAATGGAGACAAGACTTAAGAAATATCAAACTCCTTCATAGTACCCGTTCAGCTAGAAAAAGCGTTTAACAATGTAAAATGGAGCAAGATGTTTGAACTAGGTAATATACAAATTTACAAGGACCAGGAAGGAAGAACAACAATGAAAGACCAAGAGCGAAGTGCTTGGATAATGAATGGTGTAACAAAAGGATTCCCCTAGTGTTCAAACTGCACCTCGAAGAAACAATGACAGAAATAAAAGTAATGTTCAGTAGTGTGATTACAATTCAGACCGAAAGGATACCAATGATATTCGCTGACTACATTGCTCAGAACCTGTCAAATGAAATGAACCGTCTAATGAACACAAAATATGAATTGGTAGTTAACCAATCTCCTAGGATACAAGGTATCTTTTGTCATGTACTGCCTTTCGGCTCTGCCGTACATTACGCGGTGACAGGTATAGCGTGAGTTATTCAATGATACGGACCTGTTACGCCGTGCGATAGCACGAATGTTACCGATGATGCGTGGACTTTTGACTTCCACATACTGCAGGCATATGAAACCGCGGGCTGGAGTTGATGGACGAAGCACGGAGAATATAACAAGCAGACCAGCACAGGCAAAGATGGCATTCTTCGCTGGAAGGAAAGGGAGTGACCAGTTGTGTCCGCAGCCCGTGGTCGTGCGGCAGCGTTCTCGCTTCCCACGCCCGGGTTCCCGGGTTCGATTCCCGGCGGGGTCAGGGATTTTCTCTGCCTCGTGATGACTGAGTGTTGTGTGCTGTCCTTAGGTTAGTTAGGTTTAAGTAGTTCTAAGTTGTAGGGGACTGATGACCATAGACGTTAAGTCCCATAGTGCACAGAGCCATTTGAACCATTTTTGACCAGTTGTGGTACAGGGCTCTTCCCGTCATAGGCCATACGATGGCTTTTGGAATATGTACGTAGGTGTAGACGTAGACAGGCGTCCTTCGTAATGATGGAAGTGTTAGTTTGCAAATTTTATTAGTTATCAACGAAGAAGCAGGTGGAAGCTGTTGCGGCGACTTAGCGCTGATCACGCGTTCCCTGGTACCGCTGGCCCTGTAAAGGCTTCCTATTCCCACGTGGCAGCACGAGGGACATGGACTCACCACAAACACAGCTACTACGAGAGGCCTCAAGTAGTCAGCTTGATGAAGGTTGCCTGTGAAACTTCCCCTTTGAACAATTTATACAAGACTGTCCTTAAACTGACACACAATATTTAGTTAGCGCAACGCAATCTGACTTTCAAAATTCCCTAAAAAAGAATGGCCCTGACTAACATTAAACTATTACCTTTCACAAATCACTTACCTCACAAAAATCTTCGCTGCTCAAGCTACTGCAATACAGCGAGCGCCACTACTGCCAGCTAAATAAAAGATTCAAACTACTGATGGCACTAACTACTGATAGGGATAGTTAGCAAATGAAAGATATTAATAGAGAACAAACAATGTATTTACCTTGATATCATCATGTATAAATATAGCAGTTCATGACAAATTACAAATCTCCGCCATCTCTCTCCCCACATCCACCACTGCTGGCGGCTCACCTCCAACTGCGCAACGCTACGCGCTGTTCACATCCAGCTGCCGCTGCCCAACACTACAATGGCAGACAACAATGCAAACTAGCCACAGACTGCACACAGCACAGCCAGTGATTTCATTTTCATACAGAGAGCGCTACGTGGCGGCGGCGTTACCAATAAAAAAACCTAAACAGCCTACTTACACCTGTAACAGCAGTCAAAACATTGCTGTGTTACATGTTACTACACCCAAAAAAATTTATGCCGTTTGATCCCTCTCTCGTAGTATTCTGCACATGTTGTCTATTTCGCACAGTGTCCTACAGTTTGTAATCACTTCATGAATACAAATGTCAGATAAGTTTGTGTCAATAACCGTTGCAACCATTATCTAAATTATATGAAAGATATGATATAAAATAGCGTATCCTATTCGTCTAATGGTTCAATTGGCTCTAAGCACTATGGCACTTAACATCTGAGGTCATCAGTCCCCTAGACTTAGAACTACTTAAACCTAACTAAACTAAGAACATCACACACATCCATGACCGAGGCAGTATTGGAACCTGCGACCGTTGCAGGCCCGCGGTTCCGGACTGAAGCGCCCAGAACCGCTCGGCCACAGCCACCGGCCCTACTCGTCTGCCCAGTAGTACTATCAAACGAAACAAAACTGACAGATTAATAGAATTAAAATACTCGTACTTAGATGACAGTGATCTGTACCGAGGCTACAGCCAGAGTATACTCGCAAATTTTTCCGGGTCTTATATCTTTTACATTAAATTTTTGCTACTAATTTTCTCTCATGCACCATTTACGTTGAACTCATCTGTTGTCAACCATTTTCCTGTCCGAGGCTGCCATCAGTTGGTTGGATTGACGACTCTGAATATTTTCGAACTTCAGTTCCAATTCACCTGTCCTTACTCCAATTCTATAGCTGCAGCGGAAGCAGTTCCATTAAACTCGTTGAGATTCGTCTCCGCGGTGTTTAAAAGAAGTGTATTTGCAACCTAATTATAACAATCAAAAGTTCTGTTCCAAGGATATAATTTTGCGTTTTCGAAACACACGTAGCTAGTTCACCTCGCCAATTGTCCAGAGATGGTTTCTGCTCAAGAGCGCGTATTCTGCAGTTTCTGGCTTTCAGGTATGATCTAAGAGGATGTTTCCAAACCTTATGCCACACAAGTAGGACAGTGTTTGTCTCTCGCACCGCTTAACATGGTGCGTGACTAGCACTGAATGAAATGAAAAGACATCTCTCCCCTGCAGTTTTGTGGGTGCGAACCTACGTGGTCTCTATGATTTCAACAGTCCTTTATAATGTGGCTTGTGGACACGAAAAAGATCAAAAAATGTTTGTACTATCTAAGTTACAAATAATATTTCCAACAGCTTTCGACTTTAGTGCTACCTCTAAATGCAGTCATTAGAACAGTGATGTATCAGGAGACCACTTCTCTTCACTGTCTCTTAGACCATGTTAGTGATGTGCAGATTTTACGTCGGGTCGGGAAAGGAAGTACTATCAGTCAGAACCTCTGTGGGGCACTTGACATCTTGAATTGTACGAAGCAATGGAACTTTATAGTCGCAAAGCAATGTTAGCTCTCAGAGGAGCGCGCAGTTTCTTTCGGTGTCAAACTCAAGTTGCCTCAAAGTTGTTCGAATTTATGTTACAGCGGCGGAGTGTAAAGTTACTGAACTTGGAAGGGCTGATTCCAAGCTTTCACTTGCTTTAAAATGTCACCTTGAATGAAAACGTTATTCATTTTGTTATAATGAATCTAAGAATACTGCCGTGTTACGTCACTGAGTAAACGATAAACTACGTCACCATACCAGTTAAACTGATGTTCTGCTGCTGCTATTTCTAGCAGACAAGGCAGCAACACAGGTTAATTACTACACTTATCAGAAACTCTCCACTGAATGAATGTATTGTCATACAAATAACTACCAACTGGCAGGTGAAGCGAGCAGTAAAATTCATGAAGGAACTTCGCCTCCTTGATACTGCAACGCCGTTGAGATTTCGTGCAGTGGAATGACAGATCGAACACCACTACTGTCTTTCCCAATGGTGATACGATATACTTTTATAGAAGTCTTGTTTGGTCTAATAAACTCTGTGATCCACATTGACCTAGAATTCTACGTATTATCACCTGACAAACTATGTTGCTGTTTAGGAGTAGCCACTTTCACACACAAATCCAATCTTCCTTCTTTCATTATTCTCGTGCCTTCTCCTTGCTTTATTTGTAATTGGTCGAAATTTTTTTAGATATGTTTGTTCTATCAGTAAGGGCTGACTAGTTTCTCATTCACACTTGTCGCATCTGGTTCATTTCTAATGACTATCTATCAATGGGACGTTAAATTACACTACCTGAAACAAAAATTAAGCAGCCAGAAGAGATGGTCGGATGCCGATGTAGTTTTGTCCACATACACACCATCCGCGGATTTTATTTATTTAATCGTGTCAGAAACACACACTATAGCTTACAAGTTATACGAAATGTTCGAAAACATGGTACTGTAAGCATTACAATTACAACTAAATGCGGCGTGACCAGTATGCTTGCTTCCTTGGTGGTACCGATGACATTCTGTGGCGTGCATGACGTTGGGCATAGGCTGCAGACAAGATGATGACTCATTTTCTCTTCTTCACCACATTCACATGCTGTGGAGTCGCATGCAAATACCCACTTTTTCAAGTTGGTCTTCGTTCTTCCAACTCCAGAACGCAGCCTGTTGAGGGTCTTCCATATTGACCAGATTTCTTCGTGACCTGATGGGAGGCTTTCGGTCGGGATCATCCATCCTGCGAGGTGGCTGGATCTGGAACGCCATGAGTTGACTCTAAAGTTCTAAGGTGGTTCAGTGAGGCTTTCAGTTGAATGGAGAAAGCTTTTCCTTGATTTGAGCCTTGGTACTGTTGGTTGATGTGCGTGGGTCTTCAGATTCAATGCCTTATTTTCCAATCTGGAGGCACATTCATGACGGATATCTGGAGGTGGAGTGCCCGCTAGACAATAACTTTATCAAGTGGTGTAGATCTCAAACAGCCCATAATAAGTCCGCAGGTTTCATTCAAGGCGATAACCACTTGTTTAACATGACTAGATCTGCCCCATACAGGGCAAGTATATTCTGCAGCTGAATAACAAAGAGCTACAGCAGAAGCTCTTACGACGCGAGGAGAAGTCCCCCATGTTGTACCCGATAATATCCGGAGAATGTTGTTCCTTGCAGATACCTTCCGTTTGGTGTTAAAATAACTGGGGATTACAAACTCACCCAAATGATTGAGTGCTTTCTTCAGAACAGAAGGTTTTTTTGTTGAATTTCAAGGTCAGCGGAGCAGATGGAGGAATGTAAAGAACGGCGTTCCACCACGGAGTGTGCTAGCTCCTATACTTTTTAACATGTACACAAAATCTACAGAGCGGATAAGTAAACGATTAGAGCAACGATTCTCTGTGACAGGTAAAACGACTACCAGAGTGCGTTAGAGTTGTTCGTGCTTAGTGTTGCTACCACGGCTGGCAAGGTAGAAATGAGTGCGAACAGCGTCAAATTTTGAGTGGTCACTGTGAGAGACACGGACATGCCACGTACTCGCGTGAGACAACGTCATAAGCACCTGACAGAGTTTGATAGGTGCCTCGTTGAAAGTCTCCATTTAGCCGGTTGATTGAACAATGCAACATCCAGATTTGCGGGATATTGGAATGTGACAGAGAGGTCCGACATCGAACTGCACGGAAATGTCAGGGCAGACATACTTATCGTCAAGGTTCTGGACGACCACCACACGGGAGGGTCGCCACATTGTTCACCAAGCACATCGCGACCCCATTCACATTTGCGGCTACCATCCGCGAACAAGCAGTAGACTCCCCGCGTCGTTCTTTGTCATGCTACAGCACTGATAGGAGACTAGCAGCGGCCAGATTATGCAGTTACCGCCGCATGCGTTGGATGCCGTTACCAACACGACACAGACGGTACATCTGGAACGGTGCTGTGAGCGGGTAGTATAGACTTCTGATAAATAGCGTCACATTGCGTTTAGCGATGAGTAGCTATTCTGCACTTCCCAAAATGGCCATCGTTGGCGCGTATCGCTGCTGCATGGGGAGAGGTCCCATTCTCCAACGTTTTGGAGATGCACTGCAGTGTCGCTCCTGGCGTCATAGTATGGGAACCATCGGCTGTGACTTCAGATCATGGATGTTAGTAATGGAGGGAATCCTTAACGGCGCAACGGTACGTCACGTCCTCATGTTTTACCACCAAAGCGACGGTATTTTGGTGCAACGTTTCGACAAGACAATGCTCTCACCTGACACGTGTCTCTATGAACTGTCTGCGTGATGCTGATGTACTACCGTGCCCATCAAAACCACCAGAGCTGTCCCCGATAGAAAACGTGTGGGCCAGCTCGGATGTGAACGCGTTTCCTGTGCCACTATCTAGGACATCAAGAATCAGTTACAACAGTTTTGGGACAGCTTGCCTCAGGAGAGGATACAACAGCATTATGACGCTTTTCCCAACCGAATCAGTGCATGCATCTAAGCCAGATAGGGTTCAACGTCAACTGATTAGTGGATGCATAGTTCTTTGCAAATTTGACTTGATTTTGTAATCACTGAAATAACAGCACATACTCCCTATCCGTGAAGTTTCATTCCGTATGATCCTCCCCCTTTGTTTTCCTACAGAGAAAAAAGGGAAGTGGAAGTTCAGAAGATTTAAAGTGCTATGAAGGAAACGGACAATCATGACACTATTTATTATGACCCGTGATTCAGAAGAAGGAAATACTGGAGACGTGAGACAACACTTCTTCTAGAGGGCGTATGGCATAATGCTCATTCGTAGTGCAATCGTATGCTCAGAATAGATGCAATATAAACGATGAAGTGTTGCTGATACTTATCAGAACACTAAGGAACTGTAGTCCACGGATGAAGGAAGGCACCTACAAAGTCCTTTCATTTGTTGTTAGGAGTCCTTACCAAGTAGGATTAACAGATGGGGTTGACAAGATTCAAAGACGAGCTGCGCATTTCGTCACAAGTTTGTTTCTCAGAGCAGAAATGATCAACAAATCCTGTTGGGAGATTGCGCGAGATTGCACAAGAAACATGTCATTATACCGAAATTCGTCTAAAGGAGTGATCATCACACTTCCTTTATCAGGGACAGCAAGGTCGAAAATATGGTAGTCCCCATTTCGGACCTGTTGGAGTCGATAGGACAGTCAAAACTTAATTTACATTTGTATCATTTCCGGAGGCTAATAATTTCCTAGATAACGAAAAGGTCGGGGTTTCTATCCTGGCCGACCGGTGTTGCCGAGCGGTTCTAGGCGCTTCAGTCTGGAACCGCGCGACCTCTGCAGTCGCAGTTTCGAATCCTGCCTCATGAATTGATATGTGTGATGTCCTTAGGTTAGTTAGGTTTAAGTACTTCTAAGTGCTAGGGGACTTATGACCTCCCATAGTGCTCAGGGACATTTGAACATTTGATCTATCCCAAAGTGTATATTATATACATGGTGAGTTTGGTGTTTGTTAATCAGAGCGTTGTTCGAGTGATCAAGTCACGTGTCTGCGAACTTTTTTCTCTTCATTTTTTCTTACGAAACGGATTGTCATATGGAGGGACGTAGAGATGAAACTATGTTGCCTTAAACCCATATCAAGAAGCATACTCAGAAGTCCTAGTTCGTAAGCTCTTATGTTGATTTACTTCAAAAATCGTTCAAATGGCTCTGAGCACTATGCGACTTAACTTCTGAGGTCATCAGTCGCCTAGAACTTAGAACTAATTAAACCTAACTAACCTAAGGACATCACACACATCCATGCCCGAGGCAGGATTCGAACCTGCAACCGTAGCGGTCGCCCGGTTCCAGACTGTAGCGCCTAGAACCGCAAGGCCACTTCGGCCGGCTGATTTACTTCGGCAACATTCCTTGGTATCTGTAAAACTGTGTACGTGAAGACAGACCGAAACCAATTATACTTGAGTTTGTCTAAGCCGGTGTCTGCATCTCAGATCTGTAAGTAATTTTATTTTTATTTTTTGGTGATATGTAGGTTAAAGCCGCGCTACAGTTCATCTTGCTTCTTTACGTCTGACCCACGTTTTTTCGAGAAAAAAGCGTGTTGGTCTAATCCATTTTACTGGGGATGCTTTTTAGGACCCCTTAGTGGTAATTCGAAATAATTATGACGTAGGGTCCAGCTTCGTTTTGTAAGTTAAACTTTCGATTGTAAGAGCGAAAGCTTTAACGTAGTGGGAATGGCAGCTATCGACTGAGGTGACAAAAGCCATGGGGTACCTCCAAATATTTTATCGGATCATCTTTCGTCCAGCGTAGTGCAGCAACTCGGCGTTCCATGGACTCAGCAATTCGTTACTAATCCTCTGCAGACTTACTGAGCCATGCCATGCTGCCTGTATAGCTATCCATAATAGCGAAAGTTTTGCCGCTATAGGATTTTGTGCACACGAAGCGACCTGTCGATTGTGTACCAAAAATGTTCAATGGGATTCATGTTGGCAGACCTGGAGGCAAAGTCATTCGCTCGAATGGCCAGAATGTTTTTCAAACCAATCGCACCAGCTTGCATATTGCTGTGTTGACCACTTGGGTCCATGGCTTCGAGGGATCTGCGCCACCTCTCGATTCCTACCATCAGCTCTTGCCAACTGAAATGGGGACTGATCTGATCAGACCACAGTTTTACAGCAGTCTAGGGTCCAACTGATATGGTCACGAGCCCAGGAGAAGCGCTGCAGGTGATGTGCTGTTAGAAAGGCACTCGCGTTGGTCGTCTGCTGCCGTAGTCCATTAACGCCAGTTTTCGCCGCACTGTCCTAACTGATACGCTCTTCGTACATCCCACAATGATACCTGGGGTTGTGTCACGCGGTGTTGCTTGTCTTTTAGCGCTCACAGATCTGCGTGAACTCTGCTGCTCTCGGTCGTTAAGTGAAAGCCGTCGGCCACTGTGTTGCCTGTGGTAAGAGGCAATGCCAGAGATTTGGTATTCTCGGCACCCTCTTGACACTGTGAATCTCTGAATATTGAATTCCGTAACGATTTTCGAAATGACGTGCCACTTGTGTCTAATTCCAACTACCATGCCGCGTTCAAAGTTTGTTAATTCCTGTCGTGCGGCCGTAATCACGTCGCACACCTTTTCATGTGAATCGCCTGAGTCCAAATGACGGCTCTGCCAATACACTACCCTTTTGTACCTTTTGTACACAATACTACCGGCATTGGTATATGTGCATATCGACATTCGATGACTTTTCTAACGTCAGTGTACGTCGTGTCACGTTAGAAAATTTCTAGCCTCGTCCTCCAATACGTAACCTTATGCTCCGTCTCTAATGACCTCGTCAGCAGCAGGACAGTAATCTCTAATGTTCCCTCGTAAGTCTGTCACAGTTCCACATTATCTTCGTAGGAACCCAAGGCCACTGAAGTGAAATTTATTCGATTCATAGAGATGAGAAGCGCTCGTATTTCTTTATAAATCCAGTGTGAATATACGAACTCTTTATTTTATAATCTGCATACCACAACTAAACTCGGCTGCTAATATTTCATTAACTTTCGAATTCTAACTTGTGTGAAAGAAATTGCTAAAGTGAATTAGAAGGCCACAGAAAAATCTGAGTGGTGGAATCGAACTAACGCTATAGCCCACGCGACGCCTTGCCGTGTTGAGGAGGTATTTGGCAAGAGAGATAGAGTGTTCTGCCACGTAGCATTCACAAGCCAGGAGTCTGGGCAGAGGCTTGGCAATGCAGCCCACGGTAAGGCGGGCGGATCTCAGCCCTGATCTGCGTAAGCTGGCCGCGCTCCGAAACACATCAGCCCCTGTGCTTCCCTTTCATGGCGGCGCTGGCTCCTCTGGCTTTAGCACCGCCACCCTCTCCACAACACAAGGCCGACTTGTCCCTACAGCTCCACAGAGGCGAGACACATCTGCCTGGATTAAGTGGCAGGTACAACGTGGCACTGTCGGTATAGAGATGCACTATGCGACCTCTTCAGTGACTTACGGAGATACGAACTTGTCGATCCTTCCTTTATTAATCTTTACCTGTTATATCATACAGCTGCCACTTCATTTTCATTTACATTTTATCTGGACACCCAGCCGAGGTTCGATTTTACACTGAATACGCCCCGTAATTAGACCCATTTCCTATTTCATGTTTATGAAGAGTATCTTGTATGCCAACAGTGAAAGGGCGCATGACACATCTGTTTACATAAAGAGTGAAAGATCGGATGCACAGATAATGTCTCTGACGTCCGTCTGTTGCAGAATCTCAGAGTATATTTTAAGCTCAAACATTATGACGTCCTTGGGAAGAAACAACCACACAAACAATCTAGATGAATTCGAAAAAAAAGACACTCGCATGAGATACGGATTCCTGTATTCATACATGAAATGTTGCAAACAGTAGACACAGGTGGATCGGTGGACTCCATCTTCTTAGATTTCCGAAAGGAGTTCGACATTCGTCAACTACTAACCACGATACGATAATGCAGAGTATCATCGTAAATGTGACTATTAGAAACCAATACATTATACTGGGCGGCAAATGTACTTAACACCGGGTGTTCCCAAGAAAGAATAATAGGATCTCTAATTTTCTCGAAGTACATAAACGATTTATCATATAGGATAAGTAGCAGTATAGGACTGTTCACTGAAGATGCTGTTGTATCCAGGGAAGTATCAACTTTAGACGATCGTAAGGAATTGCGGAAAGACTTGGTCATAAATTACACCTGATGTAAGGACTCACAGATATCTTTAAAGTCGAAAAGTGTAAGATAATGACCATAAAAATAGAAAGAAACCGGTAGTATCTAATTACAAGATTATTGGTGAACATCTTGAGCACGTTACGTAGCGTACTTATTTTGGGGTAACACTAAGAAGCGATATGAAATTGAATGATCGTGCAGAATCAAGAGTCAGAGAAGACGAATTGAAGACTTGATTTTCTGGATGGTTTTAGAGAAAATGCACTGCATCTGTAAAGGAAATCGCATACAAGATCCCAATGAGACCAATTCTAAAGCTTTGTTCCCGTGTATGGAGTCCTTATCAAGCGGGCGTCACTACAGACATCGAATGAATCCGGAGACGCGCTGCTAGACTAACAACAGGTCGGCACAGCCCATGTGAAAGTGTGGAAGGAGTGCTCAGGGAACTTAAGTGGGAATCCTTAGAAGAAAGAACACGTAGTTCTCGTATTATCCTGATGGGTAATTTCAGAGAACGTATATTGGAAGAAGTCTGTGGGGCCATTATGCTGACATCATTGTAATCTGGCGTAGGCAACATCAGAATAAAGCCCATTTCACACGAGCAACTTTATGGTAAAAATCGACTGTTTGAAGTGCGTGTGCCTTTCGTGCCTGCTTGTAAATTAGTCGCCAACCTCATGACGAGTGTGTGTATCACGTCAATGAGCTCTGTACAGTGCCGAGGACGTGATCTTCATGGGAAAGTCCGTTGCACACTCGTTAATGCAGAACAGGGGACTTTCGCTGAGTCTGCTAACGTTGGAAGTTAACCCCTTCTGAGGAGCTCACTCCTGTAACATTAGTGGATTTTGTGCTTTCGACTCTTCTTAATATGTAATTTGTTGTTTGCTTCGCTTTTGTGACACACGGAAAAGTTTGCACAAGGTCCAGGGACTTTTCCAACTGGTGTTCGCCTACTAGAGAAACGAAATAATTGTAAGTAAACAGGTACTCACGATTTACAGAGAAAAACCCTTCACCAAGCATAAATAAGAAGGTTAATACATGAAAGTGTTTCAACGACAATTATTTTAACAGTCAAAAAGTCAGAATTATTTGATGAGGAAAATAATTTTCGATGTTATTAGGCACATACGTTAGCAAGAAAACAAGATACGAAGGATAAAGTAAAGAAGGCGCTATTCACTACGTTTTAAATATTGTTTGATGTGTTTGCAAGTGTATATTTCTTTCCTTTATCAGGAGTGTAGAGCATTTACCTCACGACATTCGACTAAAATATCCACTATTAACTTTGCTTTGGTCTTTAATAAACATTATTATCGTTGGGTGTTCCTACATTTTGTTGCTATATTTAGATTCTTTCGCAAAAGGGATAGTCCCTCATAACCCCACTTTTAGCGTTCAGGTGCCAAACTGCACAACAGACAGATTTCATAACACACGAATTTTGGCACTGACGTATGAACGAAAATGATCATTCGATTTAGATGAGAATCAGTGCAGAAAAAAAAAACACCAGGGGCGTTGCAATAAATTCACATGTTTCGAGTAGTCAGTTAAGACGAAAAAGAGTACGGTGCGGAATATGTAGTTTGATCTAGATGTACGTGAAGCAGTGGCTGAGGCTCTGAAATTTTATTCAAAACGGACGGTGTTCATACCCCATTCCATCCTTCCCGATGTAGCTTTGCAATGGTTTCCGTAAATCAATACGCACAAATGCTTATATAGCTTGTCAGGGATGAGATGGTCTCGGATGGGACTGCTGCACTGGAAAACGACCGTTAGTCTGGTGCACCAGCCAGCCTAGGTGCGGTTGTTAGGGGATTTTACACGCTTTTCCAGACAGTTTCCGTGATAGTTCCCCATTTCCACTTCAGAAATATAGGTGTTCCTTACATTGCCTAATCCGAGATGGCAGAACCTAATATTTCTATCTGAAACAAGGAGCTGCCTGCTATGCCGGGTTGATGCGAGAAAACTGCATCAGCTCTTGTTCGTGTATGATACGTTTGTCTAGCGCTTCTTTGGCAGCAACATACTTTCATGTACATTGCTCTGTATTTACTAAGGTTTCTGGTAATATTTTTCTAATTAATGAAAACAATTGTTTATTATCGCAAAGAAAATTGGGATATGATGTGACTGAAACGGACTTTAACTGAAATTTCCGTGCATGACAGTACACAAATGATCAATCTGAACACTGACTGAGAAATCACTTTGATTTGAAGCCTCACCTGTTGCGGTCATAGCGTCGTACTGTGAAGTTAAAGAGAGGTGAGACATGTTTTCAGGCATTCACGCCTCTATCGTACTCCACACCTGTTCGAAGGATGACATAACAGGCGAATGTGCACGGCAATGAGACTAACTTATTCGTCATCGCATGTTACGGGCTATTGTATTATTAAGATATGACACGTGAAGTTTCTTGAAGGAGGTTCAGAACCTCGGACTCAAACACCCGCTTGTGGCGGTACTTGTTCAGACTGTCCTTAATATTCAGGCGCCGAGATGGAATTTTATATTCAATGAGTCGCCGTACCGTCAGACTTGGTGTGCACCATGCTACTCAATACTGCAAGCTTCCATTTTCTTCTTACCGTCCAACACTTACGTGACTGTTCCTGTACAACAGGATATAGCGGGAAGAGTCTAGACTTTTACACTTCAGAACATCATCAGTAAGAGCGATGGATTTCTAACCAAATGAGCCAAGTTCGATTCCCGACCGTGTCGGAGATTTTCTCCGCTCGGAGACTGGGTGTTATGTTGTCCTCTTGTTCGTATCGTCATCGTTGACGCTCCACTGTTGACATGGCTGTGTGAGCACGTCTCGAAAGTCAATAAATTATATAAAAAGAACATCTGCAGTTGCTTCCACGTTGTCATTGCAAATTGCGACTTTCTGGTTTTTTGGACAATAAGACTCAACTTTCATTCCCCTTAGTGGCATCTTCTAACCAAACTGTGAACACCGTACAGAAGGGTCAATGTAACCGTAGCACAGAAACTGTAATTGGACCTATATCGCACCACGTCAGTTCAAAATGGCTCTGAGCACTATGGGACTTAACATCTGTGGTCATCAGTCCCCTAGAACTTAGAACTACTTAAACCTAACTAACCTAAGGACATCACACACATCCATGCCCGAGGCAGGATTCGAACCTGCGACCGTAGCAGTCGTGCGGTTCCGGACTGAGCGCCTAGAACCGCTAGACCACCGCGGCCGGCCACCACGTCAGTGCCCCCCCAAAAAATTTGAATACCAATATCATTGCTGTAGGGTTGACGTTTTCAAATGATTTCTTCCTGGGTGCTTACAGTACACTAGGAATGTTTCCAAGACCAATGAGATAGACTGGTCGTGGATATGCCATGTAGTCACTCAGTTTGTACTCTCCTAATACTCGTTAGGCACATGTTATCTGGTAATCTTGCAAATGCTTCCAATTTCGTTTTCGCAATGTGTACACTATCTGCTCAAAATTATCCCGATACTTATTAGTGGACATTAATATGGGGTGTTTTCACCGTTCGGCTTTATGACGGCTTTAACTCTGCTGGGGACAGTTACAGTGAGGTGACTGAATGTCTGTGGAGGAATGACAGACAATTCTTCCTCAAGAACCGAAACAGATAAGATTCCTTTGGAAATTGGGGTCTGGGGCGAAGGTGATTGTTTCTTATTGCAAACGACTTTATTTATTTTTTATGTGAAAATGTACTCGCTCATTCGACGAAAGTGTTACATTTAATGTAACGCGTTATTCGGGTTAATAACATGTTTTATGGTACTAATCATATCGATAAGAACTTGGCTGCAAAGTCTTCCTTGCCGACTTGGCCCGTCCCTTGCGCCAGCCAGTCTCCGCCTCGCAGACTGTGTGCCACCGTTTTGCAGCAGCAGCACTTCTAGAGTTCCCCGTGTTTTGCCTTTTCTGCTACGTAACGCTAAACAGAATGTAACAGTAGACTAATTTGGGACCGCTTTGTCGAATGAAATTACACTTTAAAAAACATTATGTTTGTGACGAGAAATAAACCTTCATTTTGCGGTTCTGTCGAAACACCAGAAAAAATAGGCTAGACAATTTTCTGGAGAGACATCCGGTATATATACTGACACGTTCACGCGCCCTCTTCTTTGACTGCTTTTAATTTACTGGGTTTAACGTTAGTGCTGATGATTTTAGCCACTAGATGGGCCATCGAATGTAATATCTCTCTGTAATCTTAACAAGGTATTGATGCTTCATTATTCTACACATTACCTTAGTTTCGATTTGTTCTTTCGTGACGTCGCAATTTTGGGGTTACTTTTACCATGAAACATCCAGTGGCTTATTAGAAAAGCGAGGGTATGTCCTTGTTATTTTGTAAGCGTCAATGTTACGGAAAGTACAACAAGGGTAATAGAGTTTAGTCGAATCAAATCAGAAGATTATAAGAGAATTATGTTAGCAAATGAAACAGTATAAGTATAAGGGGCGATCAAGAAGTTTACAGCTGAAAGCGTTGTTGCAGCTTATATGCAACCCAGTGTGACTCCGAAACGATTATGTAGGCACCGATATCTAGGCGAGGGGTTAGTGTGACCTTCGAGCGGAAGCGTTTTGTAGACCCACTATAGTAGATGAGTTTTGCAGTTGGTGCAGCGAAATGATCGATGGTGGTCCAAGTAGAGAGAATGTAAAATGCAGTCTGGAAATATCAAGAAACAGGTTCCTGGAAAAGAGTAATTTGTTAACATCGAATATATCTCCAAATGTTAACAAGTCTTAACTAATAATATTTCTCCGGAGTGTAGCCTTACACGGAAGTGAAATGTGGACGATGTAAAGTTTAGACTAGATGAGAATAGAAGCTTTTGAAATGTGGTGTTGCGGAAGAATGCGCAGATTAGATGGGGAGATCATCTAAGTAATGAGGAGGTACTGAACAGAATTGGGGAGAAAAGAAATTTGTGGCATCACTTGACGAAGAAAAGGGATCGGTTCATGGGGCACATTTTGAGACATAAAGGAGTCATCAATTTGGTAATGAAGGGCACTATGGAGTGGGCAGATTCAAATGAATGTGTATTGTAGATGCTATGCAGAGATGAAGAAATGTACGCAGGGTAGACTAGTGTGAAGACCTTCAACAAAACAGTCTTTGGACAAAAGACTAAAAAAAAAAAAACACAAAAAATCATATGAACATGATGTCGTTCGGTTAGACAATGGTAGAAGATGCAAAATTTAAAAAGCAGTCCACTGTTAATTATTAACAAAGCTATACACTGATCTGCCAGAACGTTATAACCAACGACGTACTATCGATATAAACCCTCCAGGCTAGGCGCTTCAGTCTGGAACTGCGTGACCGCTACGGTCGCAGGTTCGAATCCTGCCTCGGGCATGGATGTATGTGATGTCCTTAGGTTAGTTAGGTTTAAGTAGTTCTAAGTTCTAGGGGACTGATGACCTCAGATATTAAGTCCCATAGTGCTCAGAACCATTTGAACCTCCAGGCTATAGCAGCGTCACCTGGCGAGGAATGAAATTATGAGTCCGTGTGTAGAGTGGGACCGTGGGCAGATTGTGATGGCCTGTAGGCTCGGCACTAGCATTGCGGAAACCGCACGATTTGTCAGGTGTTCGAAGAGTGCTATGGGAAGTGTTTCAGCACGTGGCAAAACCAAGGTGAAACCAAGTCCAGATTCATGGTGTTTGGCGACCACCCCTCATTACAGATGTTGGGCGTGATAGGCTGGGCAGACTGGTAAAACAGGACAAGCTGCGAACTGTGACGGCGCTCTCTACATGTGGTGCTTCCGAGGCCGCCTGCCCCGTTTCCTTCAGGAATTTTTAAAAGACAAGAGTTTTCAAGACACGTGTGGGTTCTGCGTTCTCGGATACCTTTATCCAGAAAAACATTGTGCTTCAGGGCTCCATCCTGAGCGTCGTCCTCTTTGCTATAGCCATTAACCCCTTATGGTGTCTCTCCCACCGGCATCTTCGGCTCCTTCTTCGTTGACGATTTTGCTATCTATTGCAGTTCTCCACGGACTTGTCACCTTCAGCGGCCTATTCAGCGATGTCTCGACCGTCTTTACTAGTGGAGTACCGATAACGGCTTTTGCTTTTCCACTGACAAAATCGTTTGTATGAATTTCTGGCGGCGCAGCGGGTTTCTTCCACCTTTACATACTGTGTCTATTGCTCTTCCGTTCACTGAAAATACAAAATTCCTGGGGGCTCGTGCTTGATAGAAAACTTTCTTGGTCCTTCCACGTGTCTTACCTGGACGTCCACTGTACCCGATTCCTCATGTCCTATGTGTCCTACGCGGTAGTTCCTGGGGAACGGGTCATCCTCGGACCACCCTCCTCCGTTTGTACTGATCCCTTGTCCGTTCAAAACTAGGCTCTGGACGTTCACTGAAAATACAAAATTCCTGGGGGCTCGTGCTTGATAGAAAACTTTCTTGGTCCTTCCACGTGTCTTACCTGGACGTCCACTGTACCCGATTCCTCATGTCCTATGTGTCCTACGCGGTAGTTCCTGGGGAACGGGTCATCCTCGGACCACCCTCCTCCGTTTGTACTGATCCCTTGTCCGTTCAAAACTAGGCTCTGGACGTTCCGTTTATGCATTTACGCGTCCGTCCTTCTTATGCCGTCTAAATACAATCCACCATCGTAGAATCCGTTTGGCCACTGGCGGCTTTTACACCAGCCCGGTTGCGATTCTCTACGCACAAACAGCCGAACTACCGCTGTCACACCGACGTGATGTTCTCCTCAGCGGATACGCATATCATGTGTCTACCATGCCACGACACCCATCCTATGCCTTCCTCTTCGATTACTCCTTTGATCGCCTGTATGGGGCGCGTCCCTCTTCTTTGTTACCTCCTGGAGTTCGCTTTCATCTACTACTCTGGTAGCTTAGCTTCACGCTACCTGCCTCTTTCCCCATGGCTGTGAACCGTTCACCACCTTGGCTTCGTGCGGCATCCTGTGTCCAACTTGGACTTCATTTGTTTCCTGAAGCAGCTTCTCCAGATTCGCTCTATGGCTGTAAGTTTTTCCACCTTTGCACGGAACTTAACGATAGTACCTTTGTGTACACTGATGGTTCTCGGACTGACCGTGGTGTCGGGTGTGCCTTCGTCATTGGCACCAACCAGTTTCGGTGTCGTCTTTCGGAACACTGCGCAGTATTTACAGCAGAGCTCTTCGCCCTATATCAGATCACGGAGTACATCCGGCGACACAGGCTTTTCAATTGCGTCCTCTGCTCCGATTCTCTCAGTGTCCTTCAGAGCCCCTGTGTGTTATACACAGTTCATCCCTTAGTGCAACGGATCCAAGAAAGTTTCCACCTGCTCACTCTTGAAGGAGCCACAGTGATGTTTATATGGGTCCCTGGTCACGTCGGTCTGCCGGGAAACGAGACTGCTCACGCTACTGCGAAAGCTGCAGTCATCCTACCCTGGCCCGCTGGTTCTTCCGTTTCTTCCGATGATATACGTGTTGTCATTTGTCAGAAGGTGGTGTGCCCCTTTGGCACGACCACTCGTATTCCCTTCATGGGAGCAAGCTGCGGGAAATTAAACCTCTCCCAGCGGCTTGGCTGACCTCGTCTCGACCCTCTCTCCGCGGGAGACCATTTTATTTAGCTAGGTTGCGTATTGGGCACTGTCGCTTTAGCCATCGCCATTTGTTAAGAGGTGATGCACCACCACTTTGTGCTCATTGTCATCAGCCTTTGACGATTCGCCAATTCGCCATTTCCTCACCGAATGCCCTTTTTTTGACCAGTTCCGTTCTGATGTATGTTTGCCGGTTTGGAGAACGACGCGCGGACTGTCGACCGCGTTTTACTTTTATCTGTGGTAGCAGTATGGCGAAAGACATTTAATCTTTAGTTAGGGACCTCCGTTGTCTCTATGGCGTATTTTGTGGACCTTGTTCCAAGAGGAAGTCCTTTTTCTTAGCTCTCTTTCCTTCCATCTATTGGGATTAACGTGTGAGTCCCTTTAACTTCTTTTTCTTAGTATTCTATGACTCTGACGTGGGCACGTATGACTTTAGTTGTTTTCGCGCTCTAAAACAAAACAAAAACAAACAGTGCACCGAACACTCCTAACAAAGAGCCTCCGCAACCGGCGACCTTGCATGTGCCAATGTTGACACCACGACATCGGCAACTACGACTCAAATAGGCACGCGGCCATCGGCCCTGGACGTTGGCGCAGAGGCAACGCGTTACATGGTCTGATGAATCCCTATATCTCCTTCATCATACCGTCGGGACGGCGCTAATCCGTCGTGTTACAGGGGAACAAAAAAATGGTTCAAATGACTCTAAGCACTATGGGAGTTAACATCGGAGGTCATCAGTCCCCTAGAACTTAGAACTACTTAAACTTAACTAACCTAAGGACATAACACACATCCATGCCCGAGGCGGGATTCGAACCTCTGACCGTAGCAGCAGCGCGATTCCGGATTGAAGCGCCTAGAACCGCTCGGCCACCAGGGGGACAGGTCCTTGACACCTGTACTGCAGGACGCAGAAAAGCTTGCGGCAGCTCCATTATGCTGTGGGGAACATTAAAGTGGGCATCCACGCGTCCTGTGGAACTCGTTCAAGGTACCATGACGGCCAAGGAGTATCGTACACTGGTTGCGGAAGGCAGACAATGGACACTCCTTCATGGCGATCATGTTTCCCGACGGCAGTAGAATTTTTCAACAGGATAATGCGCTGTGTCACAAGGCTAGGAGTGTGATGGAGTGGTTCGTGGAACACAATAGCGAGCTCCAATTGATGTGCTGATCCTCCAACTCACCAGATCTGAACCCGATCGAACACATCTGGGATGTGATTGAACATGGTGTCAGAGTCATCGGCCTCCTCCCCGGAATTTACGGGTATTAGGTGGCTTGTGTGTGGAGATGTGGTGCCAACTCCCTCCAACGATATACCAAGGCCTCCAGCTTCCATGCCATAATGCGTCGCCGCTGTTATCCGTGCCAAAGGTGGACATACCGGCTGTTCGGTAGGTAGTCATAATGTTCTGGCTGACCAGCGTGCTTAAGGGGAACTTGAACGAGAAACTAAGCGTGAGAAGTTAAGCCGATGTAAAAGTTGTGTAAGAGACTTTTAAGAATAGTGATACTGTACAGACTGCAGCTGCTAGCTGCTATGCACTATCTGCCGCCCGCAGTGCCTGCGTAAAACGCATTCGGCACCGCTCTGGAGAGGCCTCCAACAAGTGCTCAGCACAAGTAGCGCACCCCCGTGCCCTCACGAGCAAACAACTCCACTCCAAAAACTGCACGGATTTTTAGAAGTCTCTCTACTGCTGTCTGCGCTCTCCACCACGTCTGAATTCACCATCTACCATGTTTCCAGCCTAAATCTACGACTGCGTACATCGGTGGGTTATCAGACAGTCATCATCACTTGTCACTGACCTACTTACCCAGATATCCTCTGGTCTTCTTTCATACGACAGTGTATACTAAATACCAATAGTCGGATCTTCGATGTCTTTACGATGTTTTGAAGCGATGTTTCTCATCAAATATATTTATGATCAAAAAATCGTATTCTTCACGTTTAGTTAAGAATAGATCAATTGCCCTATCTCCAAATTATGTCCTCCAAGACCTACTAGTGTGTCTGTCCATTATTGCACAAAAATTTCATAACGGGACTATTTTGTCAGTCTTGTGCGTTGTGTCAAAATCTGCCTTCAGATGCTCTTTGGTGTCGTGTACTTTCTGCAGGTGAGGTGAATAGTTTACCACTGAGCAACAGGTTCAGTATTGCGACTAACTTATTAATGTCTGCAGAAATTTCCTATGGGCAGCTGAGTAAATCATTCTCACCGACGAAACCTACACCAGCAATGCTCTTCTGGTTTGCTAACCCTGATGAGTCCTGGATTTCCGAAATGAAGTTTTTCATATTTCATGCGACATGCCGCCTTTACTTTACTCGATCATCAAAGATTGTCACTTTATCGAAATTGTAACTTACTGGTTGCAGAAATCATGGTTCAAATGGCTCTGAGCACTATGCGACTTAAGTTCTGAGGTCAGCAGTCGCCTAGAACTTAGAACTAATTAAACCTAACTAACCTAAGGACATCACACACATCCATGCCCGAGGCAGGATTCGAACCTGCGACCGTAGCGGTCGCTCGGCTCCAGACTGTAGCGCCCAGAACCGCACGGCCACTACGGCCGGCGCAGAAATCATAAATAACCATTTAAATATACTCTGTTAAGTCCATCTTCGTACTGTACGGGTGCGGGACCTCGGCTGTTCAATGTATCAAATCAAAAACCACTTCAGCCGTCTGTATTTCCAATTTAATTTTAATTTTGCTACCAGTTTCGGCGTTATGTTACGCCATCTTCGGGCCACCTGACCAACGCGTGGCAAGAATCCCACCTCTTGTGCAATCTGCAACTGAGCCTGCAGTTGATGAAAGAAGTGATCACGCAGTTAAAATGAAATCTGTGGACATCAGAGACTGTATGCTGCCTCCTACTTTGATTGTACAAGAGGTAGCATTCTTCCTACACGTCGGTCAGTGGGTCTAAAGATGGCGTAGTCTAACGCCGAAACTGAAAGAAAAAATAAAATAAAATTGGACGTGTAGACGGTGTTTTTTATTTGACATTTTGTATTTAGATATATAGAACTTCATATTTTCGCATTGTACTAACTGATCATATTAGATTTCGACGGTGCAGCCGCAGAACCTCATTTTCTTCAAGTGATATTTCAGCCGTATACATTATACCCATCTGTTTGCGCTGAGAGACTGAAGCTATTACACTTCCTTCCGTTATTTTAAATTCACAGCCGTCGTGTCAGAATCACGGATACGAGTGTCATAGTTTCAGTCTCTCAGTGCACTCGGAAGATGGATGAATGGTATCGGGCCGAAATGTCAGTTGAGGAATTTCTGCTGATCCCCAGCCGATTGCCATGAGTCAACCATAAAAATGTTTTATAGTAAACATTAACTCACACGTGTAATAAGCTACGCAGCCTCTCTTTACAAGAGAAAAGCTTTGCCAATCGTGCAGCCTGTATTATCAGACACCTCTTCAAGTTACCGACATTAAATTCCACTATCGTTAAGCTCTGTGGCGCTTCATCTAGTAAACAGGACAATCGAGTCAGTACGCCGGCCTAAGAACGTTGCTTCGACACATCACTTGCCTGAGACATATTCTTTGGCTTCTTTCCATACTAGTCTAAAGAAATGACAGTACGACTCTCCATTTCACGTCGGAAAAGTAACACGAACATTAAAAATCAGCAAATCCAGAACAAAGTTCGGCTCACGCGACTTCTCTCGCTTAGGCTTACAGACGTTTGCGACGGCGGTGTCCGGGCACAGGTTTAAAAATAATATAAGTTCCATCTCGTGGCTGGGCTGTTGCCTGCCATCAGAGGACCTGTCTCATGTCGGGACAATCGTTGAAGAACAAGAAGAAGAAGAAGAAGAAGAAGAAGAAGAACTTGCATGGTGCTGTCCTTCTAAACGGCCAAATGCCTACCGAATGTCTGCAGCTTCTGTCTCAGGTACCACTGGAAGGTAAAGCCACGCAAGGTCGCTTCTGTACGCTTATTCGTGGTGCTGCATTTGAAGGTTCTAGTGTTTGAGATAGAAGTTTAAATAACCACGATTTAGACCACTAGAAATGTTTACGTAAAGTTCCTGTTCCAAACGTCTACGCAGTATAATATGGGGTGAGAACTTGTGACGCTTCGTTGATTCATCTGCAGGGTGAGGACATGGCTCGGCGGCTGCCTTCTTGATACTCTAGTGGGACGGATTCTGTGCTGCAAGCTAGTTTTATGCTCTGTATCCTCTCCAACAACACAAACATTACGCTGAAAATGCAGTCATCACAGTATCGACACGTCTCACACAGAAATTGTGTTCACCTCGAATGCTTGTGCAAGACCTCTATAGAAAGTAAAAGAAAACGTCTCCACCCTAGCTGTCTTGCATAATCAAAAACGCCATTCATCCTTAAAATAGCTCTCCAGTTGTTACGTCGAAATTGAGTGGAAGCCCTTCTGACCCCCCACTAAGAAAGTGTCATTGGCGAGGCCGGTCTGTGAGGAAGTCAGACGTGCTGAGTGCTCAGACACGGTTATTTCCTGTTATTTAAAGTGGTCAAGGTTTGTAACAACTGACTCGCACGGGAGCTGTAGCAGAAGGCCATTTTTTTCAGTGCGCAGGCACGGCGCCTTTCCACGTTCGATTGCAGCGGTAACCCAATTGATTTGAAGATTTTCTTGAAATCGCTTCCAGTAGATAATAAGATGATTAATTCAACAAGTTCACGGGGGATTTAATAATGGTTCCTTATCGAGAGTTTTATAACCTCTGATACTGGTCTACAAACTATGAATGGTGAAGAGAATCTGTGAAGTACTGTAATTGTAATCAAAACAACGTTAAAATGTTTGCCTGAAACACTTGCTTATGAAGAGGAACTTATACACTTGAAAATCGGCATGCACCAACAGCAATGGATGAACGAGAAGCGACAAATCTCTATACAAAAATCATAGCGAACATGAAGAAAATTTAGAAATTTTAGTTGGGAATAGTTAATAACTCTTCATACTTCATTCATAAGGTAACGAACACTCCACAGATATCCGAAACAAAATAACATCAACATTCTATGAAATGTCACCCCGCTGACTTTGTGGATTTATATTAATCTTTGTGCAGCAATGTAAACTACATAATGAATAGTTGACTGAGGCCAGCGACATGTTTTGAGGAGCAACAGAAAGCGTATATCATGGGCTAATAATTATTTTGTGATAGGTATCAGCATCGCAAAAATTTAAATTAAGTTTTTCCAACACACGTGTCTGATTGTTCGAATTCAATCTGTGTTAATGAAGGTCTCCGGGTTGCTGGAATTTACGTATGCAGGTATTCCACGCCATACTATTGAGTTTTCAGGCACAACAACGTGTGTTATGCCTTCAGGAGCTAACAGCTAACTGCTGTTAGGATCCGTCTGCAAAATTCTTACTTAATCTAACGTTCAGACGATAAAACACAGGATTAAAGTATATTATGCTTTCACAATAACCTTTTGCGGAAGTATATGGATAATACAGCACGATTAATGTGTGACACAATATCGAATACGATGCTTTCTGTGAGCATAATTATGCTGGCATTACCATAGTTGTAACCATCATGACGTTACAGAGAAAAAAGTTTGATGAAACTCAATTTTATGAGAATGAGTGAATTATGAAAGTGGTAAGCCATGATTACAGAAATGATTTATGAGCTACGTCCAGCTGCATTCTCAGAGTGCTCAAAGAAGACGCCGTTGTAACGTGACTGGATGATTTTAAGGAAATGCTGCAGATAAATGCAAGGCCATTCACGTAAATAGAACAATTACCTTTTCGTTCCTGCTACGTTGTTTAAATACTTTTGGTTGTAATTAGAAGAGGCCATATGACGTTGGACGAGCGACGAGCAATCACGTGAAATAAGCAGTAGGGAAGCCGAACGGAAGATTTAGAATTGCGGTGCATATGTTTTGGAAACTGTATAGATGCACTAGTATAGCTGTTTGGGAATCCCAGCAGGCATCAAAGGAAACGCGAAGCCGCAATGATAGCATTTAACAAACCGAAAGAAAATGTAACTTATGATTTGAAAAACTGAAATGGGAATCCTGCAAGAAAGGCGAAGTTATTCTTTGGAAACCCTGATAATAAATACGGAGAGACGCTATTCGATTGAGAGTCCGGGTCAATACTGCAGTTTCCATCGTGTGCGCCACGGAGGGATGGTGAGGATAAGATTAGAGAGTTTAGAGCGCCCAGAGGCACTCGTTTCTCCCTCGTTTCAGACTCAAGACGAGAAGTAACTTTCCCCATGCACTACTCTTACGGAGTGTGCAAGTAGATTATTGTAAACAATGTATTTGTTTATGATGAAAGAAGGAACTAAATGGTTTTATTTGTCGCAGAGCATTGTTTGTCTACTAAAGAAAAGGCCTGTCAGAAATTGAATTATAGTTCCAAAACACGTGTCGAAATATTTCATTTCTGTAAGGTATAAAAACCTGATCTGCTGTTATAGCTGATCCATAGTAATTGTTCTCTGTATAATAAAGTATAACTAATCACCACATCGTTGTTACAGTTCTAGAGATGAAAAATCTCCACGCATGCCCTGCTGACTTGTCTCCGCTGTTTCCGTAGACTCGCCTGCTATATTTTGGTACACAGTTTATTTTGGTTGGCGATAAAAGTCATTATTTACAAAGCGCAGCGTATTAGCTATTTCTGGCACAGGTTGCCGCACTGCGGGCCTCCCAGCTGTTTTCATATCAACATCAATCGCAAATTCGATAACACGATTTTACACTTTGCCTCTCGACAGGAGTTCCCTGTAATTCGCTAGTCTCTGGTTTACCATACAAGCGCACTATGCGCGTTTATCTTGTTGTCAATCGAATGTTCTGTATTTAGCTTAGATTATTTCAAATCATGTGACGCAGCGAACGAGAGAAATGGAAATCGAGATATCACCTAGTGGTAAAGGAATTGTTATTCTTGTTATGGCGCGATAGAAAATGCTTAGTTTAGAGGAGCGGTTGATGAGAAAGCAAAGAGAAAAGTTTTCGGCCTGGCAGTGAAAGATTACGTACTTATTTTTCGATGTAGTCTTTTTCTGCAGCCAATAAGTTTTGTTCAAATGGTTCAAATGGCTCTGACCACTATGGGACTTAACTGCTGAGGTCATCAGTCCCCTAGAACTTAGAACTACTTAAACCTAACTAACCTAAGGACATCACACACATCCATGCCCGAGACAGGATTCGAACCTGCGACCGTAGCGGTCATGCGGTTCCAGACTGTAGCGCCTAGAACCGCTCGGCCACACCGGCCGGCAATAAGTTTTGTCTTACGCTAAGTAAGAGGGGAAATTAGACAAAAACAGGCAGACCCTGTTCCTTTCATGATTACAAAACTAATATATTTTTTGATTTTTACACCTCATTTGTGTCACAATGTTTTTTCTAACGCTTCTGAAAGACCATCTGATTGACGATATCGTTCACACTCCTGGCCAGCTTCCGAACGTCTTTTTATTGCCCGACAAATACAACTAAGGGCCAGGGCATGGAGACCGCACAGTCATGACTACGACAAACAAGAGAGAGAGAGAGACGTATATATCAAAAGCGCATACTCTGGTACTGTTATAAGTCGATTTCCATCACGCGCTGAATGCTGTGCTGCGTTGAAATGTTTATCAGCACATCCCTTCGACAATACTGCTCGCCTCAAAGTCAGTTAGTCAGCATATATTTATAGTTTAATGTTCGTGAATTCACGTCTCATCTAAATAAAACACTGGTTATACGATTCCCAATGTTTCATTTTTCAGTATGAACGCACAGGAGTATGTGTTTGTCTTAACCATATCTTATCCCTCCTATTTCATCATGCGTGTATCTCTATCGATAAAAGTCGAATCTCACATATAGAATAACTTTTATTAGAGTTTCTTACTAGCGTTTTAGTCCAGCATGTACCTTACAAGGAATCGCTTGAGTGCGAGGTCGCAAAAGGCCAATGATAGTTACGGCATTCGACGCCCAACATGTTTCCTACCATACAAATAGAATACTGGCTGTTAATGGCAATACGGCGTGGAACTGGAGGTATCCAATGGTGAGCACAGCACGAGGTTACGCAGCGTAATTGAACTGCTAAGCCGGCCGGAGTGGCCGTGCGGTTCTAGGTGCTACAGTCTGAAGCCGAACAACCGCTACGGTCACAGGTTCGAATCCTGCCTCGGGCATGGATGTGTGTGATGTCCTTAGGTTAGTTAGGTTTAATTAGTCCTAACTTTTAGGCGACTGATGATCTCAGAAGTAAAGTCGCATAGTGCTCAGAGCCATTTGAACCATTTTTTTGAACTGCTCAGTCGACGAGTAACTCATGACGGTGCAACAGTGCTAGTGGTGTTGATACAAAGCGAACATTGCATTATATCTACAAAAACAGTTGCCGAAGTTAACAGTTTGTCAGAAAGGAACCCAAGGAATTTTGCAGAGTGAGAAAGAAGACGAAATATTAGCGTTTCTGAAAGATGCTTCAGTGGAACGTGTGGTGTCGTATATGCTCGACTGTGCGGACAACGTACGTGAGGAGTACAGTGATGGACGATACGTGCTTAACCAGTGAAAGTCATATTGAAACAGGTGTCGAGCCACGTAGTTCACCATTCTTGTCGGAAAGGGAGCCACAGATCTCGTCTCCAGTGAAACGCAGTAAAGAGCCATCGTTGTCCAAGGAGTAGGTACTAAACACAATTCCGTAAATAGAAGATCATGCGCAGAATAGTAGAAAAAATATCAACAGATTTCGAATAAGTCCGCAGCAATATGACCGTGTAGTAGATAAGAAAAACTACAGATATTCAAGGGAGGAGAAGGCGCACTTGCCACAAAAACTGGTGTTTTGCTCATTCAGGGATGCTCGATATCGTTTACAGGTCGTACATATTAGTGATCTGCTACGTTATGCACATGAAATTGCGGCCGACATGGATTACAGTGATTTCAGGGAAATAGTTGACGGTTCCATACAGTACTACAGAACTGGAAGACGTAAGGTAAGGAAATTTCAAACAAAAGCGTCAATTTGACAATGCACAGCAAACTACCGAATCAGTACTAAAATTTGAATATGAGATAAACCAATTAATCCCATCGTGCTGTAAGAAATTTGTTTTCAAATCCGACCAATCGGGATTTGAAGAGAAAATGCACATGAAATGAAACCTGGGAATTAGACGTACAAGAGACAATTATGCCGACTGTTAATCTGGATGGCAAATTGGCTGGAAAGTTATTTATTGTGCTGCGAGATGTTGGAGGTGCTCTGTCCCCTATGATTCTTCCTCGTGTGCGTTATGTTGCAAGGGCAGTGGGGAATAATTACGTAACAGCAAGCAAGCGCGGGAAACAGGGCCTAAGGGAACTACGACTATGGTATGAGCACTGCTTTTGGCCAATAGCTGATCACAATAACTTACTTTTGCTTGATTCCTGGTGTGCATGTAAAAAATTACTCTTTTAGAGCAACTACGCTTCCTGAAAAGTGGGTGACATTGCAGTTCATATGTGGCATTGCAATACATACCATTTGGAAACACTGGACAAATTCAGCTTCTGGAAGCTTTTTTTTTCCCGTGCTTATAAAACGTTTTATTCCAAAATCCGCAGCTACGCCTTAAAGATTCACCGATAAGCTCCACGACAGACTGTTTTGCATTCGGTTGCATGCCATCACATTCCTCCAGCTCTCGCCACGCCGTTACACCAGTATGATTCTGTACGCATTCTTGAAGAGTGGATACCCAGGTGAACGTCCTGCGTGATTTGGGACTTCCAAGAATTTCATCTTCGATCATGGTCGTGCGAACATTTGTGATCTCTGTGAGGCGCCATTTTTCATTCGGTGTTCATAATGCAGGTTAATGGTTTGTTTTTAGCATGTCCTGAATGTCGACGATGTCCATTTTGTGAAGCGTAATACACGCGTCCCAAAGAAGATTGATCTCTGTACCTGCAAGACACTTATTTTCTGTCGTCCTCCTGTTGCGCATGGCGAGTCATTAGCAGTCAATATTTTTCCTGTCATAACTGTTGAAACAACACTTTCAAATGAGCCTTAGTAAATATTGAACTTGCGATGCCGCATTCGACGGGTTTCTTGTCAGAAGTAGTGATATTCTGCTGAATTCATGTTTTCTTACATTGTCCATAGTGTCACCGAAATGAATCGCACTTAACGTCCATATCTTCAGTGGAATGTTTATTGTAAGCTCTTTGATATTTCAACCTTGGCGTAAACACACAAGCGGTTCTAGGGGCTTCAGTCTGGAACCGCGCAGTCTGGAACCGCGCGACCGCTACTGTCGCAGGTTCGAATCCCGCCTCGGGCATGGATGTGTATGATGTCCTTAGGTTAGCTAAGTTTAACTAGTTCTAAGTTCTAGGGGACTGACGACCTCAGATGTTAAGTCCCATAGTGCTCAGAGCCATTTAGAAGTAAACACTCGAATCACACATCTTACTGTCTTAGGCAACGAGTCCCTATTACCGTAACTTAAGCACCAGTTGCTTTACTTTAAAACCCTGGAAGCGTGTATTGCACTGTAGTATCTACTTCTTTCTCATCGTCAGTAATTTTAATGATCGTATTTGAAAGCCGTCAGAATTTCTTTCCACGGCTGCTCTGTGAAATACTAATGTAGACTACTTTAACGTAGTGGTTGTACGTAGCCCTGTGTCAAAGTCAGTTCCTTTTGCGAATAATGCTATCTATATTGCTTAATCACGAACTCATTCCAAGATTTTATTTCCTCTATTAAAAATGTATATTCTTGTCATCTTCGGGTTCACACTTCGTTGTATTAAATCTATCTTCCTTTTATGAAACTGAAGTTGGACTATAAATTTTCGTTACAGCGCGGAAACTCTTTAACAAATATGTCTGAAATGGCTGCGCGCAGAATCGCAGTTTGGTAGAGGAGTGGATTTGGGGCAGGGGGGGGGGGGGCGTGGGAGGGGGAGGGGGACCTGGGTCTTCGTGCTCGATCCCTGTTTGAGCTAGGAACATGGAGTAAAAGTTTTTGGTTTAGACCGGACCAGCGGCCATTTGTTTAACCATTCGAACATCTGTCACATTGTAGCTATGTTACAGCATATTAAGCAAGGTGTGGACAACGAACCGGAGCTGGCGCCCATTCACATTGTGCAAATTGATTAATTCCTTTCGAAAAAGATATTAATTGGGCTGAAATTAATGCTCAACTATTGTTCCCATTTGCATGTGCATCGTTAGAATTTTACGTTCAAAGACAATCGACCTCGTCCTAATTTTACGGACAAAAACAATCAGCCTTAAATAACTCCGCCGGACTGGAGCGAGACTGATGGTTCAAGTTTGCTCCACTGGTGTTTCAGACTGTGGTCTAAGATATGTTCCAACCATCTGAAAAATATCGCTTCGTTTGTGTCTTAGGTACAGAAAACAAGTTTTTCTGGGAAGCTTTTGAAGCGCTCCACTTTTATACTTTAAACTTGTACGAATTGGTTCAGACTTTGAACATTTTATCCAATAATCTTTATCTATTGTCCAAATAGGATGGTTTAACGTTTTTAGGGGAGGTTTTTGAAGCGTGCCACTTCTATGCTTTAAAGTTATAAGAATCGGTTCAAACTTTGTAAAAGGGAGATAAATGATAAAGTCAAAACGAATTATTTTTATCCAATAATTATTATCCATTGGCGATATACGATGGTTTAAAGTCGAGCTAAATGTGGCATTTACAAGTAGTTCTTAACTGAGCTGAACGCATGGAAACAGTTTAAAGTGAGTCAATTAAAAATGCGTTCTTACCGTTTAATTGACACCTCGCTTTCAAAAATCTAGGTTTATTCGGATTTTACTTGAAAAAAAAACACATTTTTTGTGAGTTTCTTTACTCGCGCCCCTGCTATGTTTCAACTTGTGCGAATCGGTTCAATGTTTCTAAGAAGGTAGACAATACATGTTGTTTTGTGAAAGTTTTATCCGTTGCCAAGATGCGACCAACATTGTTCGAAAGGCAGTAAAAAGCCTGTACCAGATCAGTTGTTGCTCGAGTCAACAAAAATTTGTATCTGTAGATAAGCTATGGCGGTCTAATGTAAAAATTATGGCAGAATAAAAGTTGAGAACCAGAATGAAAAATGCTCCTTTCACAGCACAAAAAGGCGAATATGGCCTGGTCACAGTTAATGATGCAGAACAACGGAACAAGCTTTTCTGCTTATCTGACAGCTTAAAAGATATTTAATCAATATATGTTGACATATTCTCGTTTTTTTATTTCTTAGTGTTAGTAACCATGACAAATCATATAATGCATCCTGTCCAGCAAAGCAGCATGATACTTGATGATGTCAAGTCGTATAAGATGACACATGCCATCATGTTATCGAACATGGCATTTGGCTTCTCGTGCAATATAACAGAACGTGTCCCCTCTCTCGGATACCTCCTACTATAGATGCATCCCAGTTTCTAAAGGCAGTAAATTTGTGTCTATTTCTTTTTAAACCCCTCACCACACATACAAAAGGGTGCGGGTGTAAGAGAGCTCACTGCGCCGGGGTAGTAGGGTTAACGCGTGAAAAAGGGCGAATATGCCAAGATGTGTTTGAAGCTGCCAGACAGATCAAAAGATAGTTCCCTTCTTTTACATCCCTAACTATGCTTCGGACATATTCGCCTTTTTATGCCACGATAGGAGAAATTTCCTTTCTGGTGATAGAATGCTCGTTCATTGTTAAGGGTGTCAGAATAGTAACCTGCTACAAACTGTGTTTATAAGCCTAAGAAGTAGTCACTGCCTTCTCTGATGAGGCGGTGTGCGAGTAACCGGTTAACTTCGGCGATAGATGTACCGTGTGCCCTCGTGTGGTAGGCAAATAATGGCTAAGCGGACGCACGACATGAGACTAGACGCGACGAAATAAAATACATACTTTAGCTCAACGGACAAATTATTAGTCACATCATGAAAAATGGTGGTTTTGAAGCGCCTGCAGTTGAGGTAGAACTGCTACCATGTGGCCATGTGATCCTCCATTTCTGACGTAAGTCGTGGTTGTGATGTGGAGAGTTCGTAGTAGTTGGCGGTACGCAATCAGTGCAGAAACATTGGTCGGTGTGGTAGCGTGACACAATGGAAGAGGTGTCCATGACAGCATATGTGAACGAAGTATCCTAATATTCTGAGGTGTCAACACAGACTGTCCATCCTATCTCCAAGGAATGGCGTATCACCCGCATCCATGTTACGCGGCCTAAGAACAGTGGTCGTAAAAGTATTCTAATCGACAGGACCGAGAGTCTATAACAGTCGGTTCCATTGCCGCTGCCAGTGAAAGCAGGTCAGTCTCAAGTAGTGTCCAAGAGAACAAGGCGAAGGGAGTTGTATAGAGAGGACAATTGCAGTCGGCTACCTCAGAAAAGACCATTGCCCTCAGCGTCGTTTTCAACGAACGAAACATCGCGTAAACTGGACAGTAACTGACTTGAGGCGTGTAGTGTGATCCGACGGGTGCAATTTCGCCTCTCCTCAAATGATACAAGGCATCTAATGCGTCTGCAGCCCAATGAGTCATTTACCCATTAGTGTGAGGAGGGTGCAGCTCAGACCGGAAGTGGATTATGATTAGAGTTGCGCTATACCAAAACTATGATTTGATAGTTTTGGTACAGTACATAAGTAACGTAGTAAATGATACACCTGTCGGTAGTATTAGTAGCTTTTGTAGGGAAAGAAACATAACTGAATGAATCAGAGGCAGACTGGGAGCCGACGTCTTCTCTTTGTTTTTTGTTGATTGTTTGTTTTGCACATAATTAGAACCACACGTCTTTCCGTGTTAGCCTATCGTGTGTTTTGTATTCTTATAGACCGTAAATTGCATTCTGTAAGAAAAATTAGTTGATCGCATAACTTTTGCTCTCTTATGTAACCGAAGCTGTTACTTTTGATGGAAGTACAGTTTACATATAGAAACATAGAAAATCTGTATTGTTATTGTTGTTTTTTGTACTAAATAGAACATACTTTATCATGATCAAAGGCAGGAGTTACCTCTTAGTACTGATAAGTGTGATAGTTTTTTTATGAATAACAGAAACATGTATTATGTAAGCTCAACAAAGTACTGAAATGATGTTGATATGTTTTGGTTTGTAAGTTTTTTAAAAATTTTATCTTTATTTTTTGAGGAATTTGCTTTTTCTGAAGGTATATGATAAATCAGTATTTCTTTTTATTTTGACTACGGCATCCTCTGTTTAAAGCTACAAATTAACGACTTAAGAATAAAGTCAGAATTAAACATTAATAATGTCAATTTCGCTATAAATGCTGTTTATTTTTAAGTAACAGGCAGGAGGGTAGCCATGTAGAACAAAACTGTTTCGTAGGTTGCGCAGCCCTTTACATACCCTCACTCAGCTTCTGGACGGTTCACCGCTTCCGTTTTCTAGGGGAATCTGGTAACGGACTGACGGCATACGCAAGCAAAGCGATCGGAATGAGCCAACGCCCGACAGGTATGCAACACACCTAACGTTCAGGTAACACGTTTACGATTTTAACTTACCAAGGCCACCAGGAAAACTACCGTAATCGACACTTGGTTATTATCGTCTATGGTAGCCTACGGTAGTTTTACAACTCTAATTGTGATGCTTTGGGGGTGCTTATCGTACGATGACTTGAGTCTATTCATTCATATTACCTTGAATTTGAACAGGGATGTTTATTTCAGTATTTCTGGTGGCGAAGTGTTGCCTTTTCTTCTGCATCTTCATACCGAATATGCTGTGGGTTCTCTTGTTTCCCAAATTGACAACATTTGTGTTCACAGGGCTTTGTGTATACATTCAAGCACACTGCCGTACCTGGAATGGCCGACTAAACCACCCCATCTTAATCCCATAGAAACTGTCTGGGACTATTTTGCACAGCTGGTGAAACGTATCAATCAACATCCCATCGTTTTAGTTGCTCTACATGGCCTAATCGTGAATGAATAACTTGAGCGGGATGTGGCATACTGTAAGAATCATGTGGACTCTCTTTTTCGCCGCATTGAGGTCATCATCAAGTTAGAGACGGTGTTCCACGGTATTAGCATGATGTCCCCTGGTGACTATTTTTTTTCCATTTACTTTTCATCAGTGAAATATTTGAGTGAGCACTTCGTTTCTTCATCTTTAGAGTAAATACCCGAATCAGAAGTCTCGCTCCCTTCGACACTGTGTTTTTCTTCCCGGAATTTTCTTACCATTGAGATAACACCCTGGAAGCATGTAGCACACTGAAGTATTTATCTCTTTCTCATCTTAGTGCTAAGTAAAGGAAACAACGTGAATCCTACGTAGTATAAGCTCGATAATACACGTCAGCACGACTCTGTTACCTTAGGCAGCGGTACGGCGACGTCACGAACCAAACATTGCTCGTTTACATATAAGCAGTTCCGCTAGCTCAACTTCTTTAAATTTGAAAATAGTGACTCCCTCTTTATCGCTCGTCATAATGTCTCCAGCACTTAGAACTGAAACGCTAGTCGCAGAAACGTGATCTAATGTTCATATAAGAAAAACCGCCTTATTTTGAATCCGGGTCTTTCACTGGTCCTGACTATAATGTTGATTATTGTGCTACAACCTATAAATTATTTTATGTTATTATTTTTTAAATGAAATGTATAGTTTATGTTAGGTAACAGAGTAGAGTATAGTAGATCTCCTTTATGTAAAGACATATCCTTCTGTGTTCAACAATAAAAAATGATTTTCCATATTACATGGTGGGTTGAATGATTATTTTTCCTGACTTATTTTTTGTACACAATTTTATTTTATTTGTCATTACACTGTTGTGCCATATATTCCAGTTGTAATTCCAATATTTCAATTTACTATTAATCGATTAGCACTTACTAGCTGGTGTGACGAATGGCAGCTCGCTCTAAATGTAGAAAAATGTAAGTTATTGCGGATGAGTACGAAGAACAAACGATCAGACCCATTATGTTCGGATATAGCATTAGTATCGAAGAACTTTTATTCCGAGGCTCCTACTCCCCAACGACATATTGCATAGTGTTTATACTGCACACAAGCAGTATTGTTCGTCTTAGTATGTGTAGACAAAAATATATTCTCTTCTCTATAAAGCTACAATGAATTAATTTTCTACATCAAATGTATTTTCTGTATGAAGTATGTATAAAATTAAAAATGTAATGTATTAAGTTTTTTAAGGAATATTGTGCCCAAGTAGAAACGAATTAAATTCTTTTTCTACTAACAAACTTACAAACATAAGTGCATTTCTGATGTAAAGCTAAAATTCTTGTATCCCATGTATCAAATGCTCGGTCAGTATTCAATCTGTATAATACCAGATGTATGTATCTAAGGTATCATATAGAATATACAGCAACTACCAACCATAGGACAAACAAACAGCTGCTGAATATCATGTAGTGTCCTGACTTGCAACACTCCCAGTAATATACCAATACACACAAACAGAGTAAACATACATAGGCACAAACCATTTCAGATGAAAATAGCTCGAGGTTCTGCAGAGACTATCTCACCAGAAATAGGTAGAAGTAGGCCTTTACCAACCAACATGCTACATAGGTTATATTACACATCCAGATACAGTATATCACTTCCCTCTACACAGTGCAAATTATTTTCACCACACACATTGTGTTACAGTTTTCTTTTTATTTTTCTTTGACATTTGCATGTATAAATTATATTCTCATCAGCTAGGCAGAAACAAATTGTATAGAACCATTTTAACAACTGTTAAGCACTCAAGTCACTGTAACCGTAGAGAAATTTTTATATTATGTTCTTCATATTATTTATAAAAAAAGTATTAACAACTGTATACCAAAAACATTGTAATGCTGAGATGTTTTTGCTGTTGGATTCAAGATCATCCGACCCACCTTACATTTCAAGGCGATGGTTTACCATGTACTATTAATGAAATAAATAAGTAGTGTCCTGCTTGACACATTCACGGCGTTTAAATATCCGAGAATAACGTTGCAAAGTGATATGAAATGGAACAAGCATGTGGGGATTGTGGTAGTGGAGACGACCGGTCGATTTCCGTTTATTGGAGAATTTTGGGAAAGTGTGGTTCACCTGTAGAGAAGACTGCACATAGGACGCTGGTGCGACCCATTTTAGAGTACTGCTCGAGCGTTTGGGATCCGTACCAGGTCGGATTAAAGGAAGTCATCGAAAAAATTCAGAGACGGGCTGCTAGATTTGTTACTGGTAGTTTCGAACGACACGCAAGTGTCACGGAAATGCTTCGGGAACTCAAATGGGAATCCGTAGAGGGAAGACCATTGAGAAAATTTAGAGAACTGGCATTTGAAGCTGATTGAATAAGGAAGGCCACGAAGATAAAATACGAGAAATTAGGGTTCATGCAGAGGCATACAGACAATCCAATCGTTTTTCCTTCTATCTATTTGCGAGTACAACAGAAAAGGGAAAAGCTAATAGTGGTATAGGGTACCCACTGCCACTCTCCACAAGGTGGGTTGTAGAGTGTGGATGTAGATGTAGATGCAGACAATCTAGAAAAGGCAGATAAATTAACAGATATATGACAGGAATCGATTGGTCCGTGGTATGATGGATCTGTTAGTGAAGACACGCCTTCATTGGTCCGCTGTACGACGGAGCTCGTAGCGAGAGCACGCTCTCGTTGGTTCGTCGTGTGACGGGTCTCTTGCTTAAAGGGTTAAGAGAGAGGACGGCGTGTGTGGCCAGGGCTGGGCCGGCAGGCCGGCAGCTGTTTGTGTTTACCCGCAGCGGCGCTGGCGGCGCTGGCGGCGGGCGCGCCCAGGCTGCGGCGGCGGAGGCCCGGGCCTACCGCTGGAACCGGTGACGTCATTGCCCGGGCCTCGCTGCACCGGCGGGTCGCCATGGCGACGGGACGAGATCAATCCCGGCTCCGCCCAGCAGCCGCCCGGCTCCCACGCAACGCCGCCGCTCGCACCGCCGCACCACTGTTAATAATGGCACACCTATTTCCAAACACTGCTCCGCCGAAGCGAGGGGCTGAAATTAATAACTATTTACTCCAACGAAACAGGCCGGAGCAAAATACGACGAATTGGGCTCTGAGCAAACAGTCTTTCACCTGCGTGAAACAATACCACGGTCAGCGTGGAATCGAAAGAATGATTGCAGGTGTAGGGCGCTGGGAAGTTCCTGTGAATCACTAGGCGCTGTCCTGTACGAGAAATTACTTGAGGCCTCTGTTACGACGAATAGTTCACACATGTCAGTAACCTTTACGGAACATCACTCTTAAAATTCCAGCGGATCTTCGAGTTTAGGCTTTTCGGGGTCTCCCTACGCGACTGAGACAAATTTCAAAAAGACATCGTCGAATTTCTTCCCCAGCCTTCCTCAGTCCGTGTGTGTCCTGTCTCTAACGACCTCGGCATCGAAGGAATTTAAAACGTATTCTTCCTTCCTTCCTCATCGGTAACTGCTGAGACTGAGCAATTGTGCCCATGTTCTGGCAGCAGTGACGCTTGTTTTCTCGCGAAAACGATTGCTGTGTTGCTAGATTATCTTCTACTGTTCTCTCCACAAGCGGTTTCAAGCTGTTGAGTTGATTACAAGGATGCGTTTCGCGCTCGCTTACTCCCGAATGCTGAGTTCTGCTACGTCTCTAAAGTTCCACATAGAGCTCTCACTTTGACAGCTGCTGCAACCCCAGGGTACCCAATAACAGTGCTCTTTCTGAGCACCTTCCTGTTTCTTTCTCGAGAAATGCTGATTTGAGTCCTTAATTGAACTTAGAACAATTTCCAGTCCCGTTACTGCTCTCAGAGTGTTGGAATAAAATACGGAAATCCCACAGCGTATGCCAATGGCGAGTGCGCAAAGATAACTGAAGCCAGAGATATTCACCCTGCTTGATTGGTATATGTGCAGAACAGATAGGTCGTATCTGTAACTTCAGACTTTACCTTTTTGGTGTTATTTACGAAAATGAAAACGGATTGTCGAAAATATCATTCGGCTCACTCACACCAGAAGGTAGTTTACATCTAAGTCGAGTCACATTAACATGGCCACTTCTAAGTACCAGAGGCAGCCACCACTGTCATCACACATACCGCATGTACACTCGGTTCTTCACTGGTATCCACAGAGTTGGTTCAAGAGGGCCACACTTAGCACCATACAGGATCTCAACAGTCCCATGTGACCAGCATCTGGGAGAACAGACATATTGCCGGCCAGGGTGGCCGAGGGGTTCTAGGCGCTACAGTCTGGAACCGCGCGACCGCTACGGTCGCAGGTTCGAATCCTGCCTCGGGCATGGATGTGTGTGACGTCCTTAGGTTAGTTATGTTTAAGTAGTTCTAAGTTCTAGGGGACTGATGGCCTCAGCAGTTAAGTCCCATAGTGCTCAGAGCCATTTTGAAACATTTGTATACGTCTTTCATGCATTTAATGGCTTCAGGAGTTTGCACCAGGTCGCCAAAATTCGCATATCGCTAAGAATATCTACTAAGTTTCGCTGCCACTCGGTAATTACAGTTCACACTGCATCTTTGTAACTAGCTGCACTTTAATTATAAGCGCACGGTGTAATGACGCTATTTGCTATTCTTGTTGGGGAAAATTTAATGGTCAACTGTGTATTGTTTCTCCAGTGTAGTAGTGTACATTAAGAAGTAGGCGCTGCAGATGTCCCGTCTTGTGGTTCATCCCGATAGTGACTGCACTGTGCAGGACGGAGCAAGATGGAACAGGAGACGCTAGACAGTATAACTGTCTTATCTTATTCCTATGAAAAAATGTGATGAAGGCAGTAAAATGTGAAGATGATTGTTGTGACAAACGAAACCAATGACACTGTGCAATAACTGTGGTTTAGTTGGTCGAATCAAAATTTGTAGCAGAAACCTGCACTGACTGCTCCGTGTTTCCGTATGGTTGTCAAACGAGGAAGTTCTGGTATAAGCAACAGCAATGTCAGTGGATGATACAAAAACCAAAAGGGTATCTACACTATGTGATCAAAAGTATCGGGACACCTGGCTGAAAATGACTTACAAGTTATTGGTGCCCTCCATCGGGCTGAACTATTTTCTGCAATTCCGAGCACTGCTCTTCTAACACACAGCTTCCGAGGAACAGTACCGACTTCTTGGTAGCTAACAAAGCACTGAATTAAGGCATCTGACTTACTTTTTATCATAAAAGGCTTTGATTTCTGACCTGATCGAACAAAACACTTTCGTTCAATTTACAATTTCTATGCTCACCGAGCCATTTGAAAGAATATTCTCCTTGATACTATGTAATTCTTATCTGTTGAAATAACCAGTTAAAATGTTGAAATTTACTCCATCTCATCAGATAGTCAATAATTGTTTCCTAAAATGATATGCATTCATCTTGAAATTTCAGATATTGCGCTTTTGGAAGATCAGCTAGAAAATCCTTAGCTTTTGTACTAACAAAACCAGATTCTATCTGTTTGTTAAAGGGTCAGTTACTTCACGTAACCTCATCCTGACTTCATTCAGTGAAATCTCTTTCACGTCAATTCGGGCAAAGAACTTTTCAAACAGCCTTACCTATGCCATGAAAAGACAGAAATAAACTTCGCCAACTTCATTAGAGACAAAAGATTTCAAGAGAGGCGGACATTTATCTGTCCAATGACACGAAATAAGATTTTAATGGCTCAAACATTATTAAAAAAAAATCCAATTTCCAGAAATAAGCTCAACCAACCTTTTTTTCATGGGAATTGAGGTCACATTAACAGATTCGCGATAATAAACGAAAAGCACTGCGTTACTTATGTTCTACAAGATTAATTTATTGCGTTAACCGGTTTCCAACTTACTTGGGCGTCATTCAGACGTTAAGTGACTATTGTCGCCAAAAAATTACAATTTTTATAAACTACACTGGACAAGATGTTACATATCTTGATTGAGACACTGTCTCTTGGCAATGCAATTTAAAAGGTAAAACATTGAACAATAAATAAATATGAAGAGAGCAAACAGTAAAATCATCAACATTTCATTAGAAAAACCGTGCGTAAATAACAGTTTACGTTAATAAACAAACCCAATAACATAAGATAAAATTAGTACTTGACAAGACTACATCAGGGGGTGTTAAATGTGGAAATCGCTGCAGAAATGAATTAAAAGAAAGAATTAACAGTTAGTACAACAGATTATATGGAGTACATAAACAATCACAATAAGATAAATAGTTATGACTAAATACAGGAAAATGGAGGAATATGAAGGAACACACAGTAAATGTCATGTTTAACAACGTGGTAGTGCCGCAATTTAAAATATAGAAAGGTGAACCATAATTTTTAAATGTCAGTACCACCACACCTTCAAAGATGTCATTTACAGTGTGTTTGTGCCTCACTCTAGACGTGTAACATCTTTTCTAATGTTATTTATAAACATTGTAACTTCTTTGGCGGCATTAATCAGTTAATTTCTGATGATGGCCTTGTAAGCAGAAAACCAATTAACGCAATACATTAACTCCGTAGACATAAGCAGTATAGTGCGTTTAATTTTTTTATAATGTTGTTCTACGAAGAACCGACGGAGGAATTAGTTATCATGATAAAATTCGCGATACTTCATGCGTGATTCAACTCTAATAGTATATACATAAAAGTGATTGCACAGTTTCACAATTAAGGCTTGAACGTCTACAGGTTTCAAGACTGAAATTCCTCGACGTAGAGCGTCCCATGCCCGATGTAAAGTTTCCCAGGCACGCGAGACGAATAGATGGCGAGACTCACTCTCCAGGCTAGGTCGCGAGACGTCTGTGATGACGAGACAACCTTGACGTCTCTGAGGCCACTCACTGTGGCATTCCCTGAGGAATGCAGTGCCTCTGCGGCTTGAAGAGCAGCCTCTCGAAGGCGAGATAGACATTCTCACGGGAGACATGTCACCCAGAGGCTTATGTAAGGCTGCTAGTGAGAACACGTACAGTTCTTTTTGGACTTCAGACTATTAAGCTAGTATAGCAATCATGCATAGCATGTGAGTGACATGTCCGTACTGCAGCTGAATGTTTCCTCTGTCCTAAAATATTCCCAGGAGATGCGGAATGAACGCACCGGCCACACGCGAGGCCTGATCCATCTTGTTTTGAGCACTGTAGGTTTCTAATCTGTCGAAGATCCGGTCATGCATAACGCCATCGAAATTAGCTCACTTTGCCAATTTGATTTCCCACGGCTCTAATTCTGTGTGCCAGACGCAAACAGTCCACATTCAGGACCATTATACCCTGGCCCCTGCCCATATGAACGGTTGCAGGTAAACTCTCCGTCCGAGAAGTTTCGACACTGGTTTAATTTGTGGCGTACTAGTGACCCCAGCGCAGTAACTACCGTGACACTTGAACTAAAAACTGTATTCCGCCGATGTGTAACCGACCAGTCAGTTTTGAACAGGCAGTGTTAAGTAGCGGACATGCGTGTATGTCAACGTTTCTGTGACACAAATCGCAGTGGAGCAACGAACTGAACGTCTCTATATCAAGTATCCAAGAGATTCTCCAAAATGTTTTGAAGAAGAGAGAAGTGTGTGCAAAGCTTGTACCGCACACCTTGAATCCCGAACGAACACGACGACATGTGGACCCCTACCGCGACACCGATAATTCTTTTCTGGAAAAAATCATCAAAGATGACGATACTTGGTGTTACCAATACGAATCTGTCACAAAACGACGAATGTATAAATTCATATGAACGCTTTGACGACATAACTGACATTCAAACCAATAGAACGCGTAGGTTGAAAAACATCGTAAAGAACTTCTTCTTTGACAGTTTCACTTATTTATATGAACATTCTGTGTGTGTTACGCATTTGGGGCGAGATTATATAGATCACCTGCAGCATTAAAACCACCATCTTAATGTTTTTTATTTTCTTATGCTTCAAATCCCGAAACTTTTTGGACTGGTAGGTACACTAAACGGTATCGTAATGTCGTAATAGATACATCAAGTATTTTCGTGCTTTTCCGCCACAGTTTAATCCGTATAGTAAAGCCATGAGCTATGTTTTTTCTTCTTGGATCTCGAATATAAAGTACCTTGTAAATACGGCTGCACAGTATACCTGCCTCTAACTCCATGAAAATTTAATCGATCTTGCCGGTAATCCATTATACTTCTCTTAGGTGTTACGTATTTCTTTCTCCGATATCGTCTGTTAGTACTAGATTAACGTGAATATTTTTTTTGGAAGGATTTCGTGTCTGTGACGTCATTGTCCAAGTTTCGACATTTGGCTACCATCTATTTAATATTCACGTTCTCTGCGACTTGTTTGCGGTCCATTATTGTATTCTTTTCAGAAATTAACAACAAATTCAGTTTAGAATATCGATGTTACACCCACCATATCTTTGTTTTAAAACAGGAGATTTAGCCCCTTACATCTATGCAATCTCTGGCTCGTTTCAGATATGAGTGGTGTATGCCTAGGCTATCCGTGGTAATGAGAAGTCCGCCTCCTACAGGACTGGTGGAAAAATCTACAACGAAGGTCGTTACAGAACCACCAAAGCCTTTTATTCAGATCCTCTATGCGTCATTTGAACAGTGGACGTCAATTCACCTCGGATACGATGCTGCATTTACTTACGCTAATAATCTCATCTGTTAAAATAAACACAACTTTTTGAAATGGAGATGCTGCATTTACTTGCGGTAATAATCTCATCTGTTAAAAGAAGCACAAGTTTTTGAAATAGGAGATCACGTGACATTCAAAACCACCTCTTCGTCTATTAGGAGGCTAGAAATAACCGTCTACAGATGGATTCCGTATTCTTGATCTTAGGCAGGCTTCTGATTCAGTTCTGAATCATCATTTAGTCAACAGGATTCGATCTTACAGAACATCTAGCCAGACTTCCATTGGATAAAAACTTCCTGTGAGGTGAAATTTAGAGTGTAGGACTACTGTCAATGCCGGCCGATGTGGCCGTGCGGTTAAAGGCGCTTCAGTCTGGAACCGCGTGACCGCTACGGTTGCAGGTTCGAATCCTGCCTCGGGCATGGATGTGTGTGATGTCCTTAGGTTAGTTAGGTTTAATTAGTTCTATGTTCTAGGGGACTGATGACCTCAGAAGTTAAGTCGCATAGTGCTCAGAGCCATTTGAACCATTTGAACTACTGTCAATCATAATCGGAAGTAACATCGACAGTGCATAATGGAAGTATTATAAAAGTACTGCTGACAAATAAATTGAAAGAAAAATAAAACAAATTAACAAGAGATTCTCTAAAAATTAAATGTGCAATATTATTCGCAAAATCCATATCTAAGAAGACTGTGACAATTATATAGAACAACACCTTAATAGTTGCAATGAAAAAATAAGGAAGCAGAAGAGCTATCACGAAATTAAGGTACGGTAGCTTAGCAGTGAGGAACGTTACAGAAATAACCAAGGAGTATGGATTGTCGTTCTATCTTTAATATCTGTGCAGCATTTGACTCTATTTTGACAGTCTATATGATGATAGCATTTGAAAAATGAGAAAGCGGTTTTGTATCTCAAATAAGGCTATAGTTTAATTTATATGAAATTAAGAACTAACAAAATTTAAATTTGGGAAGTGAGTTAGACAGAGCAACGGCATTTCACTAAGACTGTTTTCCACTTACTTGAATGAGGCATCCTGAGAACAAGATTAAATTAATTACTGTGCACACAGAGGCACTTAAACAATAATTCTTCCCGCGCTCCATACGTGAATGCAAACCCTAAGCTTACTGATGAAATTGTTTTATTTGTTTCTAATCCAAGGGAAACTCAACAAATAACGGAAGAATTAGGTGCAATAATTGTGAAGATAAGGTTGAAAACTAACTAAGGTTAGACCAATACGTTGTGTATGCAGTATCCTGAGATTAACAAAACGATGATTAAACCAGTCAATGATCGTGTACATAAGGCAAATCAAAACGAAGAGTGAGTGAACCCTGTAAAAATAAATAGGAGAATAAAAATGCCACGGATTGAATTTAAAGAACTGAGTGCGTATTCAACAGTATATTTGTAATTCATGTTAAGCTAAAAGCATAACCGGCGTCTGCTGCCAGTTCTAAAAAAAAATAAAAAAATTGAAAATTGTCCAATGGGAAACGGAAAAAAAGTCTTACGAATAGCAATAATAGGCAGCAAATAAATGATGAGAGAAAATATAGCAGTGCAATGAAAACCCAGCCAAAGTTGCAAATACAACTTCTTTTTTATTTACCCGGGACGGGAGCCATTTTCATATCATCGTAACAGATAGCCAAAATGGTATTTCTAACCTATACACGGGCTCTGTCTTTTAAGCACAAAGTTGACTTTTAAACAGAAAGTTGTCCAAGTGTAAAGTGAAATATATTAGTTTTAGGGAAGGGATTGTAGTCTGACCTATGACATCCTCGCGCATCAACCTTTCTTCAGGAGGGGGAAGTTCGAAGCCTCGTCTGGAATTACGCGTGTTCTCGGAATTACTTCAGTCTGTACAAGGTTATTTCCTTCAAGAAAGCAATGACAGAATGCTTTTGCTGGTGCTCTTTGGCTAGTAACATCTATTCTACATCTACATCAATACTCCGCAAGCCACCTGACGGTGTGTGGCGGAGGGTACTTTGAGTACCTCTGTCGGTTCTCCCTTCTATTCCAGTCTCGTATTGTTCGTGGAAAGAAAGATTGTCGGTATGCCTCTGCGTGGGTTCTAACCTTTCTGATTTTATCCTCATGGTCTGTTCGCGACATATATGTAGGAGGGAGCAATATACTGCTTGACTCCTCGGTGAAGGTATGTTCTCGAAACTCAAACAAAAGCCCGTACCGATATACTGAGCGTCTCTCCTGCAAAGTCTTCCACTGGAGTCTAACTATCACCTCCGTAACGCTTTCGCGATTAATAAATGATCCTGTAACGAAGCGCGCTGCTCTCCGTTGGATCTTCTCTATCTCTTCTATCAACCCTATCTGGTACGGATCACACATTGGTGAGCAGTATTCAAGTAATGGGCGAACAAGTGTACTGTAACCTACTTCCTTTGCTTTCGGATTGCATTTCCTTGGGATTCTTCCAATGAATCTCAGTCTGGCATCTGCTTTACCGACGATCAACTTTATATGGTCATTCCATTTTAAATCACTCCTAATGCATACTCCCAGATAATTTATGGTATTAACTGCTTCCAGTTGCTGACCTGCTATATTGTAGCTAAATGATAAAGGATCTTTCTTTCTGTGTATTCGAAGCACATTAAACTTGTCTGCATTGAGATTCAATTGCCATTACCTGCACCATGCGTCAATTCGTTCAGATCTTCCTACATTTCAGTAATGTTTTCCATTGTTACAACCTCTCGATACACTACAGCATCATCTGAAAAAAGCCTCAGTGAACTTCCGATGTTACCCAGAAGGTCATTTATGTATATTGTGAATAGCAACGGTCCTACGACACTTCCCTGCGGCACACTTGATTGAGAATGGCATGCTGCATTCTGTTTTCTAGGACCTCTTCAATCCAATCACACAATTGTTCAGATAGTCCATATGCTCTTACTTTGTTCATTAAACGACCGTGGGGAACTGTATCGAACTCCTTGCGGAAGTCAAGAAATACAGCATCTACCTGGGAACCCTCTGAGTCTCGTTAACGAATAGCGCGAGCTGGGTTTCACAGGATCGTCTTTTTCGAAACCCATACTGATTCCTACAGAGTAGATTCCTAGTCTCCAGAAAAGTCATTATACTCGAACATACTACGTGTTCCAAAATTCTACAACTGATCGACGTTAGAGATATAGGTCTATAGTTCTGCACATCTGTTCGACGTCCCTTCTTGAAAACGGGGATGACCTGTGCCCTTTTCCAATCCTTTGGAACGCTACGCTCTTCTAGAGACCTACGGTACACCGCTTCAAGAAGGGGGGCAAGTTCCTTCCCGTACTCTGTGTAAAATCGAACTGGTATCCCACCAGGTCCAGCAGCCTTTCCCCTTTTGAGCGATTTTAATTGTTTTTCTATCCCTCTGTCGTCTATTTCGATATCTGCGATTTTGTCATCTGTGCGACAATCTAGAGAGGGAACTACAGTGCAGTCTTCCTCTAACCTGGACGTCCCTCAGGGTTGCGCGGCTGGTGGACGTGTCGGCGTGCCCCTGCTGGGCACGCAGCCCGCACGGCGCGGCGCGCACGCACGCCGGCAGGAAGGCGCGCTGGAGGGCCCTCGACGCGCCGCCAGGCGCTGCTGAATAAAGGCAATTCCCCCACCCGTCACCAGCCGGCCGGCCCGCTGCTCGTCCGCAGCGCTCCGTCTGCCGCCACCTCACACCTTACCAGCCGCTGCTTATCACCTCATCTCACTGCTGCCCTGCAGCACAACCCCCCTCCCCCGTGCACTGATGAGCTACCTGGGTGCTGGGTGGCAGACGGCAGCAACAGGTCTATTTTACTACGACGAAACCTATCGTTCGTAACGCTGACAAAAAAAAATTCAAATGGATCTGAGCACTATGGGACGTAACATCTGAGGTCATGAGTCCCCTAGAATTTACAAGGGAACCTCCCCATGGCACCCCCTTCAGATTTAGTTATAAGTTGGCATAGTGGATAGGCCTGAACTCAGATCAATCGAGAAAACAGGAAGAAGTTGTATAAGACTATGAAAAAAATAAGCAAAATATACAAAATGAGTAGTTCATGTGCAAGATAGGCAACATTAAGGACAGTGCGAGCTCAGGAGCGCTGTGTCCCGTGGTTAGCGTGAGCAGCTGCGGAGCAAGAGGTCAGTGGTTCAAGTCTTCACTCGAGTGAAAAGTTTAATTTTTTTATCTGCACACAATTATCAAAGTTCAGGCACTCACACATAAGCAACTTCGCTCTCCAAAATTCCAGGACATGTTCAGATTTACTCTGACATATGCAGGATTTGACGGACTACACACAGAAAAATTTGAAAACGTTAAAAACATATGTTTTGACAGATCACAGGGAAAACTGTGCGACTGTGAAACTGTTGCATTCATTTGTTGCAGTTTATGTGACAAACTCTTATGTTTTCATCACTTTTTTGGGAGTGATTATCACATCCACAAGAAAACCTAAGTCGGGCAAGGTAGAAGAACCTTTTTACCCATTCGCCAAGTGTACAAGTTAGGTGGATCGACAACATATTCCTGTCATGTGATGCACATGCCGTCACCAGTGTCGTATAGAATATATCAGACGTGTTTTCCTGTGGAGGTATCGGTTGACCTATAACCTTGCGACGAAATGTTTTCGGTTCCCATTGGAGAGGCACGTCCTTTCGTCTACTAATCGCACGGTTTTGCGTTGCGGTCGCAAAACACAGACACTAAAGTTATTACAGTGAACAGAGACGTCAATGAGCGAACGGGCAGATCATAACTTTGCGAAAATAAAGAAAGTAAACTTCTCACTCGAGGGAAAACTTCAACCAAGGACTCCTCGTTCCGCAGCTGCTCACGCTAACCACGGGACCACGGCGCTCCTAAGCTCACATTCTCCTTAATGTTGCCTATCTTGCGCATGGACTACTCAGTTTGCATATTTTGCCTATTTTTTTTCATAGTTCCACACAACTTCTTCCTGTTTTCTCGATTGATCTGTGTTCAGTTTTTCAAGGCCTATCCACTGTGCCAACTTATAACTACACTCCTGGAAATTGAAATAAGAACACCGTGAATTCATTGTCCCAGGAAGGGGAAACTTTATTGACACATTCCTGGGGTCAGATACATCACATGATCACACTGACAGAACCACAGGCACATAGGCACAGGCAACAGAGAATGCTCAATGTCGGCACTAGTACAGTGTATATCCACCTTTCGCAGCAATGCGGGCTGCTATTCTCCCATGGAGACGATCGTAGAGATGCTGGATGTAGTCCTGTGGAACGGCTTGCCATGCCATTTCCACCTGGCGCCTCAGTTGGACCAGCGTTCGTGCTGGACGTGCAGACCGCGTGAGACGACGCTTCATCCAGTCCCAAACATGCTCAATTGGGGACAGATCCGGAGATCTTGCTGGCCAGGGTAGTTGACTTACACCTTCTAGAGCTCGTTGGGTGGCACGGGATACATGCGGACGTGCATTGTCCTGTTGGAACAGCAAGTTCCCTTGCCTGTCTAGGAATGGTAGAACGATGGGTTCGATGACGGTTTGGATGTACCGTGCACTATTCAGTGTCCCCTCGACGATCACCAGTGGTGTACGGCCAGTGTAGGAGATCGCTCCCCACACCATGATGCCAGGTGTTGGCCCTGTGTGCCTCGGTCGTATGCAGTCCTGATTGTGGCGCTCACCTGCACGGCGCCAAACACGCATACGACCATCATTGGCACCAAGGCAGAAGCGACTCTCATCGCTGAAGACGACACGTCTCCATTCGTCCCTCCATTCACGCCTGTCGCGATACCACTGGAGGCGGGCTGCACGATGTTGGGGCGTGAGCGGAAGACGGCCTAACGGTGTGCGGGACCGTAGCCCAGCTTCATGGAGACGGTTGCGAATGGTCCTCGCCGATACCCCAGGAGCAACAGTGTCCCTAATTTTCTGGGAAGTGGCGGTGCGGTCCCCTACGGCACTGCGCAGGATCCTACGGTCTTGGCGTGCATCCGTGCGTCGCTGCGGTCCGGTCCCAGGTCGACGGGCACGTGCACCTTCCGCCGACCACTGGCGACAACATCGATGTACTGTGGAGACCTCACGACCCACGTGTTGAGCAATTCGGCGGTACGTCCACCCGGCCTCCCGCATGCCCACTATACGCCCTCGCTCAAAGTCCGTCAACTGCACATACGGTTCACGTCCACGCTGTCGCGGCATGCTACCAGTGTTAAAGACTGCAATGGAGCTCCGTATGCCACGGAAAACTGGCTGACACTGACGGCGGCGGTGCACAAATGCTGCGCAGCTAGCGCCATTCGACGGCCAACACCGCGGTTCCTGGTGTGTCCGCTGTGCCGTGCGTGTGATCATTGCTTGTACAGCCCTCTCGCAGTGTCCGGAGCAAGTATGGTGGGTCTGACACACCGGTGTCAATGTGTTCTTTTTTCCATTTCCAGGAGTGTATATCTGAGGGGGGTGCGATGGGGAGGTTCCCTTGTTAGAACTACTTAAACATAACTAACCTAAGGCCATCACACACATCCATGCCCGAGGCAGGATTCGAACCTGCGACCGTAGAAGTCGCGCGGTTCCAAACTGTAGCGCCTAGAACCGCTCGGCAACATCGGCCGGCGAAACGCTGACAGGACCAGCTCGGTGCACCCCACTGCAGTCACTAAGCTACGCTCCAAAATATTGTTCCAGCTACGGTCCCCCACAAAGAAATGTGATAGAATTAAATCAACATAGATTTCACCATAACTTACACTTATCTATTTCAAATCTGTTGTTACGTGTCGTTTATATTCTAATAACCGACAACCTCTCTCCAGTGGCTTTCGCCTGTTTGTGTGCTTGCTTGATCGAACACGTGCAGATAAAATAGGGTCTCGACTCATATTCAGACCTAGCAAAGAGCTAGTCTTAGCTCAGTAAGGGACTAGATAGTTATGATTTTCACACGTGCACTTGTAGGTTACTGTGTTCACCGCATCTGTACCGAAAAACAATCGCTTTTAATTCAAAAACTGTTATTAACAAAAGTTTAAATATCGTCAAGAACAACAATAATCACGCAACGAAGGCACAATAGGAGAGCTCAGGCGAATAGACCACTGTCAATACAATGCAACAAGCCGAAGACTACAAATACAAAATGAATGGGAAAATTACGGTGACGCTGCAAACCTGAGACGTCAGCAGCGACAAACTACCTCGAAGTGACGTCAGTTACTAGTGTGACCCAAGCGATGGGCGCTGTTGTGCACTGCTTTGTGCACAACAGTAAGGAGACGTGAGCTACAGCGTGGTAGAGAAGCTTGACTGGAGCAAACATGATTATTACTTGTAGCTTTCTCCAACCATTGCGATGAAACTGTACAAAAGAAAAAAAAAGCGTCCACCTATTACAAGAAGCAAACGACATCGCGTCGTGCAGCGTGAGGATCCTGCTATTAATGCACGAGCAAACTGTCAGGGGCTGACTAAGACTGAAGACTATCAAAGACTGCGGCTGAGACTGGACCTTGTACCTGCTACGACCATCCTATATCGCAGTGGCAAGCGCCCTCGTAGTCGCGAGCTGCTCATGGCGTGGCTCAGCAGGCACGCATCATTGGATCCGCTGTCTCCCCACGAGACCGCTATCAGCGTCTATCGGAAACGTGTGTTTCCATTGCCAACTGTGAGACGGCAGTGGGGGTGGTATCGATTTATGATACTACAGACACAGGAAAGCATAACGATGTCTGATCACTCTACATGTTTGCTGCCTGCAGGTGATTATCACTTACCATGGAGCCATGCAACAGGCTAGTTCTTATGGATTTTCACATACGAGCGGTGTTTCCAAGTAAGGTCCGTTTTGTTGTAGACACTAGTAGTTCGCGCGCATACCGCTACGAGCGCGTGCGTCGTGTACCAGCTCTGTAGCTAAGCTGTACGGTTCTGTCCTGTGCTTTCAAAATGTTTAAGGCTATCACTCGCCCGCCGCGTGTGAGGTTCACTCAGCGATACGCTTTTTTCCAGCAAGGAACCTGTCTGCTCCAGGAATTCATCGACAAATTTGCAAAGTGTACGGTCATACTATTATGAGTGCGTAAATGGGTACGAGAATTCAAAGATGGGTGGCAACGTCCATGATGAGGACCTCTTCAGTCGCCCTTCTTTTTTTACAGACAATTTGGTGGCTTCGGTTGAAGCGAGGATTCGTGAGTACAGGCGCTTCACAACAACAGGTATGTCAAACGAATTTCCTGACCAGTGGAGATCAGTGCTTTGCAACATTGTTTCTTAACACCTAAAGTTTAGGAAACTGTGCTCCAGTTGGGTCTCGAAACTCCTAACAGAGGACCACAAAAACCAGAGATTTGAGTGTGCGATGAAGTTCTTGACTCATTATCAAGAAGAAGGTGACGGCTTCTTGAGTCAGATCGTAACTGGAGACGAAACATGGGTTTCGCATATTACACTCGAATCAATCAACTAAGTATGGAATGGAGACACACACACACTCACCTGTGAAGGTGAAGGCGAAACAGACTCTGCTCCAGCTCAAAATCATGGCGTTGGTGTTTTGGGATTGGCATGGTGTTTTGTTGGTCGACTTCATGCAACGAGGAACCACTATCAAAAAAATGCAGACTCATACTGCCAAACCCTGAGAAAGCTACGCAGAGCGATTCAAAACAAAAGACGTGTCATGCTGACAAAGGGAATTGTCCTTCTCCATGACAATGCAAGACCTCACGCTGCAGGTCAGACCCACGATGTATTGGACAGTTTTGGCTGGGAAGTTTTAGACCACCCACCCTACAGTCCTGATCTTACACCGAGCGATTACCATCCGTTCCTCCACCTCAAACAGCACCTCAGTGGCAACCGTTACAATGAAAAGGACGACGTGAAAACGGCAGTGAAAACTTGGCTATCGGAGCAGGCAGCAAGTTTTTATGAAGAGCGTATTTTAAAATTGGTTGAGAGGTATGACACGTATTTCACCAAACTTGGCAACTATGTCGAAAAATAGAGTGAAGTTTGTACTTCCTGAAAATAAATTTACTTTTTTTGAAATAACCTTTCGTTGTGTACTTTTGTTGAGACGGACCTTACTTAAAAACACGCCTCGTATAAAGGCATAAATGTTATAAATGTGATCGCCTGTCATTTCTTGCGGAATTTCGGACAGTAAATGTAGGCCGCTCCCACCCCTCCCACCCAATTTTACTGGAAACTCTATGGTCACCAAATTATTCTTTAGATGGCACATTTAAAAGAGGTATTGTCAAATGAGTACTGAGCTATTACACGTACTTCTGCACATAGGTGCATCAGAACGCTACGGTTTTCTAATTAAAAAAATAGTCAAATATTTAATTGATCTCATTCGTACCAGGAGACCAAAAACGAAATTTTCACGTTCGAGTGATCTTTACGAGGACATGCTGAAAGCCAATGCATCCGAATTTCTTATGTGAAAACTCTTAGAGCTTTTTCAAATAAATCAAGCGTTGTTAAGATCCTACGGCTTTATTGTTAGTGTCTACGTATTTACAGCCCTATTCTGCTAGAGGGCTCCGAATTTTAGCGTGTAACATGGCGTAGTGTAATGCACCGTCGTCGGTGCGTGAGAAACAGCGTACTGTAACCGAGTTTCGAATTCCATGAGTTCGTCCACACGTGGAGAACCCTCTCTTTCATATGACAGTGCCGGACCACACACGAGTGCTGCGAGATATGCAACAATCCGACGCTTTGGGTTCACTGTCACTGAGCTTCCTCTATACAGTCCAGACTAGGCCAAAACCCGTTTTCATCTGTTTTCTAAACTTAAAGAACAACTTCGAGGACTTCACTTTGATAGTGATGAAGCGGTGCATGCAGATGTGAGGTTGAGGCTCCGTCAACAAAGTGAAGTATTCTACAGTGACGGTATCAACACATTGGCCTCCCGTTGGGAGAAATATGTTTCGTCTTTAGGGTAACTTACCATGACAAATAAATATGTAGACCTGAAGAATAAAGATCTGAATATGAATAACGTTTTTTTTTTTAATTTTAAAAGCTTTAAGAGTTTTCAGATGAAAAATTCGGCAGCATTACTTTTCAGCACACTCTCATATTTTCTTCTCCTGAAAAGATGGACATTAGTTGTGTCTATTCCAGTACTGGTGGTTCTCTTTGAATACGCTCACGATGTTTCTCAGAATCTTCTTTTCATAGACTTTTGGCTATTCTGTCAGAACTTTCTTTTTTGATTTTGAAGTGCTATGCATACTGAGCTTTCAGTTACTTCTGTGGTATTGTATATCATAATACTGATGGATTCTGATAATTTATAATGAATATCTTTTACAAGTTGGTATACCATTTTTGTTTTCTTTTTTCTGAAACTGGGCCTCTTTTCTCAGAGGTTTTGAGCTCCATGCACTCGCCAAATCAGTTGAATTTCTGTTGGCATCATTTTAGCATAGAAATATGTGCCGCTGCTGTTGCTGATTCAACAATTTTGCTTATGATGCTCAGCGGGATGTGATGATAATTTTCGTATCCCTTCACTACATTGTTCCGGAAATTTCACTGTGAAGCAAACACGTGAAAATGTATTGATAACGAAGTCTCTTGTACAAGGCGTGTTCTAAAAGTAATGAAAATTCTGCCATTTCACGCGTTGAATTAGTCCGATTCGCACGATATTTTTCATTGTGTTGGTAAATACGCCTGAAAAGTATCTGTACATTGTTCTCCACAGCGGATATTTGGTGTGTTTTCAAAAAGATTATGCGTGTTTTGGTAGTATCAGCGATTATTTATGACGTAAGAAACTGGTTGGAGAATTCGTATCATATTTTGCTGTAAGAATGGAGTAAAGTGCAGCATAATTTTGAAAATGTTAAACATTGGATTTGGTGAGTCTGTTATGAGTAAAGTCAAGCTTTTCGAGTGGTATAAGCGTCCCGATAAAGCCCATGAAGACGACGAGAGCCAGGATTCCCCATCTTCAACCGAAGAAATCGTGGAAAAACTGAAAGAAATGGTTGTGGAGAACGCCGAATCACAGTCAGAGAAGTCGCTGATGGTGTTGGTATCATCTGGCTCATGCTACGAAATGTTTACCGATGTTTTGGGTGTGAAAGTCGTGACGTTATAAATTGTTCCAAAATTGTTGAATTTCGAATAAAAGCAGCGTTGAATGAAAGTCGGTTCGGAGTCTCTAGACAAAATAAACAGCGCTTCATAACTATTGAAACGTGTCATGACAGGTGATGAAACGTGAGTTTACGGATATAACGCCGAAAGTAAGGCTAAGTGGTTCCCGTGGAAGCATTCTGAATCGCCAAGACCGAGAAAAAGACAGTCAAGTGCGGTCAAATGTGAAGGTTATGCTCACTGCGTTTTTCGATTTTTAACGGCACAATGCACCATGTTCTCGTCAGGAGGTCGAACGATTTGTAAGCATTACCATTTACAAATTCCACGCTGTTACGTGGGAAGCAATCCGAAAGAAACGCCTGGATTTTTGGCGAAACGATCCATGAATTTTGCACCACGATAATGCATCTTTTACTTCGTTGCTTGGTGATGTGTTATTGGTCAAAAACAATATTTAATTGATGCCTTAGTCTCCATAATCGCCAGAGATGGTCCCATGCGGTTTTTTTTCTTCCCAGCAATAAGGAAATCCTTAAATGACAGTCGTCATACAAGAATAGGTGAGATTAAAAACGCATCGCAGAGAGAGCTAAAAACTATCCCAAAAATCGGGCCCCAGAAGGGTATTGGGGGCTGAAAAAATTGCTGCTAAGAGAATAACATGTAATGGGAATTTCTTGAAGAGGATACCTTTGATGTAGACAAATAAATAAAATTCTTTAAAAAAAATTACCGTTAATTGTTGAGGACACCTCGTTCTGTGTAAGTTGATAAATGTGAAAGTAATTGAAATGGGAGAATTTTGAATGGCAATCGCCAGGTGTAAGTCTTTCAACAGGACGCCACTTCGGCGATTTGCGGGTACCTAAACTACCCACGTTATCCAATCAGGGAAAGAGGACCCGCAGTTTTAACGTGGAATCAGAATGACGTGTCGTTTCTGGCGACTTCTCAGATCGTTGGGATGTGAAGGTTAAGACGAAGAATGAAACATTAGTGGTACGATCGGGATTCTGTCTCGCGATCTCGCCGTTTCAAGTCATGCTTTTTACCGCTGGACCACCTTTTTTCTTGTCTTTTGATGTGTTTCTTCCTCGTTACTTCTTGAATAGCTCTTTGTTATTGTCGTGTAACGTATTTCACACTCTGTCGATGAGAAGTGCACTCAATTTTTCTTACTTCTATCAGGGAACAGGCTGAGCTTCAGGCTCCAGGTGTGAAATGGTACGTCATAAATATGTAAATAATGCAGCGAATAGCGTGATTTATATACTCGATTACTGTTATGTTTAATTGAATATCAAAGTCATATTGATTATTTAAACTGAATTATTTTACTGCATTTATGGCTGTTCTTCTGCATGAACGCAAGGAAGAAGCGCTTCAGGTTACTTACATACTTCGGCTCTTTTACGCAAGTGAAGTTCTTTTTCGCGGCAATTAATCATTAATGACAAGTTCAAACTTTAAAGAAGAGCTCTAATTATAAAGTTCGTTAAAAGTTCTTTCGGCGCAAATAGCCAAGACCTTGTACGTTCGGCAAAGAATGTAACGTCACTATGTCAACAAATAAAAACTTGGGGCTTTTTCAGTTATCTGTTCTTTTATTAATGAGTTAGTTTCTGGAAAGACCCTAGTTCAGAAATGTACTAACTTGTCAGTCATCCTACAATGGTAAACCATAAAGCAAGTCACATCCGGAAAGACCGTAACTGCTGAGTTGTGTCGAACTTTAGAGGTTGCAGGTAATTCAGTCCCGTCCCACAAACGTGTGATACTGCTAACGTAAGCCTGTGGATGGAGCCAGGCGCCGACGCAAGGCATTGGCACTGGGTCATCGAACCACTGCTCTCGTCCCGTCCTCTAGCAACCCCCCTCCCACGCCCCCTCCTGTCCTCCCATTGTTCCCCACTCTCTTCGCCACGCGACAATGACTACTGCTGCGGTGCACTCATAGTCGATATGCTGGGTCTTTCCTTGAAATGATACGAACTGCCAGTAATGGTGTGATGGTGGATAAGGGGAAAATACAGTATGCTGGCTTAAGATAAGGAAATCTTGTTCCAAGGAATCAGTCTAAGGATATGAGCGAAAAGCAGAATATTGTTTATTTACCATTGATCTTCTGATGATGGTTCTAACGGCTCTAAGCACTATGGGACTTAACGTCTGAGGTCATCAGTCCCCTAGAACTTAGAACTACTTAAACCTAACAAACCTAAGGACATCACACACATCCATGCCCGAGGCAGGATTCGAACCTGCGTCCGTAGCAGCAGCGTGGTTCCGGACTAAAGCGCCTAGAAAAGCTCGGCCACAGCGACAGACTCTTCTGATGATAAAAAGCCAAGTAGGCATACGTTTGTGATAATTTTTCTTATTTGTGCAACATGCTCAATGTGCTAGACTCACAACAGTGGCGCCCTGCGTCTTCTACGCAGTCCTGACATTGTCACACAAAGTTTCATCATACTCTTTCGAACACCGCTGGTGTTGGTAGAGCAGTTTGACAGCCAGAGATAATTCTTGCTTTTAAAACCTGTTCAATTCCGACGCGTGGCTCGTACAGAAAAGTTCTCACATGACTCGACATGAACAAATCAGAACGGTTTAGATCAGTTGTATGAGCTGGTAACAAAACTCTGCCTTCTCTTGCCACCCATCTTTCACAGAACGTCTGACGTGGGTGTTCATGATCAATATTTATAAAGTCAGTTTAGGTTCCATCATGTTGGACCCACTTACATCAAGGTTAAGTCGCCTGCATTATTGTTTCCTACCCCCACTCAATGTGATATTTATTTTTTATTATTTATTGATTTATACTGCGTGATTTTTTCCCATCGTGTACAAACTCTAGGGACTGATCTATGAGAGGATACGGAACAAAAAAGGTCTAATGAACTTATGCCCGGAAATGCATGGTTTCCATGCTAGAGATCATTCATTCAGTCATACATTGTTACAGAGACAGCAGTCTAATACGCGCTGTACCATGCAGCCACAGTTACAGTATGTGCTGAAAATGTTTTCCATGTGCCTCAACGCATACGTGTTCGCGGCGTAGCATGCTCTGTCTCATACGTTCACATTGGCCAGACTGCATCCGAACAGTGTCAAAAGCAGCATGAATACTCTGCTCCAATGTCTCCGTATGTGCAATGGGCTATGCTTACACGATACTTCTGAGACGGCCCCATAATCAAGAATGGTACGGGTTGAGATCTGGTGAATGAACAGGCCATGCGGTTGGACCCCCTCGTCTTATACATCGGTAAGTCAAGACACGATTGAGATGTGTCCAGACGTTACGCGAAGTGGGCTGGAGAACCATAATGCAGCAGCCACATAATCCTTAGAATCATCAATGGCATTTCTTCCAGCAGGGTAGGAAAAGTCACATGCAAGAAACGCCTGTAGTTCCAGCCTGTTAGGCGACGTGGAAGGAAGACTGGGCCCAAAATACAGTTGCCGATTATCCAGGCCCAAACATTCCGGCTGCACCGATGCTGATGATTCGCTGTCATCCACAGATGACTGTTATGGAAGTTGAATATACCACTCCGCTTGCAGGTAGCGTCATCTGTGAATAGGATGGATGACACAAATCCCAGAATTGTGGTTGCTTGGTGAAGGAACCGGAGACAAAACTGCTCCCGATGTGGGAAGTCTGTCGCTAGTAAGCCCTGCATACGCTGTCAGTGGGAAGGATAGTAACAATTGTCATGGAGAATGTTCCATACGGTCGTCTGGCTTACCCTGTACTGGCGGTCCAACTACCAGGTACAGACACGGCGGTCGCCTTCCATAGTGTAAATAACATTTTCGTCCGAGTCTGCTGTGCGAACATTTCGTGTACGTCCTTCATAATGTCCTGCTTCCTGAAACGATCCTGTCTCAGAAAACGGAGCAACGCCGTTGCAAACGTAGAACGCTATGGTTGTTTTCGGCATGGAAAGGTCTCCATTGTTGCCCGCCGCCCGTTGCCATTTACCTTTTCGTAAGTAAACACCATGTCGGCAAGCTCTCGATTTGAATGCGGAAGTATTGGGTACAACGCTGTATCACATCCAATACAAGGTGAGTCAGCAAGAGAAGTGAATCGGACACAACATTACCAATTACTACGGCAGGAGAGGGAACTAGGGCACGAATTGTGAGGAAGAGTACCACCCTCTATGGGGAAACCATGCATACTGTCTGTAACTGTGATTGCATGGTACAGCGTGTATTAGACCAAAGTCTCTTTAACGAAGCAGTCTCTAGCGCGGAAACCATGCATTACCGGACATAACTTCAGTAGATCTTTTTAGTTCCGTATCCTCTCGTCGATCAATTCCTAGAGTTCGTAGACGTTGGAAAAAAATAATCCTGTGTAATTTCTCAAGATTAGGGTCATCAGACCCTCTCTTCCATCTACCCAAGCATTCTAAATATTTTACATGAATATATTATGATGAGCATGTTATACTAGATTTTGGAATAAAAAATAACAATAGTACAGGTAAAAACTATACACAGTTTACATTCTTTCATGATAAATACAACAATAAACAGTAATTATTAGAAGGGAGGTTTTGATTATGTCCACTAGCAGCAATGGGCAAGACAGAAATATGTGGTAAACGGGCGCGGCTGCTACGGTCGCAGGTTCGAATCCTGCCTCGGGCATGGATCTGTGTGATGTCGTTAGGTTAGTTAGGTTTAAGTAGTTCTAAGTCTAGTGGACTGATGACCTCAGATGTTAAGTCCCATAGTGCTTGGAGCCATTTGATTTGGTAAACGGGAAAAAGAGGAACGTGATAACACACATTTAATGATTGAAATGGAAATGAAAGCGGCGTGACTTTCATTCACCTATATACTGATCTGTTTGTGTACTCTACAATACTAGCAACCATATACATAATAAATCTTTGTGGCAGAGTAAACAATCATTCGTACGTTCTCGTATTCCACTGATAGAATTGTCTCACAAGTTATTTGGCTTCAATTCAGTCGTTCGGCACCAAGTTATCTGGAAATGATACAGTTATTTGTCCATCTGCAAACTGAAACTACCTGTAGGCCTGTACCATTCCTAAGAATCCTTAATTACCTGTTATTTGTTTCCATAACTGACTGCTTAATTAAAATGGTTGCAAGCACTATGGGACTTAACATCTGAGGTCATCAGCCCTGACTACTTAGTATTTTACTTAATTTCCACCATCATCGTGGACAAAATATAAATTCACAATCTCTAGCAAGAAATTCTGAAAAAAAATTTACTCGCAAAAAGTGATAACATTATCACGTCCTGTTTTCAAAGTTTACTGACATCTCTCAGCGAAGATTTAACTTTGAATGTTGGGTTCTTTTTCGTATAATTGTATAGTATAGTAGAATGTGAGGAGAGCTGAAGCTTTTGCAGAGCGTATCGTGTTGTTCGCGGTTCATAAGAGATTTATCTAAACAACAATTCGTAGAAATATCAATTTTTGCGTAATTCATGTTTCTACACTGTCAGTTTTTTGGATGGTACCAAAACTCAACCGTTTGTTAGAGGAAAATTGCTGCTCTAATGAATTAAAGACAGGTTTCTAAGTTAAAGTCAGATGGCATTGTTAGTTGATAGACCCGGACGGGTATGTTCAGCTCCATAATTACAAAAGTTTCCTTCATTCGGACACTACTACAGCTTTTCTTCACGAAGTAATGTGAGTGAGTGATGTGAATAAGGGTGCATTGTACCGTCACAATTGTGGTTTGCAGTGGATATGGCAGAAAGGAGGGAGATTGTGGGACTTGCTGCCGACCCAAAGCCTACTACTATCAGACAGCACCACTCTGACGAACACATCAGCATTAAAATGTCAGACGCCGAGGAGAATATAGTGATTAAACCTGAAAGATAGCAGTGCTCGGATCATAATTAGAACATGCTGCTACGTCTCTCCCCACTGTGGACAAAATAATATTGATGAAAATTTCTTTTAACACTGATTTCGAACCGACAACGTCCGGTTAAGCGGTACTTCATTATCATGCTCTAGAGAGCTAGAGAAAGATAAAAATGCGAACATCTTCAGCAGATTCATAACTGTGAGGCTTTTTACCGTGGTAGAAAGCTTTAAACCATGAAAGATTCCATGTAAACTGATACATTTTTGGCAGACGGTGTAACAGCTACAGAGCTGAGGGTGCGAATTGTGTTCTTATGTAACAGTCCTGTTTATGTTGGTGGTGAATATGTGGATCTTTCGAGACCAACGATTTCAGATAAATTGGTTTTAGATCCGTCATATGAGTATCAACATTTCTGCCTTTTGTAATATTTCTAACTATTTATCTGCCTTTACATCTCTATATCTGTACCTTCATTTCCTTTCAGGTTGCAACATTTCTTGTTACTTTGAAACGACACTAGCGCTATGCTTGCTTTGCTTGAAGAAAATGTCAACGTTACAAGCAAATATTTGGGATTTGTCTGTATCTTTTTTATATAACCATAAAATATGTGGGATTTAATACAAATAAAGACTGCAGCATGCTGTGTTTGTATTAAGAACTTACTATTTACTCAAAGGCAAATCCAAAATATGGCTTACCAGAGCCTCGAAATATATACACATAATTCTTCCTCACTATTTGGCGTCCAGACAAGGAATACTGCTATCTAGTATCCGTCAGACAAAAGAAGAAAATGACAGCAACAATAAAACTGCTCAGAGATAGCACCCTATCCGAGAAAGATGATCATGAAACAACAGAACCTCCTGCGAAAAAAACGGGAAGACTACTGTCGCTGATGGGAGTCATATACAGACCACACTTTGGCAGCAAAGAGTTCATCTGACACGTGTGAGCAACAGCTAACTTGTGGAGGATTTATCAGATTTCACGGTGACATTCTTGGAGTGCAAAAATACGCTATTTGATCGAGAGAAGCCTAACACTTTATAGCAGATGTAAATACGAGATGCGACAATAAAGTAATGAGACTGATTTTCTTTGCAAGATGTGGCAATCCTGCAGGCTTGCGTAGGCACAATATCTTTGACCTTAGTCTATAAGCTGCTTCTAGCCCAAGCGGCACATCGATACAAGTGCTCAGTCGTGAGTTGTGCTGTAATACGTTAACATGTGTGTGTGTCTCTTGTCATGGAAAAGGAACCGCACAATATTGCGCAACGGTATGCCATTTCTTTTTACGTTAAATTGGGTGAAAACGTGACGGCAACTTACAGTAAGCTTCAGAAGGCTTTTGGAGAGGAGGTTATGTCAAGAGCTCAAGTTTTTCGTTGGCATAAAATGTTTAGTGAAGGCTGAACGAATGTTGAAGATGAAGACCACAGTGGACGATCATCAACCTCACGGACGGATGTCAACAGTACATAAAGAGTGGGTGCCTCCTGTACAAACAGTTAACCAATATTACTACAAAGAAATTTTAGAAAGACTTCGTGAAAGAGATCTTCGTGTCCGTGCTAACATTGCTGATAATTGGACTTTGCATCACGATAATGCGCCATCCCATAATGCTCTGTCAGTACAGCAATTTTTAACCTCAAAACAAATTTCAGTACTACCACAGCCACCTTATTCACCAGATATCGCTCTGTGCAACTTTTTTCTATTTCCAAGAATCAAAACGGCGGTCAAGGGTCACCATTTTCAAACAACACAAGATGTTCAAAAAGCTGTGACGAGGGTCTTGGAGGATATTACAGAAGATGAGTTCCAGAAATGTTACCACCAATGGCAGAAGCGCTGGAAAAAGTGTGTGCAATCAGAAAAGGAACTACTTTGAAGGAGACAAACACTAAACTTGACTAAAACGATAAGCATCATTTTTTTCACATCAGTCTCATTACTTTATTGTCGCACCTCGTATGGGGTGTGTCGTTCCCTGTCCGTGAGTACATGCCCAGTACATAAAGTCTGCCTGGTCTTGGTTTACCTGTGGTGGTTCTCTGCTTGCGCAGCTTTAGAGGGGTTGAAATGTCCCTGATTAATTTTTTACACAGGTGAAATCCAATCACGTTCGAAGTCACTGAGCTGTCATAACACACCCATTCTGCTGTTAGTGATTCTCTACTGTCGACACAGTGCTCCCCGCCTCCTTTAATATTGGCGGACCAGCCAGTCGAGACTTCCAATAGTCAATTCCGCACTACACTGTGGCGTCCAGATACCTTTGATCAGAATGAGTATGTCTCTTGGTCCTATCGACGATGACTCCTTTTGTCATATCTAATGTTCTGAATTTGTTTGACTGCTACTACAGCTATTCGTTTCTCTGTTCGCAGCTCTATCCGAGGAACCATAAGCAACAGTCACCGGCAGTTGAGGGTTAACTGGTAAGTTGATGGAACTTTGGCAGTATCAAAAAGCGCGTATCAAACTGTTCTGCTGTCTTTCTAAAGTTAGCACTGATTTTAAGAATATGCATCTGAATGCTATTGTGTGAAACCGTAGTGGTAACGTTCCAGTCATTAGTATTTTATAACATTTGGTTCTTATTCTAAAGCATTATAATTAAACTTCCCTCTAGACATTTAAGTCTCATCTTCATCTACGATATTTATGGAAGCTGAATGAATGAATTAAAATTTGGGCTACGGCCGGGACTTTTTCTTTTTTTTTTTAAAGGAAACCATTCAAATTTTATGAGTAATAGGCATTTTTCACTAAGTAACGCTTGTACCCTAGAACAATATAGTACAAATAACGAAGTATACCTGGATGCTATGCAACACTGCATGACAGGAAGTAAATGTTTTCTTTTATAACAAACATACGTTTAGAAAACACTGGTAGGACTATTAGAAGAACTTTTGACTCTTATTTGGATGTGAGCATGACAGATATTTAGCGGGGAGCACTTTGCAGCACAGTTTTACTGAGAAGAGATACTTTAGACTACTATACTTGACGATTTCAGTCGAGAGGCACTTATTCAGTTTCACTGCACACTTTCTTCTTGTGGTGAGTGTGGTGGGGTGTCTGGTGGCGGTGCTGTGGGTCACAGGCTGGGGAGGACTCTGCTAATTGTTGTCTGCAGTGGAATCTGCAGGCGAAGTTCTCACGGTAGCGCCTGTGCTGCTGTGCTGATGGTTCTCCCAATAATTCAAAAACAGTCTTAATCGCATTTATTATTATTATTATACCGCCAACCGGTTTCAACCCGACGTAGGGGTCATCTTCTGGGCGTTTACACCATTGGTCGACTGCTGGTGGTGTCACTCCTGTCTACATAACGGCAGGAAACTATGCAGACAGGAGTGACACAACCAGCAGTCGACCAATGGTGTAAACGCGCAGAAGATGACTCCTACGTCAGGTTTAAACCGGTTGGCGGTATAATAATAATAATAAATGCGATTAAGACTGTTTTTGAATAATTAATTAATCATACTAATCGCTGCTTCTCTCCACAACCAAGTTGTCCAAAAATCGTCTTGTTCTCCTCCCAGAGGTCCATCTGGAAGGCCATGTGGTCGGTCTGCCTCCTCGCTACGATGGCGTGTGCCGTCATGGCGAGGATCCAGAGAGTCACCAGCCGCTTGGGGCCGTGGAAATGGGCTGGAGTCTGGGGCAGTGATTGCTTCCACTGTGTTGCTTCCTGGCGCCGTTCTGTTGATGTGGGCCACCATCTGCTGGCATGCTTCCCATATATTGGTGACATTCCCTCAGGTGAAACGGTGCTCGAGGATATCGGTCATGGCACATACGTTACAGTTGTCACTTGCGACGAGTTTTATTTCCGGAAGTCTTTTGTTGGTTGTTATCGTTCTGTTTACTATTTTGTACCATGTCTCCTTTGCATCTTTAGACAACACGTTTTTGGAGACTTTTTCCATATTTGTTTCCTGTTGTACAGCGAAAGTTTGTTTTCAGTTCTGTTTTTCGCCGGCTTCCCCCTGAGGGCCCAGTACATTCTATTGGCTGTTCTGTGACCGAGATTCGCTACGGTGATCACAGCGTAGCTTTTGTTGACATAGTGCAGCCTGACGTGTCGCATACTGAAAGGGATGTGCCTCGTGTCGACCGGCGCTTTTTCTGATGTGGGCTTGTATCTTGCAATCACTGTGGCTGTGACGCTGTCAGAGTTTTTGTCCTGGATGGCGGGCGTTCGTTTCAATGGGAGTGCCGCACATTTGGTCCTTACATCCACTAGACCTAGTCCCCCTTCTTCTGTTGGCAGCGAGCACGCCGCTTGCGCCACTCTGAATGTATTTCGGCGCCACAGCAGGTAGTATACTGCGCTCTTAATTGCTAGCGCAATTTCGGTCGGGAGGCTTAGGATTTGCGCCAGGTACCATGCTTTCGACAGGATCGTCGTGTTTAACCCAGTCTGTTTTCTGATTGATCGTTAGTTTTCGGTTCGCGTGCTGTCTGGAGATGGTGCGTAGCACGTCTCTCCAGTTGTATGCCGCCATTCTAAGCGGACAAGGCTGTATAAATATTCCGAGGACTTTATGGCTCTCTGCTATTTTATACCATTGCCCATCTGGTTTGAGCCGTTGATTCCCGATCGTCAATAGCACTGTTTTTCTGGGGTTGGTTTGGGTGCCTGACGCTTTTGGAAAGTGTTCATTATGGTTTCTACTCGCCCAATGTCTTCCTGATTTTCAATAAAGATGCCTACCTAGATCGTCAGCGTTGGCTTTGTCTCCTACGGAAAATCCTCTGATGTCGTTTGAGAGTTTCTGCAGCAGCGGGTCCAGTGCTATAGCGAAGAGAGCCATTGATAATGGACAGCCTTGCCTCACGGATCTGTCGAGTTTTATCTGTTTTGTTTTCCAACTATTGACTGTTATTATCGATCTTGCAGTACTTAGTATCTTCTGTATGATTGTGATAAATTTTTACCCAAAACCGAGTCTGTTTAGTGTTTCTGTGAGGTACCTGTGGTCGACCCCGTCGAAAGCCTTTTCGAAGTCTACCGAAATTATGGCACCGGCGCTTCTGATGGTGTCTGCCTGTGCTACTGTGTCCCTGTAGGTGCATGTAGCATCAAATATATTTTTTCCTGGTACCGCACATGTTTGCCACGAACAGATGACTTTTCTCATCGCCGATTTCAGGGTATTTACGATGCATTTCGCTATTATTTTATAGTCGGCGTTGATGAGCGTAATCGGGCAAAACTCTTCAATGCGGCGGGCGGCTTTCTCCTTGGAATTAGGGTTATTATTCCTTCGGGAAACCCATGTGGAATTTCAGCTCCATTGAGTATCTCGTTCACCATGTCTATGAATTGCACGTTCCATTACGCGAGGTAGAACTCGAACGGGAGGCTGTCGGCGGCCGGCGCTCTTCATCTGGTGCTGGTCTTCATCGTTCCTTTGACGTCGTCCTCGTCGACATTCTCTGCCAGCAACGCCCTGTCTGCGTCTGTCAGCACACTCCTCGTCTGGTGCAAGATTTCAGCAGTTGCCGCGTCGTCTGTCTCTTCTCATCGGAACATGTCTCGCAGATAGTCTTCGACGTGTTTTGTTAATTCCGTTTTAGTCGTAAGCATCTTCCCCTCCTTGTCCTGCAACTCACTTACGCACTTTCCTGCGGCTCTCTTCTTTTCCCTGTTAAGTTGGTGCATGGTGAGCGGCTCCTCTTCCACTTCGCCACATGTTTTGCATCTGGTAAGGACGCCTCTCATTTGTTGTTTCTTTACTTGTAGCAGTTTGGCCTTGATTCTCCGTACTCGCGGTATGTATAACTTGTCGCCTGCTGGTGCGAGTGCGTCTTTCAGTCACTGCTGTTAGAATTCGGCCGTGGTTCGCCTCCAGAATGACTTGCACCCGCGTATCCTTGCTTAATAGGCATGAACGCTGACCATTACCCTACCGCAGCACTATGGCCGACATTGCTGCACGGACTCCAAAACATTATGTTTGTCCACAGACTTTTAGACAAACTCCGAACAAGTTTCCTAGTAGCGTTAAACATTTCACAGACCAGTTGTGTACATTATTAGCTCCTCCCATCAAAGGCTGAGGTGATAGAAAAATTATCGGTAATTCCACACAATTGTTTATATTTACAAAATACGAGTAAATAGCTGTGATCATTCGTAGCCAAATGAAAGATAGAATAAACACTTGAAGTTTATTCCGGGAAAGCAATTCGAAGACAGTGTTTCCTGTCTATGACTGAAGTCACTTATAAAGCTTTTATTCGTCCCATTGTTGACTATTGTTTAGTTGTATGGGATTTTTACGAAGTCAGATTATTTAAAGGGACATGGATAAACGCAACAAGTATTGCACGTTTTGTTTCTCATTTTCGTCAACATGGCGGCGTTGCACAGGTACTCAGTCAACGACCAATTGAACCTAATTGTGAAATTCCATTCTGCTGACAGAGAAGCGTCGTGGAGTGGACTCCAGGAGACACTGAAATCATTGGGGATGTATTCAGGTCTATGATAGTTCAACCACCGTTCTAGACTCGCAGACGTCGGTCGTAGCTGCGTCCAAGGAGCACACGTACTCTTAATGTAGTCCACAGTATTGTGGCCGTGTAACATAGAGGGCTACATAAGCTTTTTCATGTCCGACATATGTTTCTTCCAACATTATGACACAATTCTTCAGCAATTGTGTGCTATACTTTCTTGCTGCAGGGCGCCATGAGACAACGAACACGTAATCGAGAAGTACGTTACTGTTTCGTTTTCCGATACTGGCAGCTGTGTTACAATCCCATTTCATGCAGCTTAATATCCCCAAAACGACAATGTAGTTATTGCGTTTATCGACGTGTTTCGTTTAAAGCCGGTTTTTCTGTCCTTCTGCTACTGGCTATCCCCAGCACTAGTAGAGTAACGTGTTCGGGGGGATGGCTTCTGTACATCACGGCGAGGAGATGATCACAGACTGAACAGCTGCTCACCCGTGTTAATCTCCACAGCTGACGTGGCGATTGGTTTGCTGCTCTGCTGTCTGTGTAGCCACTGTTGCAACAGTCGACAGATTCCCCTACGGTTAAAATGTTATTGCCTACGGCAACTGACACTGACGGCTGCGGTTTTCCAGACTGCTTGACGTGAGAAGTCCAGTGCCGAGCCGAACCAGACAGTTCAGAATGGTGGTAGGAATACTCCTTCTCCAGTACGGCGGTTATCTTTCATCCAAGAGACCATGAATCTCCACTGGAGAATACTACAAGAAAAGTGTGGTGTACAGAGATGAACTTTCTGTACCTGCAATGCGCTACTACTTGCATGTATGTTGAGGGAGGATCGAGAAAATGATGTGGCAGGGAAAAATGTGTGTACTGACATTCTCTTTTTAGACAGACGTGACTGGAATAGGGGTGCGGAGAAATGAAAAGAACATAAACTTGTAGTTAGATGCATAAAGCCATCTAAAATATGTTACGCTCTGTACTGAACGGTTTAAAATCGAAGCGAGTAGTGCACATGCAACGAAGATTGTATTTTGCGAAGTATGTCACACAGAGTGCAATTGCCATGTGACTTCATGTCATGTTCGGGGATGAAATACGATTGAGAAAACCATATTGTGGAAGTGTCTCTATCTGTGTTTCAGAATGGCCTTGATCAAAAATGGTTCAAATGGCTCTAAGCACTATGGGACTTGCTGGCCGAAGTGGCCGTGCGGTTCTAGGCGCTGCAGTCTGCGAGACCGCTACGGTCGCAGGTTCGAATCCTGCCTCGGGCATGGATGTGTGTGATGTCCTTAGCTTAGTTAGGTTTAAGCAATTCTAAGTCTAGGGGACTGATGACCTCAGATGTTAAGTCTCATAGTGCTTAGAGCCATTTGAACCAATTCTGTGTACCACTGCACTATCCACTAACACAAGAGAAGAAGACGGTCGAAACAACTTCGATGAAGTTGATTCCACAAATGTTCAGTTGGGTTCGGATCCTTGGAAACAGGCATTGATGCTTGTGTTTGTATTGGTTACATTATTCCAATTACTATCAGCAGATTCTTAATTTCGTATTTGACTTTAGTCCCGCGATTTTCACGTTTCTTATTCTCTGAGCTGGAATTCTTCCATTAAGTAGATAGTTCCGCGACAGTCACCTGTGAGCTATTTGCTAAGAGCAAAGATAAATATTTCACTATCCCTGTCTACTTCATCGTCTCTTGAATGTGCATGCACCCCCATTACCTCGCATCAGAGATTGTAAATCTGTTCAAATGGTTCAAATGGCTCGGAGCACTATGCGACTCAACTTCTGAGGTCATCAGTCGCCTAGAACTTAGAACTAATTAAACCTAACTAACCTAAGGACATCACACACATCCATGCCCGAGGCAGGATTCGAACCTGCGACCGTAGCGGTCACGCGGTTCCAGACTGAAGCGCCTTTAACCGCACGGCCACACCGGCCGGCTGTAAACCTGTAAACCTGTCGTCTCGTCAGGAAGGAAACACGAAGTTTCGCGTACCTATTACCCTGCCTGTGCCCATCCACAAAAAGTAAGAACATTCGGAAACTCCTGCTTTGCTGCTGTCCACATCTGGAACAACATATCCTACCCTCCGTGCACAAATAAGTGCCGTATTGCTGGTAGCGCTCTTAGTATAGACCCAGCTGACTCTAATTTGTGTTTGTTGTTGTACTTGTCATGAATGAATACAGACAGTTCCTTTCTGCGCTATTTTATGGTCACTTCGGAATTTTAGGTTCTGTATTAGGTTAACTTGTAATTACTGAAATATAAAATATGTAGAAGCCATGGATAGATGTAAGAGAAGGCCTGATCTTGACAATTGAAGTAGATAAACATAAAATCGATAATATTCGATATTTTTTAACTTAAAAAGTAGCCCCATAGCTATGTTATTTTATGATCAATTCGTAAAATGGTGAAACTCAGTCTATTTGCCGATGCTGGTGTCTATCACGCACGCTTGTTACGTATGTATCTCCTTGGAATAGTACACTCCTGGAAATGGAAAAAAGAACACATTGACACCGGTGTGTCAGACCCACCATACTTGCTCCGGACACTGCGAGAGGGCTGTACAAGCAATGATCACACGCACGGCACAGCGGACACACCAGGAACCGCGGTGTTGGCCGTCGAATGGCGCTAGCTGCGCAGCATTTGTGCACCGCCGCCGTCAGTGTCAGCCAGTTTGCCGTGGCATACGGAGCTCCATCGCAGTCTTTAACACTGGTAGCATGCCACGACAGCGTGGACGTGAACCGTATGTGCAGTTGACGGACTTGGAGCGATGGCGTATAGTGGGCATGCGGGAGGCCGGGTGGACGTACCGCCGAATTGCTCAACACGTGGGGCGTGAGGTCTCCACAGTACATCGATGTTGTCGCCAGTGGTCGGCGGAAGGTGCACGTGCCCGTCGACCTGGGACCGGACCGCAGCGACGCACGGATGCACGCCAAGACCGTAGGATCCTACGCAGTGCCGTAGGGGACCGCACCGCCACTTCCCAGCAAATTAGGGACACTGTTGCTCCTGGGGTATCGGCGAGGACCATTCGCAACCGTCTCCATGAAGCTGGGCTACGGTCCCGCACACCGTTAGGCCGTCTTCCGCTCACGCCCCAACATCGTGCAGCCCGCCTCCAGTGGTGTCGCGACAGGCGTGAATGGAGGGACGAATGGAGACGTGTCGTCTTCAGCGATGGGAGTCGCTTCTGCCTTGGTGCCAATGATGGTCGTATGCGTGTTTGGCGCCGTGCAGGTGAGCGCCACAATCAGGACTGCATACGACCGAGGCACACAGGGCCAACACCCGGCATCATGGTGTGGGGAGCGATCTTCTACACTGGCCGTACACCACTGGTGACCGTCGAGGGGACACTGAATAGTGCACGGTACATCCAAACCGTCATCGAACCCATCGTTCTACCATTCCTAGACCGGCAAGGGAACTTGCTGTTCCAACAGGACAATGCACGTCCGCATGTATCCCGTGCCACCCAACGTGCTCTAGAAGGTGTAAGTCAACTACCCTGGCCAGCAAGATCTCCGGATCTGTCTCCCATTGAGCATGTTTGGGACTGGATGAAGCGTCGTCTCACGCGGTCTGCACGTCCAGCACGAACGCTCGTCCAACTGAGGCGCCAGGTGGAAATGGCATGGCAAGCCGTTCCACAGGACTACATCCAGCATCTCTACGATCGTCTCCATGGGAGAATAGCAGCCTGCATTGCTGCGAGAGGTGGATATACACTGTACTAGTGCCGACATTGTGCATGCTCTGTTGCCTGTGTCTATGTGCCTGTGGTTCTGTCAGTGTGATCATGTGATGTATCTGACCTCAGGAATGTGTCAATAAAGTTTCCCCTTCCTGGGACAATGAATTCACGGTGTTCTTATTTCAATTTCCAGGAGTGTAGTACTTTCGCGATAGTTAAATAAATAGTAGGAACGGGTGCATCGAAGGCAGACAATCAACGCCTTTACAAGTGACAGATCTGCTTGATCTCGAGCCTCTGCGAGCGGAATTGCAAATCAAGACAAGCGGACGCCCGGCCAGCGGCGAAGTGCCGCTTGTTGAGCTGCGATGAGGCGCTGTGCCGTGTTGTTCCAGCTCTCAGCTCGCGGCCCTCCTCACCCACGCGTCTCGTTGCCCCGGCTACGGCTACGGCAACGGCTACGGCTTTCTCGCTAAGCGTTCTCACGAAGGCTTCTGTGCCGAGGCGATGACCTCCTGTTTTCTTACCGTGGAAGCGTTTCTTCTGGAGCATGTAATTAACAATCCAGAATACTTGAGTATTATCTAAAGATGTAAGGCTAAGGAGAAAATTCCCCGGTCCGGAATCTAGATTGCGTTGATTAGATTACATTAGATAAGATTAATTATTCATTCCATAGACCCATAAAAGAGGGAATCATCCTGGGTGTGGAACATGTCACATTAACACATTACAAAAACTTGACTTTCATTGATTTTAATGATCCTCAGTCAATAAACAGTAAAATTATGTACGTGAATTAAATTTAAACTTCTAATATTTACCGGTTTAATACTTACATCGCCTTTCATTTAATCCATCATTCAGACATTTGCCAGTTTCTTGGCTATTACAACCAAGTATTGTTAAAAATTAAAGTAAGTTATTCATTTAAGTGATCCTCAGTTAAGAACAGTCAGATTATGTACAAGATTTAAAATTAAACTTCCACTATTTACAGACTTAAGGCTTACATCTGCTTTCCATACATCCATCACTCACACAGTAGGTAGTTACTTGGCTGTTACAAACCAAGTATTGTCAAAAATTAAGGTATAATAAATTTTCATTAAAATGGTCTACTGCACTTGTTGAAAAACTCATGGATGGAATAGAAGGAGTTGGCCACCAAAAATTCTTTTAAATTATGTTTAAATTGTGCCTTGTCTGAAACTAAAGTCTTAATGGTTGCTGGTAACTTATTGAAAATATGCGTTGCTGAATACTGGACTCGTTTCTGGGCAAGAGTAAGTGATTTTAAATCTTTATGTATATTGTTCTTATTCCTAATATTGACACTGTGTACTAAGCAGTTAGTTGGAAAAAGAGATGTATTATTTACAACAAACTCCATTAAGGAATAAATATACTGAGAAGCTGTGGTTAATATGCCCAATTCTTTGAATAGGTTTCCACATGATGTTCTTGGATTTACACTACTCATTACTCTTATTATACGCTTCTGTACTCTAAAAATTTTTTCTCTGCTTGTGGAGTTACCCCAAAATAGGATACCATATGACATAATGGAGTGAAAATAAGCAAAACATGCCAGTTTTTTTATATTTATATCTCTTATGTCTGTTATCTTTCGCATTGCAAACACTGACTTGTTTAGGCGCTTTTTCATATCATATTGATATCACCAAAACTTTGTTTCTGTTTTGTTGCCACACTTGCGCAACAGTCTACATCTATTTTTACATGTATTCTCAGCAAAAAAATGAAATGATGGTATGGCATTGCTTGCCAGGAGGCCCCAACCGGGGAAGTTCGGCCGCTAAGTGCGACTCTTATGTCAGTTGACGCCACATAGGGCGACTCGTGTGCCGGTGATGAGGATGAAATGATGAAGAGGACGACACAGCACCCAGTCCACCAGCGGAGAAAATTTCCAACCCGACCGGGAATCGAACCCTGGCCCGGTGCATGGGAGGCAAGCACGTTACCACTTTTTTTTTCATTTTGTTCGGTATTGTTCGTTGCGTTTGGCCTGGACGAACGTCAAAAGATATCCGTTCAAGTTGATCGTTGATTCCTTTACTCAGTTTTTTCTTACAGAGGGCGAGCAGCCCTCTGACCGAACACGCTGAGCTACCGTGCCGGCGCACAGCTAAGCAGGCTGACCTCTTCTCACCAATGCCTGGCGTAAGGCCAATCGCAACACCTTCAAACTGCAAGGGCGTGCTGAAAAGTAATGCCTCCGAATTTTTAATGTAAAAACTCTTGAAACAAATAAAAGAAGCGTTATTAATATTCTACAGATTTATTGCTTATACGTTTACACCCCTCTTCAGCTAGAGGGCTCCGAAGTGTACCATGTACCATGCCAGTGTGTAACGTAACTATGGAGGCGCGTGGGAAACAGCGTGCTGTAATCGAATTTCGATTCCAAGAGTTCGTCCACAAATAAAGCACCCTCTCTTTCATCATGATAACGCCAGATCACACACAAGCGCTGCGACATCTCCAAAAATCCGGCGCCTTGGGTTCAACATTATCGATCATCCTCCATACAGTCCCGACTTAGCCCCACCCGATTTTCATTTGTTTCCAAAACTCGAAAAACATCTTCGAGGTCTCCACTTTGATAATGATGATGTGGTGCAGGCAGAGGTGAAGTTGTCGCTCCGTCAACAATGTTAAACATTCTACAGTGACGGTATCAACAAAATGGTCTCTCGTTGGGAGAAATGTGTTCGTCGCCAAGGTGACTATGCTGAGAAGTATATATGCGGACACGAAGAGTAAAGATGTAGTATGTTAATAACGTTTATTTTGTTTAAAAAGCTTTAATAGTTTTCAGATAAAAATTCGGAGGTATTACTTTTCAGCACGTCCTCTCTCGTATGTCATTGCGGTTCCACTCTCGAACAGCGGGCGCCGAAAACAAACGCTTTAATCATACCGTGCGAGCTCTGATTTCTCTTTTTCAATTACAATGATCATTTCTCCTTGATTAGGTTGGCGTCAGCAAAATATTTCCGAATAGCGAGGAGAGATTTGGTGATTGGAATTTCATGAAAAGGTCTCGCCGCAACAAAACACGCATTTGTTTTAATGATTGCCACCCCAAATTGCATATCATATCCATGACACTCTCCTCCTTTTTCGTACTAATAAGAAACGAGCTGCCATTCTTTTAACTTTTTCGGTGTCTTTCGTCAATCCTGTCTGGCACGGATCCCGCACCTTGCGGTAATAATTCGTAAGAGCATGGATTTAGTAGACCTGCTGCATCGTCTAAGACTTCTGCCAATAAAATGCAGTCTTTGGTTTGCTTTTCCCACGAGATTATCTATGTGATCGTTCCAGTTTAAGTTGTTCGTAATCGTAATGTATAGGTATTTAGTTGAATTGACAGCCTTTAGATTTATGTGATTTATCATGTAAACGAAATTTAAAGCGTTCCTTTTAGCATTCGTGTTAATAACCTCACATTTTTTGGAACATACAGATATCTTGCCTGAATCATTTTACAATTGGTTTTGATCTTCTGATAACTTTACTAGCCTGGAAAGGAAACATCGTCTAACAGGGCTGCTCAGATTCTGCCGTAAATCATTTAAATAGATGAGGAGCAACACAGAACCTGTAACACTCCCTCGAGGAACTCCAGATATCGCTTCTGTTTTACTCGATAATTTCATGTCAATGAGTTATGAGTTATTCACCCGTTTTAGAAAAGTTAATTATACCTGTGCCTCAAGTGAGGTTCCCATTCCCATCTTGCGCTGCTTTATAGTTTTGTTCATGGTGGTTCTTAAATTGTCGTCAAAATGGTTAATCGCAAACGGAAATTCATCCCAAGTCAGTGAAATACTCCATATTAAATTCGACTGAGTACGAAATGGTTGGCTGAACTCATAACTGGCTGAATTTGTGTTAATCTACGAAAAAGGCGATCCAAAACTATTAGCCCTGGCGAAAATATCGAGCGTATGAACAATGTGTAAGGTGCAGTCAAATAAAACGAGACAGATGGAAAATAATTAAGTAGACTATTTATTTTTTCATTAATATAGTACATTTATCACTTTGTGAGAAATCCCGTGGAGAGAGTTTGGAACAGTATGTGGGACATCTAAGGGCTTACCAGCGAGACTTCTGCAGCGTAGCCGAAACAGCCTTGGCATCTTGTGGGCGGGCATTATCCTGCGACAGAATGATGCTGACCGTGAACGTTCCTGCGCGTTTCTACTTCATGACGTGGTTCAGTGTTTGCAAGGTGTACCACGTACCACTGTGCGTTAATTGGGGCGGCGAGTTCTAGAAAGTCAATGAGCAACGGGTGCTTGCACTCGAAGAAAAAGTTCACCATGAGTTTTCTGAGCTGGTGTGCCTGTTGGTTTGATTATACTGTAGAAGTTTGGCTGGGAAACCCTTACACGGGCTCCATACAGCCCGGGTACCACACCATGCGATTTTCAAATTTTTGGAGTTGTGAAAAAAGATCTTCGTGGTCGTTGATTTGCTTCGGATGAAGAGGTGCACGCCTGGGTTCGTAACGGCCCTAATAAATTCCTATGTGTTACCTGTGGGATCGGAGACTTAGTACTGCTCGAGTGACGAACATAATGTGTAGCGCAGTGGCAAACGGGCTAAACAGGAAAGAAAAAGCCTTGCGCAGTGCAGTGCGAGGATGTGTGACTATTCTAAGCAGCTCACGCTTCACTTAAAGCGCAATGCGACGAAACAAATAATAAAGAAAAAATGAAATTCTTTCGTGAAGTGACGGTGATGGAATTTGAACCTGCAAAGTACTTAAATGGAAACAAGCGCTTCAAACACTGTATTGCAAAAGCTGAAACTCATTGTTTAATCATTACAATCATCTTCACAAAAATTATCTTTTATAAAAATATTAATCTGTGAAGTGATTAATTACTGAAAATGGTAAAGGAGTGGTAAAATCTATGACCTCAGAGCGCAAGTCATGTGAATAGATAAACTTTACTTACTTTCGTCTGAACAATGATCTAACTAACCCAAACCAATAAAAAAAACACTCAAACATTCCGTTTCTCCAACATCCCAATTACGTGCAAGCCAGCAACCTAGCAGCAAAATTTGTCCAGTTAATCCTTACCAAATCGTATACCAAAGTTCATTATCCTCTGTATCTCCTCTGTGCTCTGCAAGGTATTTCCATCTGCCCAGTAGCATAGCCAACACCAGACTCTCAATAGCTACGCTTAGGATGCCTACTGCAACGACAATGCTACTGAGAACCAAACATCACATCTCTTGTACTCAGAACCTGTGTGGCTCAACATATTGACTGTTGAAAACTACTGTTTGAATAATGTCTACACAAAAATATGAAATATGACACATCGAATGAAAATATAAAACTCACATCACTTTATTTGGATACCAAAAATAAACTAAAAACTTTTCAAGCTACAGTACTCAAGCGCCCATGTTGAAAACCGTTAATCCGGTAAAAAGCAGCCTCGAATGCTGTTGCGGAGCCCCAACGAAGTCCTCACAACCCGGCTTGTGAATGAAACACTTCTAAATAAGATCGAGAAAGAGTTTCCTCAGTTCAACAGAACCACTCTTAACGTCACCTGCAAATCGCCGAATACAGGTTTGGCGTAACTCACTATCACAGAGGTACTGAAACAAGGCTAAAGAAGAGCTTGCTAAAGGATTTCATCTCCCATATAAAACATGGAAGGTCCTTAACAGGCTCAGAACTGGTGTATCACGATGCAAGGTCGATTTCAAGAAATGGGGTTTCCCTCCAGGAGATGAACTATGCGAATGTGGCGCACAGCAAGATCATCAACACCTGCTCAACTGTAGAAACCTCCCAGCCCCATGCCCGATGGACGATCTGGCTATCGCCAATGATACAGCCGTTCAAACGGCGGAATTGTGCATGTCATGTGGAATTTAATCATGAACTTATACGGTTTGTAAATTGATGTCATATGGAATATAATCATGTACTTATACTGTTTGTAAATTGCTATCTATCGGCTATACAGGGTGGTCCATTGCTAGTGACCGGTCCAAATATCTCACGAAATAAGCATCAAACGAAAAAACTAATAAGAACGAAACTCGTCTAGCTTTAATGGGGAAACCAGATGGCGGTATAGTGGGCCTGCTAGATGGCGTATATCAACTGCGTTTTTTAAAATAGGAACCCCCATCTTTTATTACATATTCGTGTAGTACGTAAAGAAATATGAATGTTTTAGTCGGAACAATTTTTTTCGGTTTGTGATAGTTGGCTCTGTAATAGTGACAAACGTATAAGTACGTGGTATCATTTAACATTCCGCCACTGAGGACGGTATTTGCTTCGTGATACATTACCCGTGTTAAAATGGATCTTTTACCAACTGCGGAAAAGGTCGATATCGTGTTGATGTGTGGCTATTGCGATCATAATGCCCAAGGGGCGTGTGCTATGTATGCTGCTCGGTATCCTGGACGACATCATCCAAGTGTCCGGACCGTTCACCGGATAGTTACGTTATTTAAGGAAACAGTTAGTGTTCAGCCACATGTGAAACGTCAACCACGACCTGCAACAAATGATGATGCCCAAGTAGGTGTTTTAGCTACTGTCGCGGCTAATCCGCACATCAGTAGTAGACAAACTGGGCGAGAATCTGGAATGTCAAAACGACTGTGTTGAGAATGCTACATCAACATCGATTGCATGCGTACCATACTTCTATGCATCACAAATTGCATAGCGACCACTTTGAACGTCGTGTACAGTTCTGCCACTGGGCACAAGAGAAATTGCAGGACGATGACAGATTTTTGGCACGCGTTCTATTTAGCGACGAAGCGTCATTCACCAACAGCGTTAACGTAAACCGGCATATTATGCACTATTGGGCAACGGAAAATCCACGATGGCTGCGACAAGTGGAACATCAGCGACCTTGGCGGGTTAATGTATAGTGTGGCATTATGGGAGGAAGGATAACAGGCCCACATTTTATCGATGGCAACTAAATGGTGGAACGTATGCAGATTTGCTACGTAATGTTCTACCGATGTTACTACAAGATGTTTCACTGCATGACAGAATGGCGATGTACTTCCAACATGATGGATGTCCAGCACATAGCTCGCGTGCGGTTGAAGCGGTACTGAATAGCATATTTCACGACAGGTGGATTGGTCGTCGAAGCACCATACCATGGCCCGCACGTTCACCGGATCTGACGTCCCGGATTTCTTTCTGTGGGCAAAGTTGAAGGATATTTGCTATCGTCATCCACCGACAACGCCTGACAACATGCATCAGCACGTTGTCAATGCATGTGCGAACATTACGGAAGGCGAACTATTCGCTGTTGAGAGGAATGTCGTTACACGTACTGCCAAATGCATTGACGTAGACGGACATCATTTTGAGCATTTATTGCATTAATGTGGTATTTACAGGTAATCACGCTGTAACAGCATGCCGAAATACATTGTTCAAACGTACCTACGTTCTGTATTTTAATTTAAAAAACCTACCTGTTACTAACTGTTGGTCTAAAATTGTGAGCCATATCATATGTTTGTGACTATTACAGCGCCATCTGTGACAAAGCGAAAAAAGTGGTCCAACTAAAACATCCATATTTCTTTACATACTACACTAATATGTAATAAAAATGGGAATGCCTATTTAAAAAAAAAAAAAAAAAAAACGCAGTTGATATCCGTTTGAGCTATGGCAGCGCCATCTAGCGGGCCAACCATAGCGCCATCTGGTTTCCCCCTTCAAGCTAGACAAGTTTTGTTCTTTGTAGTTTCTTCGTTTGACCCTGAAACGTCCCCTTTGAAAAATTATACATGACTGTGTTTAAACTGACAGACAATATTTTTAGCGCGACGCAATCTGACTTCAATAATCCCTACAAAAGAATGGCCCTGACTAACATTAACCTATACCTTTCACAAATCACTTACCTCACAAAAATCTTCGTTACTCGAACTACTGCAATACAGCGAGCGCCACTACTGCCAGCGAAATAAAAGATTCAAACTACTGAAGGCACTAACTACTGATAGGCATAGTTAGCAAATGAAAGATTTTGATAGAGAACAAACAATGTATTTACCTCAATAGTGTTCAAAAGTCATAATGTATATAGCAGTTCATGATATCCAGTGTTACAAATTTCAAAACTCCGCCATCTCTCTCCCCACATTCACCACTGCTGGCGGCTCACCTCCAACTGCGCAACGCTACGCGCTGTTAACATCCAGCTGCCGCTGCCCAACACTACAATGGCAGACAACAATGCAAACTAGCCACAGACTGCACAAGGCACAGCCAGTGATTTTCATACAGAGCGCTACCTGGCGTTACCAATAAGGAAACCTAAACAGCCTACTTACAACCCTTATTTCGTGAGATATTTGGCCCGGTCACGACCAACGGAGCGCGCTGTATATGTATATGTATGTTATGTTCTGGACACGAGTAAATAAATAAAACCTCTGACTGGATACCTGCCAGCAAACAAGTGCGCACTGAGTGTGTTTGTGCGCATCAACAGAAATGACTCTTAGTAACAGTTACGGCGGTCAATAAAACGTTTCGCTATTTTGTTGAAAATTAGCGGACTTATCAGCTGAGCTCCGCGCCTGCGCCTCCACGCGGATAACTCAGTTTCCGCAACCTAATCGGTGCGTCGGGCCAGAGGAAGCGGAGCGCAGGCTTAACGAGTCTCTGAGGGAGGCGCCGCCCTCCGCGGGATGAGCGAAGCCCCGGCGGGCGGGCCGCGGCCAGCCCCCGCTTCCGCTGCCTGTCCCCGCTCCCTGTGGAACGCTAACGTCACCCCACCGCCTCCTGTCCCCACACGGCATTCCCCCGGTACCAGTTCTCGTGCTGCAAATCCCCCGCTCTGCTTTCTCCTCTGCAGCATTTTTTAAAAGTAAAAATGCATTCAACAACAAATTACTGCAACTCCAAAAAAGAATACTCCTGACAAAGGGAAATACAAAAAGTGTGTCATCACGGATAATCCCGGAAGACTGGTCAACTGAGTAGTCTAACTGGGTTTAAAAATTGCAGACAGGGACTGATTTTTCTTTCATTTTGAGTCATCAGTCTTCTGACTGATTTTCTGCGGCCCGTCACGAGCTCCTCTCCTGTGCCATCCTGTTCATCTCAGAACAGCACTTGCAACCTACGTCCTCAATTATTTACTGGATGTATGCCTGTCTCTGTTACCCTCTACAGTCCTTAGCCTCTATATCTCCCTCTAGTACTTTGGAAGTTATTCCGTGATGTCTTAACAGATGTCCTATCGTCCTGACCCTTCTTCTTGTCAGTGTATTCCATGTATTCCTTTCCTCGCCGATTCTGCGGAGAACCTCCTCATTCCTTACTTTATCAGTCCACCTAATTTTCAACATTCTTCTGTAGCAGCACATCTCATGTGCGTCGAGTCTCTTCTTCTGATATCACCTGTCTAATATCGTGTAGAGTCGCATACCTCACGGAATTTATTCTCACTGCTGCTGAATATTCCATCCCTCGTACTTCCTCTTCTCCACGTCGAGTCACAGTCCCCTGGTGGACTACAGCATGCACCGACGCTATTCGTGCTCGGCGACGTGCTTTACGCACCTTCCAACGCCGCCCTACGATGGCGAACTCTATCAGTTACAAACGACTCCGTGCAAAATGTCGTCGTGTTATCAAAGAAAGCAAAAAGGCTTGCTGGGTGGCTTTCACCAGCTCATTCAACAGTTTTACTCCTTCTTCGGTTGTCTGGGGTGGCCTGCGCCGGCTATCTGGCACCAAGGTCCACTCCCCAATTTCTGGCCTGACTGTAGCGAATGAAGTCCTTGTGGATCCTGAGGACGTCTCAAATGCCTTCGGCCGATTTTCCGCGGAGGTTTCGAGCTCTGCCCATTACCACCGTGCCTTCCTCCCCCGAAAACAAGCAGAGGAGGCACGGCCACCTTCTTTCCAGTCTTTGAATCGTGAAAGTTACAATGCCACCTACACCGTGCGGGAACTCGAAAGTGCACTCGCCCGGTCCCAACCCTCTGCTTCGGGGCCCGATGGTATCCATATTCAGAAGCTGAAGAACCTTTCTCCTGCAGGTAAAGGCTTTCCTCTTCGCTCCTATAATCGCATCTGGACTGAAGGTCATGTTCCCACACGCTGGCGTGAAGCAATTGTTGTTCCCATACCCAAACCAGGAAAGGACAAACACCTTGCTTCCAGTTATAGCCCCATCTCCCTAACAAGCTGCGTCTGCTCCTTGAATCTCGACGCCTCCTTACCAATGTCCAATGTGGCTTTCGTAGGCGCCGCTCTGCTGTTGACCACCTAGTTACCTTGTCGACCTTCATTATGAACAACTTTTTGCGTAAGCGCCAGACCGTGGCTGTGTTCTTCGATTTGTAGAAGACTTACGACATCTGTTGGAGGGCGGGCATTCTCCGCACCATGCACACTTGGGGTCTTCGCAGTCGCCTCCCTCTTTTTATTAATGCATTTTCAATGGATCGAATGTTCAGGGTACGTGTGGGTTCTGTTTTGTCAGATGCCTTTCGCCAGGAGAATGGGGTACCCCAGGGCTCCGTTTTGAGCGTGGCCCTTTTTGCCATAGCTATCAATCCAATAATGGATTGCCTTCCAGCTGACGTTTCAGGCTCCCTTTTAGTGGACGACTTTACGATCTACTGCAGCGCTCAGAGAACATTTCTCAAGGAGCGCTGTCTTCAGCGTTGTCTAGACCGTCTATATTCCTGGAGTGTCACTAACGGTTTCCGTTTTTCTGGTGAGAAAACGGTCTGCATGAACAAACATTTTCTTCCACCATCCTTAAATCTCGGTCCCGTTGCTCTCCCATTCGCGGAGACAACAAACTTTTAGGTCTTACATTTGACAGGAAACTTTGCTGATCTCCACATGTGTGTTACTTGGTTGCTCGTTGTACCCGTTCCCTAAATGTCCTCCGTGTTCTCAGCGGGGTGCAGATCGAATGGTCCCGCTTCGCTTATATCGGTGCATTGTCCGATCAAAGCTGGATTATGGGAGCTTTGTCTACTCTTCTGACCGGCCGTCCGTCTTACGCCGACTAAACTCTGTCCACCATCGGGGGTTACGTCTGGCGACTGGCGACTGGAGCATTCTACACCAGCTCTGTTGAGAGTCTGTATGCCGAAGCTGCCGAATTACCGCTAAACTACCGGCGCGATATGTTGCTTTGTCGGTACGCCTGCCGACTGATATCAATGCCCGACCACCCGTCATATTTCTCCTTCTTTGACGACTCTCTCGACCGCCAATACGGGCTGTATGTCTCTGCCCTGTTACCTCCTGGAGTTCGCCTTCGTCGCCTGCTTCAGCAACTTGGTTTTAGCCTCCTTACGACTTTTCCAGTGGGTGAGAGCCCGACGCCACCTTGGCCCCAGCCTCAGGTTCGCGTTCACCTTGAACTCAGCTCACTCCCAAAGGAGAGGACCGAGTATTCGATATACCGCTCGCGGTTTGTCGAACTTCGTTCGAGGCTCGCTAATAACGTCTTTATTTACACAGATGGCTCCAAGACCACTGCTGGCGTCGGATGTGCCTTTGTCGTTCGGGATGATACCTTTCAATACCGGCTCCTTGACCAATGTTCAAGCTTTACAGCTGAGCTTTTTGCTCTCTATCAGGCTGTTCAGTATATCCGCCGCCATCGTCATTCTTCCTATGCCATATGTTCTGATTCTTTGACCGCCATTCACAGTCTACGTGACCCATACTCGGACCACCCTCTCGTGCAACGAATTCGACGGTCCCTTCAGTCGCTAGCTGATACCGGCGCTCGTGTCCTTTTTTTTGTGGATTCCTGGCCACGTCGGTGTGCCTGGGAACGAAGCTGCTGATGCTGCGGCTAAGGCTGCTGTCCATCTGCCTCGGACAGCTTCCTTTTGTGTCCCATCAACTGATGTTAGTGGGGTTCTTTGTCAGCGCGTTTCATCATTGTGGCATGATGCTTGGTTCCCTCTCCATGAAAATAAGCTAAAGGCCATCAAACCGATCCCGACGGCTTGGACGACCTCCTCACGCCCTTCCCGGAGAGAGGAGGTCATTTTGGCCAGGTTGCGGATTGGGCATTGCCGATTTAGACACTTCTACGTGTTGCCCCGTGACCCCGCCCCGCAGTGCCCCTGTGGTCATCCATTGACGGTGCGCCATATTTTATTGTCCTGTCCCCGTTTTGGTCACTCTCGTGTTGTCCTGTGTCTGCCGTCTACCTCACAGGAACTTTTAGCTCATGACGCTCGAGCAGCTGCCCGTATCCTTAGTTTTATTAGATTGACGGACTTGTCGAAAGAGATCTAACTTTTTTATTTTGTTTATCTGCGTCTTTGTAAGTACTTTCTGCTGTTGCCCCCTTGCGTTTTTCTGCGTTATTAGTGCACTAACGTTTGTGACTGGGCGCTAATGACCTTAGTAAAAAGGGTCCCCAAGAACACGCAGAAGTGCCGCGACACGACGTGGCATGAACTCGACTAATGTCTGAAGTAGTACTGAAGGGAACTGATACCATGAACCCTGCTCGGCTCTCCATAAATCCGTAAGAATAGGACGGGATGGAGATCTCTTCTGAACAGCACGTTCCAACGTATCCCAGATATGCTCATTAATGTGCATGTCTGGGGAATTTGGTGGCCAGCGGAAGTGTTTAAACTCAAAAGAATGTTCCTGGAGCCACTCTGTTGCAATTCTGGACGTGTGGGGTGTCACATTGTCCTGTTAGAATTGCTCAAGTCCGTCGGAATGCACAATGGACATGAATAGATGCAGGTGATCAGACTGGTTACTTACGTACGTGTCACTTATCAGAGTCGTTTTAAGACGTATCAGGGTCCCATATGACCCCAACTGCACGCACCCTACACCATTACAAAACCTCCACCAGCTTGAACAGTCCCCTGCTGAGACGCAGGGTCCATGGATTCATGAGGTTGTCTTCATACCCATACATGTCCATCCCCTCGATACGATTTGAATCGAGACTCGGCCGACCAGACAACGTGTTTCCAGTCATCAACAGTCTAATGTCGGTGTTGACAGGCCCAGGTGAGTCGTCAAGCTTTGTGTCGTGCAGTCATCAGGGGTACAAAAGGGGGCCTTCGGCTCCGATAGCCCATATCGATGATGTTTCGTTGAATGGTTCGCACGCTGACACTTGTTGAGGGCCCAGCATTAAAATCTGTAGCAATTTGCGGAAGGGCTGTACTTCTGTCACTCTGAACGGTTCTCTTCAGTTGTCGTTGGTCTCGTTCTTGGAGTATCGTTTTCAGGCCGCAGCGATGTCGCAGATTTTATGTTTTGCCTGATTCCTGATAATCACGGAACATTCGCAAAATGGTCTTACTGGAAAATCCCCACTTCATCGCTACTTCGGAGATGCTGTGTCCCGTCGGTCGTGCGCGGACTATAACACCATGTTCAAACTGCTTAAATCTTGATAACCTGCCATTGTAGCAGCAGTAACCGATCTAACAATCGCGCCAGACACTTATCCTATGTAGGTGTTGCCGACAGCAACACGTATTCTGCCTATTTACATATGTTTTTATTTGAATACGCATGCCTATACCAGTTTCTTTGGCGCTTCAATGTACTTAAAAATATTGGATAGAGTTTGAAGTTTGGGTGACGTGCAACAGAATTAAAGGGTAGCTTTCTCGAAACCCCGTAAATGCCTCCAATTACGACTTGTAAGTTTGAAAGTTTGGCTAAAAGGTGCCTACAGGATTCCTCTGTAATGGTGCAAAAGCGTGGATCCCTGCGACGTCACCCTCAGGCTTGGCGAAGGGTCAAACACCGAGGTGTCAAGACATGCGAAAAAAAAATTACACAGCACAGATGCTCATGTTAGGTGGTATGTGGTCTAATGCTGCCATATTGGCACCAAATTTCACCACAATTCTTCCCAACGCCAATGTGGACGTACCACACCACTTCGAGAAGGTCGTCACAGACGCTCTTCCCCACATTTCACCCCTTCTTTTGCCGTTTCTGCAGTGAAGGCCAGAAGTGCGACACCCAACTTTTAAAATAAGCGGTTTTCTTGTGAATGGTGGAGGGAAACATTTTAGTCACACCGCTGCTTCGAATCGACACGCAAAGGGCTAGGTGGAGGCATAAAGGGCGTCAGTGAAACGACCCCTTTTCCTCGAGCGTTGATTCCCATACATTTCGCTGACGAAAACGACAGTTTCCAGTGTAATGAGAAACAGGAAGATGTTCTTGACAACCTTTAACAGTGCCGACACCTTCGGACGTTTCAACCTTCCTCTAAAGACATTGTGGGGCTGCATCATCATTGAATGTGATCGGAGCCCTTTGGAGTGCAGTGCAAAATCAATTTTTTCCTATGTGTACGCGTTGCAACCACTAGGGACCGTCCAAAGAAATTTGAACGCGATCCGAAGCAGCAATGGGTACTTATGCCCTTTCAGCCCTCCTGTTTTCCACCTTTCTATGGCACGGTTACATAGGAGAAGAACATTAACATGTGTATGAATAAAATGGCAAAGTGTCCCTCGAAGACCTCTCAGTTTGGCAACAACCTTAGTGCGACCCACGCAACTTTATTGAGCACATTACAAATGTACCTGTCAGAAACTTCAACGCCAATTCAGCCTGGCGGATGTTTTAGTGACAGAAAGTAGGCAAACCTCATAAAGAGGTTCTGAGGGGGTTGCGTAACTGTCAGGCGCTACAGCAGCCGGCCGGTTAAATTGGTGTCGAAGTTTATGACAGGTACATTTGCAACGTGCTCAAGAAAGCTGCATGGGTCGCACTGAGGGTGTTGCGGAACTGGGGGTCTCAGACGAACCCTTTGCCGTTTCATCCCCGTACATGTTAATGTTGTACTCCCACGTGTTCACGCCGCAGGAGCGTGGAAAATAGGAGGGTTGAAAAAGCATAAGTACCCACTGCTGCTTCGGATCACGTTCTGATTTCGTTGAATGATCCTGAACGGTCGCTAGTGGTTCCATCCTGTACACAAGAGCAAAAATTGTAGTCGCGCTGTACTCCAAAGTGCTGCGATCTCATTTAGCGAGGATGCAACCCCACAATGTCTTTAGAGAAGGGTTGAAACGTCAGAGAGTGTCACCACTGCCAAATACTATCAAGATCATCTTCCTGCTGCTTATCACACGGAAAACTCTCGCTTTAGACCGCAAAATGTGAGGAAATCAGCACCTCAAGGAAAAGGGTGAGTTCATTGACGTCCTTTATGCCACTACCTGAGACCTTCTCGTGTCGATTCTGAGCGGCGATGTGTCTGAAATGTTTTCCTTGGCGACCCATAAGAATATCGCTTGATTTCAACGCTGGATGTCGCGGATCTGACCTCCACAGCAGAGACGTCAAAAGAAGGTGCGAAATGTGGGGGAGAGCGGCTGTGACTACATTCTCATCGTGTGGTACGTCCACATTGGCTTTGGGAAGAATTTTAGTGAAATTTGGTGCCGATGTGATATCATTAAACGACATTATAGCTCACATCAGCTTCCGAGCTCTGGACTTTTTCTCGCATGTCTCGACACCTTGCCCGAGTGCGACGTCACAGGGCGCCACGATTCAGTACTGTTACAGAGGAAGGTTGTTGGCATCTTTGAGCTAAACTTCAAACTTACGCATCGCAATGGGAGACAATTGATGGATTTCGAAAAAGTGATCTTTCAATTTTGTTGTACAGTGTAGCATTGTAGCTGTGAGTTACCTACATTGCCTTTTTTCACAAAGTTTCGAATGGCTACTATGCTCACATATACGTAGCGATGACAGAATGGGTGTTTTACAGTGCTATGTTTTCTTTGCTGCATGCGAACCATAGACGAACACCGTCCGTCAAAAAAGTTCCGAGACTGATTTTCTTCCTGTCGTAAAGCGACGTCAGTGCCTTATGTGGCAGCATGAACTAACGACTATAAGCAACCGATGTACGTTCGATCAGACAATTTTGAGCAGGCAGTGCTAAGTAGTGGTCGTGCGATCTTTGTGTGTAAACGTTGATGTATCAAAAATCGCAATCGAACAAATCTCTAAATCAAGTCTTTAAGACATTCTTCGGAATGTTCTGAAGAAGAGAAAAGTGTGTGCATAGTTGGTCCCACATACCTCGACGCCCGAACATAAACAATGACGCGTGGATACCTGTCGCGGCTTGACTGAAATGCAAAACGCGGATGATTCTCTTCTGCGTAAAACCATCACAGGTGACGAGACTTGGTCTTATCAACTCGAACCTTCTACATAACGACAAACTACGAAATTCACATAAGGGTAAACGCTTTGACGACGTGAGAAACATTCAGGCTATCGTGACTCGCAAGTTGAACAACATTTCTGACGGTTTCATACGATTGTATGGACGTTGTGTTCATTGTGCTCACTTGTATGGAGAGGGCAGAGACTACGTAGGATACCTGAACCATTTTTTTTTTTTTTTACTTATCTAGGCTCAAAACTTTTTGAATTGATGGGATGTATTTCGATCATTTACTATCAGTTTATTTCATGTTCCATTGAGTACGGAATTGTACATGCACTGATGAGCCAAATCATTAAGAAAACTGACCACCGTGACGTTGGATGCCGCCTAATGGCGTTGCGCGCACGTTACGCAGTAACAAAAGTATGTAAGTGTAGCTAAAACGGACGGTGGATCACTAGCGAAGGTATCGGATGAAAATGGGGAAATCTATTGAGATAAACGGCTTAGACAAAGGACGAATTATTATTACGCAGAGCCTGTGAACGAGTATCTCGAAGACGGCGAAGCTGGTCGAATGTTCTCGTGCTACTGTCGTGACATCTACGGAAAGAGGTAGAAGGAAAGTGAAACTACCACTAGGCGCTAAGTGGTTGGACGACCACGTCTTTTCACAGAACGTGGGGTTTGGAGGCTTGTCTGCTCTGTAAAGTAGGATAGATGGTGATGTGTGCCATCTCCGCCGAAAGAGCACAATACTGGTGCAGGCACAAGTGTTTCGGGCACACAGTCCCTCGTACATTGTTGAAGACATAGCTCCGCAACAGATCACCCCCACGTGTTCAGATGTTGTGTCAACGACATCGTCAACTACGATTGCAGTACGCATTGAACCATCGGGATTTTTGATAAATGGAAACGTGTCAGCTCTTCGCGTGAATCACACGGCGGCTCTGACCGTGGAGTGCGCAATAGACGAAGGCCGATGGGAGCGGTATTATGCTATAGACGACATCTCCAGCACTTGCATGGGACCTGTGGAAGTAATCGAAGACGCACTGACAGCATCCCTTCATGATTGATGCCTTTCCCGATGCCGATGTCATCTTTTAACAGTATAATTCGACACCGTTCCTCACAAGCGTTTTCTAACCAAACTGCGTGCCAATGGAATATCGCCTCAGTTGTGCGACTGAATTCGTGATTTCCTGACAGAAAGGTCACAGTTCATAGTAATAGACGGAAAGTCATCGAGTAAAACAAAAGTAATATCCGGCTTTCCCCAAGGAAGTGTTATAGGTCCTCTATTGTTCCTGGTCTACATTAACGACGTAGGAGACAATCTGAGTAGCCCTCTTCGATTGGTTGTAGATGATGCTGTCATTTACCGTCTTGTAAAGACATCAGACGACCAAAACGAATTGAGAAACGATGTAGACAGGTTATCTGTGTGGTGCGAAATGTGGCAATTGACACCGAATAACGAAAAGTGTGATGTTACTCGCATGAGTACTAAAAGAAATCCGCTAAATTTCGATTACGCGATAAGTCACACAAACCTGAGGGCTGTAAATTCAACTAAATACTTAGTGATCAAAATTACTAATAACCTAAATTGGAACGATCGCATAGATAATTTTGTGGATAGAGCAAACCAAAGACTGCGATTTATTGGCAGAACACTTAGAAGGTGCAACAGGTCTACTAAAGAGTCTGCTTACACCACGCTTGTCCACCCTGTTGAGGAATATTGCTGTGCGGTGTGGGATCCGCATTAGGTGGTACTTACGGATGATATCGAAAAAGTTCAAAGACGGGCAGCTCGTTGTGTATTGCCGCGAAGTAGGAGAAACAGTGCTACAGGCATGATACGTGAATTGGAGTGGCAATAATTAAAACAAAGGCATTTTTCGTTGCGACGGGATCTTCTCATGAAATTTCAATCACCAGTTTTCTCCTCCGACTGCGAAATCATTCTGTTACCACCCACCTACATAGCGAGAAATGATCATCACGATAAAATAAGAGAAATCAGGACTCGCACAGAAAAGTTTAAGTGCTCGTTTCCCCGCGCGCCGTTCGAGAGTGGAACGGTAGAGAGACAGGCTGAAGGTGGTTCATTGAACCCTCTGCCAGACACGTTATTGTGAATAGCAGAGTAATGATGTAGATGCAGAAAATTGTCCGTGTCTCCGAGCCAGAACCGTGCTACAATGGTTTAGGGAGCATGATAGTGAACCCACGCTGCTGTCTCGGCGACCAAATTCGCCTGATGTAAATCCTGGGTCGCTATCGGGCCCCATCATCGCGTACGCAAATCAGCGGCCAGTTATTTCCGCGAATTACAAGACCTGTGCGTAGAGGCCTAATAACGCCGACGTCTACAAACTTACTAACAAACTGTCGGATACCTAATGCCTAGAATCAGTGACTTATTTCGTTCCAAAGACAGTCAAACAAACTATTAAGGAGGTGGTCATAATGGTTTAGCTCATCAGTGTGTAATGGACTACAAAGATGATGCTTTTTAATAGCTACTGACCGTATGTCTGCATGTGCTTTAGCCGCATGTAGTGGGTGGGTACTAATGTCCCAAAGTAGAGCATCAAAAAGAATTTTTAATAAATACTATTAATGCAAGCTGATTTTGTTGACACTTTCGTGACAAGCATTACCATCATCAGATTAAAAATATTTAACAACACTAAGTATCATCTCGTTGTCTTTCCCACTCAAAAGAACCAATATAAAACTATTAGCTTTCCAGCTAGGTCCGTAAGTCGAAATGGAGAGATGTTTCGAGTGTCACTCTTATCATTACTTGCTGAAATATCGAAACACTGTTTTGCTCGAGTTTACATAGGCATGCCACCCGAAGGTCTAGCCCATAGGAGTATCACAGAGTGGGTGTAAAGGGGGGACGGGCAACGCTCCAGCCCTGATGTAGTCATTAGTCATTAGATTCCACCAATCATACCGTCTGGATGGGAAGTATTGCGGCCAATAAAGGGTGCTTGGCAGACCTCACTTAATAATCACCTTCTGTGTTCACGAGGCCTCCTTTATTATGTTGCCCCAAATCCACTGACCTGCACAGCAGTATGGTCAGCTCAAAATTGAGAGCTTCCATCCACACTATGTTCACTGACGGTCGGTTTGTCTTTGTGAAGGCGTACCTGGTGCGCTCCAAGGCACACAGAAGAAAGTAGGGTCGTGTCTGTCCGATGTCAAGCAGTGTGTGTTCATATGGGCTGCTGGAGAAGCCATACGTTTACAGCCGCTCAGGAACCTTGGGGGGGCATATCGCATCTCTAATCTTCTGTGGTGTTGAGAAGCCTGTTTTGACATCGTGTTTCTTCAGCATCCTTGTGGTCTTGGCTGTCGGTGATCCCACGTATGGAAGAACTCCCGTAGACTGCTCTCTCCTGTGTTATTTCGGCACTGCGTGTCTTTTGAATTACCTTCTTGCCTATACAAAGATAACCCATATGCCTTTTCAGCACATATCCAAAAGATGATGGGTGTGACGTCGAATGTCACGTTATTTCAACGACCTCAGCCGACTGAAAACTCAGGTACTTTATATTAATGTTGGCAAATACGTCACACCAACTAAAATTGCTGTGTCGTTCGAACAAGATTCAGCCAGGGCAAAAGTACGAGGCGCGAAGGTGCGACTTTGCGCCAGTGTCATAGAGACTCGCCACTTGCGCGAGTTCCACCAGCGCCACGGGCGCCGCTGAGGATGAAGATATCGAATTCGTCTCGGCCAATTCCCAGCCGAGTACATCCGCCAATGGCCGGACGACAATGGACAGAAGCCTGTTCTGAAGATAGAGCAGCAGCTCTCGCCCACTTGGTTATAGACCGTCGTCCAGGGCTGACATAGGCAGTGAACGTCGTTTAGTGAAGTCTTAGAAGTGAACAGACTGTTGTTGTAAATTGCATTTGCTATGTACTGTGGAGTTTGCCTACGATTATTTGCACTTGTCCATTGAGAGCCTTTTTTGTATTATATTACAAGCAGAGTTGCCGACTTCATTAATGAACAAATCACATAGATAAGTAAACATTTTAAACTCGTTTGTGTCATTTTGTTACTAATTTGTTGGAGTGTTTTAGAACCTTCGTTTTCCTGTCCTTTTATCTCACCTTGAGTGATAGCTGTGTAACAGTGGCAGTGAGAAATTGTCTTAGCGATGTTCTGCACCAGAAGCCGTTTCACGAACGCATAAACTCGGCCTACCGTAACACCAGTGGCAACTCGGTCTCCCAGCCATAGCGACGAGGCTTTCACCAAACTGGCGACGAGGCTTTACCAAAAGAATAGTTGGGCTTAAAGAGGAAACATTAAATAGCGGAGGTTGAATAGCTTATGAGATATTTGTACGAATTCAAAAGCATAAATGTGTCACAGGAAAGCATAATTTACAGAGGTGAAACTTTCCATGCATTATACACGATGGTACCGCGAAATAACATCCTTAAATGAAGAAGATACATGCATTTAGTTGTTTCATTTTAATACATAGTCAGTGTATATTAATCGCGAAATATCACGAAACGATGACATTACGTTTTAAATTGAGGAAGTAACTCTATTTGACTCATTTATATCACTCCCTTGGTAGTTTCGGTGATCGAGACTTAATTCTAGATCTCTAACGGTCTGTTCAGAAATTTATCCTACTACGAAGACGTAATCGTTATTATTGCTTTACCTCACCTGTATTTCATTCCTACTGCCTTTATTATTCTCATCCATAGCCATATCTTACTTTCGAGATGTGTCGGTTTTACCTTTCAAGCATGTTTATCTTTTCCAGCTATATAGTGACACTTAACTGGGATGTACGTCTTGTCAAAATGTTTATTTTTCGGCTATCTTTGGTTTGCAAACTCTCCGCCAAAGTTATTCTTTCTCTAACGGAATAGCCGGCCGCGGTGGTCTAGCGGTTCTAGGCGCTCAGTCCGAAACCGCGCGACTGCTACGGTCGCAGGTTCGAATCCTGCCTCGGGCATGGCTGTGTGTGATGTCCTTAGGTTAGTTAGGTTTAAGTAGTTCTAAGTTCTAGGGGACTGATGACCTCAGAAGTTAAGTCCCATAGTGCTCAGAGCCATTTGAACCATCTAACGGAATAACATTCTTAATAATATAGCACTTTTTGATTTCCTGTATTCTGTTTGTTGGAGATCGGAAATTTGCTATTGCTCTTTCTTATGCTTAGTATCCACCATAACATCAGTCAGATACGTAACCGATTATTTTCAAATATGTGCACGTTTCTTCCATTGTTGTGTTTGGTCATCAGTGCAGGGTTTGGCTTACCTTCATCTTAATTGTTACAGTTTAAAGGTCCTTATATTCATTACACTAAAAACGACTAAGTACTGTACTAAAGGTCATCCTTATCTGACCTTTCTCCCAATGATCTACATTTCCTCATAACTCCAATGGTTTCTGTGATCACTCTCTGGCTCTTGTACAGTTTAATATTTATCATCTATTATTCGGCTATAAATTCGTGATTTGCATGTTTGGAAGAGTTATTTTCTTGTAAAACAACCACTCCAAGCTGTTAAAACTTTTTGTCTTAGTACTCTTCAATTAGTTTCGATCCAACACGTCACCTTCTGGCATTTTCTTGAACCGAAGCGATTTGTGTGGAGTTTTAAATTGTATTAAGTATATAAATTATATTAAGTTTATAAATGAATTGAAACATATGAGATACGGCTAAAGAAGAAACTGAGTCTTCTACAACTTCACCTCTTTATGAAAGAGTCGGCTTTACTTTCTATAAATGTCGCGGAAAGTCAGAATTTAACACAACAGCATTTCTTTAGGTAACACAGGAGCCTCTCCCTAAATCGATTAATCCAGTGTAAGTCCTTCGAAAACGGCGCGAGCATTTTATTTAAAATCTTTGCCGTGTGTTCTTTTGTCCTCATCATCGGCGGGATGTTAAATCGTTATCGTCCTTATTTTTCCTCTTTTTTCCGTATGTCTTCAGCAGACGTCAGAAACAGGAGCTTCCAACACCGTGGTGCGCTGAGATAGTTCGACTTATTTGCAATATTCTCCAATAGTTACCCCTGTCCCAGTCGACACCACACTAGCAGATGACAGTCACTGACAACAAGGCAGAATTTTCTATCTTCACTAATCACAGTTGTGCCCTGTTGATGCCTCCTGTTGCAACCTTCGCTGTACCAAAGGAGACTGGCGCGTCGGTGATGAAGTGAAAGCAAAGGCTGGAGGACTGTGCCCCTGCTCGTAGCCCTGTTTCCAGTTAACGGTTATTGCTGGCTTTAGGTGACACAAATTGTGCAGCATTGATTTTCACTTGATATAATTTGAGTTAGATGCCCGAAGCGGCTGTCTGGTCGTGAATCTGTATTTTGCTCTTGTCTGGAACCCGGACAACTGGCGTTTCAAATGGTTCAAATGCCTCTGAGCACTATGGAACTTACCATCTGAGGTCATCAGTCCCCTAGAACTTAGAACTACTTAAACCAAACTAACCTAAGGACATCACACACATCCATACCCGAGGCAGGATTCGAACCTGCGACGGTAGCGGTCGCGTGGTTCCAGACTGAAGCGCCTAGAACCGCTCGGCCACACAGGCCGGTGGACAACTACCTTGCACCTTTCTTGCAAAACCGTTAATAACACTGATACACGTTTGACACCCGCGCATCCACTAGGCTCTTTATTTATTCCTGAGGAACATTCAGCTCTCCGCGGTTCGGCAGCTCGATGTCACAGAAATTCAGGTAACTGACTGTAATGTGATCGATTTTCCCGTCCAGGCACGTCTACAATGTTTGTTAAACAAATACGAACTACGTATTCAGCAAATGATTGCCTCAGTTTTTATGAGCGCAATTCTTGATTTCTCCTCCTTCCACAGTAGCCCACTACTTGAACGATTGCTTTCATTAACTTCCATCAGCCTACCATTCGAAATACGTTTCTACTAAGCGTCTTAGGAGGTTACCTTTCACCTCTAAGTGTTCTTCTCGTGTTGTTGTTACCCATCCACACTCGGGGGGTTATTCGGAATGCTTCCAAACCGTGAAAGTAAAACTGTGGACGACACATTTACTGGACAAACCCAGAAACGGCTCTCAAATTAAACTTGTTTATATCACATAAACTATAGATATGGGACACTGAAGACTATTGACATAACTAATGATGGTTAGAAATTTGAGTATAATCTCAATATATGGCCGGTTTACAAGTATCTCTCATGAAGAACAATATATTAGTGTAAATAACAAAAATTAAGTAATAGGACAGTAGCTAAAGAAATGCTAAAAAAACAGGCGTTAAGTGACTGTAGCAAGATTTTTTGGCAAATTTCAAATAGGTCTTCATAAGTGGTGGTGGGAGAATGTTACAAAAAATTAGGAATACATTTGTAATTCCTTACTGCACGACAAAAGATACAAATGGGCCAGGAATTGATTATTATGTGCTGCACCGCGTCTAGAAAACGCGTAGTTGATTTTTTTTACCAAAAGAAAGTATGGGAAACTGCAGCAGCAGAAATATCTATATACATAGTGATAAAGATGAGACAGAAGATCGATGATAAAAATAATGTCGAAACTTGAATTTTTATCACACACCAGCGTGTATGTGTGTTACGACGGGTCTTCTGCGATGCAGTAACACCTCCTCCTACGTTGAATCAATAACTGGTTCAGACGAATGTGGTACTTAACACTTCGTCCTCAGGCCACAAGTGGCCCATCGGGACCATCCGACCGCCGTGTCATCTTTAGCTGAAGATGCGGATAGGAAGGGCTTGTGGTCAGCACACCGCTCTCCCGGTCGTTATGATGGTATTCTTGATCGGAGCCGCTACTGTTCGGTTGAGTGTCTCCTTAATTGGCACCAAGAGGCTGAGTGCACCCCGAAAAATGGCAACAGCACAGGGTGGCCCGGATGGTCACCCACCCAAGTGCCGGCCACACCCGACAACTCTTAACTTCGGGGATCTGACGGGAACCGGTGTATCCACTGCGGCAAGTCCGTTGCCCAATGTGGTACTTAAGGTTGCACCAAAAGAACAGAGATATTTAGGACCATGAACAGTATTTTATTTGACTGTCGTCCATCGTGCAACCAAGTTTCGGATAAAGCACAACACTCTTTGTGCCACGAGGTACCATGAAACTTTTCACAGCAAAATTCTAAACTGCGTGTCGATTCGCGGCTCGGCAGTAAGATTTTACTGTGTAGTTCGATTCTCTGATGCTCTGTTTCTATGCCAATCGAATCACCAGAATAACATATTTCGAAAACGCCTGCGCAGCGCTGTGACGCGCTACAAAGTACTGCGAATGCGGGCAGTTCTAACAGTGCTTCTCAACAGCCAACTGTTAACGGTCGGCTATATACTTTTCGTCTTATTTGATTGGACGTATATTATTTGACGTACTGGCGGTACCTACCATTCACAGCTAACCAGACTCCATGTGAAAAAAAAATGGTTCAAATGACTCTGAGCACTATGAGACTTAACTTCTGAGGTCATCAGTCCCCGAGAACTAAGAACTACTTTACCCTAACTAACCTAAGGACATCACCCACATCCATGCCCAAGGCAGGATTCGAACCTGCGACCGTAGCGGTCGCGCGGCTCCAGACTGCAGCGCCTAGAACCGCTCGGCCACCCCGGCCGGCGCATGTGAAAGAATAAGAAACACAAAAATAATTTAGGTGTAAAGATTGTAAAGAAGCAAAGGACCTACAGTGTGTGTGTGTGTGTGTGTGTGTTTAAATTTGTGATAAGATATTATGGGACCAAACTGCTTAGGTCATCGGTCCCTACGCTTACCACTACTTAATCTAACTAACTTACGCTATGGACAGCACACACACCCATGCCCGTCGGAAGACTCGAGCCCCCGACAGGGTCAGCCGAGCGGACCGTGACAAGACGCCTCAGCCCGCTCGGCTACCCCAGGTGGCTGTGTGTGTGTGTGTGTGTGTGTGTGTGTGTGTGTGTGTGTGCGTGTGTATATGTGTGTGTCTGTGAAATAAAGAAACAGGTAAACCTAGGCTGATGGTCATGGTTCAAAAATGGCTCTGAGCACTATGGGACTTAACTTCTGAGGTCATCAGTCCCCAATAACTTAGAACTACTTAAACCTAACTAACCTAAACACATCACACACATCCATGCCCGAGGCAGGATTTGAACCTGCGACTGTAGCAGTCCCGCGGTTCCGGACTGCAGCGCCTAGAACCGCACGACACCGCGGCCGGCTGATGGGCATGATGATGCCTTCTAATTAGTTACCAGTGCCCAAACGGGAAAGAAACGAGGCAACGAAATCAGTTCTCTGTTTCTGAGAGTGTGGTCACTTGATGCAATGTGCGGACATGAGAAATGAATGCGTTGCAGGAGTGTGTCTGCAGGCGCTCTAGAGACTCTAAAGTCACTTGAACAGGTTACATGGCAGCGCGAGGTAAATAGTTCCACAAAGGAACGTTTGACACGAGCGCAGCGGTGGATTTTCACATTTTCGAAGCAGCGGCGCAGATGATCGGCTTTCACGGCTAGCGTCCACTCGCGCCGGCCACACACCCGTCCTCTGCCCCTGCAGGCTACAAGGGCGTCTGCTGCCTGCTGGCTGCGCTGCTCTGACGTGCCCGGCCTAACCGCGACCCAAATCTGTCCAAATTGCCGCTGCGGCTACACAGCTTCGTGCTCCGAATCGTTAAGCTGCGCCCACTTCAGCTGATGACCCTCCAAACAACTGTTTGCGCGGGGCACAGCTTCACACACTCGACTGTAATCAATGCATGCAAAATCTTGAGAGATTGGTTCAAATGGATCTGAGCACTATGGGACTTAACATCTATGGTCATCAGTCCCCTAGAACTTAGAACTACTTAAACCTAACTAACCTAAGGACATCACACAACACCCAGCCATCACGAGGCAGAGAAAATCCCTGACCCCGCCGGGAATCGAACCCGGGAACCCGGGCGTGGGAAGCGAGAACGCTACCGCACGACCACGAGATGCGGGCATCTTGAGAGATTATCGATCTGCTTTTGCGACCTAAGTATGACTCGTTGCCAGAAAGTGGAAGTCGCGTCAGCGGGCTGGGGCTTCTCGCGCTTTACGTCCAAATTCACATTTACGTATTCCGGTTGTTTCTGTATTCTCATTGTATCGCTAATCCCGACTGAGAAGGACCAATTCTGAATGGAAAATCAATCCAGAAATACTACCGCTTCCGTGCCAAACGGTAATAAGCAGTAGTTTACTAGTTCGCATGGTACGCTTCCACTACCGCTCGTCCTACATCTCAGTGGTTATTAGCGGCCGCCAGTTTAATTAAAGAGAATCGTAAATTCCTTAGCTGAGGGAGAGAGGGGCGCACACACAGGCAAACAAGGTAAGCGTAAGAGCTGTGAGCGTGTGTCTAGTGCTCACCCCATGTTCCTGTAAGATTTAAATGTAAATTGGTTACTTTTCACATTCAATTCAAGAAGGTAACAGAATGCGTGCGGTCTATATTTAGTAATTCATACAAGCCAAAGTAATCATAGTCACGTTCATTAAAGAATTTTAACAGCTTCAGTTCGCGTTCGAGCGCGTCACCACTCTTCCAATTTCATTTTCACTCTGGTTAGTCCCATTTTGGAAAGTTCCAGAATAAAATTACGAAAATCTGGGTTTAACATCATATAATATAATTACGATTTCCCTTCCATCACATACGATTTTTCACCTAAACCACTGAGCCACCTTAAATTTGAACGCTACTTCCTTATGAACAATTTATCATCTTTTTTCTCTCTGTATTGTCAGTTAATATTCTTCCTCTCATCACGTTTCCACTGATTACCTATCGTCTACATTATTTTCACATTTTGTTCAACTATGGTCTACATTACTTTCACATTTTATATTCACTGATATTCAACGCAGCTCTGTTCCTCAAGATTCCTATTCGTCCCGCTAGAATCCAACGACCCAGTAACTAAATGAAATTGCACATGTGCTCAAATCGCAAAGCTCTCATCGTCATCATTAACGTGGCTAACGAATGGCAATCTGCCAAAGAACTTCATCTCGGTAGATATACTACTCTTAGAGTATATGTGGCAGTGCGATAATAATTTATTGAGTATGTAGTAGCTACTACATTTTAACGAACTAGTTAATGTTGTAACAGTATTGTTACGTTGATGGAAATGGTCACAGTCCATCAGTGAAAATAAGATACTTGCTGTATTCTGATGCTGTACGTCAGTCGGTCGTCTGCAGCTCGTGGTCTAGTCGCTAGCGTTGCTACCTCTGGATCACGGGGTCTCGGGTTCGATTCCTGGCCGGGTTAGGGATTTTCTGTGCCCGGGGACTGGGTGTTTGGGTTGTCCTGATCATTTCATCATCATTGATGAAAGTGACTAGATTGGACGGTGTACATATTAGGAACGTGAACAGGCACTGATGAACCGGCAGTCGAGCGCTCCACAAACCAAACATCATCCTCATAATCATCATCCTACTCGGTCCCATTACAAAACCGGGAAGTGTGTATCGGGCATTTAACAATGCTCCGCATACTCTGAAAGTTGAAGGGTAGTAAATGACTTAGGGTGCTTCATAACTTATTATTTGCATTAATTGCTTCCTTTCGTGGCCCATTTCTAAATAGGGTGACCAAAGAATATTGTCCCCTTCTCTTAATCCATTAGAATACCGTACATCATCATCATGAACCTGTGAGAAAAACGTGTTACACCTTTCAATTTGTCACTTAATTCTCAGGCACCTATGTAGCGCCTCTAGAACAGCTCCTAGGAAAGTGTTTTAAGCGTTCTCTTTGACATACGCACCAAACTTTGTCAGTATTCTCCGAAGTATATCCGATCACGTACATATATCTTCGCTACTACGTAATACGAAACCGTCTAACATTCGGTTGACAGACATGTAAACTGAACATCACGCTGTAATCTGTGCCCGAGAGTACGATGGTGTTTCTGAAGAGAGTGTACAGGTACTTGAAGGAAATTTAATTGTCCGGCGATGTAGTGAAAACGGAGAATGAATGGAATGTGGCAGTGTCCAGGTAAAGGCAATTAACTTTTTCACCAATAAGACGAATCGTCTTATAGTGATTTCCGAGCGGTTAAGTAGGATGACGATGATGACTCATCTCTTGGAGGAGTACGTCAAGCATGGAACGTACTCAACAGGAATATGATATCGATCTTCTTTCTTAATGCAGGAACGTGCAATCAACAACTACACAAAATACAATCAGTTGGCATAGAAAGCACAGCTTGACTAAGCGAAATGTAAGTTCCGTAGTCTGCGGGGGAAAGACTTACGCTATTTTTTTTTTCACAAGCACAACAATACGAGTTGCGATGCCACTATCCGAATGTACTGTAATATTTTTAGACCATGCGACATCGGACGTCTGGAAAGCGGCTATCGCGTGTAATAAGCCTGAATAGCTTTGCTATGTAGTTCAGACTACTACACGGAATTACTGGATAAATATTGGCGATGGCGTACAAGAAATCGAATGTTAAATGAATTCTGATTTTCATTAACAAAAATAACCTCTTTGAAGTGACTGAACAGAATGCACTAACTGGCGTACGTTAATCACGCCTAGCAGTGGAACAACATTTACGTAACACAATATACACACACATATGATAAACACTTGAACTTGCTGTAAATTAGATTGATCTACACTAACTATCAGTAATGATTTTAATGTTACTGAATTTGCATTGTTCTGAAGGTACAATGAGTACTGTGGTGGCAATAAATTCTTTAATTGAATAATCAGTGAACACTATAGAACTGATGGTTACTAGAGACGTTAAAAACATTACTTTAGAATCATTTTGTTCTAATGAAACTGAATGAGTTTTTACGTTGATAATGTACTGAAAAGCCACCACATCGGGTTGAACTGTAATTAATGAGGTACCGTACCTGGCGTCTTCTGTCAGTTGTATAATCCAGCGTTTGTTGGAAATTTTCGGTGTTAACTCCGATTATATCGTCTTGTTGCATTAATACGCCGATACTCACGTAGCCTTTTTACTGGTATTGCTGCACACACAGTGATGGATTTGGGATGATAATGAACTATTATCTGTAAATAATTGATGACACTCGTGGAATGCACTTTGAATCACAAACTTATTATTTCACTCAGACATTACACTGTAGAGAACTTGACTTGATAAATACATAAACTGGTTCGCTACGGATAAATGTACTTGTTATGGCGGCGGTATAAAATGCACTGTTCATAAAAACACTGTCGTACGATAACTACTAGTTCGTTGCTTGTGCTGGCGTGAGCTCGTCAATGGATCTCATATGGTAGTAAGATCACATTGCAACATTAGCTGCAGACGCTGGTCACTTCATACCTTGATGCTGGTCGCTGCAGTCCGTCGTAAATTACGCAGACTTCCGCAAGGCGTGCCATATGCTTTTTGAGCGGGAACAGCAACTATATCGCTCACAAGCCGTCTCCGTCGAAATGTTGCATCCTGCAAGCTTTATTGTCCATTTGACTTGCTGACACACCACAAGTCCAGTTCGTGTTTGTTGTAAGCTCACTATTAACTGTCTATAAGCAACGTTACCGTACCGTACTAAAACCGTCAATTTCGCGCCGCGTTATCTCTGCTCTGCATCTGAACAGTTCCAGAACACATCTCTCTCTACTGCCAAATTCACGCGCCAACCTGCATTGTCCGCATTCTCGGGGATTTCCCTCACAGTGATCATTTTTCCATGGAGAGAAATGTCGTGTAATGTTTCGTACAAGTGAACATCGTCTTGACGCTCTCGTCATAGGCCAGCAGATACACTTACTTGGATTTTGTTGATTCTCCACTACGAACACTTTACATTTATGGTTCTATAGAAACTTTGACAACAATTCTTAGCCTTAACGAAGTCTCCACATCGATTGTTTACTGAGTACACTGACAAGGGAGAGTGACTACGTGTTTATATTTCACTAAATTCTTCTAAAAATCTGACAGATTCATCTTTGCAGCTTCTTTGTCATTTAGAGTGTGTTAATATCACCCGAAAATATGATACTGAGAAGAAAGGTCACGTATGTACTGCCGTTTTCGTGCAATGGTTTCGTGAATTTCGGTTGCAATTTCAGTGTAGCTGAAACATATTTTATAGTGTTATCACAGTTACTTCTTCTCCCTCTGTTTCTCTGTATATAACGATATCGGATGTTGTCGCATTTGATGGATAATTTTTTTATTGCAAAAACATTGTCCAACAATGATTTATACCTGAAATACAGAAAATACTTGGATATATGATACGACACCAACGGGAGTTTTTACCTATCATGGAGTATAGGATGACAGAAGGAAAGAACGTTAGAGCTTAAAATTCTGCCGACAAAGGGGCGTCCAGGTACGGAATCAATAAGAGAATGCATTGCATCAGTCTAGAAAATTGTGGGACATGTGCTTAGACTAGGCGCTACGCATAAACGAATTACATTTCCTACAAGTTGATATAAATTTAATCAGCAATTTTGAAGAAGGATATCTTTGGGATGCAGGTGTGAAAATCCTTCCGTATCGAATCGTGAGTCCACAAGCATTTACGCTGACGACATAACTTACTTTGTAATATGCATCACGAAATGTTACCCGCATGACTTCTTTACAGAGTATTAGTCACAGCTGCGCACCTATAAACGACTGGGAAGTAAATTATTTTCAGAAAGTTGGCGGTCATCTACCAGTCATTTTTAATTTCCTACTTTCAGTGTCATAATTACTGCAACGTGCACATGGGTTGGACCCAAACATGGAAGCACCGCGAGAAATGCATGCTTGATCATAAATGCAGAGGCTAGCTAAGGTAGCGCGTTGAGCTATCATATCTGACCACGAGCGGGGTCTATACGGTGTCCTCAGTACTTTGGAAATGTCAGTGTTCTCTGTAGTTGTCAGTACATTATGTCGGAGCTAAGTCTGTTCGAACGTGGGTACGTTGTTGGTGCTCGTACGGTTGGTGCTTCCGTAACCAAGATTGCCGAAGTGTTTGGGGTTTCAAGAGGCAGCGTATCGAAGATTTATGCCGCATTGAGAGGAAGCTAGGTTACAATACGGATGAAAGTGTGTGTTGAGCGATCGTGACGGACGGGCATTAAAAAAGATTCTGGTGAAAAATAAGAGGACGGCAGCTGCAGAAGTCACTGCAGAACTGAGTGTCGCACTCGCGCTAGCGAATAAAACTAAGTGGTAACATATCTTTGTTCTCCACAACTAAATATTTCATACCTCAGGTCCTTTGCTTCCAGTGCTATGATAAACCAAGATACTAAGCGTACCTAGATAATAAATGAACGTTGCACGTCGATTGATTCTCAGGGCAGCAAAGTACGCAAGTAGTAATGAAACGTAGCAATGTGGCCCACACAGTTATGCCTCAATAGTAACGAAGATATAGAAAGGTACTAAGAGACGTTACTTTTGTAGTTTGTACTTTTCTGTTGCTTAGTTTTCATTTCTGTCCCACTCGTCATATTAACGAGAGAGCTCACTGATTCACAGAACTAATGCCGTACATCATTCACATCCCATAGTCAGCAACATCAGTAGTCAAACTTCAAACTCGGTAGCAAGAGGCGATCACCTTCATTGATACACTACACATTCTTAGTATTCTTTAAGTGACTGAGTGGTTGTTCCACATGAAGAAGCTCGGGATATTGATATTTAATGGTTATGACTTGTTTCAGTGTTTGCTTCGCGATTATGCACAGACACAATATCTGATCTTTTAGCCTGTTCAAACACATGACATTATATTTTATTATAGTAAAGGCCCACTATTGCTGTTTGTACCAAGGGCTGATCGTCCACAAATTATTTTATTCGTCCCAGAACCTAGACTTCATCATTATGATGTGTGGCTTTTCGGCAGCTGCTTAATAGGGGACACTTTTTTTTCATCGTTAGCAACAGATAGTAATGATAATTGAAACTGGTGGTAACGAAATTGGGAATTCTCTAGAGAGAAAGGCGACGGAATATTGCCACATATTTTAACGATAGACAGCCTCATTGACTCTGAATATGAAATTCGCTGCCGGCCGGAGTGGTTGTGCGGTTCTAGGCGCTACAGTCTGGAGCCGAGCGACCGCTACGGTCGCAGGTTCGAATCCTGCCTCGGGCATGGATGTGTGTGGTGTCCTTAGGTTAGTTAGGTTTAACTTGTTCTAGGCGACTGATGACCTTAGAAGTTAAGTCGCATAGTGCTCAGAGCCATTTGAACCATGAAATTCGCTTGGCCACATACTGCAATTTGGCTGTTGTCATATCTCTATGCAATTGGAAACAGTAGACTCTGGCACGATTTCGACGATTGAAAGACAGTGAAGACCACAAAGAAAATACATGAAATGTATCCATTGTTGCAATTATGAACAATCATCAGCTGTATAATGGAATAACGTCAACGAAAATTTGTGTCAGATCGGGACTCTAACCCAGATTTCCCTCTTATCGCGAGCTGCCTCTTCACATGTATGCTACCCGAGCACGCCTCACGGCCAAACCCAAAGTTCTATATGTCGTCAGCCATGTGCCTACAACCTGCACTCGTACATTCATTGTGTATATTCCGTACAGGGGAGACATTTTAATTGAAACTCGCTTGCCCAGTGTCGGCGGATAAATACGATATTGCAGTGCCTTTGTTGATCAGATTACGATGCAATGTTCCTTCGGACAAGTCCATGTCCGAAGGAACAGGTGCTGCGGCGACAATAGCCGTTGTGAAGTACATGAAATATATTCGCAGTTGCGAATATGGACAACCGTCAACTGTATTTGGAATGGCGAAACTGAAAGTTTGTGCCGGACCGGGACTCGAACCTGGACTTCCCGCTTGTCGCGGGCAGTTACCTTATCGTCAGGCTAACCGAGCACACCTCACAGCCAAACTCAAACCTCTACGTCTCGTCAAACACATTAACAACCTGTACTCATACATTCGTTACGTATGTTCCCATAAAAGAGAGACATTTTAATTGAAGCTCGCTTGTCCGGTGTCAGCCGATAAATACGATATTGCAGTGTCTTTATTGCTCAGATTACGATGCAGAGTTCCTTCAGAGATGAGGAAAGTGAATTTTGTTTAATCTGAGTTGTTTCCATTTCAAAAGTGTTTTAAAAGGGAGAGAGGGGAGAGAGAAATGGTAAGGCGACCGCTCTTAACCTGAAGAATACATGCACTGCAATTTCGCACGTAGTAAATGCGTAAGTCACGCAGCCAACAAGTTCTGATGTCTCACACTTTCTTACTAAGCCCGTAGACACTGAATAAACATTCTAACAGTGAGGTGCAGAGCAAGTAATACTTTTCAACTTCTAAAGTAAGAGAGAGAAAGAGATAGACAGACAGATAGATAGAGAGAGAGAGGGGGGAGAGGGAGTGGTGGGTGGTGACGGAGGCGGGAGGCGACGGGGTGGGGGCGATCTGGACTACAGAACCAAAACTAACAGCATTTGACGCATACAAGTGACAGTTACTACAGAGGGCAGGGACCCAAACTGCTGCCGCGAGGCAGCGTTCACTTTGTTTACTCCAACGAACTCCTGGAGTCCCAGCAAAAGCGGAAGTGCACGCGAACGCCTCAAATAATCTACGTAAACAGTTATCGCAGAACCGCTGGTGTGTTTTGAGAAAGCTCAAGCGAACGAGTTTAGATAGCTGAGGAGTATTTCAGTGGAATTGCCGGCGGCACCTGGCTGTAAGACATCTGGGCACACCGCCAGCCGCGAGGCGCGCATACAGCCACGTATTACCTGGTAAAGCTGCTCCACAGAATTATCGACTTTCTGAGAACGTGTTTTTGTACGAAGAAACACCAAACGTTTTAGGTACACATCAGTGTGCGCTTCGAGACAAATGTTGATGCGGACGAGATTGCGAGAAGGCGCAAGTTATCCCCATTGTAAGGACGCACATAACGACAGGCTTATTTTGCTGACGTAAATCTGTGTAGAAAGTTAGAACACTTTCCCTGTTTTCGAGACCGAATATGTCCTCTTTAGGAATAAAACTGGATGCCGAAAACAAAGGTATTGTGAAATTCAGCTCGCTCTGTTGGTCGACGAGATAACCGACGAGCATACGGTGTATCCGTGGAGGAATGGTCAATATTCAGGGGTATGAAGCAAAACCCTTCGTACAGACGAACGCTCTATTCCGAATGGTTTCTGAGATAAAACACAGTTAATGTACATTGTTATTAATGTACATTGTTATTAATTTTCTGTACAATTCAATACATTGTCAGGTGTAAGCATATACACTTGCACAGCTGCTAGTAAATATTACAGCATGCGCTACACAAAGTAGCAAGTGAAAAATACGCATTTTTAACACATTCACGTCTAAGAATTATCGTACACGTCACTTTACAGCTGTTGTGTATTTCAAAATAAATGTTCGAATATCCTACCACCAACTACTACGCATTTGTGCACTCCCGGGAACATATGTTGTGTTAGCTGTCTGAATGCCTCTGCAAGTTTCCTAATGAGGACAGCAGTATCCATGATGCGACCAAGTAGTTCATTTCGTTTATAAACTTCATCCAAGACCATAAATCAACGTCTAATGGCGTAGGGTCTGGCGGTCTCGGTGACCAGATAATTCTATCATCACGACCAATCCAGAGATAATGGTAAGTGCGATTGAGATGTTGCCTCACACGTCTGGTAAAAATATACAGTGGCCTCGTCGTGCTGGAAGTACATTGCAGTGACCAAGGTCCTCAAGGTGTCGGAAAAACGAATTTTGCAAAAAATACAAAGTAATTCTATCCCGTCACTCTCTCTACTAAAATGACTCGATCTATCAAAATAATGACGCATCGAATATGAATCGAAAAACGAACTATAAATTGGTTTGCATTGTAGCTTGTTGATTTCCCTGCAATCATCGAAGATTATTACAAGCGTTATTGATTCCACTTAGTGTAAACGTGACTTCATCAGTGAATAGTGTTAATGGAAGAAAATTGCGATTGTCGTTTAACCAGTGAAACAATCCAAGTCAGGTGGCATTGTCGCCATTATGAATGTTGTCAGCACGTTGTATGTGAAATAAGCATAAGTTTTCCGCAAGTCATGTTCGCCACACATGTGTACATGAGACATCGATACGTGCAGGAAGTGACCATGCGCTGGTAGCAGGACTACGCTGCACCATTTCAGCAATGTGTTGCTGCACAGGCTGTTGAACTGCACGATCAGGAGACAAATCGGAACTTGGAAGAATACCTGTTTTACACAAAGTGCTGAAAACTCTGGTAAACACTCTGCGATCAGATACTCGACGTGTCGGAAAACGCCAACGGTATAATTCGACAGCAGCAAGGAAGGGCACAAGGGCACTGCCATCGTAGGAGTCATAAACATACATCTGCATATTCTTCGTCAGTGTAGATTTCAAGCCATAGCGTATACTAACACTTAACCGAACTTCTCTCTGATACAATCTCAGTCCCTCGTACTACTTCTCTCACAACACACCAAGGACAACTGCGCGTTCAAAAAATGGTTCAAATGGCTCTGAGCACTATGGGACTTAACATCTTAGGTCATCAGTCCCCTAGAACTTAGAACTACTTAAACATAACTAACCTAAAGACATCACACACATCCATGCCCGAGGCTGGATTCGAACCTGCGACCGTAGCAGTGCCGCGGTTCCGGACTGCAGCGCCTAGAACCGCATGACCACCGCGGCCGGCGCGCGTTCAAAGGGCTAGTTTAATGGCAGAAATACATCCCGAGTAAAGAAGTTAAAAGAAAGAGGTAAGTTGGGCTAAAATAAAATGTCGAAGATGTTGGGTGGGTAGGACACATACGAGAGTGCTAGTAGCTCAGTAGCAAATGTACGTGAATGTGTTCTATCTCGGAAACCATTCAGCGGAAGGAATATGTCTGTATGAAGTTCTTTTGCTTTAAATGAGTGTTCCTGTCATATCCCTGAATACTGACTATTCTTCCTGGGTCACCCTGTACAGCGGCGGCTATGTTTATGCCGCGTTCCTTGACTTCCCAAATCAACTCTGCACTGTCGCCTAGTGTAAAAAATACTACCGTGGAATGTCGGAACAGCTTTGTGACTTGTTTGAAGACTTCATAGGAAATTGCATAAGAAATTTGTTCGTTTGTTTTTACAAGGAGAAACTGTCAAATATGGATGTAATTTCGGAAATGCGAGGGGATGTTATAGGAACTATTACTGCTATCGATACATAAAAAGGCGAATTTCCGATGCGCGCCGAAAAATCAAACGACTTAGAGGGAATAATAAAACGACTAAAAAAAACTTACGTAGCAGTTTTCCACTCAAAATGACACTTACGTAGCTATTGCTTCTTATCTGCTGTAACTCACAAAAGACAAGTCGAAAGAATATTACAAACCAATTCACACGTAAATGATCACATTAAAAAGATTTCAAAAAATTGCTTCGTCTTAACTAAGAACATCAGTTAGTAAATGCACGAAAAGCTTAGTCGTTAATGCTTGAGAGTTGTAACTTGAGGAATCCCGGACTTCGTCCAGGCGTGGTCAGCAGCACAACGTGGAGACTGAATAAAGTGAATGTGGCATCCTTTCCCTTACCCGAGAGAGTTGTCAGTGCTGTTGTATATGTTTTTTTCCATATCAGATGCTATCGCCATAAATGTATTATTAAATATGTATTTAATTGACAAACGTATATTTTTTACGTTCAGACAGGGTTACTATGTAAAAATATGAGGTTGTGAGTAAGCTCTGTAAACTGGCACATCGCCGAAATCAGCTAATCGTGCGAATAAAGTATTGTGATCCTAATACAATCGAGGTGAAAAATGGAATTCTTTTTTAATATTCCATAAAATGGTGGTGTGACGAGTATAATAAAATTTGTTTTACGGGAAGCGAGAAACAATCGTATTACACTCCTGGAAATTGAAATAAGAACACCGTGAATTCATTGTCCCAGGAAGGGGAAACTTTATTGACACATTCCTGGGGTCAGATACATCATATGATCACACTGACAGAACCACAGGCACATAGACACAGGCAACAGAGCATGCACAATGTCGGCACTAGTACAGTGTATATCCACCTTTCGCAGCAATGCAGGCTGCTATTCTCCCATGGAGACGATCGTAGAGATGCTGGATGTAGTCCTGTGGAACGGCTTGCCATGCCATTTCCACCTGGCGCCTCAGTTGGACCAGCGTTCGTGCTGGACGTGCAGACCGCGTGAGACGACGCTTCATCCAGTCCCAAACATGCTCAATGGGGGACAGATCCGGAGATCTTGCTGGCCAGGGTAGTTGACTTACACCTTCTAGAGCACGTTGGGTGGCACGGGATACATGCGGACGTGCATTGTCCTGTTGGAACAGCAAGTTCCCTTGCCGGTCTAGGAATGGTAGAACGATGGGTTCGATGACGGTTTGGATGTACCGTGCACTATTCAGTGTCCCCTCGACGATCACCAGTGGTGTACGGCCAGTGTAGCAGATCGCTCCCCACACCATGATGCCGGGTGTTGGCCCTGTGTGCCTCGGTCGTATGCAGTCCTGATTGTGGCGCTCACCTGCACGGCGCCAAACACGCATACGACCATCATTGGCACCAAGGCAGAAGCGACTCTCATCGCTGAAGACGACACGTCTCCATTCGTCCCTCCATTCACGCCTGTTGCGACACCACTGGAGGCGGGCTGCACGATGTTGTGACGTGAGCGGAAGACGGCCTAACGGTGTGCGGGTCCGTAGCCCAGCTTCATGGAGACGGTTGCGAATGGTCCTGGCCGATACCCCAGGAGCAACAGTGTCCCTAATTTGCTGGGAAGTGGCGGTGCGGTCCCCTACGGCACTGCGTAGGATCCTACGGTCTTGGCGTGCATCCGTGCGTCGCTGCGGTCCGGTCCCAGGTCGACGGGCACGTGCACCTTCCGCCGACCACTGGCGACAACATCGATGTACTGTGGAGACCTCACGCCCCACGTGTTGAGCAATTCGGCGGTACGTCCACCCGGCCTCCCGCATGCCCACTATACGCCCTCGCTCAAAGTCCGTCAACTGCACATACGGTTCACTTCCACGCTGTCGCGGCATGCTACCAGTGTTAAAGACTGCGATGGAGCTCCGTATGCCACTGCAAACTGGCTGACACTGACGGCGGCGGTGCACAAATGCTGCGCAGCTAGCGCCATTCGACGGCCAACACCGCGGTTCCTGGTGTGTCCGCTGTGCCGTGCGTGTGATCATTGCTTGTACAGCCCTCTCGCAGTGTCCGGAGCAAGTATGGTGGGTCTGACACACCGGTGTCAATGTGTTCTTTTTTCCATTTCCAGGAGTGTATGTGAGCATTACGCAAACGTGCAACTCGTGTATGGTCAGGGAGACGGCAACGCCGAAGCACACGGTCGTCCGCACAGAGAATTTCTTTGCTGTCAACAGGCGTTTAAGAGGGGCACAATCCTTCATACCGTGTAACAGTGAAGGAGTCCGTGACCCAAATAATCCGAAGATAGAAGCGTGCTTGGTACATGCCGTAGAGATGTTTCATGGATAAGCACTTGAAACATGTCATACGACAAGTAATTCACTATTTTTGCTTAGTGCACTCTTAAGGAAACAAAGTCTACTGACACACACAGTGTTCAAAAACTTTAGCCTCGAAAGCTCATGAAGATGTTACGTTAAGAATGCATACGCCAAAGATACTGGTATATACATGCGTATTAAAATTCAGGGATATGTAAAGAGGCAGAATAAGGCACTGCGGTCGGCAACGCCTATATAAGACAAAAAGTGTCTGGCGCAGTTGTTAGATCGGTTACTGCTTCTACAAAGGCAGGTTATCAAGACTTACGTGAGTTTGAACGTGGTGTTACAGACGGCGCACGAGGGATAGGACACAGCATCTCCGCGATAGCGATGAAGTGGGGGTTTTCCCGTACTACCATTTCACGAGTGTACCGTGAATATTAGGAATCCGGTAAAACATCAAATCTCCGACATCGCTGCTCTTGGGAAAAGATCCTGCAAGAAAGGGACCAACGACGACTGAAGCGAATAGTTCTACGTGAAAGAAGTGCAACCCTTCCGCAAATTGCTGCAGATTTCAATGCTTGAACATCGTCGATATGGGCTTTCGGAGTCGAAGACCCACTCGTGTACCCTTGATGACTGCACGACACAAAGCTTTACACCTCGCCTGGGCCCGTCCGCACCAACATTGACCTGTTGATGACTGGAAACCTATTGCCTGGTCGGAAGAGTCTCGTTTCAAATTGCATCGAGCGGATAGACGTGTACGGGCTGGAGACAGCCTCATGAATCCATGAACCTTGCATGGCAGCAGGGAACTGTTCAAGCTGGTGGAGGCTCTGCAATAGCGTGGGACGCGTGCAGTTGGGTGATGTGGGACCAAGGATGCGTCTAGATGCGACTCTGACCGATGACACGTAAGTAAGCATCCCGTCTGATCACCCGCATCCATTCATGTCCATTGTGCATTCCCACATACTTGGGCAATTCCAGGAGGACAATGCGAGACCCCCGCACATCCAGAATTGCTACCAAGTGATTCCAAGAACACTCTTCTGAGTTTAAACACGTTCACTGTCCACCAAACTCCGCAGACATGAACATTATTGAGCATATCTGGTATGCCTTGCAACGTGGTGTTCAGAAGACATCTCCAACCCCTCGCAATCTTACGGATTTATGGGAAGCCCTGCAGGAGTCCTGGTGTCAGTTCCTTCCAGCAGTAATTCAGACATTATTCGAGTCCATGCCACGTCGTGTTGCGGCACTTCTGCTACTTCGCGGGAGTCGTACACGATATTAGGCAGATGTACCAGTTTCTTTGGCTCTTCAGTGTATAAATAAGCGTCGAGTTATATACAAGGCCGAATTCATTTAGGATGGCACCACCTGCTCATTTTAGCAGCCATGTGGGGCATTACACAAGTAACATGTTTGGTAGTTAGGTGTGGAACCTGCATGATGGCCTTCAGTTTCCATGTCTAAGTTAGTTGAATTTCTGCCTATGATGTTACTTGAAAAGAGTGACACACGATACAGCAATAGCAGATGCTGCTAATTTGCAAGAAGGGACACACCATGCATTTGAATTAGTTCGGTAAGGCACGAAAGTCTCCCAGTGTGGGCTCACATCTTTCGAGAGAAGAATGTAAGCCGGTCTTCAAGCTGGAGGTAAACAGTTGCAACATTTCTGATGGTAATTCATTTTGTCAGTATACTATTGCATATGTAACGTACGTTTTGTGCGTGTAATTTTGTTTCTTGTTATTCAAAATGACAGTTATTTTTTAATGTACCTCTAATGTGTGATTTTTTAAAATTGTATATCTAATTTGTGATTTGATGAGGAAATGAACAAACTGCACTTTTGTGATACAATTGACTTCAGATTAGATTACGCGAAAATGAGCTATTTTTTTACGAAGGACAACAGTATTCATCTTTTTATTTTATTTCAGCCTTCGAGATTGAACTTTATTGCCTTGTTGCGTAGTGCTGTGGTACAAAACAGTGAACCATTGTGTAATGCCAACGTGAACCAGAAGGAAGTCTCGCACATTACTGTTTGTTCTGGCTACAAGTGGTTTGCGGAGGCTGTTTCCACAAACCACTGGGGAACAAAAGAGTCGATGAGTATTTTCGTCCGCAAATTGATTTCTAAGCAGGCGAAATTTATACATCCATCGAAAAGTCACTCTGTGTTGGTAAACGACGGGTAGAAAAAGAAAGGTTCGGAGTAGGAATAACATTCTGAGTGAGAGCGTATCAGTGATAAGATTCGCTGATGACATTGCTGTCCTCAGTGAATATGAGGAACAATTACAGTCTAAAGAGTACCGAATATGGACTAAGAAAGAACGGATCGGAGTAAGATTAAAATTCACGGGGAAAGGATGTCCGTGATAAGATTCCCTGATAACATTGCCGTCTTCAGTGAAAGTGAGAAAGAATTACAGGACATGTCAAATGGAATGAAAAGAATATGGACTGCGCGTGATTCAAAGAAAGACGAAAGTAATGAAGTACAAATAAGATTAGCGATAAATTTAACACTAAAATCGGGTTCCACAAATTAGCCAAAGTGGACTAAATATGCTAACTTGGAAGCAACAAAAGAAGTGAGGAGGATGTAAGAAGCAGAATAATGCAGGCACATAGGACACTCTGTGTTTAGCCGGCCGAAGTGGCCGCGCGGTTCTGACGCTGCAGTCTGGAACCGCGAGACCGCTACGGTCGCAGGTTCGAATCCTGCCTCGGGCATGGATGTGTGTGATGTCCTTAGGTTAGTTAGGTTTAACTAGTTCTAAGTTCTAGGGGACTAATGACCTCAGAAGTTGAGTCCCATAGTGCTCAGAGCCACTTGAACTAACTCTGTGTTTAAAAGAAGTCTACTAGCATCAAATGTTTAATATGAGGAATGAATTTCTAAGAATGTACATTTAGAGAATAGAATTGTATGAAAGTTACTCACGGACAGTGAGGAAACTGGAAAAATAGAGCATCTGACGTTCGATACTGGTGCCATAAAAAATGTTGAAAGCTAAGTGTACTGTAAAGATAGGAAATGAGGAGGTTCTTCGTAGAATAGGCAAGGAAAGGAATATGCTAAAAATATCAAATGTGTGTGAAATCTTACGGGAGTTAACTGCTAAGGTCATCAGTTCCTATGCTTACAAACTACATAACCTAAATTATCCTAAGGACAAACACACACACCCATGCCCGTGGGAGGACTCGAACCTCCGCCGGGACCAGCCGCACAGTCCAAGACAGCAGCGCCTCAGACCGCTAGGCTAATCCCGCGCGGCAAGAAGGATTAGGGTGATAGGATATGTGTAAAGGCAGTAGAGAATAGCTTGTATGGTACTAGATAGATCCGTACGGAGTAAAAACAGTAGAACCAGACAAATATTTTATTTTATCCAACAAACAATCAAGGACGTTGGTCGTCAGCGATTCTCTAATATGAAGGGACTTGCACGGGAGAGTAAGTTGTGGCAGGCCGCATCAGACCATTCAGAAGAGAGGTGACACAAAACTATCTTGTGCATAACTTCGAAAGCTTCATGAGACTGTCCGTGGATGGTGGTTAGAACATAGGGAACTCGTGGAGATAGTGTAGGTATAGGACTGAGTGGAGACACTCAGGTCTCACATTGGGTGTATTTGCTGGTGTAAACGCAGCAGAGAGTTCAAAATTTGGGATGAAACCATTGGATGTGTTGAGTGTAAGAATCCAGAATGCGTTCAAACTGGGAAAGCACAGGGGGAGGAAAGTAATTCGATACAGGTTTCGAGTAGGACAGGATAGGTGGGTGCGAGTGAGTAGCTCTGGTTCAAATGGCTCTGAGCACTATGGGACTCAACATCGGAAGTCATCAGTCCCCTAGAACTTAGAGCTACTTAAACCTAACTAACCAAAGGACATCACACACATCCATGTCCGAGGCAGGATTCGAACCTGCGACCGTGGTAGCAGCGCGGTTCCGGACTGAAGCGACTAGAACCGCTCGGCCACAGCGACCGGCGTATCTTTTCATTTCCGTTGACGTAACAGCTTACGTTTATTACACAGCCAAGGGACTATAGACCTTAGAACGCGAGATAAATTTCAACTTGATGCGTCTACCCGTTCCTGAGAAGAAGGGGTCTTAACGGATGGACGGACACACAGACACTCGGACATCAAACAAAGAAAAAAATTGGCGTTATAACTAAAAATTAACAATTATATGATTTTTTTCTTTAGTTGTATTGTGGGAACATGTTTCTTTCCAAATTACATGATTCTAGGCGAAAGGAAAGTACGCTATAGGTCTTGATGAGTGAGTTCGTGGTATCAGAATATGATATAAATGGCCGTATCTTTTGATTGCATTCACTTGGAAGGTAACGTATATTATACCGCCAAGGGCCAATAGACCTCGGTATGTAACATAAATTGTAACTTGATACGTCCAGCCATTCCTGAGAGAAGATGTTTTGAACACAGTTGGACAGATAGACAGGCAGGACAACTAAGTGATCCTATAAGAATTCCATTTTTACCTAGTACGACACAGAACCCTAAAAATATTCCTTGTTGCGCATTATTAAAGCTGTCAGCGGTTCAGAAAGGCGATCAATATGCAGCAACAGAAAATTTTGGTTATTTGCTCAATAAGTAAAATGTCTGACAGGCAGCAAAGCAAGTTTTAAATCTCACATAAAGTAGGATCCCCTGAACAGGTCTTGTTACACGTACGAATTTTTATTTCAGAATGGTAGCCTGTAAAAAACCCTAGTTTTTAAGTGCAACTGAGTGAATGGGACGAAAAAAATAACATGTTCATTAACGTTAACACTAATCATGCATAAACATCCTGTAAACTGAGTCGTTCCACATCATTTCGGTAAAAGAATCGTTCAGATGAGCCATGGCACATGCAACTAACTAAATTTTTATACTAGTGCTAGAGAGAAGTAACCTACGAAAACTACGCTAGCACTCGTAGGAAAAGAAAGATAAAAGAACGTCTAAGAGAGAAACTGGAAGCTGATGACTTTTCTTTTTTGTTTGTTTGTTTGCTTGATCTTTTGGTTTGAACATAACTGGAACCGCACACCGTACAGTGTTAGTCCATTGTGTGTTTTGTATTCTTACACAATATACATCGCACTTTGTAACTAATTAAAATTAGGCGATCTCATAACCGCTGGGATTTTATGTAACCAAAGCATTTACGTCTGATTCAAGTACAGTTTAAATGTACAAACATAAAAAGATACATTTATTTATTGTTGTAATTTTGTACTCAATAGGAGATTCTTCATCATGACCAAAGGCAAGAGTTTCCTGTTATTATAGATAAATGCCAAAGTTGTTTGACTAACAGAAACGTGTTTCATATAAGTTCGACACAATATTGAACCGAATATAAGTTTGACGCAATATTGAACCGACGTTTGATAACTATGGCCTTTTGGTTTTCTAGCGCTATATGATAAATCTCCCCCCCCCCCATGAACCATAGACCTTGCCGTTGGTGGGGAGGCTTGCGTGCCTCAGCGATACAGATAGCCGTACCGTAGGTGCAACCACAACGGAGGGGTATCTGTTGAGAGGCCAGACAAACTTATGGTTCCTGAAGAGGGGCAGCAGCCTTTACAGTAGTTGCAGGGGCAACAGTCTGGACGATTGACTGATCTGGCCTTGTAACACTAACCAAAACGGCCTTGCTGTGCTGGTACTGCGAACGGCTGAAAGCAAGGAGAAACTATGGCCGTAATATTTCCCGAGGGCATGCAGCTTTACTGTATGGATAGATGATGATGGCGTCCTCTTGGGTAAAATATTCTGGAGGTAAAATAGTCCCCCATTCGGATCTCCGGGCGGGGACTACTCAAGGGGACGTCGTTATCAGGAGAAAGAAAACTGGCGTTCTACGGATCGGAGCGTGGAATGTCAGATCCCGTAATCGGCAGGTAGATTAGAAAATTTAAAAAGGGAAATGGATAAGTTAAAGTTAGATATCGTGGGAATTAGCGAAGTTCGGTGGCAGGAGGAACAAGACTTGTGGTCAGGTGAATACAGGTTTATAAATACAAAATCAAATAGGGTAAATGCAGGAGTAGGTTTAATAATGAATAATAAAATAGGAGTTCGGATAAGCTACTACAAACAACATAGTGAACGCATAATTGTGGCCAAGATAGACACGAAGCCCACGCCTACGACAGTAGTACAAGTCTATATGCCAACTAGCTCTGCAAATGACGAAAAAAATGAAGAAATGTATGATGCGATAAAAGAAATTATTCAGATAGTGAAGGGAGACGAAAATTTAATAGTCATGGGTGACTGGAAGTTGATAGTAGGAAAAGGAAGAGAAGGAAACGTTGTAGGTGAATATGGATTGGGGGTAAGAAATGAAAGAGGAAGCCGCCTGGTAGAATTTTGCACAGAGCACAACTTAATCATAGCTAACACTTGGTTCAAGAATCATAAGGGGAGGTTGTATACATGGAAGAAGCCTGGAGATACTGACAGATTTCAGATTGGTTATACAATGGTAAGACAGAGACTTAGGAACCAGGTTTTAAATTGTAAGACATTTCCAGGGGCAGATGTGGACTCTGACCACAATCTATTGGTTATGAACTGTAGATTAAAACAAAAGAAACTGCAAAAAGGTGGGAATTTAAGAAGATGGGACCTGGATAAACTGACTAAACCATGGGTTGTACAGAGTTTCAGGGAGAGCATAAGGGAACAATTGGCAAGAATGGGGGAAAGAAATACAGTAGAAGAAGAATGGGTAGCTTTGAGGGATGAAGTAGTGAAGGCAGCAGAGGATCAAGTAGGTAAAAAGACGAGGGATAATAGAAATCATTGGGTGACAGAACAAATACTGAATTTAATTGATGAAGGAGAAAATATAAAAATGCAGTAAATGAAGCAGGCTAAAAGGAGTACAAACGTCTCAAAAATGAGATCGATAGCAAGTGCAAAATGGCTAAGCAGGGATGGCTAAAGGACAAACGTAAGGATGGAGAGGGTTATCTCACTAGGGTAAGATAGATACTGCCTACAGCAAAATTAAAGAGACCTTTGGAGAAAAGAGAACCACTTGTATGAATATCAAGAGCTCAGGTGGAAATCCAGTTCTAAGCAAAGAAGGGAAAGCAGAAAAGTGGAAGGAGTATATAGAGGGACTATACAAGGGCGATGTACTTGAGGGCAATGATATAGAAAGGGAAGGGGATGTAGATGAAGATGAAATGGGAGACACGATACTGCGTGAAGAGTTTGATAGAGCACTGAAAGACCTAAGTCGAAACAAGGCTCCAGGAATAGACAACATCCCATTAGAACTACTGACAGACTTGGGAGAGCCAGTCCTGACAAAACTCTACCATCTGGTGAGCAAAATGTATGAGACAGGCGAAATACCCTCAGACTTCAAGAAGAATATAATAATTCCAATCCCAAAGAAAGCAGGCGTTAACAGATGTGAAAATTACCGAACTATCAGTTTAATAAGTCACGGCTGCAAAATACTAACGCGAATTCTTTACAGACGAATGGAAAAACTGGTGGAAGCCGACCTCGTGGAAGATCAGTTTGGATTCCGTAGAAATATGGGAACACGTGAGGCAATACTGACTCTACGACTTATCTTAGAAGCTAGATTAAGAAAAGGCAAACCTACATTTCTAGCATTTGTAGACTTGGAGAAAGCTTTTGACAATGTTGACTGGAATATTCTCTTTCAAATTCTGAAGGTGTCAGGGGTAAAATACAGGGAGAGAAAGGCTATTTACAATTTGTACAGAAACCAGATGGCAGTTATAAGAGGCGAGGGACGTGAAAGGGAAGCAGTGGTTGGGAAGAGAGTGAGAAAGCCTCTCCCCGATGTTATTCAATCTGTGTATTGAGCAAGCAGTAAAGGAAACAAAAGAAAAATTCGGAGTAGGTATTAAAAGCCATGGAGAAGAAATAAAAACTTTGAGGTTCGCCGATGACGTTGTGATTCTGTCAGAGACAGTAAAGGACTTGGAAGATCAGTTGAACGGAATGGACAGTGTCTTGAACGGAAGGTATAAGATGAACATCAACAAAAGCAAAACGAGGATAATGGAATGTAGTCGAATTAAGTCGGGTGATACTGAGGGAATTAGATTAGGGAATGAGACACTTAAAGTAGTAAAGGAGTTTTGCTATTTGGGGAGCAAAATAACTGATGATGGTAGAAGTAGAGAGGATATAAAATGTAGACTGGCAATGGCAAGGAAAGCGTTTCTGAGGAAGCGTTTCTGAATTTGTTAACTTCGAGAATAGGTTTAAGAGTCAGGAAGTCGTTTCTGAAAGTATTTGTATGGAGTGTAGCCATGTATGGAAGTGAAACATGGACGATAAATAGTTTAGACGAGAAGAGAATAGAAGCTTTCGAAATGTGGTGCTACAGAAGAATGCTGAAGATTAGATGGGTAGATCACATAACTAATGAGGAGGTATTGAACAGGGTTGGGGAGAAGAGGAGTTTGTGGCACAATTGGAGTACAAGAAGGAATCGGTTGGTAGGACATGTTCTGAGGCATCAAGGGATTACTAATTTAGTATTGGAGGGCAGCGTGGAGGGTAAAAACCGTAGAGGGAGACCAAGAGATGAATACACTAAGCAGATTCAGAAAGATGTAGGCTGCAGTACGTACTGGGAGATGAAGAAGCTCGCACAGGATAGAGTAGCATGGAGAGCTGCATCAAACCAGTCTCAGGACTGAAGACCACAACAACAACAACATGATAAATCTGTATTGTTTTCGTTTTTTTTTTTTTTTTTTACTACCTCGTCCCACTGTTCCACGTTACAAGTCAACAAGTGAACAAAACCAGAGTTAAACGTTGATGTAGACAATTTCAGTTTTGCTGTAAGTATTGTTTACTTTCAAGTGACACATAGGAGGGGAACTAGGTAGAAAAAAAGAATTTTTCGTCCCTTTATATACCACTGATGAGACTGTTCACCGCTTCCGATTTTTAGGAGCATCTAGCAAGACGCTGATTGCACACGCAAAGAAAGAGAGCGTTATGAGATAACGCCCGACGGTATGCAGCACACATAACGGACAGGTAACGCGGGTAGCTCTTAAACTGCCCAAAGCTACTACGAAGACTGCCGTGGGGTACGTCCACTTTCGACAGTTTACATTAGGCTACGGTAGGTTTACAGCTCGTAAGCACAGTGCCGCCTGGTGGTCGCTGTCAGAGCGCGCTGCGTGTTGCAGGTAATGCGGGCGCGGGTCGAGGCCAGCAGAGACCGCCGCGTGCCGCCCGCGGACTCGCACTGCCCCCCGGACGCGCCGCCCCGGCCGCCAGCCGCGCGCTCGCCCTGCTCCCACCGCTTCTGAAGTCCGAGGGACAGCTCAGCCTCAGCATCCCTACAGGTACGTCGCTGCAGCAGGCGCTCTCTCTTCCCTAAAGCTGGACACTTAACAATGAGGTGACAAAAGTCAGGGGGTCTCTCCTACTACCTCGTCGGACCTCCTCTTGCACAGCTTTGGAAGTCACCTACAGAAATATTGAGCCATTCTGCCTCTATAGCTGACCATAACTGCGAAAGTGTTGCCAGTACAGGATTTTGTGCACGAACTGACCTCTCGATTATGTCCCATAAACGTCGATTGGATTCTTGTCGGGCAATCTGAGTGGCCAGATAATTCGTTCGAATTGCCCAGAATGATCTTCAAAACAGTCACGAACAGTTATGGCTGGCTCTGAGCACTATGGGACTTAACATCTATGGTCATCAGTCCCCTAGAACTTAGAACTACTTAAACCTAACTAACCTAAGGACATCACACAACACCCAGCCACCACGAGGCAGAGAAAATCCCTGACCCCGCCGGGAATCGAACCCGGGAACCTGGGCGTGGGAAGCGAGAACGCTACCGCACGACCACGAGATGCGGGCACGAACAGTTATGACCCAGTGGCATTGTTCTATTGGAACATGAAGTTCATGAATGCAAATGGTCTTCAAATAGCCAAATATAACCATTTACAGTGAATGATCAGTTCAGTTGGACCAGAGGACGCAGTCTATTCCATGTAGACACAGCCCACACCATTATGGAGCAACATCAGCTTGCACAGTGCCCTGTTGGCAACCTTGGCCCACGGATTCGTAGAGTCTGCGCCACAGTCGATCCCTACCATTAGCTCTCACCAACTGAAATCGGTACTCGTCTGACCAGACCATGTTTTTTCCGTCGTCTAGGGTCCAGGCGATATGGTCACGGGCCCAGGACAGGCGCTACAGGTGATGTCGTGCTGTTAACAAAGACACTCACGTATGTCGCCTGCTACCATAGCACATTAACGCCAAAATTCATCGCACTATCCCAACGGGTACATTCGTTGTACGTCCTACACTGAGACACTGGCAAGTCCACGCAAACGCTGCTGTTCTCGGTCGTGGTTCAATGGCTCTGAGCACTATTGGGCTTAACTTCTGAGGTCATCAGTCCCCTAAACTTATAACTACTTAAACCTAACTAACCTAAGGACATCACACACATCCATGCCTGAGGCAGGATTAGAACCTGCGACGGTAGGGGTCGCGCGGTTCCAGACTGAAGCGCCTAGAACCGCTCGGCCACTGAATGCCGTCGGCTACTGCGTTGTCCGTGGTGAGAGGTAATGCCTCATATTTGGTATTATTCGCACCTTCTTGACCCTGTGGTTCTCGGAATATTGAATTCTCTAACGATTTCCGAAATGGACGTCTAGCTCCCACTACCACTGCGCGTTCAAAGTCTGTTCATTCCCGTCATGCGGCCTTAATCAGGCTGAGAACCTTTCCACTTGAATGGTCTGAGTACAAATGACGGTTATGCCAATGCACTGCCATTTTATACCTTGTGTTGGCAATACTGTAGATATTCATATCGCTATCGCATAACTTTTGTCATCTCAGTGTAGGTTAGCTGATAACTCAGCAACGTAAGCCCACCGGACAAAACGATAGACACCCCACTAGAAAGCATAAAGGTAATATAGTCTAACGCTGCCTCTAGCTTTGAGAACGGCCTCAATTCGGCAAGAAACAAGATCCACAATTTCCATAAAATCTGGCGTATCGAGATGAAGACACTCATTGCCTATAAGAGTCCACAGAGGCATTAAATTGTGGGGATGTTGTTTACTATGTACAATGGCGAAATTTGTTTTCAGAAATATCATACCCCTACAAATGTTAGTACTGTGTCCAGGTTACTGACCTCATTTGTACTGAGACTACACTCTGTGTCTGTGTGTGGGCCGGAGGGGAGGGGAGGGGAGGTCACAGTTGGATCTTAACACAATGAAAGAGCTCGCACACTTCTGTAAGTTGTACTAACCTGACGTCTTCACTCCATGTAGGTTGCCCCAGCGCAGTGATAGGCGAGGCGGTGGTTCTCGAGCAGGTACTGCTGGCTAAAATTAATTGTTATTATACGTGATGCAGATATTCAGGCTTAGACAATTATTTCAGTCACGAAGTGGTCTTAGTGCGTGTAACAAAAGCCATAATCACCAAGTCGTGTGCTAACAACGATCAATGATCTATAATCCTCTCATAAGATGATCCCCGTACGTTACAAGAATACTTTTCGGGCCCAGTGAACAATAAATAACTTTCTAACAAATAACCGGTCGGCAGTGCTAAGAGACGCAACGACAAAACCACGCAACCACACTACTGCTGCCAAAGAGTACACACCATGACCCACTGCCAGTACGGATCACTTCCTGAAACATTCACTGTGACAGCCCCACAAGGCAGGAAGTGATTCACGCTGTTCATATCTTATTTTACAAATGTTATATCTATATTATTTTAATAAATATGTCATAATGACTTCACTGAAGAGAGACTCTTTACCCTTTTAGAAAATTTTAGGTTTCCGTACCTTAATCGGTAACAACCGAAACTTTACAGGATCATTTCGTTGTCCCTCTGTTAAGATCCCTTCTTCTCAGGGATGGGTAGACGTATCAATTTGAAACTGAGATCACACACTAAGTTCTACGATCCCTTGACGGTGTAAAAACTTTAAGCTTCCTTGTCATCACAATCAAAAGATACGGCCATTAATGTCACATACTTTGATACTCGCAAACTCACTCATCAAGACCTATAGGTGAACTATCTGTGTATATGGTTAAGTTTGTGCCGAACGCTCAAAACGCGAGTACTACTTGCACTTGTCTGGTTATTATTTTACGGTTTAATTACTGAATAGGTTGGAAGTTCTGGCGCACAAGCCGTACCCAAGTAACCACTCATGGCGTAACACACTCCACTGATTCCACGTCAGCTAAAAGCAGCTCAAAGAACTGTAGTGCCTTGTACAAACCGACGCGTGGCAATTTTCTTTGGTCTCAAACACTGATCAATACTTCTGTGTGACGTCAGCTGCTTGCTACGTCACGAAAGGTGCCCTGGATGACAAGAAAATAATAATGCTTGCAAGAATAAGCAATGCTACAGATTTTTCGCTCACTGTTGACTAAGACCAGTCAAGTTGAATAGGATGCCAAATGTTCATCAAACCAGGAGCACATGCCTGTGAATAAAGTCGTTTTATCTAGAAAGGCGGGAGTGTCTACAGCGCAATCACCATCACCGAGAATACTTAAACATCCTGCACCATGTTCAGAGTAATCTGAGTGAGTAGGCCTAAGTCATGGTACGAAAAATATCCACAGAACCACTTCAAACCTGACCTACATCCTCCACAATCTGCGGTTTAAACGTCTCTTTGGGCTGTCTGTGTATTCAACTCTTTGCATCATTTGAAAAGAGGCCACTCGTCGGACAACATTATACACAACACGACTGGAAACATGCAGTTCTATGTTCCACTGTGCACGGTGATCTTTTGCGGGGTACGCGATTCCAAATGTCCAGCGATGGGGTCCCCTTCGTAACGTTCGATCGAATATCGGTTGAAGTGGACTTCCATTACCAGACAGCAGCAATTCATTTCGGGTCGAAACCGATTGTCACTGACATGGCATGACACCCGTCGCGGTTCCTATCGATTAGTATCTTCTTACGACCTCTTTTATTACCCCGAATTACATTGCAGCTAGTGGTTTATCATGCCTTGTAGACAAGGGGTACAGTTATCATTGATACACCATCAAATCAGGCATCTTCATTCACAATGTTGTCATAGGCTTGGGCGAACACGGTAGCGCCTTTCTGTCATTGCGTCACACCTCTAAGTCGACCCATGTTCGTGCGCTGATTCCATACAGTCGACTGGTACGTTAACACCATGTCGCTGATGGACCTTTATTGTTTCATGTACGAGGGTCCACGATGGAATCTATAATGTCGAGATTTTTCGAGTTCAGGGCAGCTCTCGAAATTCGTTGAACACTTGAGACTTTTTAGCCAATTGGTGCTGTAACTGCAAAATAATTGACTTGTTTTTCACGCAAAGGCATTCTCATTGGTTCAGCCTCTTCTACAATTCAAATTCCCCCACTATTATGAGCCGACACCGGGAAAGATCACACGGAAACTGGATCACAAGAATGTTTTGCGTGACTTCTCTGAATACTCTCCGAATGCTGTTCGGAACAATGGCTAAACGGTATTTCAACAATGTGTACTGAAAGCTTTCGCATGTGTTACAGTATCCTCTTCTAAGAAAAAACAGTTTGAGAAGATCGTTGTCTCAAAAATGTACGGATACAAGTTATTGAATGCTGGCCCACTGTTTTGACTGGACCAGAGGTGGGAATCTTCCTACATGTCGATCATGTGGTCTGAAGATGGCGTAATATATTGCCGAAACTGATAGTCCAATTAAATAACAATTTGGAAATTTAGACGGCTGAAGGATGTTTGATTTGACATTCTGTTCTGAACAGCCGACGTCGCGCAATCGTCTGTGAAAAGATGGACATACAGAGGCAATTATATGAGTTTCTGAGATGAAAAATACATGTATTTCATTAAATCTGCCTTCGATGTCTTCCGTTGGTTTTGATCGTCCGACAGAAATTAAGGGATTCTGCAAGACTTCAGGAAATAAAGCAGGACCATCTCGTACATTGTCCTGCACGTAAATAAATTGGCAGGATTCAGATAATTGATAATATACTAGAAAACAGTGCTCTATGAAAGACAATGCCTGCAGAAAATCTGAGAGTCGACTCGTATTAGTTATTAGTATTCATTTGTGCAGTGATGGTATCGGACGAACAAGGAACTGAGCCGATATGGAGAAAGGCAGCGCAAAAGGTAACAGGATTGCATGACAGGCGGGAGAGAGTTTAAGACATTATCAGAAGGTTCATCTGATAGACTCCCCGACACATGACTAATATCTCTATTTTTGCCATTGTTACCATCGTTGTTTCGATCCTCACATGATGGACATTCACCCATTTTTAAATTGAGCACTGTCTTGTTCCTGCGGTAGGACGTCATGTATGGAGGTATATTATTACCTAGCTTATTGCCAGGGAAATAGGTGGGCAGGGAAAGTCGTCACTACTTCCATTGCTTCATTTTCTAATCTAATTCCTTCAACAAAACCTGTCTTAATTCGGTTGCGTTCTATTACCCTTGTTTTAGTTTTGTTAATTTTCATCTTACACTCACTATTCAGGGCACTATCCGTTCCACATTGATTAACCAAGTCCTCTGACAAAATTACTATGTCATCGGAAAATCTCAACGTATTTATTTCTTCTCACTAAACCTTAACTTCTATTCCAAAATTCTATTTGGTTTTCTTTACTGCCTGCTCAATATACAGATTGAGTAAACAAGGGGAGGGGCTGTAAGTTGTAACTATGTCTTACCTCCTTCAACTACTGCCTCCATTTCATTTTCTTCGACTCTTATAACTGCGATTTGGCTTTTGGACAACTTGTAGATAATCTTTCGCTCCTATATATTATTTCTGATAATATTATTTATTTATTTAGCATGTGCTTAGCAGTACATCACACGAGAAAACATTCTTTCATTAATAATACATACACATGTATTTAACATATATAAAAGAAACATATTCTGATAACAGGCATATATTCTCATAATTAGAATTGTATTAATACCTTCAGCTGCTAACGGGCGTTGATGTATATCAACGGGGACAGGTTTGAAAGAACAGACTCCATATCCATGTATGAATATTGTTCTGGCAATACCGGTCATGACCTTCTTCTGTGCGGATGCACACATATTCTCCAAACTCTTACGGGATTTGGTAAGAAAGTCTTCCACGAGTAGTGAGTGTGTTGGGGGTGGGACACTACGAATGTAGTGTGTGGACATACAAGGTGAGAATGTGGGTCTCGCGGGAGGCGTGCGAGAGATAGTGCCTGCAGTTGCGCTATACTCTGTGCCCTCGGTGTCTCAGATGGATAGAGCGTCTGCCATGTAAGCTGGAGATCCCGGGTTGGAGTCCCGGTCGGGGCACACATTTTCACCTCTCCCCGTTGATATATGTCAACGCCCGTTAGCAGCTGAAGTTATATTAATATAATTCTAATTTCGTTCTAGACGGCTGCAGGTCATCAATGGTGTCTGTTCTTTCGGACATGTCCGAAAGAACAGACACTATATCCACATAAATATTCTCATAAGATAATAAATGAGCAGGTGCTTCACAAAATAAGCAAGAAAAGAAGTAATGTGGAAAACACTGAATAAAAGAAGGGAGAAGATGATACAGCGTGTGTTAAGACATCGGAGAATAGTTTACTTGATACTGGAGGGAGCCATAGGGGGCAAAAACTGTAGGGGAAGTCAGGGTTCGGAATATATCTAAGAAATAATCGAAGACTGTGGGTGTAAGCGATACTCTGAGATGAAGAGTGGACGGAATCAAGCCATTTAGAAAACTGTTGAAAATAAATGAGGAAGGAAAGTCATAGGGCTTCTATTATCTCACGTATTATTATATTTTCCAGGTACCCTTATTTATGTTCCCCTGTCTTGCAGACGCCCCACGTGTCACGTAGCCACTCTGTCGTAACGCTGAAAAAAGTGTCATCCCAGGTTTCAGTAACACGACTGGCTACTGAACGGTGGTCGTACTGACGTTCTGGGACCGGTGGTGTGGAATAACGCTGAAGCAGTTGCCAGCGTCAATCTGCTGTGGTAACCTGCAAGAGCTGGCTGGCAGTGTTACAGAGGGAATATCCTCTACTCTACATGCGCTGTTTCCACCACAGTCTATTAGCGCACTGCCAAATTACTCTCAAAATAGTGCTTCCCCCATTTAATCTTCATCCACTTCCTCTTCCCTTTCCCCTTTCTGTGTCCTTAACTTTGTTTCCTTTGTGTAGTGCTTCTATGCAGTGTTCAAAAATTCCCTTTACAAACTGCTAGGACTTGTAGAGGGGTGTGGCTAGCTAATTTTCTGAATCTGAACCCATATCCGGAAACGTACCGTTTCCTTGCTGTATCCATTTCAAAACTTTTGGTAACGCGACCACTTTTAAAAGTAATTGATTGGGCGTGCCTCGGTACATCACTTATATTACAGTTGTACTTGCTAATAGCCAAAGAAATTGCTCGTGTAGTCGTTGACGAGTTTCCTTTGACGTGACGCAGTACGGCCTCTTCCAGTTCGTGTGTGTGGCGTCTCCTTGGATCACCATTGTCACGCCTGCTGACGGTGAATGTACCCTTTCACAAAACCGTAGCGCAACTGTGGCAAATCGGGTATACGGTGGAGCCGGACGTTGTGGAGAATGATTCTGATAAGTGACAAGCAGCTTTTCCGTTATCGTGAGCTCCATTCAGAAGGATCATGTAGGTGTATTATGCAAATGTGTACTCAACCATATTTCTCCAACACTCACAGACACGTGAATGAGGCTCTAACCAGGTCAGAGAGGTATGAAAGTGGTCAAATGACATCAGCCATTCCGACGTTACCAGGCCCACTATGGCTACCCTGTTGCACGCCTTTCTAGCAAACAAGTTCTCAAGCGACTGTAGCACCGGAACGGTACGTTTCCGGATATGGGCTCCTATTCAAAATATTATATACTCACTCCTCTCCACAAGTCCTAAAAGTAAGTAACGGGAATTTATGAACACCCTGGATATATTTCGTTTACCTATTAGCCTTCTTTGTCTATAATTTCCTTCCACCTATCAGATTTCCCTCCTTTGCTTAGCAATTGCTTGCTAACTGAGCTCGTGATGCTGCTTCCTTTTTCTCCAAATCTTTTCTGAACACAGCAGCTATTTTTCTCATAGTTCAAAATGGTTCAAATGGCTCTGAGCACTATGGGACTTAACTTCTAAGGTCATCAGTCCCCTAGAACTTAGAACTACCTAAACCTAACTAACCTAAGGACATCACACACATCCATGCCCGAGGCAGGATTCTAACCTGCGACCGTAGCGGTGGCGCGGTTCCAGACTGTAGCGCCTAGAACCGCTCGGCCACCACGGCCGGCTTTCTCATAGTTATGCTTGCTTCAACAGTTTTTGTATCTCTTCTCTAATCGTGTTTGTACACTTTGAATGTTGTCAGAGTTTCATATTTTACATGTCTGTATTGACTTCAGTCTTCTCCATTTCTTGCTTTTTTATATTTCCTCATGTCGTCAATTAAATTCCATAGCTCGAGTGTTATTTAGGGATTGCTACTGGGGCTCGTCTTTTGCCTAGTTCTTCCTTTACTGCCTCCACTGTTGCAGCTATCAAAGCTACTAATTCATTTTCAACTACATTTCTTTCGCCTACGTCAGTCAGTGCTTGACTAAAGCTTCCTTGGACACGGTAAACAACTTCTAGTTCTTTCAACTTATGAAGGTCCCATCTTTTCTGTTTCCTACCTTCCCGCAAATTTATCGAGCTTTAATTTCCATTCCTTAAGTAATAAATTTTGGTCAGAGCCAACAATATGCGAACCCGGAAGTGTCTGCCAATTTAAAATCTGGTTCTTAAATCTCTCTTGCTGTTATATACTGCGCTAAAGAACGTATCACATTTTCGAAACGCCGTAATTGTCTCCCACTGCAACGCATAAATTTGAAATTGGGCTCAAAGGTGCCTACGACCTTCCTCTATAATGGCGCGAAAGCGCGGCGCCCTGTGACCTCACCCTCAGGCACGGCGCCGCTTCAGACAGCAAGGTGTGGACAAATGCAAAAATAAGATCGCAGCTCAAAAGTTCATGTGAGGTATTAGGTGGGTTAGTGACGTGACATCAGCACAAAATTTCACCACAATTCTACCCAACATCTCTGTGAACGTGTCGCACGATGAGAAGGTCGTCACAGCCCCTGTTACCCACATTTAATCCCTTCTTCTGACGCCTCCAGGACGCAGATCAGAAGCGCAGCACCCAGGGTTGAAATCACGCGTTTTTTTTACACGAGAGGGAAACATTTCAGACATACAGCTGCTCAGGATCGACACGAAAAGACCTCAGGAGTAGGCTTAAGGAGCGTTGATTACCACATATTTCGTGGTCGGAGACGGTAGTTCGCAGTGCGATGAGCAACAAGACGAGGTTCTTGATAGCGGTCGCCACTGCTGACACCCTTCTCCTCCGCCCCCCCCCCCCCCTTCCCCACCTCCCACCCGATTCAACCCTGCTCTAAACACATCATGGGGCACAAGATAACCTGACGCCTTTGGTCTGTAGTATGACCGCAATTTTTGCTCTGGTAAACAGGGCGGAACATTAGGAAAATAAAAACCTACGGCATCTTCGAGGCACCACACGGCTCAATGTGTGCCCAACTCTCTGGTAGGAGCACTCATAAGGTGCTTCATAAAGCTGGGTGCGTGACACCGAGGGGTTTGCCAAACTGGGGGGCCTTTAAGGGACTCATTGCCGTTATATCCACGCACATGTCGATGTTACACCCCTTCGTGATGATGATGCTTGGTCTGTGGGGCGCTCAACTGCGCGGTTATCAGCGCCCGTACAAATTCCCTATCTTTACACAGTCCAATCTCGCCACATTCACGAATGATGATGAAATGATGAGAACAACACAGACACTCGGCCCCCGGGGAGAGAAAATCCTCAACCCGGCCGGGAATCGGACTGGGACCCCGTGATCCAAAGGCAGCAACTCTAGCTACTAGACCACTAGCTGCGGACTTGCACCCCTCAGCGACCTCACCGCAGGAGGGCGCGATAGATGAGGGCTGAAAAAGCATAAACCACTTTGCTGCGCCAGCTGGGGTGGCCGAGCGGTTCTAGGCGCTACAGTCTGGAACCGCGCGACCGCTACGGTCGCAGGTTCGAATCCTGCCTCGGGCATGGATATGTGTGATGTTCTTAGGTTAGTTAGGTTTAAATGGTTCTAAGTTCTAAGGGACTGATAACCTCAGATGTTAAGTCGCATAGTGCTCAGAGCCATTTGAACCATTTTGAACCCTTCGCTGCTTCGGATCTCGTTCAGATTTCGTCGAATGGTTTTGGACGGTACTTAGAGGCTCCGCCCCGTATAGAAGAGCAAAAACTGCGGTCGCATTATACACTAAAGGGGTCAGATCACCTTCAATAGGATTGTAGCCCCACGACGTCATTAGAGTAAGGATAAATCGTCCGGGGCCTCTCAGTACAGCGAACATTGTGAAGAACGTGGTCCTGTTGTTAGTTGCGCGGCTGACTGTTGTTTTCGACCACGATTTGTGTGGAAATCAACGCCCCAATAAAAAGGCTGATTTGTCTGTCGCCTTTTATGCCACGTCTTGGACGTTTTTCACGTCAATTCCAAGTGCCGATAAGAAAACCGCATGATTCAACGCTGGGTATCGTGGTTCTGACCTGCATCGCAGAGTTGTCAAAATAAGCCTTTAAATGTGGGTAAAAGGTGGTGTGACGACATTCCTATCATGTGACACGTCCAAGATGAGGTTGGAAAGAAGAGCTGTGAAATTTGGTGCCAATCTGACGTCATTTACCCACCTTACACCTCACAAGTATTTATGAGCTGTGGCCTTTGTTTCGAGTGTGTCGGCAAGTTGCTGTTTGAAGCGGCGCCGAGCACAAGAGTGACGTCACAGGGCTCCACGCTTTTGCATCCGTACAGGAGAAAGGTTGTAGGCAGCTTTGAGCCAAATTTCAAATTTATACGTGACAATTGGAGACAACTACGTATGATGTATGTGAGATCTTCTGGTATCACCAGGATATTACAGTGATGTAGATTGTAGACGTGGCTGTGTGTATAAGAAAAAGAACAAAAATCTTACGGTATCTGAGATTAACGACTGAGCACTGATATAAATGTTGAAAAGGGCTGGAGCCAGCACAGTGCCTTGAGGTAGACATTCCCCTGCGGCCAAGACGTGTAGCACATATTACTCCGGATGTGGGCAGAGATTAGTGCGCCTTGGAGGAGAGAAGAGGGGAGGAGAGGTGTCCGCCCGGCCGCATTCAGAGCCGCAATCAGGCGCGAGGACCCGCGGCACGGCACGGCGCGGAGCGGCCGGCGCCGTTTTTCGGGTCAGCGCGCCTCATCGGCGGCGGACACCGCCCACCGCCTGCCGCCGGCCGCGTAATCCTGCGCAAACCCAATTTCTCACGGCCACCGCGTCCACAATTAATTTCCAAATCCCTGCCGGCGCCCCGCGGCGACGCTGGTCGCGATTTTTCTCGCCCGCCCATTAAGCCCCGCTGATTGGTGTAACGAGCACCAGGTATTAATCGCGACACGGTCGTCCTCCCCGCCGCGCCGCGCCGCTCCCTGCTGTGGGTGTTCGATAGCTGCCTCCTACCCCGTCCGCCGGTTAGCGGAAACTTCCAGATCGTGACCCCGCAGTCTGCAGTGAGGGCTTCCTCCCGGCGACCGAGGTATGCATCCTATCTCCTGGCTAGCGCGATGTTTTTCTCTTATTTTAAATTTTTACTTGTGCTAATCCTTTTCTGATGTAGTTAGTCCAGGAATTTGAGGGGTGGTTATAAAAATTTAATTAGCACCTCGAAAAAATTCAGCTGCGGTTATGAGACCTGGCAGTGGTTTTAGTTCTCTACAGTCACCCTCCAGTGCGACAATATTTCCCAACGACGAATGATTAGACGGAGACCTTGGTACCAGAAGTCTGCATTTGGCTGTTCAGAAAATTTTCCGCCTGGAAAACCATCTTGTCGTCACTCTGGGAACGCCTCCAAAACAATGGTTTAATCTTCCGATAAAACAGGAAGAATCACTGGATGCCAGCTCAGGAGAATAAGGAGGAAGAGTCGGGGGATAGACGAGGCAAAATATCATAACTCAAAGGAGCCGCGTGTGAAACTGTGTCTTGCATAAAATGAATTGGGGCACGGAAAGCCATCGAGTAAAACAGAAGTGATTTCTGGGATTCCCCAAGGTGGTGCATAGGCCCTTTGCTGTTCGTTATCTATATTAACGATTTGGGAAACAATCTGAGCAGCTGTCTTAGGTTGTTTGCAGACGAAACTGTTGTTTATCGACTAATAAAGTCATCAGAAGATCAAAATAAATTGCAAAACGATTTAGAAAAGATATTTGTACGGTGCGAAAATTCGCAATTCATCCTAAATAACGAAGTGTCAGGTTACCCACATAAGTGCTAAAAGGAATCCGTTAAACTTCGGTTACACGATAAATCAGTCAAATATAAAGGCCGTAAATTCAACTAAATACCTAGGAATTAAATTACGAACAACTTAAATTGGAAGGAACACACAGAAAATGCTGTGAGGGAAGCTAACCAAAGACTGCATTTTACTGGCAGGACACTTAGAAAATGTAACAGACCTACTAAGGAGACTGCCTACACTACGCTTGTCCGTCCTCTTTTAGAATAGTCTGCCCGGTATGGGTTCCTTGCCAATTAGAATTCACGCAGTACATCGAAAAAGTTCAAAGAAGGGGATTATCGCGAAATAGGGAAGAGAGTGTCACTGAATTGATACAGGATTTGGGGTGGACATCATTAAAACAAAGGCGTTTTTCGTTGCGGTGGAATCTTCTCACGAAATTCCAATCACCAATTTTCTCCTCCGAATCCAGAATTATTTTGTTGACACCGATCTACATAGGGAGAAACGATCACCATTATAAAATAAGGGAATTCAGAGCTCGTACGGAAAGATATAGGCGTTCGTTCCTTCCGCGCGCTATACGAGATTGAAACAATAGAGAATTGTGAAGGTGGTTCGACGAACCCACTGCCAGGCACTTAAATGTGATTTGAAGAGTATCCATGTGGATGTAGATGTCGTGTAGCAGAGACAACAACGCGATGCTTCGACTCGACAGTCTCCCGTATCTTGTCAACAGACTTGGGTCGTACTCTCCTGTGACGGCTTGCTCTTACGAGCATCATCTGTTAGCACCACGCCATGGTAGTGCCTAAAAGCACTCAGAGTCACTTTGCCCAATGATGGTTGGGTCGTCGTCTGTTTTTGGCAGTGGCGAATCAACAGATGTCCACTGCTTGATTACCTGCCTTCTCTCTGGGTCATAGTGTACACCCATCACTCGTCCATGATGATTAGGCGGCTAAAGAAGCAATCTGGATTGGCACGACACAGCTACAATATCTACACTGTAGTCTCTGTCCGGCGGCATCTTTAAATGGGTGTGTGTGCAGCTGTGGAACACAGTAGATGTTAAAAACTGATCCATGACTGGTTTTCACTTTTTCCACTGTCACCTGAATCGCGAAATGCTGATCTTGGAGCACAAGAGCCTCCACTACTATTGCTATTCTTGGTTCTCCAGAGAGAAACAGTCTGCCACTTCATTCTTCGTCAGTCATTCTTGTTTGACCATACTGGACGTGTGTTGGCCATCTTGCCACTGTTTCATATGACGGTCCGTTGTTACTGTGCAAGTCCACTAGCTCAGCACGAATTGTTGCAGCGTTGTTTCCCTACTAATATAGAAACCGTGCGAGGTTTAGTGCAGTGGACTTGCTTTCGGGAGGACGACGGTTCAAATCGCTTTCGGGCAACCAGGTTTAGGTTTCACGTGACTTCCCAAAACTGCTTAATGCAAATGGCCTAAAGTGCCTTTGAAAAGGACATGGCCGATTTCCTTCTCCATTTTTCCTTATTCCGAGCTTGTTCCGTCTCTGATGACGACGTCGTCGACGGAACTTTAAGCTGTTATCATTTTTCCTCGCTTTTCAAAAACGGAAAAAGATCTACTGCCCAGTACTGGACGTTATTAATGAGCTGAGCCATTTTGTTTTGGTTTCTCTGGTAGCGGTGATTTCAGTGCGTTGCACGGTTGGACATGTGCCAACAAACAAATAATTAATTACAGAAGTTAATTTTTTCGAGGCGATAATTAAAGCTCTATACCTACTTTTCGTATTGCTGTTTTCTATGCAGTCACCAAGATTTATCTATTTTGTATCTCTGAAAACAATGACCATCACCTTTTACAACGGTTTGAACCGATTCGCCTTCACTGATGCATAAAAACAGGCTTCCATGGGCTTTGCCGGACCACATGTTATCAAACAGACAAATCGGCGAACAAAATCAACTGTATTAACTTTGAAGATTCAAATGTGACAAATGAATTCTCGCATTTTCCAACCACCTTTCACAAAGCTTTCTTGTAATTAATTATCCGTGTGAAATATTTCTTTCCTTTTTTTCTCAAAAGCGCAGCATTTTCCAATATAACAAAACAAATTGGAACTGATACCAAAGTTATTTAACTATGCAGGGAGATTTTTTTTTCACGTACAAAGGCCCAACTTCTAGTGTAATTGATCATTACAGAGAATGGAATTGGGTTGGGTTGGGTTGTTTAGGGGAAGAGACCAAACAGCGAGGTCATCGGTCTCATCGGATTAGGGAAGGACGGGGAAGGAAGTCGGCCGTGCCCTTTCAAAGGAACCATCCCGGTATTTGCCTGGAGTGATTTAGGGAAATCACGGAAAACCTAAATCAGGATGGCCGGACGCGGGATTGAACCGTTGTCCTCCCGAATGCGAGTCCTGTGTGCTAACCACTGCGCCACCTTGCTCGGTGGGAATGGAATTCATGTAATCATCGACTTGGTGACACTATCATTTCGATTTCGAAGACATATATCTGAAACGAGCAACAGTCTCGTCACACATGTAGCAAGAAACACGAATCTACGGGCTCTATGATAATTAACAGCGAAAATTGATAGGTGAAAATATGTGATAATAAAAACAAAAAGTTTTCGTAAAGAGGGTAAACGTCCCTTTACGAGATAGAATGTCGAATCAAAACACCTTTCAACCGTCTAAATTTCCAATTATTATTTTATTTGAGCAACCAGTTTCGGCGCTGCGTTACACCACCTTCACGTCCGCAACCTGCCGACTTGTAGGAAGATTCCCGCCTTTAGTCCAATCACTTCACTTAGTCGCCAAGTGCTGTGTCAAAAATCTACGGATACCAGTCACTGAGTGCTGGCCCCTATTTTGACTGGACTAGAGGTGGGAATGTTCCTTCAAATCTGTGAAGCGCTTGAGGCCGAAACTGGCTGTTCAAATAAAATACTAGCTGGAAATTTAGACGGCTGAAAGCTGTTTTGATTTGACATTCTATATATAAGAACCGTGGTCCCGTAACCTTCTGTATAAAGATGGATCTTCAGAGACTCTATGAGATACTTCTGAATGTGAGGTTACAAGGCGCCAATGACTTCGTTACGTAATATTGTCCTAACTAGTACAAATGCATTTAAAATGTAAACTTTTTGACTAAGCCTCTCTCTAATTGGTTTCAGATTTCATCCACGGTCTATTTCTGAAAGAAATACAGTATTGCTTCAGTACGTTACATGTTACAAGTACCTGTTATGGAGGTGTTCTATGTGTCGTCCCTGCTTTTGGATGCAATACTACATTCGCTTCTGCACTGAGCTACGAATTCCTTCAAACATCTCTGGACCATCTCGTGAAACTTAACAAGTCTGTGCACTATAGTACTTTAGTTCTTCAACCGTTTCCACCGGAATGCTATACACTTTTAATGTGACCGCAGACAGAAAAATCTAGAAGATAGGTGATTTTGGGGGCCAAGGTACACCCCCTGCTTGGCCATCTTGGATCATACTCGCGCGTTATGTGTCGTCTTTCACAAGAAAATGTCGATGCCCCATCATGCATGTACCACCTTTCGGAATAGTGGCACATTTGTGAAATTCGAATCAAGTTTACGTTTCAAGTTCCTTTGTATTAACTAGGAGAATGTTTACTCTGTAGTGAGTGCCGGCTCTAAACCACACATTCGCTTTTATCTAGCAAACAGGTGGTTCGCGGAATCATACTTACTGGAACGTTTTTGTTTGTATTGTCGTACATTCGTGTCAGTTTTCGCTATTGATTATTACGATAAACCCCGAATACATAATTTTATAACTGTCTTGCATTCAAAGCTGATTGCTCGGTATTATTCCACTCTATTCCGTAACTGTTTCCGCACCAAACATTTCACAAATGTGTGCTAACACAGGTGAATATCAGATACCGTATGTCAACCATCCATGACGATTCAACGTTTTGACAAAACAGATAACATTTTCTGTGAGCCTCAGTCACTGAAAATAGACCCCGAGTTAATATGTTTCAAGAGAGAGCATGTTCTTTACTACAAAGAGATTCAAAAAGCAGTAGCTGAATTATTAGATAATTTTTTTCTATATTGGAAGAAGATTCTATGCTACCCTACTAGTGATTATAGACGATACTGGACACAATTAATATATCTTCTGACATCTGTACAATTTATCTAAATTCATTAATTCTATTATTCACAAGTTTACATTACAATTAATTACGTTCCAGACTTAAGCTGGCATATGTAGATGGAAAATAATCATGCTGGTATAATTATTTCTACATTCATTCAGGAGAACACACCCAAAAATAATAACGACTGGAAAAATCATATTCTTCTAGATCTGCTTTTAATCATTTAACAAATAAAATCATTCCAAAATTGTCAACGCTTTTATACGAGTGAAAAATCAAGTACTTGAAACAAGCCCTATTTTTAATATAACGTTTTTAGAAAATCTGCCTAGAGGCTATAAGTCAGCAGATGAAGCAATTCATAAGTCAGATTCATATTAGTGTCAGTTTATTTATGTGGGCTTCTTCTTCTTTCGCTCACATGTTAACTTATTGTTCACATGTTGGAATTACAGGTTAATATAAATGATTAGTTTTATATCACAATTCTTAAAGTCTGTATGCGCTTGTATCCCTTTCCTTCCAGAATGTTGTGAATTAAGAAGAATGTGATTATGTTTTCTCTGTAATCCTTTATTATTTGTGACTATCAATTCAGTAATCATAAGATTGCTATTTGCAGCCATAAAAAACATTTATGCAATGCTACATGATCACCATTTCTTTTGCAGCTTAGAAAGGTGGAAGAAAATAAGAAAGTTACTCGTATTTAGATAATATGCAACATAAAAAATCAGTATAACCCCACATGAACGTAATTGTAACTTCTCGTAACTAGTTTCCTTTTAGTTCACTATGGAGCAGCACAGAATGGAATTTCACTTGTATCCCTTTGGCACAACAATTTTACACGCCTTACCATGCTCTAGAAGCACTTATCTCATTTTTGTGGGCAGTATCACTTCTATCTCTTTGCTCCTACCCCTCAGTTACGTTTTCAAGATAAAAGATAATGAAACGTTTTACGGTCATTAATGTCTGTCCGTATGGAGAAATATGAGAAATGCACTCCTATATCAACGAGGTTTAACATCCGGAGAATCGAGTAGCCTGTAAGTTCTGTAGTCTCAAATCCTATCGAACGCAAGCAGTGTAATATCTACCAATGCCTTCATGAATCGATTCCATCAACGAACAGTATGAAGGTTGCGGAAATATATTCGCAAGAAAGTAAGCAAGAAAGGAAGGAAGATTAGGGTTTAACGTCCCGTCGATATCGAGGTTACTGTAAACGCCGCACAAGCGCCGATTGTTTCGAGGGTGGGCAAGTAAATCGGCCGTGCCCTTTTAAAGGAACCATCCCGGCATTTGCGTGGAGTAATTCACGGATATCGCTGAAAACGTAAATCAGGTTGGTCCGACGAGTGTTTGAACCGTCGCCCTTCAGAATGGGAATCCAATGTGCTAACCGTTACACCAGCTCTCTCAGTAAACACATTCTAAGGAAGTACATACATATACACCGATCAGGCAGAAGATTATGACCACCTACCTAATAGCGGATATGTTCAGATTTGTCACGGATAACAGCGGCGACCCGTCGTGGTATGGAAGGAATGAGGCCTTCATAGGTCGCTAGAGGAAGTTGGCACCACATCTAGACACACAAATAACCTAATTCGCGTAAATTCCGTGGAGAAGGCGATGAGCTCTGGCGCCACGTTCAATCACATCTCAGATGCGCTCGATCGGGCTCAGATCTAGCGAGTTGGGGGGGGGGGGGGGGGGGGGGGGCAGCACATCAATTGGAACTCGCCACTCTGTCGCTCGAACCACTCCATCACACTCCTGGTCTTGTTATATGGCACATTATTTTGTCGAAAAATGCCACTTCCGTCCGGAAACATCGTCGTCATGAAGGGGTGTACATGGTCTGTAACCAGTGTACGATACTCCTTGGCCGTCATCGTGCCTTTTACGAGCTTGAATTGTCCCATGGATGCCCACTCTGAAGTTAGTTCCACCACAGTTCTCCGCCCGTCCTACACTACTGACCATTAAAAATGCTACACCACGAAGATGACGTGCTACAGACGCGAAATTTATCCGACAGGAAAAAGATGCTGTGATATGCAAATGATTAGCTTTTCAGAGCATTCACACAAGGTTCGCGCCGGTGGTGACACCTACAACGTGCTGTCATGAGGAAAGTTTCCAACCAATTTCTCATACACAAACAGCAGTTGACCGGCATTGCCTGGTGAAACGTTGTTGTGATGCCTCGTGTAAGGTGGAGAAATGCGTACCATCACGTTTCCGACTTTGATAAAGGTCGGATTGTAGCTTATCGCAATTGCGGTCTATTGTATCACGACATTGCTGCTCGCGTTGGTCGAGATCCACTGACTGTTAGCAGAATATGGAATCGGTGGGTTCAGGAGGGTAATACGGACGCTGTGCTGGATCCCAACGGCCTCGAATCACTAGCAGTCGAGATGACAGGCATCTTATCCGCATGGCTGTAACGGATCGTGCAGCCACGTCTCGATCCCTGAGTCAACAGATGGGGACGTTTGCAAGACAACAACCATCTGCACGAACAGTTCGACGACGTTTGCAGCAGCATGGACTATCAGCTCGGAGGCCATGGCTGCGGTTACCCTTGACGCTGCATCACAGACAGGAGCGCCTGCAATGGTGTACTCAACGACGAACCTGGGTGCACGAATGGAAAAAATGTCATTTTTTCGGATGAATCCAGGTTCTGTTTACAGCACCATGATGGTCGCGTTCGTGTTTGGCGACATCGCTGTGAACGCACATTGGAAGCGTGTATTCGTCATCGCCATACTGGCGAATCACCCGGCGTGATGGTATGGGGTGCCATTGAATACACGTCTCGGTCAGCTCTAGTTCGCATTGACGGCTCTTTGAATAGTGGACGTTACATTTGAGATGTGTTACGACCCGTGGCTCCACCCTTTATTCGATTCCTGTGAAACCCTACATTTCAGCAGGATAATGCACGACCGCATGTTGCAGGTCCTGTACGGGCCTTTCTGGATACAGAAAATATTCGACTGCTGCCCTGGTCAGCACATTCTCCAGATCTCTCACCAATTGGAAACGTCTGGTCAATGGTGGCTGAGCAACTGGCTCGTCACAATACGCCAGTCACTACTCTTGATGAACTGTGGTATCGTGTTGAAGCTGCATTGGCAGCTGTACCTGTACACGCCATCTCTCACCAATTGGAAACGTCTGGTCAATGGTGGCTGAGCAACTGGCTCGTCACAATACGCCAGTCACTACTCTTGATGAACTGTGGTATCGTGTTGAAGCTGCATTGGCAGCTGTACCTGTACACGCCATCCAAGCTCTGTTTGACTCAATGCCCAGGCGTATCAAGGCCTTTATTACGGCCAGAGGTGGTTGTTCTGGGTACTGATTTCTCAGGATCTATGCACCCAAATTGCGTGAAAATGTAATCACATGTCAGTTCTAGTATATTTGTCCAATGTATACCCGTTTAGAATCTGCATTTCTTCTTGGTGTAGCAATTTTAATGGCCAGTAGTGTATTTTACCGGTCTGCGCAGTCTACGACGTCCGACATCTGTAATGAGAGGTGGCCGCCCAACCCCAGGACGTCTGGACGTAGTTTCACCTTGGTTTCGCCACGTGTTAAAGAGACTCACCACAGCACTCCTCGAACACCCGACAAGTCGTGCAGTTTGCGAAATGCTCGTTCCGAGTCTCCGAGCCATAACAATCTGCCTTGGGTCCAACTCAGATGGCGCGCCTTCTTCATTCTGTGCACGGGCAGCACGCTCGCTCATACGCCGTGTACCGGGCTTGTGCCTGACTAGCAGTCATTCCTCGCCAGGTGAGGCTGCTATCGCCTGGACGGATTTATGTTGATAGTAGCTCGGCGATCATAATGCTCTGGGTGATCAGTGTATTAATGTCGTGCCTCCACATTGTAAGATTTTCATTGTTAGGTTACTGATAATAATTATCAGGTGATATATACTGTATATGCAGACTGATGCGACGAATGAAAATTTATAATAAGGCTGAGATTCGAGCCCCTGATACAAATTTTCATTCGTGGCTTCAGTCTGCATATACACGTCATACATGTTTGGGACTTGAAAATCTCTTTCTGGAACTATATTGTTTCATTTCATTATCAGATATTAATGAGAGCTTAATTCCTCTATTTTTAAATGAGATTTTACGAGAACAGATCCATAAAACATAGTTTTCCCTAAAAACCTAATGTGTAATTTGTTACCACCAGTAATCAATGTACACGAAAACTGAAAATTATTTTATTATATGCGCTGATTTCAATTCCTTCCTTGCTTTATGAGAAGCAATGAAGAAAAATCGTTAATGCGGCGATTCTGAGAAACTAACGTAAGCTTCTAAAGAGCTTTGACCAATTGTTTTGGCGCTAGCATATCATTAATCTAACCCAACATCAACCCAAGCGAACCATATACTTTTAATTATCTCTTCAACATGACATCTCGAGCGAGAAAAAAAATCACTTTAGCTCAAAACACCGTAGCTTCAAATCGGGGTGATGCGATTCTGGGAACACTCCGCAAGAGAAATGGCCGTTCGTGTCGTCTGGACGGCGCGGATGCCAGCGTCGGTCGTAAATCAGTCAGCCCGCTGGACTAATGCCTGAGATTACAGTAGGCCGCTACTGCTGAAAAATTTCCAGCAGCTCCCTAACATCAAAACATCCCGTTCGCGCCGCGAACACAAATTTTAAGCAAAAATGATCGCGTTCTTTGCATTCAATTTTCTTTGCATTTTTCCATTAGAATTAGTCATAATTAATATCACAGTTTAACTTAACACAAACGAAAAGAGGTAACTCTCTAGTCTCTGCCTTCCATTGCTAGTTTCATCTTATGTTGAACGAGTAATCGTTAACAAGCTCATGTTTATGTTCACAAGACATTTCACCATTACAAGATCAGTGTATTAAACAGACTAATAGGACTCCGTTCTATGCAATGAGCAAAGCGTGTTAGTAAGCCTTTTCTCCGCAGATGCCCTCTTCCTTACTCAACCATACCTTTCATCTTCATCTACGTCTATACTCCACACTGCACTTCAGGTTGTGGGGCGTAGGATACTTTTGGCGTCATTAGCGAGTGACTCGCGGGAAGAGCGATTGCCGTTAAGTTAATGTACGAGATACATTTTTTTGGATTACCCTTGGTGGTCAGTTGGTGAGGTGTATGTGGAACGAAGTAATATATTGCCCTGCTCTTCTTGGAATGTACGATGTCAAAATTTTAACAGTAATAAACTTTGTTAGGACCAACTTATTTCCAGTAGTGTCTGCCACTGCAGTTTCTGAGAATCTCAGTAGGATCTCCGTAACACTGTTACCGTTAGAACGAAACGCATTCCGCACATACATGTCTACAGCGTGTTCTGTAATGCTAACAAATTTTATCTATTTGTGCTCCACGTCTTTGTTCGCATAAATAAATACTGCCACGAAAAAAAGCTAGCGTTTCTTCCCAGTCTAGTCACGAATGGAGAGCTGGAAGAATGACTATGTTTTGGTGCACACTGTCTAATCTTGCCTGAGCAGTCCCTACGGGAGTGACGTGGGGGTATAAGATAGCCAGCTAGAACTACCCCACTTGATATGATTGCACTCCTACTAATAATTTTTTTCCTTCTTTTTGAGGCTCTAGTCGAGTCGGCGTAAACTGATCCTTGACAGTTGCAGCGGGCTGATCGTTGCAGCTTCGCTGGCCTATCTCGACCAATAACGTAATGCGATTCTGTATACGTTTGTATGGCAGCGCCTCAGTATTGTCACAGCTCCTTAGGAGGCTAGTGTTTTTTTCCTACAGCCGTTGTAAACGATGTTGCGAGCTGTCAGGGATTTTCTTACACCGTCTCCACTATATCTATGCACATCGTATATCTGTTGTATACGCCTAAACCCCTATAATTATTATTCAGGCACTATTTCATGTAAATTCTGGATTTAATTAATAATTTTCAATTTACCAATTGCAAGAATGCATTTGGGTTTAAGGAAATCATATTAATTAATAGTATTTAACAACTGAAATTATTAGTATAGACTAGCGGGTATTGTAGATCTCGACTGAGTTAATCAGTAATTTTACAGACATGGATACAAAACATTAGAAAATCTGGAATCTAGCCTTCAAGGTAACGTGTTTTAAATTTTCTGTAACTAATTAACTTGAAGTTCTGAAACATCCAAAACCACAATTACTTTTTGTGTCATTACACATGCTTGATTCCAAAGTTTATCGTTAGACACTTGTTGCCCCGTTTTTTCTAGACTGACTGACACCCTCCAATAATTCAGTCATTAATTAAGAACTTACATAATTACCATAATTTGAAACATAGCAACTGTACATGTAGTAGGGAATTAACGTCGTAGCTATAAAAAATAGTTTTGTAACCTTTTGTAATTTACTGTTTTGTAAAAAAAGTTATTGCTTCAACATATAGATCATCTATTTTAATAAATTTTAACCAAGCAGTATTATAAACAAATACGTAGTTTCCAAAATCCCAAAATATCTTACGCCAGGTTATAAAAACCCCTTCCCACCAAAAAATATTTCGTCTGCGTTCGGCTACCACCACGCTGATATCTCCGCGTTAGTATGATTAACGTTTTTATGTAAATATCATGCTGTAACTTTTGGGAATCTCTTCGGTAAAAATTCAGCTCGTGCCTAAACATCGATAGTGCAGTACTACAAGATTGCTGCCTGTTTGTATAACGGTGCCATTTTCTTCGTGTTAATTGCATATATTTCTGTGCAGTAACATCAGTTATCACAAGACGTAGTGTTGACTTACAGTGTAAACTGAAAATGTTGTGGTATTACTTTGTCATAACTGGGTTGTGAAAATACACCCATCTGCCACTGTTACTCTGATTATTGGAAGAATCTTCCTGTGATCTTCTGTTTATGTAACAGATGAAACATGTTACCGTATTGCCAATACTGACAATAAATGTAGAACAAATCAAATAAATTGTAATTTGTGTCGTTTTTGAAAAGTTGCCATAAAACCAGCTGACAACACTTTTAGATGCCGTGTTTCTTGACTTCCGCAAGACGTTTGATACAGTTCCCCACAGTCGTTTAATGAACAATGTAAGAGCATATGGACTATCAGACCAATTGTGTGATTGGATTGAAGAGTTCCTAGATAACAGAACGCAGCATGTCATTCTCAATGGAGAGAAGTCTTCCGAAGTAAGAGTGATTTTAGGTGTGCCGCAGGGGAGTGTCGTAGGACCGTTGCTATTCACAATATACATAAATGACCTTGTGGATAACATCGGAAGTTCACTGAGGCTTTTTGCAGATGATGCTGTAGAATATCAAGAGGTTGTAACAATGGAAAATTGTACTGAAATGCAGAAGGATCTGCAACGAATTGACGCATGGCGCAGGGAATGGCAATTGAATCTCAATGCAGACAAGTGTAATGTACTGCGAATACATAGAAAGAAAGATCCTTTGTCATTTAGCTACAATATAGCAGGTCAGCAACTGGAAGCAGTTAATTCCATAAATTATCTGGGAGTAGGCATTAGGAGTGATTTAAAATGGAATGACCATATAAAATTAATCATCGGTAAAGCAGATGCCAGACTGAGATTCATTAGAAGAATCCTAAGGAAATGCAAATCGAAGACAAAGGAAGTAGGTTACAGTACACTCGTTCGCTCACTGCATGAATACTGCTCACCTGTGTGGGATCCGTACCAGATAGGGTTGATAGAAGAGATAGAGAAGATCCAACGGAGAGCAGCGCGCTTTGTTACAGGATCATTTATTAATGGCGAAAGCGTTACAGTGATGATACATAAACTCCAGTGGAAGACTCTGCAAGAGAGACGCTCAGTAGCTCGGTACGGGCTTTTGTTGAAGTTTCGAGACCATACCTTCACCGAGGAATCAAGCAGTACATTGCTCCGTCCTAAGTATGTCTCGCGAAGAGACCATGAGGATAAAATCAGAGAGATTAGAGCCCACACAGAGGCATACCGACAATCTTTCATTCCACGAACAATACGAGACTGGAATAGAAGGGAGAACCGATAGAGGTACTCAAAGTACCCTCCGCCACACACCGTCAGGTGGCTTGAGGATTATGGATGTAGATGTAGAATTAACTTCCATCGATTATACATCGAGTTCAATCTAGAAACCACAGGTAAGTACGTTCGAAGGGAGCTGAAGTTTACTTCTAGATTCTTCGCTTAAAACTGATAAATGAAACGTCGTAAGCAGGCTTTTACGAGATAACTGGTTCTTTAGCGTTTGCCAGTTCTGGTTTCTTAGAGCTTCCGTGATACTCTTCTGTGAGTCAAACAAAACTGAACCATTCATTCTGCCTTTGTTTGTATACCGAGATGACAAAAATGGTAGGATAGCTCCTAATATCGAGTCGGATCTCCTTTTGCCCGGCGTTGTGCAGCAATTCGACGTGTCACTGACTCAACAAGTCGTTGGATGTGCCCTGCAGAAATATTGAGCCTTGCCGCCTCTATAGCCGTCAATAACTGCGAAAGTGTTGGCGCTGCAGTATTATGTGAACGGACTGACTTCTCGATTATATCCCACAAATTTTCGGTGGGACGCAAGTTGGGCGATTTGGGTGGCCAAATCATTTGCTCGAACTGTCAAGAATGTTCTTCTTGAAGTCCATGAATGGCTGCAAATGGCCTCAAAGTAGCCGAATATAACTATTCCCAGTCAATTTTTGGTTCAGTTGGACCAGAGGACGCAGTCCATTCCATGTAAACACAGCCCACGCCATTATGGAGTCACCAACAGCTTGCACAGTGCCTTCTTGACCACATGCGTCCATGGCTTCGGGGGGTCTGCGCCACACTCGAACCCTACCATCAGCTGTTACAAACCGAAATCGAGACTCATCTGAGCAGGCTACTTTTTTCAGTTGTCTAGGGTCCAACAGACATCGTCATGAGCCGAGGAGAGGCGCTGCAGCCGATGTCGTGCTGTTAGCAAAGGCACTCACGCCTTCGTCTTCTGCCATAAACCACCAACGCCAAATTTCAGCGCACTCTCCTAACGGATACGTTCGTCTACGTCCCACACTGATTGCTGCGGTTATTTCACACAGTGTTTCTTCATTGTTAATAGTGACAGGTCTACGCAAACGCCGCTGCTCGCAATCGCTAAATAAAGGCCGTCGGCCACTGGATTGTCCGTGGTGAGAGTGCATGGGGTTTAAATTATATTTTATTATGCAAATAATTTTAATTTTATTAGCTGACTGTCCGATTACGCAGTCTCGTAACCGGTTGGCCCTGACTGATATTAGTACGCAATCTGACTGCATAGAATAACAACAAAGAATGAAAGAAAACTTCCGTTAACACAAATAATTAATTAAGTCCCCAGCAACTATAAAACCTACGAAACAACAAAACACAAGTGTAAGTGTTCCGTGTGTGGAAGTGTGATTCAACGTACACATCTGGCATGGTTCTTCCTCAATAAGACAAGGTAATTTAAGCACCATGTACACTGAAGTAATAAAAAAAAACAGAAATACTATAATTGCACATAGAAACCAGAATTACACTCTAATACATGAACACAAGTCAGATGCTTTGTTGACTGAATCTGTGACAAAGAGGCATTGTTATTTAGCACGTTTGAAATAAAAAATAAAAGATTTTCTTTACCTTCATATATATTGACGAAAAATACACTCTAATCTTTACAACATCCGCAATCGAACAGCATCGGCTGTCTAGCCCATCAGAACAACTGCATACAACATGCTCACAACTAGTCACGGCTACATCAGAACTCCTACTGCCCACATCTCAATAAGCACTCTCCACGCCGACTTCACGACAAGCACTCTCCACTACCACATCTCGACAAGCACTGCCAGTGGAGGCGGCTGAATAATACTCTTTGGCGCAATCTCTGGCGCTGTGACTCAGTGTAGCCACCCTTCATATGCCCCTCCTCCACGGGCTAGAATTTTATGGTATTTTTGCCAGCATTGGTGGTGAAAATACCACCAAATTCGTCCAAAAAATACAGACAAAAATTAAAAAGTAATATTAATAAGTAAATATCACATAACTAAATAAATTTTGGCTTTGCACTGACCCTTCAATAACCTAATATATAAAATACAGTAAGGAATACAAATGCTTGCATACATATGATTTTACATAAGAGTTTACACAAGTATCACGTGGTTAAACAATTCAATCAATAGCGTCAGCAATGACGAATAGGTGCAGGTAAGAGTCTCATAACATCTCATCAACAGTAAACACACAAAAACTCAGTTTATACAAATATTCACATAAAATCCTTTCAATAGTTAAATAAACAAGTAGGACTCCTCAGAGTAGTTGACAGTTCCAACAGTAGCACCCAGCAATGATCAACAGGTGCAAATAGCAGTCTCATAACAGTTCATCAGCAGTATTTAAAGAGCTTCAACAGTGGCACCCAGGAATGTTGAACAGATGCAGACACCAACAATTGACATCATTTCATTAGAAGCAGTCCATCAATGGCACCCAGCAATGTTGAACAGGTGCAGACACTAACAAGTGACATCATTTCAGTAGAAGCAGTCCATCAGTGGCACCCAGTAATGTTGAGCAGGTGCAGACACCAACAAGTGACATCATTTCAGTAGAAGCAGTCCATCAGTGAAACCCAGCAATGTTGAGCAGGTGCAGACAGCAACAAGTGACATTATTTCAGTAGAAGCAGTTCCATCAGTGGCACCCAGCAATGTTGAGCAGGTGCATACACCAACAAGTGACATCATTTCAGTAGAAGCATTGCATCAGTGGCACCTAGCAATGTTGAACAGGTGCAGACACCAACAAGTGACATTTCAGTAGAAGCAGTTCCATCAGTGGCACCCAGCAATGTTGAGCAGGTGCAGACACCAACAAGTGACATTATCTCAATAGAAGCAGTTCCAACAGTGGCACCCAGCAATGTTGAACAGCTGCAGGTAACAGTCCATAATATTCACTATCACTAATTAGACAGTTCATCAGAGTTCATTAGCAGAAATTAAACATCTCCTAGTGGCACCCATCATGTTGAACAAATGCAGGTAACAGTCCATAATATTCACTATCACTAATTAGACAGTTCATCAGAGTTTATCAGCAGAAATTAAACATTTCCAAGTGGCACCCAGCAATGTTGAATAGGTGCAAGCACAAACAACAGTTTGAAGGCACACACAATTGCTTTTACAAAATTATTATCAATGCTCTTACACTAAACATACAAAATATAATAAACACACAATTGATATCAGATAATTGTCATATTAACTATTACAAATACACAAATACCAGTAAACCTATAATAATTATGGGTGTCAGTGCAAGCCACAACAAACAAGTAAAATAATATTCAGGAGATAGGTCGGTACCAATTATTTGGGATTAGGAAAGGAAAACACACAAGACACACTCACTCATCTTTCATCCACATTAAGTACTACTGTGTAATTGAATAGTGTTAACTATGCAAATGCAATTCTGTCAGAATTTGATGTTCAACATGTGTATCAAGTAGTAGTGGTAACAGTGTATAACAGTCAATAATAGTTAGTCAACGTCATAGTCATCATGTCAAGACCAATGTTTGCCAAGCCAAATCAAAATGTACAGTTGCTGAACAACTGTCAGTGTGCCAAGATATGCAAATACTTCCTCTCTCAAAAAAAAAAAAAAAAAAAAAAAAAAAAAAAAATACTGCTTATTGATTTAACAAAGTGTGTGTGTGGACAATCTTCTTTCCACTTGAGTGTTCTAGTCTGCCATCTTCATCCTCCTTGTTCCATATAGACCAACAAAAAAAAAATGCTCCTCACTTACTTCACCTCTTATCCACCAAAACTCCAATAATCATCATCATCACATAATCTTAATACTTCAATAATACCTCTTACATCGATACATATAAACCTTATCATCAATATCATTTACCATACCTCTTGTCCACCAAAACTCCAATAATCATCAACTTCACACAATCTCAATACCTCAATAATACCTCTTCAATACGTCGATACATATAAACCTTATTACCAATATCATTTCACTTCCATAACAACTCTCCTCGAACAAGTACAGACAAAATCCTAGTGCAAACTTCAATTTATCATCCCATGCAATCTGAAGACACAATGTCCACACACAACCTCTATGTAGTCCACCTGAGCCAAATCTTCTACTCATTATGAATTATAAAATACATTTTGGTTACCTTGTCCATCATAAAATAAAAGAAATGCATACATGACCTCTAACAGCCTTTAGTTCGAATAACTTTCAGCAAGTAAGTATGAGTACGGAGTGTGTATGACCATAATAATTCACAGTGTGTACATGATTTAAGAATCATGGCAAAACAGAAGCAAACATGTGGAGTATTTCTTGTGTCAAGTGTCACTTACTATCTCAATTGCTCACGAAGAATGCAGTGTAATAACTGTCAATGGTCTAAACCTAGTGTTGGTATGTCATATCGTTAGCTTCCTTCCTATTAGCATAAATTTATACAGCTTCCATAAAACCTCCAGCTCATGTGACTTCTATGAAGTTTCTTGTACCAATGTCGTTCGTAGAATTACAGCAGTTCATTTTCTTATCTTAAAATATAAGGCACTAAGCGTAAGCGAAACATGCAATAGCGAGTAAATATACCAGTAGAGAACAGAATGTTAACAAGTGGATGTAGCACAATCCCTACAACGAGGCTCTGCCAAGTGAACAATCTATAATTAATACCATAGTGTGACCTAAACTCTATGTTCGTACACAGTATATCAGCATTTATATATACCAAATTAAAGAGTAGTTATGACAACAAACAGAAATGTATAAATATGCAATCCATACGCAAAGCAGCAAATATGTATCTTACATAATAAACAGCTCATTAGCATCATATCAGCATAAGCAAATAAATGTTCATATGTAATCTTAATAAGTAAACATGAAGGCGCAAGCACATAAATCACAAAGTGTAACCCACATACATAACCACATCAGCACAATTAATCAGGTGACAATTATAATTTAAATAAATAAGCACAGCAGGCACATAATAAAAAAATATGACATCAGTGAAAAAGCAGTGCAGCCAAGCGATGCATAATATACATAATTAACAACCCTGTTCATTAATCAATCATTGTCAAAATCAGTTAACACGAAGTATGAATCACGTAATCGCGAGCAGCAAATTACGTCTAAAGTACGTACCAAGTGGAAATATGTTACCTGAAAAATAAACTCAATTAATAGTTACCTTTTCAGTTTATTAGTTTCTTCTTCGAAATTACATTCTTCCTGAAAATTTCTCGATAGCAAGTCCTCTTAACGTCGGACACACACAGAATTTTCCTGAAGTTCTTAAATATTTTATACAACCGTATCCTGAAAAATACTGAACGTTAATAACATAATTTATCAAGTCACTATAGCTCTATACTGAATTTATTCGGAGAAATTAGACTGTGTATTTGTTTACGGCTGTCAGTGCATTCGCACTGAGCGCTCGATCAGCTGTAGGTACGCGTGACGTAGGAAGTAATTGTTTGCGGTCAACGACTGCCTTGTGGGCCGCGCAGACTTGACTGTTGCTCTGAGTATGTGCCGCCGCCGGAACACGGCGCGGTATCCTTGTACTCTCCGTGTGTTTACGTATAACTGTTAGTTTCTCAAAAGTATGTCATTCCTCAAAAATTTTAACGTTCGATATATGATGTATTCCCTTAGAGCGCCGTGATTTAAGAGTTTCTACCTCGACAGTACTATCATGAATAATTTTGCGAACTCTATATGGACCGTTATAAAGCAGAAAAAAATTGCGACACAAGCCTTTTCCTTTGTGAGACAAACGATGAGACTTAATTAACACCTTTTGACCAACTGACAAGGTTTTTAAACGACCAGGACGTTTAGCTGATTTCTCTCTTCTAGCAGCCGCAGATGCAATATTTCGTAGAGCCAGGTTCACAACTTCAGAATGCCGCAGTTTCCGTGTAGGCGGAAAAGGAACGATTTCAGAAATGCGATTTGTCGTTGCTTTATTTTTTAATATCAATATAGGCGGTAAAGAAGTTGAATCATTAGGGAGTTCATTCAGAATGTTTTAAAAAATATGAAGATACTGATCCCAAGTTCTGTGATTCTGATGACAATAAAGTCGACACAATTTATTGATTGCCTTCATCCATCTCTCTGAAGCGTTAGATTGAGGGTGAAAAAGTGAAATGAAAATTGGTTTAATCTTACGACGCCTTAGAGTACGAAGCCAAATTTTAGAACGAAACTGTGATCTATTATCTGGTACAACCTTATCAACATGACCCACTTCTTTAAGAAAATGTTTGATGAAAGCATTAGATACTGAACGAGCTGTTGCTTTGCGTAAAGGTGTAAAACACACATATTTTGATGTCAATTCCACTGCTACCAAAATGTACGCAAAACCATTAGTAGAACGAACCACTGGACCGAACAAATCGACTGCAGCCATGTCCTTTAATTTCGCTGGAATGATAGGAAACAACGGTGCTCTATGAGAAATAGTTGGCTGCTTAGCCTTTTGACATAATTTGCATTTGGCAAGAACAGATCGAATACGTTTTTCCATATTACTGAAGTAGCAATTTTCTTGTAATTTATGAAAGCATTTTCTGGGACCAAAGTGTGCATAACTGAAATGTGTACACCAAATCAATTTGTTGACCCACTCATCAGGAATACAAACTAACCAAACAGAGTTGTCGACCGATTTTCGTTTAAAAAGAATATCATTGCGAACTAAATAATACTGTCTAATCGCTACGCTTTCCTTTCTCCTCCACTTCTCCTTAATGTCCTCCCAGATTGGATCCTTGTTTTGCTCCTTAGCGTTGTCCTGGAGCGAAGACGAAATAAAATTCTCAAACGCAACACCTTGAATATACATCAAACAATAATTGTTTTCTTTGTAGTCCTCTTCAGCACTTTGTTTCAAACCCATAGGTGCACGTGATAAAGCATCAGCAATAATATTTGAAGAACCCTGTATGTAAAAAATACTAAAGTCAAATTCCTATAGATACAGCGCCCATCGTGACAATCTTCCATGAGTTAATTTTGTTGACATAAGAAATTCCAGAGCTCGATGATCGGTGTAAACCTTAGTATGCCTGCCATACAAAAATATGCGAAATTTTGTGAAAGCCCATACAACAGCCAAAGCTTCAAGTTCCGTAATCGAATAATTCTTTTCTGATTTAGAGAGAACACGACTTCCAAATGCAATAGTTTTCTGTACTACAACGCCGTATTCTTCTATCTCTTGAAATAAGTGTGCACCTAAGCCTTTGTATGATGAGTCTGTCGCCAAACAAAAATCTTTAGATAAATCCGGATGTGAAAGAAGTGTAGCAGCAACTAAAGCATCACGAAGTTGTTAAACTTCTGATTGAGCTTCCTCATCCCAACACCAAATAGAATTCTTTCCAGATAGTTCACATAAACGAGGTGTGGCCAAATTGTCCAATCTAACAAAGCGTCTAAGAAAATTACAGACACCAAGGAAACTACGAACTTCACGTTTTGTGGTAGGAACAGCATAATTTCGAATAGCGTCTAGTTTCTCTGGATCAGGAAGAAAACCTTCTGTAGAAATAATGTGACCAAGAAATTTCACCTGAGAACGACCAAATTCAGATTTTTCCAAGTTCACAGTAATGCCAACTCTTGCAAAAATACGTAATAATGAATTCAAAATTTTGTTATGCTCGCTCCAAGAACGTTTAGCAATAAGAATATCGTCAACATATGAAGTAATATTGTCACGAAAATAAACAGGTAAAATTTCGTTTAAACTACTAATGAATGCTGCTGAGGTTACAGTAAGTCCAAATGGTAATTTCCGAAATCACTTTTGGGTAAAATAGTCATATCCGGTTATTCCTTACCGACTCTCTAGATAGACTGATAGTTGAAGAGTTGTTTTGATAGATACAAAGAATAGTAAAAGAGTAGGTTGCAGTGCAGAAAACTAAAAGGGAAATAGCATTACTACAGCTCGGGGCCCTGTGCACGCTACGGCACATATTCACTTAGTGTAGCGAATCCCCTGAGGACTTAAATAGCCGCACATAAATTCCAGTTTGTGACTTATTGGCCAATTTGGTGGAAGTGCGTGCATAAATTGTTCTAACCATGAACATGGATGTATGTCATTCTTAGAATTGCGAAAGATCTTAAATTTCCGAACAGTTAAAAAGTGTTTATAATCAAAGTTTTCTCCTCGTGGCGACAAAGACCTACCACGTCTGTCCCAGTCCGAATGTCGATCATTGTCAAGCTCGCGCGCCTGGCGCTCTCTTGTTGCATCTCGTAAATGAAACAAATTATTTTCTTCAAACCCCTCTGCTATCTGTGATTCTAAATTTCTTCTACTGTCTTTTCCTACGATTTCGCCTTCAATTTGTTTGACTTGCTTTCGTAATGCCTCAAATTCCCTTTTAACGCGTTCATTAAATTTTCCCTGATTTCCAACATGCTTATTTATGTTCTGGTACTCTTCGGTTTCTGCAAATGGCAATGGAGCTATATCATATGAATCTCTGTCCCCATTTAAACTAAGACTTGTCAATTTATCTGCAATCTCCTCAACTCTTTCTGATAAGTCACCTATTTGTTGTTTCTGTTTATTTACGTCTTCCGTAAGTGTCGCGACTCGGGTTTCAGCATTGACGCATTTAGTAGTTAACTGTTCATACTGTTGTGTTAAGTTATTTATTCTGTCATTTGGCATGGATTCCTCGATTCTTTCAAATATTTCTTCCTTATCGTGTGCACGTTGTAAATTTAACTCTGAAAATTTTTGTAGTATCACACGATCTCTTTCTTCCTGTTCTCTATCCTGTTCCTTTTGTATGACTTCTATTGAAATTAATCTACACTCCTGGAAATGGAAAAAAGAACACATTGACACCGGTGTGTCAGACCCACCATACTTGCTCCGGACACTGCGAGAGGGCTGTACAAGCAAAGATCACACGCACGGCACAGGGGACACACCAGGAACCGCGGTGTTGGCCGTCCAATGGCGCTAGCTGCGCAGCATTTGTGCACCGCCGCCGTCAGTGTCAGCCAGTTTGCCGTGGCATACGGAGCTCCATCGCAGTCTTTAACACTGGTAGCATGCCGCGACAGCGTGGACGTGAACCGTATGTGCAGTTGACGGACTTTGAGCGAGGGCGTATAGTGGGCATGCGGGAGGCCGGGTGGACGTACCGCCGAATTGCTCAACACGTGGGGCGTGAGGTCTCCACAGTACATCGATGTTGTCGCCAGTGGTCGGCGGAAGGTGCACGTGCCCGTCGACCTGGGACCGGACCGCAGCGACGCACGGATGCACGCCAAGACCGTAGGATCCTACGCAGTGCCGTAGGGGACCGCACCGCCACTTGCCAGCAAATTAGGGACACTGTTGCTCCTGGGGTATCGGCGAGGACCATTCGCAACCGTCTCCATGAAGCTGGGCTACGGTCCCGCACACCGTTAGGCCGTCTTCCGCTCACGCCCCAACATCATGCAGCCCGCCTCCAGTGGTGTCGCGACAGGCGTGAATGGAGGGACGAATGGAGACGTGTCGTCTTCAGCGATGAGAGTCGCTTCTACCTTGGTGTCAATGATGGTCGTATGCGTGTTTGGCACCGTGCAGGTGAGCGCCACAATCAGTACTGCATACGACCGAGGCACACAGGGCCAACACCCGGCATCATGGTGTGGGGAGCGATCTCCTACACTGGCCGTACACAACTGGTGATCGTCGAGGGGACACTGAATAGTGCACGGTACATCCAAACCGTCATCGAACCCATCGTTCTACCATTCCTAGACCGGCAAGGGAACTTGCTGTTCCAACAGGACAATGCACGTCCGCGTGTATCCCGTGCCACCCAACGTGCTCTAGAAGGTGTAAGTCAACTATCCTGGCCAGCAAGATCTCCGGATCTGTCCCCCATTGAGCATGTTTGGGACTGGATGAAGCGTCGTCTCACGCGGTCTGCACGTCCAGCACGAACGCTGGTCCAACTGAGGCGCCAGGTGGAAATGGCATGGCAAGCCGTTCCACAGGACTACATCCAGCATCTCTACGATCGTCTCCATGGGAGAATAGCAGCCTGCATTGCTGCGAAAGGTGGATATACACTGTACTAGTGCCGACATTGTGCATGCTCTGTTGCCTGTGTCTATGTGCCTGTGGTTCTGTCAGTGTGATCATGTGATGTATCTGACCCCAGGAATGTGTCAATAAAGTTTCCCCTTCCTGGGACAATGAATTCACGGTGTTCTTATTTCAATTTCCAGGAGTGTATTATCGTGAGCATTCAAAATCGGTTGTACTTCCTCTCTAATTTCTTTCTTTAATTCATCTTTCATGTTTTTGAAACATGTCCCTATTCGTGAGCCTAACCGTGTTTCCATTGTTCCCATAGCAGTTTTAATTGTTCCTATCTCTGTTTTAATTGTTCCTATTTGTGAGTCTAACCGTGTTGCCAAAGTTCCCATCTCTGTTTTTAATTCAGATCCTAACTGCGATCCCAGTGAGTCTAACTGTGTTTCCATTGTTCCCATCCGTGATCCCACTGTTTTTAATTCAGATCCCAAATTAAATATTGCACTTATCAACTGCTCCATATTAACTGGTTCGAAATTCTTTTCACCCCTATCATTTCCCGCAAAACTAACTTCCTTCGAAATAGCCGTAAAGTTATCTGTGTTCGATACTATTCCAGAATCTTCTGTCGTTAATCTCGAATTCTGAGAATTTTTTGATTGTGAAAAATTTTGAACTGGTTCCGGACTACTTTCCCGATTTATTAAATTGTTTTCTACTTCATTATTCATCATACCGTTCTCATGTGTTGGCGAGTTCGCCATGTTAACAATTTCGTCATTCTCATTGTACATCATTTTTGCCTTTTTCATCGACCGCGTAATCATTTACAAAACATACAAAACTCGTCACTATACGAAAATTACACACAATGACACTTTATCTCCAACAATACCATTCACACGAAATGCTTCCCGACAAACACGATTAACGAACAACTGAAATCTTCGTAATTGCACAAAATTGTCAAACCCGTATACAAGACATCAAAAATTAAATTCTTCCAAAATACCATTAAAAGAATAGCAAGACAACTACAAATGTTCAGTTACCAAATCGACACATGCAATATAGACTACAATTACTAAACTACGAATTACTACAACAATACTACTGTCTGCTATTTTTACTATCAGAAGATTCCAAGGGACGATCCGAAGCAGCGGTCGCCACGTGCATGGGGGCTTAATTATATTTTATTATGCAAATAATTTTAATTTTATTAGCTGACTGGCCGATTACGCAGTCTCGTAACCGGTTGGCCCTGACTGATATTAGTACGCAATCTGACTGCATAGAATAACAACAAAGAATGAAAGAAAACTTCCGTTAACACAAATAATTAATTAAGTCCACAGCAACTATAAAACCTACGAAACAACAAAACACAAGTGTAAGTGTTCCGTGTGTGGAAGTGTGATTCAACGTACACATCTGGCATGGTTCTTCCTCAATAAGACAAGGTAATTTAAGCACCATTTACACTGAAGTAATAAAAAAAAAAAAACAGAAATACTATAATTGCACATAGAAACCAGAATTACACTCTAATACATGAACACAAGCCAGATGCTTTGTTTACTGAACCTGTGACAAAGAGGCATTGTTATTTAGCACGTTTGAAATAAAAAATAAAAGATTTTTCTTTACCTTCATATATATTGACGAAAAATACACTCTAATCTTTACAACATCCGCAATCGAACAGCATCGGCTGTCTAGCCCATCAGAACAACTGCATACAACATGCTCACAACTAGTCAAGGCTACATCAGAACTCCTACTGCCCACATCTCAATAAGCACTCTCCACGACGACTTCACGACAAGCACTCTCCACTACCACATCTCGACAAGCACTGCCAGTGGAGGCGGCTGAATAATACTCTTTGGCGCAATCTCTGGCGCTGTGACTCAGTGTAGCCACCTTTCAAGAGGTAATGCTTGAAATTTGTTATTCTCGGTGCGCCCTTGACACTGTGAATCTCGGAATTTTGAATTTTTTTAACTGAATGTCCCCTGTGTCTAACCCCAACTACTATTACGCGTTTAAACTCTGTTAATTCCCGTCAAGCGGTCATGATCATGTCAGAAACTTTTTCGCGTGAATCATTTGAGTACAAATGACATCTCCGCCAATGCACTGCACTTTTATACTTTGTGTACGAGACACTACTATCATCTGTATATGTGCATATCGCTGCCCCTTGACTTTTGTCACATCAGTGTATACGGTCAATATCCCTTATCAGTCCTGTGTTATGTGGGTCCCACACATATGAGCAATAATCTACGATGGAACGCATGAATGTTTTGTAAGAAGAGTAATTTGTAGACTGGCTGTATTTTCCCAGTAGTCTGATTAAGATTAGCGGATTCTACTTGTAACAAGGGCTTTTGTCTGAGTTATTACGTTTGTTACCGTGTAATAGATATTTGTTAGATATTTAAAGGCAGAGATTGGATGTGTGGTGGTTTTTTGAAAGAGCGGATGCCCAGAAAGAAGATACTTGCAGCTTTTGTCAACGGTTCGTTGTACGGCCGGAGGAAGCTTAAAGTTTACCATCATGTATTGTATGGGTTGACTGTATGCAAAATTACACCATGCTTACGTTGCAGCATACCGGAAAATCAGAGGTGACGTGGGATTTGAGGTCATCGGTCTGACTGCCGAGCGGCTACTTGCAGGAATGAGACAGTGACGGGGTCAAGTTGAGATTTTTCAGATCTCTGTGTTTGGAGACAGAGCAAAATGACTCGGACGGCGGGCTAAGAAGGGAGATATAGTAATAATAAGGAATGAGACTCTGGGTTGTCTTACTGGTCTGCTTTTAATGCTTCCTCACGTGTTTTAATGAATATGCAGAAGAGCGCAGACACTGGTTTATAACTCTAAAGTCCCACTTAACCAAAGGGTGAAAAAAAGACGAACATTGTTTTCTCACGCTTCTATTAAGCAGTTACTATAACAAACTGCCACTTTGGACAAACACACTGTTTCTAATAGGATACACACACAAACGGTGTTTCATGCCAGGAATCATGGAAAGGCTACAGTTTCTCTGAGGTTCAGTTGCACGTCACAATGGAAATAACAAGCAGATGCAGGTACATATAAGCAAATGTATTTTAGTAGTTCCCTCTATTAGCTGTTGGCCATCAGAGGCGCTGGCTGGATCGACCTTTGCTGCTGACTGGAACCCTGTCTATTTTGGCGTTTGGTGAGCTCCATATACTATATTGCGAGCTATTTGCCTAGAGATGGAACCTGACGGCGTCGCTTTTTTGCGTCCGATTCGCAGTCGACGAACGTGGAATCAGCGGTTTCGTAATGCGTATGACCTTTCGGTGGACTGACAAAAGCGACTGCCACTGTGACTCCATCTAAGTCAGGGATGCACAGACTAGAGCTCGCGGGCCTCATGCGGTCCGTCATTGATCGGATGATGACCTACCTCTCAACGTTCGCTCTTGTAATTTTTTTTCTCAACAGACGTTGCCTTCCTCCTCTTCCGAAAAGGAGAGAGAGCAGGTTATTGTTATGTTTAGCTCTTTTGAGCTCTTTCTAGGTGTCCTGTGGGGGGACGATGATCCCAGTTAGCAACAATAACGTGTATAACGGCACTTTGTTTTTGAACTTGCGGCCCCTACACAGTGAACGGTTTGCGGCTCGCGCTACTAGCAGTCTGTTCACCTCTGATCTACGTTATCAAGCCATACTGTCAATAGTAATACCTAGATGTTTTACTTTATTTTTCTGGCAACCCATCATCATTCGGTTATTACATATTATTCTGGTACCAAAGAAAGGATACTTCACTTGAAAAAAGAAAAAAAAGAAGCCGAATTCGATTCCTGCGTCTCTATGGCCAATAAGGTTACTATAATAAGTCGCCCACTAATTTATGAAGCGATGGTGACTATTCGTCAAAATGAAACAAATACCTTATGACCTTATGCTATATGTGGGTTTCTAATGAGCTATGCTATCTCGAGACCACCCTGACTCCTTAGTGATGACATTTATCTTCACATTGTCTTGTGATTTAAGCTTGATATACCAGTCATGGATTCCATGAGTCTGAGTATCGCTAGCGTTACAAAGACAGACACACAGACACTTCCAAAGTGGAGCAGGATGCAGGATATCTTCGAGATTAGATAACAGTCTTGCCTGACGCGTACTCTGTCATAGCAGACGATCGCACAGTGACATTAATCATGAGCCAAGTAATTGCTGATGATGTGGATATCAATAACATTGACAGTTCTGTCTCGGAATTCTTCCAAATCCCATCAAATGTCGAAATACATTAAGGCCACTTGCTTAATAGCTTGCTTGTCCGTCTTTGGAACGAAATATATCACTGATCATGCGTATCAGGGATCGTAGTTTGTTGGTAGGTTTGTGGAGGTATATGGCATTAGATGTCTACGCACAAATCATGTAATTCGCGCAAATAACAGACCGCTGATTTGCTTGATGACGCCCGATAGCGACCCATACGGTTTTCATGGGATTTACATCAGGTGAATTAGGTAGCCGAGACATCAACGTGAGTTCACTCTAATGCTACTCAAACTACTGTAGCACGGTTCCGGCTCAGAGACATGGACAATTATACTGCTGTAAAATGACATCGCCGTCGGGGAAGAGATCAAGCATCAATGGATGCAGGTGGTTCGCAACTATCAAGGTGTCTTCGATTACTACCAGAGGACCCTTACAAACGCTAGAGAAAATTTCCCCTAGCATAATTCTAGTCCCTCCAGCCTGCGCCCGAGCCGCGTCGCACTTTCGAGTCGCCGCTCACTTCGATGACGACATCTGTGGAGACGACCATGATCTAGTGTAGTAAAAATGTGATTTACCCGAAGATCCGACACGCTTTCATTGATCGACGGTTGTATCTCGGTGGTCTGGCGTCCACTGTAATTGTAATTGACGATGCCGTTGGATCAAAATGTGAACACGTAGGAGTGGTCTGTTGCGGAGCGCCGTGTTTAACGATGTACGATGAACGGTGTGCTCCGAAACACTTGTGTGTACTCCAACATTGTGTTCTTTCGGCAGAGATGTCATAGATCACCGTCTATCCTACACTACTGGCCATTAAAATACCTACATCACGAAGATGACATGCTACAGACGCGAAATTTAACCGACAGGAAGAAGATGCTGTGATATGCAAATGATTAGCTTTTCAGAGCATTCACACAAGGTTGGCGCCGGTGGCGACACCTACAACGTGCTGACATAAGGAAATTTTCCAACCGATTTCTCATACACAAACAGCAGTTGACCGGTCTTGCCTGGTGAAACGTTGTTGTGAAGCCTCGTGTAAGGAGGAGAAATGCGTACCATCACTTTTCCGACTTTGATAAAGGTCGGATTGTAGCCTATCGTCATTGCAGTTTATCGTATCGACATTGCTGCTCGCATTGGTCGAGATCCAATGACTGTAAGCAGAACATGTAATCGGTGGGTTCATGAGGGTAATACGGAACGCCGTGCTGGATCCCAACGGCCTCGTATCACTAGCAATCAAGATGACAGGCATCTTATCCGCATGACTGTAACGGATCAGGCAGTCACGTCTGGATCCCTGAGTCAACAGATGGGGTTGTTTGCAAGACAACAACCATCTGCACGAACAGTTCGACCATGTTTGCTGCAGAATGGACTATCAGCTGCGGTAACCCTTGACGCTGCATCACAGACAGGAGCGCCTCCGATGATGTACTCAACGACGAACCTGGGTGCACGAATGGCAAAACGTCATTTTTCCGCGTGAATCAAGGTTCTGTTTACAGCATCATGATTAGTTTCATCCGCGGTGAACGCACATTGGCAGCGTGTATTCGTCATCGCCATACTGGCGTATCACCCGGCGTGATAGTATGGGGTGCCATTAGTTACACGTCTCGGCAACCTCTTGTTCCCACTGACGGCACTTTGAACAGGGGACGTTACATTTCAGATGTGTTACGACCCGTGGCTCTACCCTTCATTCGATCCCTACGAAACCCTACATTTCAGCAGGATAACGCACGACCACATGTTGTAGGTCATGTATGGGCCTTTCTGGATACAGAAAATGTTCGACAGCTGCCCTGGCCAGCGCATTCTCCAGATGTCTCACCAACTGAAAATGTCTGTTCGATGGTGGCCGAGCAACTGGCTCGTCACACTGCGCCAGTCACTACTCTTGATGAACTGTTATCATGTTGAAGCTGCATGGGCAGCTGTACCTGTACACGCCATCCAAGCTCTGTTTGACTGAATGCCCAGGCGTATCAAGGCCGTTATTACGGCCAGAGTTGGTTGTTCTGGGTACTGATTTCTCAAGATCTATGCACCCAAATTGCGTGAAAATGTAATCACATGTCAGTTCTAGTATAATATATTTGTCCAAGAATACCCGTTTATCATCTGCATTTCTTCTTTGTGTAGCAATTTTAATGGCCAGTAGCGTAGTTTGCAGAACAGATACCCAAGCTCTATGAAGAGTCGTGGACGACCAATCATGACGGTTGCAGGTTCGAATCCTGCTTCGGGTACGGATGTGTGTGATGTCTTTAGGTTAGTTAGGTTTAAGTAGTTCTACGTTCTAGGGGACTGATGACCTCAGATGTTAAGTCCCATAGTGCTCAGAGCGATTTGAACCATTTGAACCACGAATGTTGTACCTTGTTTGACGTCGATAATCAGTTGAAGTCTGGCGATGGCCTTGTAATCCGCGAAACAGTTAACAAAATAAATCAGTTCTATGGAACACACACTACACTGAGCTTTTTTTTAGTATAAAGTCAGCGTGAGCTAAAATCTTATATTTATGTTATGTATGATGTCTCAGCTGCTCCTCTTATTCTTGGGGCTGGCCGAGAAGCGGAGAAAATTCTAATCCTATGTGAAGTTGTTAAGCGGGTCTAAAGCTTCCGTCCACTCACTGATTGACGAGACTGGTGTGGCCAAAGACGTATGTCGAAGTTTTGAATTCCGCGTTTAAGAAATCTCTTATATATACCTTCGTTTGACCATCGCACAGAGTCCCGCATGGATGACATAGAATCAGGCATCACTGTCGCAGAGAAACAACTGAATGAGCTAAAAACAAATAAGTCACCAGGTCCGGATGAAATCTCAGTCCAATTTTCCTAAGAGTACTGTACGACATTGTCTCCTTACTTAGTCTTTATCGAGAGTCTCTCGTGCAGTACAAAGTCCCTAACGACTGGAAGAAAAGCGTAGATGACTCCTGTACATAAGAAGGTGAAAAAATGGATCCGGGAAACTACAGAAAAATATGCTTAACATCGTTTTGCTACAGCATTCTAGAATATATTCTGAGTTCGATTGTACTAAATTTCCCAGACACCGAAAAAGTAATGTCCATGAACCAGTATGGTTTTAGAAAGCAATGTTAGTGTGAAACACGGCTTGCCCTTTTCTCGCCTGATACACTGCGAACTATGGGTGAAGGCAACAGGCATATTCTATATCCCGAGATTTCCGAAAAGCACGGTACCTCACTGTAGACTGTTAACGAAGGTACGAGACTACGGTTTAGGTTTCCAGATATGTGGATAACTCGAAGACTTCTTAAGAAATAGAACGCAGCATGTTGTCCTCATGTGTATATCAATGACCTTTCATCAGTAACATTACCAGATGCCAAGTTCGTTTTGTTTGCCGATGATACAAACATTGCAATAAATAGCAAATCAAGCGTAGTCTTAGAAAGATCAGCTAATAAAATATTTGTGGACATTAATCACTGGTTCCTAGCCAATTCTTTGTCACTAAACTTTGAAAAAACACACTACATGCAGTTCAGAACTTGTAAGGGGTGTCCCACGAGTATATGTCTAACATACGATGACAAGAAGATAGAAGAAGTGGACAGTGTTAAATTCTTGGGATTACAGCTTGATAATAAATTCAACTAGGAGGAGCGCACCACAGAACTGGTGAAGCGTCTTAACAAATCTCTGTTTGCAATGCGAATTTTGTCAGACATAGGGGATATAAAAAGGAAAAAGCTGGCATACTATGCTTACTTTCATTCCATAATGTCATATGGGATTATTTTTTGGGGTAATTCATCAAGCCAAGTTAAAGTTTTCTGGGCACAAAAACGTACAGTAAGAGTTATATGTGGTGTGAACTCAAGAACATCCTGCAGAAGCCTGTTTAGGGAACTAGGGATACTAACTACTGCTTCGCAATATATTTATTCCTTAATGAAATTTGTCATTAAAAATATATCACTTTTTCAAACCAACAGCTCAATTCATGGAATCAATACTAGAAATAAGAATAATCTTCACAAGGATTTAAAGTCACTTAGTCTTGTACAAAAAGGTGTGCATTATTCAGGAACACACATTTTCAATAACTTGCCAGCAGCCATAAAAAGCTTAACAACCAATGAAATTCAGTTTAAGAGAAGCCTAAAGGATTTATTGGTGGCGAACTCCTTCTCCTCCATTGATGAATTTCTCAGTAAAACCAACTGATTTGCATATATATATATATATATATATATATATATATATATATATAACTTCTGCACAATTTCAGTGCAGTAATGTGTTCATTGTACATGTGTGTGTGTGTGTGTGTGTGTGTGTAAGTACAATCTAACTTCTGCACCATTTCAGTGCAGTAATGTGTTCATTGTAAATAACTATTATAGTAGTTGTATTACATGTTTATTACCCTAGAAATAAATAAAAAACTTTTTTATTTTAAATTCAGTACATTAGTATTTGTAAAATGACTTTCATATAGTGTTCATTAAAAATGACGATCATTCCACTTGGGACCTGTGGAATGGTACATTAGCTTATTTGTTTTAGTTGTAAATATCTGTCATGTATTGTTGTTTTTCTGATATGTTCCACATCCTGGAGGATCTCCTCACTATGGATCTATTGGAATGAAAGTAAATCTAATCTAATCTAAAAGGCGAGTGTGCATCAAGAGAAGGGTATCGTCAGGAGCGCCCCAGGGAAGTGTGACAGGACTGCTATTATTTTCTATACACATATATGGTCTGGCGGACTGTGTGCGCAGCAATATACAGTATAATTGGTATGATGAATGGTAGCTGGCTATAAATGTAGAAAAATGTTAGTTAAGGAGAATGAGTAGGAAAAACAAACCTTTAATGTACGGATACAGCATTGGTATTGTCCTTCTTAATACAGTGGCGTCGTTTAAATATCTGGGCGTAGCATTGCGAAGCGATATGAAATGGAACGAGTATCTGAAGATTGTGATAGGGAAGACGAATGGTCGACTTCGGTTTATTTGGAGAATTTTAGGAAAGTGTGGTTCATCTGCCAAGGAGACCGCATGTAGGACGCTAGTGCGACTTATTACTGAGAGCTGGTCGAGTGTTTGGGATGAGCACCATGTGGAACTGAAGGGAGACGTCGAAGCTACTCAGAGGCGGGCTATTAGATTTGTTACCTGTAGGTTCGAAAAACAGTTACGGAGACGCTTCGGAAAATCAAATGGGAGTCCCTGGAGGGAAGGCGACGTTCTTTTCGAGGTGCACTATTGAGAAAATTCGATGGAACCGGAATTTAAAGCTGCCTGCTGAACGATTCGACTGCCACCAACATATATTTCGCGTAAGGACTACGAAGATAAGCGTCGAAAAATCAGGGTTTGTACGGAGGCATGTAGACAGTCGTTTGTCTGCGAAAGAAACAAGAAAGGAAACCACAAGTAGTGGCACAATGGCTTGCGAAGTGTGTATATAGCTGCAGATATCTACGACGTGGTCGGTGTCTGGGAGAATGAAGTTTCTCTGGCCTGCTGTTGACGTTCTGTCTTTGCCTGATCCTCGTAAGTGGATAGTAATCTGCGTATAAGAGGCCTACTCAAAGTGCAGTAAGTTCCGCAGGACGGGCAGTGTTTCCATCATCCACTGCAGATAAATTTGCAGGAAATAGTACCTCACGTGAGCACTGTAATTGGCAGCCGAAAATGGCAAATGAGAATACCTACTTTCTACGTCCGTTTCTGATTGGCTGGAAGCCGAAATGTTAAATAATTTCGTGCAACAGTTTGGAGCTTGCGAGATTGAAGAGTCTGCCTGCAGCCCATTTTGGGGTGAAAGCCGTGCGCCGTCTGAGGCGGAGGCGGTGTTTTAGCAGTGCGTTACAGGGGCCGGGAGATTGCGGTCCCCGTAATCACCGGAGTTATTTATTGCAGTAAGAAAAACTGAGACATTGCGAAAGTCCGTTACCGCGCTCGGTCCTGGGTTTCAGATCGAAACAAAGGAGATGTTGCCGTTTAGCGAGTGTGCAGACACTGAGCAGGCAGAGACCTCAAACTGAGTTGTGGAGCCAAGTATACTGGTGTGCACAACTGACATACTAAAGCAACTTTTCATAATGTGTCACTGCCAAGTAACATCGATGAATTATGTGTTATGTTATCAGGGTGTGCAAGGCACCCAGTAACATTATGGAATATGATCGTTTTGGTTATCCACGTGTTATGGGAGGTGAGGCATGATACTGCATGGATGTACGGACCTCAAAATCCTTGAGCGTGATACACTCGGCGGTCATCGTTATACCGAAACGTACTCTTTCTCCACGTGCGTCTTCTCAGGTGTGCATTCGACGCAACTTCATTTTTATAGGTGTGACTGCGCCGCCGCGTCATACTGCGAAGGCGGAGGAGCTGTTGGAATGAAAGGTTATTAGGCGAATGGATGGCCTGTCCATGCCCCTGGCTTAAATCCCATTCCCTAGTACCTCGAGGAAGTGTGATGGGACCGTTATTGTTTACATTGTTTATAAATGACCTAGTAGGAAGCGTCAGACCCTCTTTAAGACTGTTCGCAGATGATGCGGTTGTCTATAACAAAACAGCAATGCCAGAAGACAGTACGGATTTATAGAATGCTCTTCAGAGGGTTGATAAATGGTGTTGGCTCTGGCAGTTGATCCTGAACGTAAATAAAGTTCATAGGAAAGAAACCACTACCGTACTACTACATACTGATGAGGAATTACTAGAAACAGTATTTAAGGTAATATATCTACGAGTAAATATCCAGAGCGACCTGATGTGGAATGCCCGCACAAAACAAATAGTGGGAAAATGCAGATGTGAGACTGAGATTCACAGGAAGAATCCTAAGAAAATGTAACTCACCCACGAAGGAAGTGACTCATAAGGCGCTTGCTCGACAAATTCTAGAGTATTTTTCCTGTAGGATTGACAGAAGGGACAGAGAAGATCCAACGAAGAATAGCGCGCTTCATCACGGGATCGTTTAGTCGGCGCTAGAACATTACTGAGACGCTCAACAAACTTCATTGCCAGACATTACAAGAGAGGCGTTCGGTATCGCGGAGAGCTTTACTATTGAAATTTTGAGGGAGCGCTTTCGAGGGAGAGTTGGACAAATATTTCTTCATTTCATATACATGTCGCCTAATGACAACGACGAGAAAATTCGAGAAAATGGAGCCAATACAGAGGCGTACCGACAATCATTCTTCCGACGTGCCATTTGTGACTGGAACAGGGTATGGGGGCTCAGTTAGTGGTACCAGACGTACCCTCCACCACATACCATTAGGTGGCTTGTGGAGTGTGTTGTACACGTAGAGCACTTGTTGAGGAGACGTAGTGCATCGCAACAACGGCCACGTAGCACCTCTCAACCACGCTGCTGAATGAATGGAACGCCCTACCACAAGAAGTCCTTGCAAACATTGTGGCCAGGATGGGAGCACGTTGCAGAGCATGCAATGGCGTCCGTAGTGATCACACCTCCTATTAAGAACCATGTTCTGCCTTTTGTAGCGGCCGGCTGCGGTGGCCGAGCGGTTCTAGGCGCTTCAGTCTGGAACCACGCGGCTGCTGCGGCCGCTGGTTAGAATCCTGCCTCGGGCATGGATGTATGTGATGTCCTTAGGTTAGTTAGGTTTAAGTAGTTCTAAGTCTAGGGTGACTGATGACCTCAGATGTTAAGTCCCATAGTGCTTGGAACCATTTGAATCTCTTGTACCGTCCAGGGATCCATTATGAATCGCAGTGACTTCAGTGTAATTATTGTCTTTTAATAAAAGTATCATTTCAGTTCGTGTCATTGCGTATTTCTTTAAGTTACTTTCTGTAGTGTACTGTAACAGTTCTTTCTATGTATGGCCCAAGTTTCCTCCAGCTATGTTGGCAGTGACACATCGTACGAAAGCTGCTTTCGTCCTTAAGTTCTGCACACCAGTGTAGCAGTGCACGGTGGTGTTTAGTGAATGAGACAGACTTGCGGATTGTCACTGAGGCCAGTAAACTATATTCTTTTCCCGGGAAATTTTAGCGAGGTGTTACTGAGTCACTCTTTCCGTATTGATTCCGAATTGTATTAATGTTCCGTTGTTGTGAAGCTTACCGGGGGAACTTAAAATATTGAACTGTTAGTGGTGAACATGTTCCAGGTTAGTAGTCGGATCGCGGATTCTTTCAGAACGTCGTTACACTGTCACAGGGCTTTAATTGTTGACTTTGGAGTAGTACGGGGTGTTCAAAAAGTCTCTCCGCAGTGCCGCATGATTGTTAGCCGCACGTGCCGTATGATTGTTCGCCTGCCTGGGTTACTTCCCTTAAAGTGGACTCTCCAAACGTTCCACTGTTTCGTTTATCTCGGCCAGAGTCAGTAGCATCGTTGGTGTGTGTCGATACATGTTGAGGTGAACGTTGAAGTTTAATTCCTTTGTTCGTTTGTTTCGTTTTTGTCACTGTTAAAATGCTAATCATTGAAGAACGTGTGTTTTTAGTCGACAAGTGTTCAAAGCTGGCGGTAAATACACAGTTTCAGTTCGTCAAACATTTAATTCAGTTTTCCCGGGATACAATGTCCATGAGTCCTAACAAGTCAGTAAGAAAACTCGCCCAGGAAATCGTTGTTAGTGTCGGAACGGCCCACACAGTTGTGAGAAAGGATTAGAACTTTTCCCATACAAAGTGACAGTCGCGCAAGTACTAAAAAATACTGATAATGGAAAGAGACTGCATTATTATCAATGGTTCAAAAATTTCGTTCAACAAAGTGGAAGGGATTTTCTTAATGAAACGTTTTTCACTGATGAGGCGTGGTTTCATTTATCCGGGTACATGAACTCGCAAAATTCGCGATTGTGGAGTACTGCAAATCAATTGTGTATTCATGAGGAACCACTTCATTCTGTGAAAGTAGGAGTTTGGATTGCAATTTCTAGACGTCGGATTGTGGGTCCCATATTTTTCAACGGAACAATAAATGCACAACGACACTGTAGTGATATTCTGTACTCATTCATAGGAGGACTTGTGTTAAGTCAAATAATGAACGGTGATTTTCAACAAGATGGTGCAACCGCGCATACAGCTCGTTTTTCAATGTCACTGCTTGCTGATGTTTTTGGTGATCGCATAATGTCACACAGACTGGCCTCCACGATCGCCTGACCTAACACCACATGAATTTTTCTTCTGGGGTGCAGCGAAAGCAACTGTGTATAAAAACCGTCCAAAATCCATCGATGAATTGAAAACTGCAATATCCACTTTCACTGCTTCTGTTACAGAAGAAATGTTCCAGCTTGTGTTTGGAAGCATGATTAGACGAATTCAAAAAATGGCTCTGAGCACTATGGGACTTAACATCGTAGGTCATCAGTCCCCTAGAACTTAGAACTACTTAAACCTAACTAACCTAAGGACATCACACACATCCATGCCCGAGGCAGGAGTCGAACCTGCGACCGTAGCAGTCCCGCGGTTCCGGACTGCAGCGCCTAGAACCGCACGGCCACCGCGGCCGGCTTAGACGAATTGAATTGTGTATTCAACAACAGGGGGGACACTTTCAACATTTAATGCGAAAATTTGTGACTAAAAATGAAAATTCAAGAAATTAATAACTTGTATTTCACTGAGTTTCGTTTCGGTATATTCACTGCGGCATACAGCACGCGCGGCTAACAATCATATGGCACTGCGGAGAGATTTTTTGAACACCCCATAGAAGTTTAATCTTGTCCTACGGGTCATATCGATGCTGGCGACACTTATTTATATTGATTTAATACACTGGCGTGACAAAGGTCATGTGATACCTTGTCATATCGTGTCGGACCTTCTTTTCCCCGGTGTAGTGCAGGAGCTGGACGTTGTGGGGACTCAACAACTGGATGGAAGTCTTATGCTGAAATACTGAGTCATGCTGCCTCTATAGTCGTCCATAATTGGGAAAGTGTTGCCAGTGCAGGATTTCGTGCACGATCTGTCCTCTCGATTATTTCCCATATATGTCGACGGTGTTCATCTCGGACGATCTGAGTGGCCATATCATTCGCTCGAATTGTCTAGAATGTTCTCCAAAGCAATCGCGAACAGTTATAGCCCAATGATATGTCAGACATGAAAATTCCATCGTTGTTTGGGAACAGGAAGTCCGTGGATAAAATGGTTCAAATAGCTCTGAGCACTATGGGACTCAACTTCTGAGGTCATCAGTCCCCCAGAACTTAGAACTACTTAAACCTAGCTAACCTAGGGACATCACACACATCCATGCCCGAGGCAGGATTCGAACCTGCGACCGTAGTGGTTACGCGGTTCCAGACTGAAGCGCCTTTAACCGCACGGCCACACCGGCCGGCAGGAAGTCCATGAAAGGCAGCAACAGGTCTCGAAGAAACCGAACTTAACCATTTACAGTTAATGATTGGTTCATTCGGACCAGAGGACCCAGTCAGTTCCATGTAAACACAGCCCACAACATTATGGTGCCACGACTAATTTGCACAATGCATTGCTGACAAAAAAAAAAAAAATGGTTTAAATGGCTCAGTCCCCTAGAATTTAGAACTACTTAAACCTAACTAACCTAAGGACATCACACACATCCATGCCCGTGGAACGATTCGAACCTACGACCGTAGCGGTAGCGCGGTTCCAGACTGTAGCGCCTAGAACCGCTCGGCCACTCGGGCCGGCCCATTGTGGTGAGAGGTAATGCCTGAACTTTGGTGTTCCTTCGCACAGTCTTGACACTGTGGATCGGAATATTGAATTCACTAACGATTTCTGAAATGGAATGTTCCATGCGTCTAAGTCCTACCACCGTTCCTGTAATCACGTCGGAAACCTTTTCACATGAATTACCAGAGCCCAAACGACAGATCCGTCAGTGGACTGCCTGTTTCATCCTTGTGTACCGTCGTCAGATATGTGAATATCGCTGTCCCATGACTTTTGTCCCTCAGTGTATACTGTTTTAATAGTTTAGCAGAACGGAGGAGAAATAGATGCCCCCCAGAAAATACTCCTCATTAAACCCGTGGATCGATGCACTGCATAATTTGTCTCCCGCGTAGCAGACCGCCAAGTGTGTGCAGATTCTTGCAACGGCCACGAAAGCGACTTAGCGACCCGCCACGGAAGCCTGAGACAAGTCGAAGAGAACATTTCAGCTTATCATTACAATCTGTTTGTGGCCAGTCTCGATCACAGGGGTACAGACGAGCTAATTCCTGACGAGCGTGCGAAGTTCTAGGACAGACATGCTATTTCGTTGTAAACGAAGCCGCTGAACATTTCAGCTTGATGCAGAGTAACCAGACTGGCTGGAGGTCTGGCCCGTCGGTAAGTAGTTGGAAGACGGCGGCCAGGGCGCGCTGGCGGCGCTAATTGCGGCATTGTGGCCCGCGGCCGGCGGCCCGCCGGTAATCCGGCCCTCGCCGCCGCGCCCATTGTGCCCGCGCCGCCTGCTGCGCACTTCTCCGCTCACCTGCCCAGCAACGGCGCCTCCGTCTCCATCTTCGTCACCACCACCTTGCTCTCCTTCTTCTTCTCCTCCGCCTTCTCTTCACTCTCCCCGTTGAATACTTCATGATACACGGTATACAGAACGTTGCAGGATGTGGAGCACAGGATGGCGTTCCGTTTCTTAACTTCCGGAAAGTAATCGATGTCTGTCACGACTAGAGTTGTGAAACTACCGTACGCTACCGTAGACTGTCAACGGTACATCTACATCTGCATCTACATGGATACTCTGCAAACCACATTTAAGTGCCTGCCACAGCCCACCGCTTCACCTTCAAAATACACTCCTGGAAATGGAAAAAAGAACACATTGACACCGGTGTGTCAGACCCACCATACTTGCTCCGGACACTGCGAGAGGGCTGTACAAGCAATGATCACACGCACGGCACAGCGGACACACCAGGAACCGCGGTGTTGGCCGTCCAATGGCGCTAGCTGCGCAGCATTTGTGCACCGCCGCCGTCAGTGTCAGCCAGTTTGCCGTGGCATACGGAGCTCCATCGCAGTCTTTAACACTGGTAGCATGCCGCGACAGCGTGGACGTGAACCGTATGTGCAGTTGACGGACTTTGAGCGAGGGCGTATAGTGGGCATGCGGGAGGCCGGGTGGACGTACCGCCGAATTGCTCAACACGTGGGGCGTGAGGTCTCCACAGTACATCGATGTTGTCGCCAGTGGTCGGCGGAAGGTGCACGTGCCCGTCGACCTGGGACCGGACTGCAGCGACGCACGGATGCACGCCAAGACCGTAGGATCCTACGCAGTGCCGTAGGGGACCGCACCGCCACTTCCCAGCAAATTAGGGACACTGTTGCTCCTGGGGTATCGGCGAGGACCATTCGCAACCGTCTCCATGAAGCTGGGCTACGGTCCCGCACACCGTTAGGCCGTCTTCCGCTCACGCCCCAACATCGTGCAGCCCGCCTCCAGTGGTGTCGCGACAGGCGTGAATGGAGGGACGAATGGAGACGAGTCGCTTCTGCCTTGGTGCCAATGATGGTCGTATGCGTGTTTGGGGCTGTGCAGGTGAGCGCCACAATCAGGACTGCATACGACCGAGGCACACAGGGCCAACACCCGGCATCATGGTGTGGGGAGCGATCTCCTACACTGGCCGTACACCACTGGTGATCGTCGAGGGGACACTGAATAGTGCACGGTACATCCAAACCGTCATCGAACCCATCGTTCTACCATTCCTAGACCGGCAAGGGAACTTGCTGTTCCAACAGGACAATGCACGTCCGCATGTATCCCGTGCCACCCAACATGCTCTAGAAGGTGTAAGTCAACTACCCTGGCCAGCAAGATCTCCGGATCTGTCCCCCATTGAGCATGTTTGGGACTGGATGAAGCGTCGTCTCACGCGGTCTGCACGTCCAGCACGAACGCTGGTCCAACTGAGGCGCCAGGTGGAAATGGCATGGCAAGCCGTTCCACAGGACTACATCCAGCATCTCTACGATCGTCTCCATGGGAGAATAGCAGCCTGCATTGCTGCGAAAGGTGGATATACACTGTACTAGTGCCGACATTGTGCATGCTCTGTTGCCTGTGTCTATGTGCCTGTGGTTCTGTCAGTGTGATCATGTGATGTATCTGACCCCAGGAATGTGTCAATAAAGTTTCCCCTTCCTGGGACAATGAATTCACGGTGTTCTTATTTCAATTTCCAGGAGTGTAATTCTCTATTATTTCAACCTCGTACAGTCCGCGGAAAAAAACGAACACCTATATCTTTCCATGCGAACTCCGATTTGCCTTAATTTATTATGATGATCGTTTCACTCTGTGTAGGTCGGCGTCAACAAAATATTATCGCATTCGAAGGAGAAAATTGGTGATTGAAATTTCGTGAGAAAATTGTGTCGCAACGAAAAACGCCTCTGTTTTAATGATTTCCACCCAAAATCTTGTATCATTTCAGTGACACTCTCTCCCCTATTTCACAAGAACACAAAACGTGCTGCCCTTCTTTGAAATTTCTTGATGTACTCAGTCAATACTATCTGGTAAGGATTCCACACCGTGCAGTAGTATTCTAAAAGAGGACGGACAAGTGTAGTGTAGGGAATCTCTTTAGTGTATCCGTTACATTTTCTAAGTGTCCTTCCAATAAAACGCAGGTTTTGGTTAGCCTTCCCTATAATATTTTCTGTATGTTGCTTCTAATTTAAGTTGTTCGTAATTGTAATTCCTAGATATTAAATTGAATTTATGACCTTTAGATTTGACTGATTTATTCTGTAACCGAAGTTTAACGAGTTCCTTTTAGCACTCATGTGGATGACCTCACACTTTTCGTTATTTAGGGTCAAATGCCACTTTTCGCACCATTCTGATATCTTTTCTAAATCATTTTGCAGTTTGTTTTGATCTTCTGATGACTTTATTAGTCGATAAACGACAGCTGCATCTGCAAACAATCTAAGACGGCTGCTCAGATTGTCTTCTAAATCGTTTATTTAGATACGAAACAGCAGAGGGCCTATAACACTTCCTTGGACAACGAGAGAAATTACTTCTGTTTTACTCGATGAATTAGAACGAAGTGTGATCTCTCTGACAGGAAATCACAAATCCAGTCAAATAACTGAGATGTTATTCCATAAGCACGCAATTTCACTACAAGCCGCTTGTATGGTACAGTGTCAAGCGCAGTCTGCGGTAGTTTTCCTAGTGCCCTTGGTCAGTTAACATCGTTACCGCATTACCTGTACGTTAAGTTGTTGCATACCATCGGGCATACCTCATTTCGAACCCTTTCTTTGCGTATGCGATTAATGTCTTCTTACATCCGCTATAAACAGAAGCAGTGGACCGTCTAGAAAATGAGTGAGGATACGTAAAGGCCCGTGCAACCTACGGAACATTTCTGTTATACGCGCTTATTCTCGTGTCTGTTATTTATAAATTCCCACGGCATTTGTACCAACATTCAAACAGCCAATGCTTGATTCAGATTTTATTTTAAAATTATTGATCTGTAACGTAAAACAGAGGGATGTTATAGTAAAAATAAAGAAAAATATAGATTAATCATATAGCGCTAGAAAACACAATTTCGTAAAAAAATAAATAATTAAAAATAAAAAATAAAAACTCAAAACAAAAACATGTCAAATATCGTTTCAATACTTCGTCGAGCTCATATAAAACATGTTTCTGTTACTCATAATTAACTTTCACACTTACCAGTAACAACGGGAAACTCTTGCCTTTAATCATGATTAACGTTGGTCATATAAAAGCGCAGGAGTTACGCGATCAACTGACTTTTATTATTTATAAAGTGCAATTTATATTTTGTATCGAAATAAAATTCACAATGAATTAACACTGAACGATGTACGGTTTTAATGATGTGCAAAACAAACGAATAAATAAACAAAATACGAATTGAACTCACCGGATCTCAGTTTCTGTCTCACACATTCATTTATGTTTCTTTCCCTACCAATGCTACCAACATTACCAGTAACCCTATCATTTACTTCGCCATTTATCTACTGTCCCCCCCAGGAACCATGGACCTTGCCGTTGGTGGGGGGGCTTGCGTGCCTCAGCGATACAGATAGCCGTACCGTAGTTGCAACCACAACGGAGGGGTATCTGTTCAGAGGCCAGACAAACATGTGGTTCCTGAAGAGGGGCAGCAGCCTTTTCAGTAGTTGGAGGGGCAACAGTCTGGATGATTGACTGATCTGGCCTTGTAACATTAACCAAAACGGCCTTGCTGTGCTGGTACTGCGAACGGTTGAAAGCAAGGGGAAACTACTGCCGTAATTTTTCCCGAGGGCATGCAGCTTTACTGTATGGTTAAATGATGATGGCGTCATCTTGGGTAAAATATTCCGGAGGTAAAATAGTCCCCCATTCGGATCTCCGGGCGGGGACTACTCAAGAGGACGTCGTTATCAGGAGAAAGAAAACTGGCGTTCCACGGAACGGAGCGTGGAATGTCAGGCCCCTTAATAGGGCAGGTAGGTTAGAAAATTTAAAAAGGGAAATGGATAGGTTAAAGTTAGATGTAGTGGGAATTAGTGACGTTCGGTGGCAGGAGGAAAAAGACTTCTGGTCAGATGAACACAGGGTTATAAATACAAAATCAAATAGGGGCATAGTGGTTAAATACCGGACTTGCGTTCGAGAGGACAGAGGTTCAAATCTCCGTCCAACCATTCAGAATTCGCTTTTACGTAATTTTTGCGACTCCTTTAAGGCGAAAGCAGGAATGGTTTTCTTGAAAACACGTTGCTGATTTCCATCCTCACCCTTTTTCCCGTGGTTGGGGCCGATCTCTAATAACGGGATGCGGAATTCTTATACGTGTTCCTTCTGCGTAATGGCGTTTAGATTCTGGTTGAATATTTAAGCAGATCAAACAACTAAGTCATCAGTTCCTATTCATCCCACAGGGCAGAAGCAATGTACCCAATCTGTCTGCGTATAAAGTAAAATCTGTGTGCAAGTGTGAGAAAGTGTTCTAAATGTCTGCATAACGTGTATCTGAGGCGGAACGAGGGAAACAGCTCCGTATTCACCTAGTGGGATGTGGAAAACTTCCTAAAAGCCACATCAAGGCTGGCCAGCACATCGACCCTTCGTCGTTAATCTGCGGGGAGGAGTCGGTCATGGGTTGACATATCTCCCCGTCACAGAAACGGTCGCATTAACACGCGCGGCTACCAGTGGTGCGGGGAGGGGGGGGGGGGGGGCTTGTTCCTTTTTGCAGCAGTTTCCCACAATACTGATTTAATATCAGCCATTTGACAGCATTGACACAGAAATTTAGAAGTTGACTTATACCACCATTACTCTTGCTTCCTATTGATATAATCCAATCCCAGAAATTCCTTCACCCTGTATGAAGTTTTTGTCGATGACTTCATTTGTTTATGGGACGCCAGTTTCTCGTGATAGTTGTGCGTTATGCGAATCTGAGACTGACTGTTGTCGAAGATACTCTTCAGTTTTTTGGGGGGTGGCTTCCGCGGCCGCTTTTAAGAGACGGCGGAGCGCAGAGTACACGGCGGGCTCGCTTTGTCGCGGGGCACAATGCGCCCACTGACCGCATTGTTCTGTCCGCATTAGCCGCTTCCTGGCGCCGGATTAGAACGGCCCGCCTAAACAAAGCCCTCCCCGGGATTAATCAGCTAATATAAAACACCACAACACTGCTCGGCAGCTGCGTAAACAGCATTTTTCACCGCAACGTGGCTGGCGTGCCAGCGCGGAGGTAATAGGATAGCCTTATCTGCCGACAACAGGTACCTGCGAACACTCAGCGGATTATGAACTGGTTGAACAGATATTTAAGCGCAAGCGTTGGGCAATTTTGCAATATACCACCATATATTCACTGACTGTATTGCACCAATTTCAACTTCTCGGATAAAACGCGTATTGGAGGAAAGAGAAACAAAACTTTTAACGTTCTAAACATAGGGTTCGATAAAAAGAGGGACGAGACTGCTGCTATTAATACTTATAAACACTTTCCCGTCCGCACGTCTCGTACAAATTAATCAGCTTGACACTAGCAGCGCTAATTCGGATTACTTGGATTGTCGCCGGCCGTTCTTGACATTATCAGGAGATTATAAAATGGTACGTTTTACTAATCTCATCGTTAGTTCGCGTAAGTTCTCAACCCTGTTCCCTTACTGTCATGAAATTTCGAAGATACACATACGTAAATAAATACAAAATTTGATTGTTTCGTATATTTGTTTATTCAAAAAAATCAAATGTGTACGAAATCTTATGGGACTTAACTGCTAATGTCATCAGTCCCTAAGCTTACACACTACTTAACCTAAATTGTCCTAAGGACAAACACACACACGCATGCCCGAGGGAAGATTCGAACTTCCGCCGGGACCAACTGCACAGTCCATGACTGCAGACCCTTAGACCGCTCGGCTAATCCCGCGCGGCATTTGTTTATTTGCATTGTCTTTGTTACTTAGTATTTCTCTTTCATATGATATGCAGCAAAATAGTCTCCAAGATGAAACGCAACTCCACAAGACTTGCACTTTAAGCTTGTTGTTCTTTTTTTGTTTTTGGGACATGTATGGCAGTTCCTCCATTTTCGTTTATTCGTTTCGGAAATACGTAGGCCTAGTTGTTGGTCTTGCTTTATGTGACCGGAAAGTCTGTCAACTGTATCATGACGAGACGTACGCGATGTAGTGGCAACCTCCAAGTTTTGCCCCACGCTTCATCGTAAATAATCGTATCGTCTCTTTCGTTTGCCATGATGAAAGGGCACAAGCACTTATAAAAATATAAAACTTGTTGACATGTGCAACTTATTGTTACCTAAACAAAACACCAACAGAATGCAAAAGATACTGAAATACTGTCGCTGGCCACTGTGCACTATGCTCACATCACTGTGGTCTCGCCGGCCACTGAGCGACACTATGCACACGACACCACTGTAGTGTCGCCGGCTGTTGACCGCTATTTCACGCACGACTTCGCGGTGCTGTCGCCGGACGGCAGAGTGTTAATAAGTGACTGCGTGTCGGCTTTTAACTATGTGCATAAGCCGTAGTTAGTGATAGCTGATTATTGCCTCCCACCAGAAAATGTCGGGTGCATAGTCAGGGAAAAAACAACTAATGCAGTGAATCTGTATACTTATAGAAGGAATTCATCTAGTGGTGAGCGCCTTTAGAGTAGGACTTACTGGAATCAACAAACGTCTGCATTAGGTCCTTTCAGTGTCAGGGCAATTCCTAAAAAGCTATAGGATTCGGTTTTGAGGATCACCGACAACAAAACAAATTACGATGTTGCGTAAATATTTTCTAACGACTTCGTAATCTGTCTGTCCAGCAAACAGAAAAGCTTTTACGGGCTGATATTTGAAGTCGCACTCCGATGGACGTGTACTCAAGTGAAATGCCTTGTGTTCAAGCTTCATGGTACATACCACTCATGTGCTGAATGCTACATATTTCCAACGAATGAACAGGAAACGACTGACACAAGAGTCGAGTAGTATATTCGTTGAGTCACACTTCCTTCTTTTGTAGACAGTATGTTCGGTTTTAGAGAGTCATTTCTTACAACTTTTTATCCATGCTCTAATATAGAACGGAATTTACAGCGGTGTATCAAAAGTTCTGGTATATAAGTCAATAAGAGAATTAGGCCTAGTTATTGTAAGTGATTTCAGGCATGTATTTGTTCAATGTGGATAAATGAGAACAGAGAAGTTCCGTTTATATTAACTACTGTAAAGGTTAAGCTGGACGGTTGATATTTAATGTTTTGTAGAATTTAAATAGAAATTGTAAATGAATGCCACTTTGTATTAGGCTGGTACATAAGTCTGTAGCGTTTCTGTTTTGTATGCCGTTATTCCGGTTGCTATGCTTTTATTTATCCATTGATATATTTTATTTGTAGTTCAGTGTTGGTATTTGAGTTTACCTTGTCAATTGTAGATAATAAGTGGATCTGTGGAGGCTAGAAAATGTAATGCCCTGTGGAGAAATTGGAATATTCCAACATATTCTACTATTTGAGTTCAATAGAGGGGTGACAGCAGCGGTGGCAGCCAGAAACATTTGCACCGTGTATGAGGCTAACGTCTTTGGACAGAAAACGGCAGCCAAATAAATTTTCGTTTTTGGTTGGATTGTTTTGACAATAGAGACTCTCCACGTTCAGAAAGGCCATCGGGCTTTGATGAAGATCGTTTAAACGCATTAATGCACAATGATCTACGAAACTGTGCTCAAGAAATGGCAAATTTGATGAACTATGATCATTCCACCATCTTCCGATACTTGGATGCAATGGGGATGGTTCAAAAATCAGATGTTTGAATAACGTATGCTCTAAGCCAAAATCACGAAAATCAGCGGGTGGACATCTCTGCTCGCTCGTCATCAACTGGCTCGTGAACAACACCGACCATTCCCATCCTGTATCTTTACTGGTGACGAGAAATGGTGTCTTTATGCTAACATAAGGAAAAGAAACAAATGGATGAGGCCAAACAAAGAAGCAACTGACCGTACAAAGACCTACACACATCCACAAAAGATAACGTTAACCATCTGAGGGAAAAGCGACGGCGTGGTGTACCACGAATTGTTACCCCGAGGTGTAACATCACTGCTGACATTTACTGTCAATAACTGAAATATTTTCAGACGCATTCCAAGAACTACGACTAGGAAGACCACGCGAAGCGATGCTTCTCTATGATGATGCCCGCCAGCATTCTGGCAGACTGACAAAAGCACTATACAGAAATAGGGTAGGGCAGTCATTCCGCACCTAAGGTATTCATCTGATCTTGCACCCTCAGATTTCAGTTTTACCGCCCTCTATTGAACAGCTTTCAAGGAACGTCTTTTGCCGGCCGCTGTGGCCGAGCGGTTCTAGGCGCTTCAGTAGGGAACCGCGCGACTGCTACGGTCGCAGTTTCGGATCCTGCATCGGGCATGGATGTGTGTGATGTCCTTAGGTTAGTCAGGTTTAAGTAGTTCTAAGTTCTAGCAGACTTATGACCTCAGATGTTAAGTCCCATAGTGCTCAGAGCCATTAGAACCATTATTTTGAACTTTTATTCCGTGTGGAAATGCGCTCCGAACATTGCTGGAAGAAATTTTTAGCCTCAAACCCACGTGATTTCTACAGTCGGGGAATTGAAAAGTTTTCCCAACCCTGATAGATTGTAGTAAATAGCGAAGGAGAATAAATATAATTGATGATTAAAGCCCTAATACGTGTATGTTGAGTTACTGAACTTATGGAAAAACGCTCGAGGTTATGTACCAACCTACTATTATATTGGCTAGACGTAAGTGGGAGTGGTTACATAAACCTACTGGAAATTGCAAAGGAACATCATATTTCAGATATGATCCCCCATGCTATACTGTGATTCATTTGATGATTCAGTGAGATGTCATACGGTCTGCTTGCAGGAACCATGATGAGCGACCTCTGCAAGACGCCGTGGTGGCTTTGTGCGCTGCTGTTGCTGGCCGCCAACGTGCCAGATGCCTGGTAAGTGTCAAAACTGTCTTTCGTGACCTACTATCGTTCATAAACAAGTCTATTAATTTCGTATATCACTGTCGACGTTTTCTGAAAGCTTCAGGCTGTGTCATTCATGATCTAAACAATGAAAAATGCACCAGTTAACATACTTTTTCATGCTTATCACAACGCGTTTCGAGAATTTATTTTCGTTTTCATCTGTTTCATGAAAACGCTGGACACCGATTGATAGACATAGGAGAAGATCTTAAGATACACCGCCACTTCTAAAAATCTCATACAATTGATTTAATGGAGGAGCTTGAAATTTCTGTACACAACAAACAGCAAAGAGAAAAAACTCTCAATGACAAACTACACAGCGAATCACTTATTTTTTTCAAAAGCTTACCCTTAATTTGACAATTGCAGTAGTATCCATAAATACAGTACGTACATATCTTCATATACAGTACGAGAAAATAGAAACATAATCTATAATTCAATGATCAGTAATGGTAAAATAAATTTTATAACTTACAGCCGGATGTATGTATATAATGTAATCCACAGAAAATGTAACACACCGGGCTGTATACAAACTCTCCGTAAACCATAATGTCGTAATAGGTCTGCGTTCTGTTTTGATTACAAAAACAAAAGCGTAAGTGATAATTTGTATCGTGCGAAATTCTGTGTAATGGAAACACACAATACTTGTAAACAGACAAACAAAAATATCATGTCTAATATTAGCATATAAAAAAATACAAGATTAATTTTCTCTAATTTTCCGATTGTAGTAAAACCTCAAAAAGACAAGAGACGCAGAAAATCACACATGCAAATATCATAGAAAATATGTGTCTATACAAATACACATTAAAATGAGAATAAATTCTCAAAAACGTTGTGCTAAGTATAAAAAATAAGTACTGGCGCAGTTTTTCAGTATTTAAATCAGAAACGAGTCTCTCCGAACAGACTGATTATTTACTGAATTTAAAATTAGTGGATGACTTTGCTGTTGGCATAAACGTGTAAGCTTACTTGTTTGTTATTTCAGGCCATTCCTAACAAGCGAACGCCTGTTTCCCTAAATTTTACGATTATTCAGGTGTGTTGGTTGTCAGCTTCGGTCGGATACAGTCGCTTTACACATTTACTACTACAATAACTACGTTTATAAGATTGCGGTGTATGTACGTGACACTGCTTAGAGAATTAGCAGAGTAGATTCATTTAAGTACACAGTTGGGCAGTGTATGTTGCTTCACGTCCAAACAAACAACAGTGTAACCCCTGGAATAACGCCGTACAAATTTGGCTATTAATAAGTAGCAGTATTCGCTTGGGTCCCAAAGGGAATCTTGTGACGAATAGTCGTCAGAACTGATTCGATTGTTAGCGCCATAATGTAGTCCAAGTAACGTGAAAATTACTGCATCGAGAAGGATACATGTGACAGAAATGAACTTTACACTACAGTTTAGCAATATGAGAGTGTATAAATGATTTTGTACGCGATTCCTGCCTTTGAGAATTTAGAATATGTGATGTTCCAACTGACATTAAACATTGCAGCATCGAATCAGAGTTATCTGGGAAGCGTACCTGTGGAATAAAGCAATTCGCTGACTGCATATGTACAATGCACTAGCAGCGACTTTGGATTCATTTTGGCAAAATATTAGTGGCTACCCATATTACAGACTAGATCGATGGGTGACGTAGCAGGTCAGAGACGCAATAGCACCCTTCTTGTTTTGAAGACACATTGCATATTTTTTGTCGCGCAAGATGAGGCACTGTGTCGCCGAAGTATGGAATGTGGAGCAGCCTGAAAGACAGGCCCTCTGTCATTCCTCTTGTAACGGTTGCTGTTCACACAGCTGTAAATACGAAGACTTCGAGATGAAATATTGTATCTAATGGTTACTCAAATCACCATGCTTGGTGTTTATCCACAATGGTTTCAACAGTGTAGTGTAACTCGCCCAATACCTCTTCAATTTGGAACTCAGCACACCAGCGACGATGTCCACGAGCCAGTACAATCTGACGCTTTGTTTGTAATGTACTCTAGAAGCTGATACGAGTGTGTTCAACCCACTGGTTCAACATTTGAGCATAGGTGTAGCAGCAGCATGCCGTATCGAAATGTCACGGTGTGAGACGGATCAATCTGTTTCATCCCATGTTACAAGTGGAAGCCACGACGTTGGGATCACGAATTTGCTTCAAACTCTGTACACCTTTAGAAGGCCATTAAAACAACATAATGTACAAGTAGTAAGGCAGTTCCGAGAAAATCGCAAGAGGAGTTTTACGTGTCTATTATGTAACTGATGTATCTGTGCATAGGTGCCGCAGGCTAGAGTTCATTGTGGTCAAGTGGTCCGCGTTCGAGCTTCGTAAGGCTAACGTGTATGAGCCGACGGTTCGACTTCCGTTCAAACCTTCCTTTTTGTAGTACAACTGTAAATTCTGTGGCATTCAAAACATTTGCACCTACACTATTTGTTTTTGCTACATTAGCAACGTCTCACCGCGGCACGGGTTAGCTGCCAAATGTGGTCTGCCTCTGTCTCTGCAGCTCGAAGCGTCGGGGTGCAAAGTAGTTGCGCGTACCATAACAGATTGTATGTATAAGGGATTTCGCAAATCACAACAGGCATAAATTTCCAGGAAAACTCTATTTTCTTCGTTTACTTGTCGATAGCTATAAATATGTTTGTTCTAATAATGAAATTTAATTAAAAACAGTAAGTAGTCAAATAACATGAAATTTACTAAGATTTCATGCAAATACACATAGTTTTCTTAATTACATAACCTCTAAAATGTCATATGACCAGTGATGAAAAAAAAATAGATTAAAAATTAGGTTTGAGCTGGAGTCGAACCGTCGCCTCTTACAAGCTCATCTTACGTATCTCGAACGCTAACCAGTTGACCACCATGAACTGTAATGTCGGGCACCTACGAACAGAAACATCAGGTCCATAAATGACGCGTAAACCTTCTCTTGCGATTTTCTCAGAATTGCCAGGGTAGTGCACCTTACTACTTGTAGATTACGTTGTTTTAACGGCCTACTACAGGTGTACGAAGCCTGAAGTACATCTGTGATCCCAACATCGTGGCCTCCCCTTCTAAGGCATGTGTTAATATTTCAGCCTATGACGTCGGTGAAGCCTACTGCCGCATGGTTTCACGTGTCTACTTCGTTCGGCAGCTCTTCAGCCTGACTCTTGCGATCGCACGAGAGCGCCCCTCAGCTTGCATGTACGCCACGTCTCTCCCACTTCAATCACTTGTTGCTGGCACATTGTTCTTAAAGACTGCAAGTTTAGATTTTTCGGGACATGATTTCTGAATGATGCAATATGTTAGGGGACTCAGTTGATGAGTACATGATCAGCTCTGCAGCTAACTGGCTTCTCTCAGTATTCATACACTGCCTAGTCAAATTAAGATGAACACCGCCTACGTTTGACGTCAATGTTCAATAACCACTCACAGAAGGCAAGTGGCAGTACTAGCAGCGGAGGGTATACAGGGAATAAATTTAAACTTGACAAACCAGAATAACTCGAAAAATAAGCTTCACACGAAAAAATGTGTAGAATCCAAAGATGATTATTTTGGAGGGGGACATCTGCTGGTGCTAAAATTAGCCCGCCACCCCAGCCCCCTGGGAGTGGGGCGGGAAGAAACTTCAAAATTTCAAATGGGAACCCCCATTTCTTGTTGCAGAATCAGATTCTACATTAAAAAAATTACGTACATATTGTCTTCAACATTTGTTTCGATTTTTGGTAGCTGGCGCTGTAATTAAAGAAAATCCATGTTCTCATTTTTGCGTGGAAAATGGTTACGGATAAATAAAAAATACTTATTTACTTCGTAAATTCTGATTCGCTAAAACTAAGACTCTCCCTCTCTCCCCATAGGGTGGGGTCTGAGAGAGAGGAATTGAGTTTTACAAATGTTGACCCAAATGTTGACCCCCCAGGGGGCTGGGGTGGCGGGCTAATTTTAGCACCAGCAGATGTCTCCCTCGAAAATAATCAACTTTGGATTCTACACATTTTTTCGTGTTAAGCTTATTTTTCGAGTTATTCTGGTTTGTCAACTTAAAATTTACACTCTGCATATAGCGTGTCGGGGGAAGCAAAAGTGCAGTCGTTGTCGTAATGGGGAAACCGAGCGATTTATCTGACGTCCTGAAGCACATAGTCATTTGCTTTCGGCGAAAGGGTGAAAGCATTTTTGAAACGGATACGTTTGAGGAGTGTTCGCGTGCCTCCGTGGTTAAAGTATACCGTGCAAGGATAAAATGGCGCTATCCAATAACAGCGTCGAGGCAACTGTTGTGCATCACTGGTCATAGATGAGAGGGGTGGACGAAGGCTGCGGAGATGCGTTCGGGCGAACAGATGTGCAGCTGTTGAGCAACTGACCGTCCAGATGAACCAAGAGGATATTAGCAGTGTCTCCTCAACGGCCGTTCAGCGAAAGTTGCTGCGTATGGGCCTCCGCAACAAGCGCCTGCTTCACGCACGTGTGTTGTTTGCTGTTCATTGGAGATAAAGGCTGGAATTTACACGCCAGTGCGCAGTTGGATGTGCACTGAGTGGTGACAGGTGGCCTTTTCAGATGAATCACGTTTTATGCCCCATCGGACAGGTGTTGGCGTGTAGGCGCAAAACGTCTGTAAGCAAACACCCTGCAACAATCGAGGGAGCGTTGTTGTCTGGGGAACGGTTTCGTCGCATTCCATGGGTGATCTCGTCACACTGGAATGCACAGTGGATCAACACTTGCGTGCATCTATTCTTCGAGACCATGTCCACCCCTACATGCAGTTAGATTTTCCTCTGCATGATGGAATCTTCCAGCAGGACAATGCAACGTGTCACAGCTCGTGGTGTACTTGCGACATTCGAGGAGTTGCAGGATGAGTTTACCGTACTCCTCTGGCCAACAATCTCGCCGGATTGAAAGATATTGGAGAATCTGTGTGACCACATCGATCGGGCTGTTTGTCCAGTGGATCTCAACCGAGAAACCTAGCGCAGCTAGCCACAGTAGTGGAGTCGGCATGGCTCCACATCCCTGTAGCTACCTTCAAGAACCTCACAGACTGTCTTCCTGCTCGTCTTGCAGTGATCCGCGCTGTAAAAGATGGTTATTCGGAAGTCTGACAGGTGGTCACATTAATGTGACTCGACAACGTATTTTAGTGTTGTCTTTTGGGTTATGTATAGGAATCTCATATTTTTATGACTATTAGCAAAAACCAGAAGTAGTTAATATGTAGAGCACTGAATGCCGATAGACGGCCCGGCTGTGAAGTCTGTCTTGAAATGTGCTACCTGCAGTTCACAGGGACGGCACAGGTTCACAATCGATGGACCGGAAATAACGACTGAAATCAACAGCAAAATATCAGAACGTTGGATTTGAAGACGAGGAAAATATAAAAAGGACTGGAAAAAATTTTGAGTCTGTTGGATGTCGATCATTTTGGCTTTAGGAAAGGTAAAAGCAGCAGAAAGATGGTTCTGAAGTTCCTTTTAAGAATAGTAGCAAGACTTAAGGAAAACGAGGACACTGTCATGGAATTCGTGATCCCAGGAAAAGTGTCTGATAATGTAAAAGGGTGCAAGGTCATTGAAATCCTCGTAGAAGCGGGTATAAGCTATAAAGAAAAACGGGTAATGGACAATATTTACGAGAAACGAGAGAGAACAATAACACTGGAAGATCAAGACAGGAGTGCCGCGATTAAAAGCAACGTGTGGAAAGATTGCAGGCTTTTTCCTTACTTTGCAGCCCGTACATCAAAGAAGCAATGACGAAAGAAAAAAAGAAAGGCTCAGGAGGGGGATTACAATTCGGGGTGAAATGACATCAATGATAATATTCGCTGATGGCTCTGCTATCCTCAGTGAAAGCGAGGGAGAATTATTGGACATGTTAAGTGGAATCAGGAGCCTAATGAGTACAGAATATGGTCTGACAGTAGACCAAAGAAAGACGAAAGTAATGAGGAGTAGCAGAATTGAGATTAGCAGAAACTTAACATCAGAACTGGGGACCTCGTAGAAGACCAAGCGAACGAATTCTGTAAGCTGTAAACAAAATAACGCATGGCAAAGCAAGGAGTATGGAAGAAGCAGGCAAAGGTGGCAATCATTGTTAAAAGAAGTCTACTAGTATCAAACGTATGTCTCCAGTGGAGGAAGACATTTCTGAGAATGTGCGTCTGGAGCACAGCGTTATATGGAAGAGAATGTGGACTTAGGGGAAAACCAGTAGAGAAGAGAACTGAATTATTTGAGATGTGGTGTTACAAAAGGATGCTGAAAATTCAGCGGACTGATAAGAGGAGAACGGCTAGGAAAAGGAACAGTGGAAAGAATGAGCATAATAAGTCGTGTGTTAAGACGTCAGGGAATAATTTCCAAGGTACTAAAGGTAGCTGCAGAGAGTGAAAACTGTAGGGGACATAGTAGATTTGAATATATCCAACAAATAATTGGGAAGATAGGGTTAAGTACTACTCTGGGATGAAGAGCTTAGCATAGCGGAGGAAATCGGGGATGGCCGCTTCAAACTAACCAGAAGGCTGATGAACACGCTACTCTTAAGGAAATATGCTCCGGTCCGTGGATTCCGATATATCTGGGTACAAGCAGCGACCTTAAGATTGATTCATTATACCTAGTCACAGCAGAGTTTACTAGATTATGGATTAGCGCATTCACTGCCCGACGCGTAGTTCATTGCGATAAGCCGCTCCACTGCAGCTCCTTAGTTGTTATCCCTGGCCCTTTATGAACAACGTTATTCCTCATGTCAGTAGGAAGAAGTATTTTCAGTACTGTAATGAACATATAAGAAGTTACCCAAGACCGCTGCTTTTTATATACTCCTGCCACATGTTGTGATGTCGTTGAGATGAGTGAAAATTTATATTTGTAGGGTTTAGTTCATCTTGCACAATAATTGCTGCCAGTGTTTAGTGTGGTGAAAAATGGGTTCTTGTTATTGTTTACCTTACAGATGATAGAGCAATAAGCCTAAATACTTTGGTTTTAAAGCAGATGTATGAAAAAATACTGGCGAATTGGCAGAAGATGCAAAAGAAAAAAAATCATCTTTTTTCCAGAAAATGTATCTACCCGAAAACATGTTTTGGGAACAGGAAAACTGCAGATCTGCCATAAGGATGTTTGGAACGTCTGTCCTATTTATCACAATCGGCGCCATCTGACATCCACTAATTCACACTGTAACTGGCACATATTTTCAGTCCACCGAAGAGGATGTGGTGAACATAGCAAAACATAATTTTAGATCTACCACAATTACACTGCAGGAAATAACGTTGGAAAAAGTGCGTTCATTTAAGGAAGGTTTAAATCGAAAAATACAGGAATATATTTTTAGATCTACCAGAATTACACGTCAGGAAATAACGTTGGAAAAGTGCGTTCATTTAAAGAAGGATTAAATCGAACAATACAGTCTTCATCTGCTACGTCTTGAATTTTCTCAACCTGCTCCCGTATCCTTGGAAATGAAACATGTAACGGTAAAGTTCTGGCATTCGAATAATCTCTTTTAACGATGACAACAGCAAATTCAATTTCGTTTGATTACTACCGAGTTAAAATGTTGAATTTGATTTCTATGGAATGACCTCATAGTCATTAAAATAGGCAGTGACAGTTTTAGACAACGTGGAATACCTCACTGTTGTCCTGAGTAAGAACTGAGAGGCGGCTTTTGACGTTACGTTGCACTGGTTGTCGATATCCGCTCACGAACTCGACCGTGCAGGTAATGGCAATGAGTGCCAGTGCTGCTTATAGGACTCTTAATTGGAGGGGTAGGGCGAGCGTACGCTTACAGCCTAGCCTATCGAACAGCAACTGCGGGCTCCTTGAGTGCAACGTTCGGATCTGACGAATGAGCCACTCTCTGGCTTGTGCCACGACACACACTTAGAGCAGTTACGAATTAAGTTCAGTCTATTGGAGCATACTGTAGAAGAGAATATGTAAAAACGGGCATAGGCATAAATGTGGGTACCCCTCTCCAAAAGGGTATGGGAGGTGCCGAAGACAGGCGTCCGGGACTGTAAACGGCACCGCTTGCTTATAGAAGATACCAGTAAACAGCTGGAAACTTCCTTTCAACTACTGTGGATTGTAAAGTCGCTTACTGTGCGAATTGGAATTTTTCTAGAGTACAAACATTTGGCAGATGTGAAAAGTTTTCTTTTAATGTATTTATGGTTAGTTTAAAACAATTTCACAGTCATATACGGAAAGCAGAATACTAAGCTACTTTTAAAAACACGTCTGTAGTCACCCACGTCTTTAGCTACATGTGACAGGGGCCACCTGGCTTAGGTGTGGTTACCGTAAATATAGGCCCTCTTTAAACACGACACAATTCCATGGGGATTTCAAATGCGGATTCTCTGGCGACATGTCTCCTGTCCCCAAGATTAAGAAGAGAACCAACAAATCGGGACGCAAAGCAGGAATCACTAGTCTCATCACTATTTATTTATTTATCGTATGGCAATACATATACAATGGTTACAAAACTGCTACATGTCAATATTTTAGCACAGATCTCCACAAATATTCAAGGCAAATATCTAAAGCCAAGAAGCAGAGGCAGCCAAGTAATCTCAAAGATCTCCTGGCTAAAATGAATTTATCACGAGATACGGACTCACGCGTTTCTTCTCAGGACCATCCAGCTATAAACTTTGGAAGCCTCATCACTGAATGCCATACAAAAATCAGTTAACCAAATCGCTTCACAAAAGCGCTGTCAAAAAGACGACGTTGAGCTTTTCCGGGGCTGGAGACTGGCTAGTGGGCAGGGCTCGTGGAAATACGACATACCTTCAGAAAAAGAAAATTCGACCCACGAAACGATCCAATTCTTCAACGATTCCTGCGATCCTCCTCTTGTGGACAGCGATAACGACCTCGTCATCAACGCTGCGGGTACACCAGACTTGTCATGCAACCTGCACCTTAGGTGATGAAAATTCCTTCAAATCATTTGCGGAAAAGTGAGGGTTAAATGGGTCATATTCCAAATCTGTATATACTTAGGTAGCTGTGGGGCTGAAGGAGACATTTAAGTTTGCGATTTCTGTAAATAACTTTTGATTCGATTTTAATTTAAATTGGTAAAATAAACAAGGTGTTATTTGTAGACTAGTTTACTGTTTAGTAATGTTTTATCCACCTTTATCAAAACATTTTAAAAGATTAAAGATTATTGTGACTTTTTTGTGTAGGGCCAATATTGGCAACGAATTTTTAGCTCTATTTTAAAAGCTTTTTTAAATCTCCGTTTTCGAATGGAAATAATAGATGTTAATCATTGCTTTGCCTGCTATCATTTAATAAAGTTGTTATAGTTGTTAGTACCTTTAAGTCTAGACTGAAAGGCATCTGTGATTTCTGAAGTCACCAAAGTTTGTTTTCCAGAATTTTTCATATCTATGTAATTGGGCGTAACGTTATGAACAGACCTCTTGTGCAACACAACTGTGACCTTACGTATGTAAGATGTCCACAAATGTCTTCCACAGAGGGCGACTCAGCTGCTCCTACCTATGGGTTTACGCAACCCACCACGCCTTCAAATACCATGTGTGAGAGTTTCACATTTTATTGCTCGCTACCTCCAAACTATTAGTCCTACAGAAAAACTGAATGAGACATTGTTGTAGGAAAATAAATCTAGTTAAATTTTTTCATGGGATACGTTTTCGCTAGAGATCGCAGTTTTCGAATTATTCAAGAAAAGCCTACAAAAGTAACCTTCAAACGCGTTTTTCTTTAGTAGCTCGAAAACCGTGACCTCAAGTGAAGTCGTGTCCCGTTACAAAATTTAACTACATTAAAAATCCTGCAACAAGGTGCTGTTCATTATCTCTGTAGGATTGATAGATTCCACATAGAAAAATCTCATGCGTGGTTTTTGAATATGATGCAGATTCCTTAAAACCCATAGGTAGCTGAACCACAGTGTGTTTCAACAGAATTGCGAAAAATGTACAAAAAGCTACTCAGGACGGATGGAACAATCGGTCACGAAATGGAAACCACAATAAAAAGAAAAGAATGTTCTGTTTGCGACAGTTTGCTACACCTTCCAGATACTTCCCTACATAGTTGGCGCTCCGCCCTAGACATCTGTCGTAGCCTTGTACCAACTTCCAATGCCCTTGTCATAGAAGGCAGTCGACTGTGCTCCCGCCACTTCCTCTGTGCTGGTGTGCAGTTCTTTGTCTGTGTCAAAATGTTGTCTTAATAGCCATCGGTTCATGTGAGCAGAGATGGACATCAGAGGGGGCTAAGTCCAGGCTTTGTGGTTGATGATCAAACAATTCTCGTGGAAAACACTGCAGAGCCATGGTCGTTGCCCTGCAGTGTGCGGTCGAGACTTATCATGAAGAAGGAAACGCATGACAAGTACGTTATGTAGGGTTGCATTAAATCAGGCGAAACCCCTCAGCGGGCACCTATAATTGGCCGGAGAACTACCGTTCTCCGCATCTCACTGTGTACTCAGGCCTCAAAAGAGTGACGTAACGTGATCGACAGCTTTAGTAGAGACACTGCCCAGCACACCTGTGCAAAACTTCATCGAATTTTCACTGTTGTTTCCATTTCGCGACCTATTGAACCTTACTTTTCGAACAGCCGTCGTAGGAAGAATTTACTAAACTGTTTCCTACTGAGATCCTTGAAAGATCATTCTTAGGCCAGCTGAGTTCTTTCCTGTTGAACGAAATTACTTATTTTTTGGACTACTATGATCTGTTATACCGAGTATAATCATAGACGCCTAATTCAGTATTAGTGTAGGAAGAGACATTGTGTGTTTTGTGTGTGTGTGTGTGTGTGTGTGTGTGTGTGTGTGTGTGTGTGTGTGTGCAGCTGTGACCAAGAATGAATGAGTGAGTATGTGAGAGAGAGACAGCCGAGCATGGTTGGTATCGTGATGGGAGGCAGGGCGCGTTTGTGTGTCAGGTGCACGCAGCAGAAGATGAACTTCCGCGAGAAGGAGAAACAGGTGCTGGACCAGATCCTGGGGCCAGGTCGCTACGACGCTCGCATCCGGCCGTCGGGGATCAACGGCACAGGTGGGTGTGTGCGCAGAGCAGCCGGCCTAGCCGCAGGCGCAAACTTCACAAAAAGACATAACACATAACTAAAAGCACACAAAAATATGAAATTAACGTTCATACTGTATACTGAGGCTCAATACGTCAGTAAGCATGCTTCACTATGCTCACGCTCTTCCATTTCTGTGGGTGTAGCGATAGACAGCAGCTATCCTTGCAATCAGAAGTCAGGGGTAGAACAAGCCGTTAACATCAAGAAAAAATAGACTTTTTCAGAGCAAAGTAATGAAGGCGAGAGATACCTAAATTGGTACGCATGTAATGACAACGGGGACGCGCACATTTACATTGTGTCTCAAAAACCTGAATTCAAATTGGTCGCATTAGCTGACGGCTGAAACAAATGCGTGAGAGTATTAGTACCGCAAATGAAAAATTACTTTGCTTTCGATGTAAAGAACAGCCATTATTTTCCGTGAATATATAAAATCTGTTAAAATGGTAATTTGTTCTACATTTCTGTTTTTAAGGCCACCCCTTCTACTAATTAACGTGCCACCATTTATTTGTAACACTCCTCTTCGTTTCCTTCCCTGCAGTATCTTAAATTGTGATTACGTAATAATTGCGAGTAATATTTCCACGTAATACTTCCAACACGTATCCTCTGAATTCTGTCAACCTACCTAATTCCATGCGGAATTTTTCCTTGACTGAAACTGTTGTGTGAAATAACCTGACTGTCAGCGATACTTCGAATAAGATCATTTTTGGCCTAGGAAGTTACATCTTGCATCTGCTGTAAACTCTTACTTCTGTTTCAAATACTATTGTTTCCCACATTTTCTGTCCTATAACGATAATGTTTATTTCTTCTGTAAACATGTCACACGTCACTGAATTCGCTTTCGGCATATCTGTTGCATAGTTCCCTATCCACCATCCGGATTCAGGTTGTTTGTGGTTTGCATAAATCATTCGGTATAAATACTGGGAACGTTCCTTTGGAAAGGACACGGCCGATTCCTTCCCTCACCGTTCCTCAATCTGAGTTGTCTTTTATGTTCTCGTCGTCGACGGGATGTTAAAGTATGATCTTACTTCCTTCTTTCTTATATGCTCACCACTCTGGAGACATCTACTTTACGTTATTACTGAGAATATGGTAAAATTTCTCTGAACATCCTTTGAGTCATGAATTTATGATTGGAAATAGAAGTAAGATTCCTACGTCCGTTCTATTCCCTTGAGCTTCGCGCCAACTGCCGTCTTTCGGGTGCCGTACGGAGGGGCATGGAGCCAGCACACAGCTCTCCCAGCCGTTGACTGATTTCTTGGCTACGAAGCCATTACTTTTCACTCAAGTAACTTCTCAGTTGGCATCACGAGACCGGGAATCGGACCCGGATCCTCGGCATAGAAATGAGACGCACGCACCACTCAGCTACGGAGGTGGACTTCTTCCAGTTTAAGGATAAGAAAAATTATTCTGTTCCGCTCAGTATACTGTCGTAGGTCGAAGTAATACTTTGTCTTTTAGGGGTTGTTAGCACAGATTTCGTTAAAATTGAGTCAAAGATATTTTCGAAGTGTACGGATTCCAAACAAAACAGTGATTCGCATTCATTGCTCCTTTCTGTTTATCGCTCACCACTTGCAAGTGGTTCATTATGCGGCAGCGACTTCCTCCGCCTTATTAAAATCCACCCTAGTGATTTTCCATAGAGTTGATAAAAAGTTAAATGAATATCTTGTCCGTTACGGAGAGTATCTGTACGTTAGTCGTTTCTTTATGTCATGTCTATTTCATTTCTCGTGATTCAGAATAATAATATATTGTTCTTCTCCTTAACTATACTAACGTATGGCCACTATCATTCCTGGTATCACATGCTTCCATTGAAAAATACTTCCTGAGTTTTTGTCTTAATTTCGAATTTAAATCTCCCATTATCTTGTAGTGGCGTTTACAATATATTACCAATTACTCACAGTAAAGTCGTCCTACTCATCGGAATATGGTACGTTGTTGCGTAGACCTAAAAAGATTTCAATGTAGAATCTTCATTCACAGTTTTAAAACAAGATTCCGAACGTACTTCGCTATCTGAAATATTGCTTTTAATTTTAGCGCTTATAATAAACCAAACATGGGAATTCCCTTCCTACTCGGATCCTCTGTAGTTAAAGCTATGTTCCCATTTCTTGCTGTTCGGACTTTGTTTCTACGCCGCACAACTGATACACCGGATTGATCCAATGTAACCTTATTTAACTCTTCTTCCAACTCTAGTAACCTTCCTTGGAATTCTAAAGTTCTTTCTCCCTAAATGAGTATTAGTGGAGGCAGTTAGTAATGTAGGGTCCGTGTTATTGTCTGTAGAGCCAAACGTCGAGTAGCAGGGTGCTGGCGACCAAATACTTGGACGTGCTTCTCGGTCTGAAACTAATGAATTTTCTGGCTCCACTACCCCAAGTATTATGTCAACTGGGCTGAAGTACGTGACAGGAAGACCTCTGACAACACTACACGTGGTATGTCAGTCTTCCAGGAACCGTAGACAGTAAAAAGTGCTGAACCTCGGGAGAGGTGTACTCTTAATAGTCTCAGCCTCGTTCGGAATGCTTCCGAATCTCCTGACCAATCGTCAGCAATGAGTGTCTCTAGTCACTCTTGTCAAATGGCAGGAAAGTCGGTGTTTGTGCTAACCATAATACATTTAGCCATAAACCTCAACGTAAGCGTACTAATACAGCGATCTTTCTTGGCTACTTCTGCACGTTAAGAGAGTATAGTTAAGCATGCTTTGCGTTTTATGAGCTGAGTATGTGACACATATTAAATGAATACCTAGGTTTATTATGTCCTGTTCAAATACTTTGTCTTCTGCAGGCATTTTCTAAACGGGGACACATGCTGTATTGCAATGACGATATTTTGTCTATTCGACAGGCGGCAGTTTTTGCGTCAGTTATTTCCCTTATCAGTAATGATGTCTATCGAAGACATAATTTAATGAATGACACTACAAAGTGCTTCCCTTAGTCACAACTGTAAGCTTTTCATAGATGATTAAAAAATGCTTACGTCGTAGCCACCAGCTTTTAATTATGTGCTCCTAAAATGTTCTGTTATCTGACAAAACGTAATTAAAAAGCCACCAGAACAGTTGTAGCACACTTCATTATCTACAACCTCTTCAGTTCGAAAATGATTAACAGAGAAGTCTAGAACGATTTTTACTTGTTCACTATTCCACTTATTATTCTTATTTGTATTGCAATTTTTACTGAAGTGTGTTGCACACGAGTTTCTAGCTAAGAACATCTACCTATAATTCTAGGAGTAACAGATAAAATATGAGTTACATGTGCATTAATCACAAAAGCACACAGAATGAAAAGTGATTTAGTTTTTTACTGTTCCCTGTTCACTTTATTGAGGACGTTCCTCACCAGCTAACTTTCTTTCCTAAAGATCATTCTGGAATAATCTAGTTTACATAATGTTAGTTAATCGTGTCAATCATTATTTTTCAATCGCTCATAAAGTGTGCAGCTGACTGTAGTAGATTTGAACTGTCGTGTGTTGCATAACTGTAACGATTAGTATATATTTCTTTCCTGTGCACTAATTGTGTGTGATAACTTAGTTGTCTTTTGTAGGAAACGGGGATCATTTTCCGCAGCACTGGCATGATGAAGCAGTCACCGACACCTTAGCTGATACAGTAATTAGTTCTAAGCAATGCGTTGCAGGACAACCACCTCTCTTCGAGCGACCTGTTCCTTTCTGTCGCTACTCAATAAGCGCCGAGACTTAAGACAAAGAAGGAAATAACTGGGGCGCTATTCGCAAGCGAAGAATGCATTTCTGGAGCAGGCTGTTTATCGATTCGCTTGAGCAAAACAACTTCCACGTTAGCGGGGGAGCGGAATAGACGAATTACACCGATGCGATGATAAATGAAGGAAATGGAGCGGATATCAATACATCTAAAAGAGGCAGACTGGAAATAGCGTATTACTGACTAACTGCCGTTGAAATGGAATGGAAATGACGTCCCATCTGTGTTACAGTCCCACCGGTAAAGAGCTCCCACACACTGAATGGGATCCTCGACTGCTTATTTTTCTTCTTTCAGTGTTCGGTATAAAGAAACTTTTTTATGATTGACGAATCTTAATTTTTTTTCTCAGAATAACCATTGTAGTATTTGGTCGCAACTTATAAACTGATTATTTCTTGGCAGATACTGTCTGAGAAAATATTTTAACATTTAACATCAAGTACCATTGCGGAAACTTATCACAAGATTATGGAAAAAAAATCAGAAACTTTTCATTCTCCAAATCAGTAAATCATTCTTCGCTTATAATTTGTAATTTATCGGTGAAGCTCTGGTAATTTCGTTTAGGGCAAACAAAACTGATGTAAAGGTAATTACACTGCAGTTAGTCGTTGCAGTCACATTACCAATACATACCTATTTGTGTGTAGAACTTAATGTCTTTCGTTGACGCATTTTTCAGACAGGAACTGACGGATGGCGCGCTAGTGACTAGGAAAAACACAACCATGAAGACAGTTCACTGTGAAATTGATCAGCTCGCTTTACTTTCCAGGAAACCTTGTTACCGCTTCTGGTACACTCTTGTGATCATATGGAAACAGACCGCATCAAAGAGTCTCAGACCAGACGTCTGCACCGCAGGGTACATTTACTATCAACTGCGGAACGCTTGTGGTCACACAAACCTTCAAACAGACTCACAGATGATTCTTATAGCTTAACTGGCGATCCCAAAACGTAAATAAACGACTGTCGATCACAGTGAGCTCCCGGGAACAGATAAATGTGAGGAATGTTGGATTTTCTTGCTGCGTAATTGTATGAGAGTGAAAATTATTCCATTCCATTGTGGCAGAGTGCTACAGCAACCAGTTTCGTTTTGTATCATAATAAAAACAGTCTTGGTTCCGAAATTATTTAATGTCATTAACTGACACTAATTAATTTCGCAACAAAAGACTGTTTATATTCTAAAATGTACGAGAGTAGTTTCATAAGCTTGGTACTTGATATTGAAATTAATGAATCAGTTAATAGACAATTTTATCTAATAATAGTGTTCATCGATAGCTATACTCTCAGCAGATCGAGTTTTCAATGTTTTATCCTACCAGAAAACTAGGTTTCGTCGTTCAGTAAGCTAATCCGTTATTGGAAGCGATCAGTACACCGTCAGATAAAAGTATCTTCTCATTACGAAATGTTTTCTAGTTTGATAAATGGAAAAATATTACTGGGATTAATGGAGAAGGTTAGAGGCTGCACTTTCGCTATAATGAGTTCTGTTTTATGGCTTTTTGCCTTTGTCGAGGATATATTTTAAGACTATACACATAAAATCCAAAACAAACTACAGCCACAAATTTTCTGTCGAAGGATCGAGTTCGCATTTTTCGATCTGATCTCACCAGTCTTCATCTGTAATTTTGATAGCAGATTAAACACTGCGATATGTTGAAGTTTCTTTCACAATCACGAATATTCGCAAAAGTGCTGGAGAATATGCTAAACAATTTCCAAGTGCTTCACTGAAATTCTCTTGGTTTTTATTCTTGGTACCTACCATTACCCACGGGAAATTTCTTTTACAGTTTCTCCTGCAGCGTGTACAATAAACATCATTCAGTTAAAATACCTGAATCATTACGTATATAGCACACCGACGCGATTTTTTATCGGCATACCATGAAATTTCAAAGAGGCTTCTCAAATGTGTATGCGAACCACACACTCCCTTCTAAATTCTCTGCAAGCATGCGCAATCTGATTGAACATAAATATGCACTTTTAATGTCCTTTGCAGTTCATGTGATACTGATATAAACTGGTTTCATGTGTGTTGCACTTACAGGGTTTAAATTAAAATTCTCAGACGGCATGAAATCCATTTTTCCACTTTGTACACTATACGTTTATCAGGTGGGAGAAAACAAAGGATAGTTATTTCGATCTTCAGTAAAGATTTTGAAGCATTACACTCATACCACTTTAGAAAATTTGCCACACTTTCATAGAAATTTACGTGAATTACCAAACTGCCCGCGTACCATTTGTTACATTTTTAGGCACATTTAAAATGGTAAATGGGATGAAATAGAGCGTACAATGGAATATACTGCCTTGTGTTTTGCACCAAAGATCCTGTGGCAATGCGTGTGACGTTCACGTTCGGGAGGATCACATACCTCTAAAATATTCACGGTTCGTGTGATGGTTTTGATTCTACGAGTACCTCTAGGACCTTCTAAACTGGATGGTTGAATTAGTTGTGAGGCCCACTATAGTGTTCAAATCAATGTCGATGGCTGTGACTGCTCTGCGTATTAAAAGATATGCAGACGTTTCGTGTGGCAGAGCTACAACCGAAGAGCGGTTGTTGTCCTGCAACGTTCTGAAGCGCCGTGCGTATGTGCGTACTGTACTGTGTTTGTGCTTGTGAGCGCGTCTGGGAGTGTGTACGTGTGTGTGCCAGCGTAGAGGAGGCGCCCGCTCGTCTCAAGTCACGACGGGAAGAGGCAAAGCTTTACGGGACAAGACTGCATGTCGTCAGCACACGCCTGCAGCTCTCAGCCGTCGCCATCCTCCCAACAATTAACGGCGTAGTTGACTCTGCTGAGTCAAGCACACCAGCAGTTTCTCAAAACGCAGATTGTTTTGCCAGTCCTTGCGTGATAACTGTGTCTTCAGTAGTCTATGGTACTGTTAATTCAGTCACACTTTACTTCATCGCCTTTGAAACTATTTCACTGTGTTTCCTGTTGGGACACAGTAAAACAGAAAATTACGAGAAATTTGGTCAGGTATTCCTAATTTACAGTAAGTTTACATCTAGTTACGGTATTGAAACTCACGCTACGATATTGATCAGCAGCCATATAAACTTACAAGGACACCGTACGAGCATCATTCCGCCCATCTGAATCCTATTGACAGGCAGTGTAGGGAACGTCTAGAACGTCAACATACGATGGAACTCTCAATCTTTTTCGAGAAAATCGGCTTTGAACATTTTATGTATGCTTACAAGCTTCGTACGGTCACCAGTATTCAAGCATTCCGCAGCCAAGCGAGTGAGAGTTTATTTCCATACTCTCGATGTCTGTGGGTCGAATCTCGCTTCCGGTACTCTTTTATTATTTCATTCACATGTAATTCTAATAACAAATATGCGTGGTACACCTCGAAATTGTATGATGACACAGCATCACTTTCAAGCGTAAACCAAATTTGTTTTGCCGTAGACACATTGAAAAAATCATGCACATGCAAAGATTCAGTGTTCATTACACATGCTGTATGTTGCAATAATTATTGTTTCCCATGTTTCTATGATCAGTATCATCCTGATTCTCACAGTGTTCCAAAGTTACACATTCTACTTGCTACAAATGTAGATAAAATAAAATATATTTGAATGGCCGTACTGATTTGATTGAAATTTCTTGTGTAAACATTTTTTCCCAGTCTCATTACGAAATTTGTTTTCCTCTTTTCAGGCTAAAGATTGCGGAAATAATAATGAATCATTCACTACTAAACAGCCTGTACAGTCATAGTAATTACGCGCAAAAAAAAAAAAAAAAAAAAAGAAATAAGTGTGGGCAGGGATCACGCGCTCCTGGAGCTAACCGCTTAACACGCTCATCTGCAGACTTCTTAAGTACTAGCGACAATGTAAAATATATAACTACCTGTAAAATGTTTAAACTCGACTTTTTCAAAAAATGGTTCAAATGGCTCTGAGCACTATGGGACTCAACTGCTGAGGTCATTAGTCCCCTAGAACTTAGAACTAGTTAAACCTAACTAACCTAAGGACATCACAAACATCCATGCCCGAGGCAGGAATCGAACCTGCGACCGTAGCGGTCTTGCGGTTCCAGACTGCAGCGCCTTTAACCGCACGGCCACTTCGGCCGGCTCGACTTTTTCAAAAAGGCTTGAGAGTTGCGTATGTTGAAGTAGCAGTCATGCCCTACAAATCCTGTCAATATGGATCAAATCGGCGAGGGAAAAGTTCGTACGGTCCTCTTGTTAGCAAGAAGTACGCGGATATTTGAAATTTCTTGTTCACTTATACAAGGCGGCGTACTCGAATAAAACTACGGACCTTGGATAGTGTTTGTAATTTTCATCATGACATTAATGAATCAGATGAAGATGAACTGTCTGGCCTGGAACTAAAGTGGTCTAACGTACAAATATCAATGCAGAGTATCATCTACAAAGCAAAACATATGTGAATTTTAAACGGGAGTTAACAAAACCGAGGCTCTTGCAAACAGAGATGTCACGTAGTTTACGCATCTTGAAACTGATCATTTCTGTCACTGAACTGTCTCAAAGATTCTACATAGGTCACACTAGTCTACGTCATTCAGTAATAATTTTATATTCTACGAAATTTAATAAGGTAAATATCAAGAAATTTTATGATTTTTTTTTTTGCTTTTATATTATGTATTTTTACTGCTTGGACCACACAGATGATGTACGACTTAATAGGATCGCTTTTCTTAAAGAACGTTGCTGTGCGTGGAGTTATTCATTTTATATGTCATTGTATTAATCATATTATGTTACCTAGAGATTTTGATGATGAAAGAACTAAATTTCGGCACAATAAACGGTAGCAACATGATACGAGTAATATCAGGTAATGACTGCGTGACGATACGTGTGAGAGTTGTTTGAAGGCACAGAGACAGGCACATTGCAAGGACTGACTCTCCCCTTTAGACCGAACACTCACCGAGCACTGTGCATGTTAGAACGGTTGCCGGCTTCACAGAAGAGAGCAGGCACAGTGGCTGGCATTCTTGGTCGCTTTGTTTCCAATTTCAGGCATCGAGACGGAGCCAATTGCTGTATTTTGTTAATCCAGTTATAAAAAATGTTATTTTATGCAGAATGCAAAATATAAAGATACTACAATTTATTTAAAAAAGATTATTGATGTAAGTGATGCTTTCGTAACTTACCACTTATAGTTTCTTGACTAAGTCGAATGTATTGGCTAATGAATCGAAATGTAAAGTAAGGCAAGATCTAATGTGATAAGCATTCTTATATATATCGCTTTTGTTTGTCATAACACAACTTTCAGTACTTACAGTTCAGAACAAAGTAGACGCCTTCTACACGTCGGTACACACTCAGTTTCTTGTGGCTTTCCTGTCAACCAGTCGCTGTCCATGCCTCTGATGTATTTATACAGCTGAAGTTTTTGTTGTGTACATTTCCGTTCCTTTGATTTAGCGCCGGTGTGAAGCCTGGAGCGCTCTGTTTGTGTATGTTGTCAATGGTACTTTTTACGTTGACTTTTAAGTTTATTTGCTGACATGCAGCACTTATTGTGAACACTCCCCCGCTGCTTCCTCTCGCATAAGATCCCAGTACTCCACGCCCACTCCCCTGCCACGCTTTAAACAAACAAAACTCCTTCGACGAACATAAGAAAAATATGAGTTTTACCAATTTTGTTTTTTACCGTCTACCACCTCTAGATGGCCCAGCAATCGTACGAGTTAACCTCTTTGTGCGAAGCATTGCAACAATTAGTGACATCAAGATGGTAAGTGTGGCTGAAGCCGAAAGAAGAGGCATAATATTGTGTTTTTGCTGGTGGCCAAAAGATTATACAAAAGATTTTAAGAACAAACAAAGGCTAGCATTCTTCAGCATTTTGTTTTGAACACAAAACCAGATCACATTACGAATTTCCCCCCCGATTGAGAGTCTGATGCCAAGGATGTCAGCCCAGCCCCCTGACAGAAGCCTCAGAGAGCGTGGGTAATGTATGCTACCAGTTTCTTTGGAGAGTCTGCCACCGCTCGAGCGTAACTAGTACTGGATTATTTCCTTTGCATTTCTCTTAGTTTTTTTATGGTTTTGTTTAGTGGCGAGCAGTAAGACGCAGCAGAGCAGACTTTGTGTTTTCTTTGATGCAAGCCAAGCCACGCAGCCATGTGATGACACGCCCAGCCCAGCCCGGCAGCCGGCAGAGCGCTAGCTGTAGCACCCACACCCACACCCACACCCACACGCGTTAGCGTTAGCGATAGTGTGATAGCGGCAGGTACTGGTACTACTACTACTACTTCTACTACTTACTGTATACAGGCGCACAGGCGCCGCCGCGCCCGCTCCGCTCCCTCTAGTCTTGCGTCACCAACCACAAACGTACAGCGCGTGCAGCTGCTCTCGAGTTCCAGGTTTTGCTGACTACGCGTAAAACTACTGAACTGAAGAAAAAATGGCCTATCTCATCAGCTGGCAACCATAGCGACCGCACTGAACCGGTGCTTCCAGTACAGAGTAATCCCTTGTACTCTTATTACACTCATACGTTTACAAACAAATCCAAATCATCTGGTTAACATTGTCTATAAGCCACGATCAGTGAGTAATGGTCGCCTACATCTTCATCATTCATCAGTATATTTGTCGTCTTATTTTTATTTCTATTGTATCTTCAAGGTTCAACTAATAACAGTAAAAATAATTTCATACTTGCTGTACTCATTTCGTCGAAGATGGCTTTGCCATTTTGACACCAAGATATTAATTTCTTTAACTGGAGCAATACCGTCTTTCGCATTTGAATGGCCAACATGTCCAATTCGGATTATATGGACTGTTGTCCAAGAAGTGTTGTTTCAAGCTGTTTTAGTCTTTCAGTCCCGTACGACTTGTTGAGAATATTTCCGATGTAGGATACACAAAAAGGAGAAACACTATTTCTTACAATGCATTCGAAAACTCCCCTTGTCTCGATATTTCGTTACTTATCAGTGTCCCACCAAACAATTCGCGTGTTAATGGAGAACACGGAGGTTTATATTACCTTCCTGAGAAATAGCACTACTTACCTGCAGCAGTTTGGGAGACTGAAGATCATCTGCACCAGGGTGGCCTCAGTGGGATGTTGTGAAAGTTTCATTTGTTTACGAGTCTGTCGTTTAAGAAAATGCTTAACTTCAGTTAGCTCAAGACGGGTGTTTTAGTCTTTAAGACCTTTAGATCACAGTAAACAAAGAGAAATCCGTGTCTTAATCCTTTCCAGTTAGTTTCAGCTCCTTGCACATGAAAACTGGAGTAACACGAACTTTTCATACTTCCTTTCAGCTACCATACTATTCTTATTAATATACTGAACAGTCGATGTTTGATAGATTGTGATCGTTGTGCTTGGGAAGTCCTCGGGAATGCGAGTGACAGTTGTCATAGCATACCGGTGTCAGAGAAGTCTTACCCTGATTACAAATATTCATAAGGCATAGAATATCACACATAGACAATATTTTGAATTGCGTGTGACATATTCAAGTTTTTGTGTACATGCATATTTACTATTATGTTATGTCTACAATCATTTCTGGGAAGATAGATCGGATGTGGTGGTTCCATCAATTTGCCTCCGCGAACACTGGACATAATACCACCTGGTTTCTTTGTTTGGGATTATGTCGTGGACCAGATTTAGGAAGCACCAATGAACGACATCGCAACATTACGGCGCAGAATTACTGACGTCATGACATCCGTCCGCACGAAATGTCGACCATCGCACGGATGGGATTCAAATGATTCAAATGGCTCTGAGCACTATGGGACTTAACTTCCGAGGTCATCAGTTCCCTAGAACTTAGAACGACTTACACCTAACTAACCTAAGGACATCACACACATCCATGCCCGGGACAGGATTCGAACCTGCGACCGTAGCGGTCGCGCGGTTCCAGACGGTAGCCCCTAGAACCGCTCTGCCACCCCGGCCGGCCACGGATTGGATTCAAATATCCCCAGGATATCCTTTGGGCAGCGAAACTAGGACACATCGAAATGCATTAATTGTTTGTACACAGAAACTTGAATATGTTACCTGCACTTCAATATGAAAGACGTGAGTCATACTTTCTACCTTACGAATGTTTGTAATCAGGGAAAGACCTCTGGGACACCTCGTCTATTTAAGACTGCGTGTCTTCTCCGTGATAATAAAGTGCCGAGTTTTCCACTGACTCATCGTCAGCTTACTTCTTATAAATGGTTGAACAGTCTATTTGATTCAGGATTGGCCCGCATCTCGTGGTAGTGCGGTAGCGTTCTCGCTTCCCACGCCCGGGTTCCCGGGTTCGATTCCCGGCGGGGTCAGGGATTTTCTCTGCCTCGTGATGGCTGGGTGTTGTGTGATGTCCTTAGGTTAGTTAGGTTTAAGTAGTTCTAAGTTCTAGGGGACTGATGACCATAGATGTTAAGTCCCATAGTGCTCAGAGCCATTTGATTCAGGATTGGGATCTGACATCACAACACTGTAGCTGAAATATAGTGTTAATCTGTTGTTCCTCCACAGAGAACCATACTGCAGTTACAGCACCGATGTGACCTATGGAATTAAATACATGCACTGGGCATACCAACTGCAATCTCGCCAAATTTAATCTTTCCTTTCGTGTATGGAGCTGATGGAACCTATTGGTCATATGTACTCCTACAAATCTCTCACTTCTCCTGTGCCGACCACTTTATGGTGTTAGCGATTACTATGGTTCTCCAGTACCTGAATTCACACGTGTTTTCCACTTCTTACACAGGAGTGCGTCCGGATTCTGGATACCTTATTACGAACAATACCTAGGGATGTCTGTTGCGTGATGTTCATACGTACTCTGTAACGTCAAATCTGTCGTGATGCAGAAGTTAAAGCACCAAGATCGTAATTGGCGACCAAATTACTGCTGGCCACCCTGATACGGATTTTCTGAGGTTTCTGTAAGTCACTTGAAACGAATACCGCTAAGCTTTCTTTTAAAGGTGTCAGTGTCTACCCTGTTCTTCCAGGAGTGCTAGTCCCGCGCGGTACGTAGAACTGTGAAATTTGGAAAGTGGGAAACAGGGGGCTACCGGCGGAAGTACAGCTGTGAGAGTGGGTCGAGAATCGTGCCTGGATAGATCTACATCTACATCTACATTTATACTCCGCAAGCCACCCAACGGTGCGTGGCGGAGGGCACTTTACGTGCCATTATTATTACCTCCCTTTCCTGTTCCAGTCGCATATGGTTCGCAGGAAGAACGATTGCCGGAAAGCCTCCGTGCGAACTCGAATCTCTCTACTTTTACATTCGTGATCTCCTCGGGAGGTATAAGTAGGGGGAAGCAATATATTCGATACCTCATCCAGAAACGCACCCTCTCGCAACCTGGACAGCAAGCTACACCGCGATGCAGAGAGCCTCTCTTGCAGAGTCTGCCACTTGAGTTTGCTAAACATCTCCGTAACGCTACCACGCTTACCAAATAACCCTGTGACGAAACGCGCCGCTCTTCTTTGGATCTTCTCTATCTCCTCTGTCAGCCCGACCTAGTACGGATCACACACTGATGAGCAGTACTCAAGTATACGTCGAACGAGTGTTTTGTAAGCCACCTCCTTTGTTGATGGGCTACATTTTCTAAGGACTCTCCCAATGAATCTCAACCTGGTACCCGCCTTACCAAAAATGAATTTTATATGATCATTCCACTTCAAATCGTTCCGCACGCATACTCCCAGATATTTTAACAGAAGTAGCCGCTAACAGTGTTTGTTCCGCTGTCATATAATCATACAATAAAGGATCCTCCTTTCTATGTATTCGCAATACATTACATTTGTCTACGTCAAGTATCAGTTGCTACTCCCTGCACCAAGTGCCTATCCGCTGCAGATCTTCCTGCATTTCGCTGCAATTTTCTAATGCTGCAACTTCTCTGTATACCACAGCATCATTCGCGAAAAGCCGCACGGAACTTCCGACACTATCTAATAGGTCATTTATATATATTGTGAAAAGCAATGGTCCCATAGCACTCCCCTGTGGCACGTCAGAGGTTACTTTAACGTCTGTAGACGTTTCTCCATCGAGTCGGTTAGAGTAATTTGCTGGCGAAAGGCAAAAGTTCCGGATTCGAGTCCCGGTCCAACACACAGGTTTAATCTGCCAGGAAGTTGCAACCCTATTCTCATCTGCCTCAACTAGTGATCCGTCACCAAAGACCTCGCTTTTCACAAGACGTCAGAACTTTTGCCCTTCTTTCTCTCTGAAGTATCGAAACGTAATTTCACGGGGCAGTTGTTTGTTTGCAGACACAAACTTACTATCATACGGTTACTCTACACGGCAGGGAATAAACCATAACAGCTAACACAAGCGTTATAGGACATAGGTTTTCCGTTTACTAGAATGTTACTTGGAAATGAAAGCGACTATCCATATCTTTATCAGTAAGACATTCCTTGCAACCCGCGACGTGTACAGGCTGTAGCCCCGAAACGAGCCGCTGCGCTGTGGTCTGAGCTAGAGGCCTCGCGGCGAGGGAGCGCGGCGCGGCAGCGCCTGTGCGGCCGCCACTGCACGTGGAGTGCCGCACCCCACACCCCTGTTGTCTGTCGTCCCGGGGCCCCGCAGCATGTGTCTGCTGCAGCTGCTTCTCCACCCTTCAGTAGCTTCACCTGGTTGTCATTACTTGTGCCGTGTCCGACGGCCATGGCGATTCGTATTAACCGTGTGATTTCTTTCCCACGTCTCAGATGGCCCAGCAACAGTACGTGTCAACATATTTGTGAGAAGTATCTCAAAAATTGATGACGTTACAATGGTAAGTCGTCTCAGAGGAGACTTCTCCCCTCATGTTAGTTACGAGTTGTTAACACTTTCCATTAGCTCGGATTAGTTACTCACATAAAAATCAACACTTTTGATTCCTATTTCTACCTTCCATAATCCGTTAAGTCCGAGCCGCTTTCGTAGATGTTTTGTCTTCGGTCTGAGTAAAAATGGATTTTCGTCTAATTACCTTGCAGAGCGATGTAATAGCCTCTGACAAAGGTTTTCGAAATAAATCAGTTCTCCGAAGCGGTTTGCTAAATGTAAAAAAAAGTCTTCAGCTTTCGGTTAATTACTAGTGTACGTCGCTTTGTAAGCTAATGGCGAATATTTAAATTTGTTTTGCATGTGACAGTAGCTCATGCCACAGCATAATAGGCGTATGCGGCTATTTGTAATAAGCGGCCGTTTTCAGATTGCTTTCCGACTTGCGCAAGCGAAAAATGAGATTTTTTTGCGCTTATACGCTGATGCTAAGAACAAGAAAATATTCACTGACTGCAGAAGAGCTTTTTTAATTATAATAATTCAGAGATTTTTCTCTTCGCTTATCAAATAAAACGACTGTTCAGCTTATTGATAGTGAAATATTCAGAAATATTTAACTGCCAATGTTTCTGTAAGACTGCTTACATGGGTACAAAACACATAATACAACACTACAGTTTATGACATCCATGTTCGCGATCGTCGCTAATTTAACGATGAACAGTAATAAATTAGATGCGGTTTGTATATTTATAAACAATGTCAACCAAAGAAAGAAAATGTCATTTAAGTTTGAATATTCTGTACCGAAACCACGCCGTAATGAAAAGTAAAAACATTGTCTGATCACATTGAGGTTGTTCGGGGATGTCGACTTAGCTTTCTGATCCACAGGATCTATAACTCCAGGCCATACTAGAGTAATGTTATTGAGAATGTCAGATATGTTTTATGTCACTGTACACTGTAGCCGTATTTAAATAGACCAAATAGATAAGTTACTCATCCCTTTCAACAAAATTTCTTTAATGTTATAACAACAGCGCAAAATTGTGGCGAACTGAACGACTGAGAAAGGAAATATACAGTGTGGTCCATTGAACGTGACCGGGCCAAATATCTCACGAAATAAGCGTCAAACGAAAAAAATACAAAGAATGAAACTTGTGTAGCTTGAAGGGGGAAACCAGATAGCACTATGTTTGGCCCGCTAGATGGCGCCCCCATAGGTCAAACGGATATCAACTGCGTTTTTCTAATTAGGAACCCCCATTTTTTATTACATATTCGTGTAGTACGTAAAGAAATATGACTGTTTTAGTTGGACCACTTTCTTCGCTTTGTGGCAGGTGCCACTGTAATAGTCACAAACATATGGGTCACAATTTTAGACGAACAGTTCGCAACAGGTAGGTTTTTTAAATTAAAATACAGAACATCGGTACGTTTGAACATTTCATTTCGGTTGTTTCAATGTGATACATGTACCTTTGTGAATTTATCATTTCTGAGAACGCATGCTGTTGCAGCGTGATTACCTGCAAATACCACATTAATGCAATAAATGCTCAGAATGATGTCCGTCAACCTTAATGCATTTGGCAATACGTGTAACAACATTCCTCTCAATAGCGAGTAGTTCGCCTTCCGTAATGTTCGCATATGCATTGACAATGCGCTGACGCATGTTGTCAGGCGTTGTCGGTGGATCCCGATAGCAAATATCCTTCAACTTTCCCCACAGAAAGAAGTCCGGGGACGTCAAATCTGGTGAACGTGCGGGCCATGGTATGGTGCTTCGACGAACAATCCACCTGTCATGAAATATGCTATTCAGTACCGCTTCAACCGCACGCGAGCTATGTGCTGGACATCCATCATGTTGGAAGTTGATCGCCATTCGCTCATGCAGTGAAACATCTTGTAGTAACATCAGTAGAACATTACGTAGGAAATCAGCATACATTGCACCATTTAGATTGCCATCGATAAAATGGGGGCCAATTATCCTTCCTCCCATAATGCCTGACCATACATTAAACCGCCAAGGTCGCTGATGCTCCACTTGTCGCAGCCATCGTGTATTTTCCGTTGCCCAATAGTGCATATTATGGCGGTTTACATTACCGCTGTTGGTTGACGCTTCGTCGCTAAATAGGACGCGTGCAAAAAATCTGTCATTGCCCCGTAATTTCTCTTGTGCCCAGTGGCAGAACTGTACAAGACGTTCAAAGTCGTTGGCATGCAATTCCTGATGCATAGAAATATGGTACGGATGCAATCGATATTTATGTAGCATTCTCAACACCGATGTTTTTGAGATTCCCGATTCTCGCGCAATTTGTCTGCTACTGATGTGCGAATTAGCCGCGACAGCAGCTAAAACACCTACTTGGGCATCATCATTTGTTGCAGGTCGTGGTTGACGTTCCACATGTGGCTGAACACTTCCTGTTTCCTTAAATAACGTAACTATCTGGCGAATGGTCCGGACACTTGGATGATGTCGTCCAGGATACCGACCAGCATACATGGCACACGCCCGTTGGGCATTTTGATCACAATAGCCATACATCAACACGATATCGACCTTTTCAGCAGTTGGTAAACGGTCCATTTTAACATGGGTAATGTATCACGAAGCTAATACCGTCCGCACTGGCGGAATGTTACGTGATACCACGTACTTATACGTTTGTGACTATTACAGCACGACCTATCACAAAGCGAAAAAAGTAGTCCAACTAAAACATTCATATTTCTTTACTTACTACACGAATATGTAATAATAGAATGGGGGTTCCTAATTAAATAACCGCAGTTGATATCCGTTTGACCTATGGCAGCACCATCTATCGGGCCAACCATAGCACCATCTGGTTTCCCCCTTCAAGCTAGACGAGTTTCGTCCTTTATAGTTTTTTCGTTTGATGCTTATTTCGTGAGATATTTGGCCCGGTCACTATCAATGGACCAGCCTGTATGTAACAGGATCAAATTAAGATAAAGACTCCACCGGTTCGCTCTGTAGGTATTGTTTATTTCAAGAAACGGTCGAAAATTGTGACTGCTGTAATCGCACAGGGTGCACCAGAAAACTCTAACGATTGTGTCTGTGACGATATCTACTACAAGCTGGTCAGTTACGATCTATACATAACTCAAATCAATTAGAACTATTACAAAACATATAAACTCCGTATTGAGACATTATTTCACGCCGAACCGTAGACCAGTACTTAACACTGAGAACCACAGCAATAAATTAATCGATACTCCAGAATGTAAACATAAATAAACGATGTTGCCGAGATAACGAAGCAAATCGGGCACGGTCCGAGTCCATAACACAGTATTAACGAAAAGTTGAAGCGTTGTACGGACAACCTTGGTTTTTTTAGGTTGTTTACGACACATGTTTAAGTATGGTCACACTACCCTGAGGTGACAAGAGTCATGGGATAGCGATATGCACGTATACAGATGAGGGTCGTATCTTGAACGCAAGGTATAAAAGGGCAGTGCCTTGGAGGAGCTGTCATTTGTAGTCACGTGATTGATGTGGAAATTTTCCAGACGTTATTATGACCGCCTGACGGGAATTAACAGACTTAGTACGCGGTATGGTAGTTGGAACTCGCAAATCATTAGATAATTCAATAGTCCGCAATCCACAGTCTCGTTACCTTTTTTTATTTCTTTATTTTGGCTTTGGGTTACAAGGACCATGCAGCCAACAAAGGTTGTAAAGTGCTAAAGAAACATAACCGCAAAAAATAGAAGAGCACAAAATTACAAAGTTAATATATAAACACACCTTTAAAGTAAAATAAAAGCGTAATTAGACAAACACCAAACTGCCGACGACAGTGATGGCAGCGACATTGGCGCAGAAATACAGAAAGTACTGTACAGCAACATATGACAAACATACATATACTCTTACAGAAAAGACGAAACATTAAAGAGCAAACACCGTGCATCATACAGCCAGGCGTACTTAAAATAAAAGAAAAACCCAAACTGACAAACGCAATATAACCAACAGCGAGTATAATTAGTTCCAGTTGAATAGTGACATAAAATGCGGAACAGACCAATAGTGAAAATGTAATATACAAATCAGGTATTACCTCTCACCACGGACAACGCAATGACCGACGGCCTTCACTTAACGACCGAGAGCAGTGGCGTTTGTGTAGAGTTGTCGCTGCTAATAGACAAGCAACACTGCGTGAAACATCCGCAGAAATCAATGTGGAACGTACGATGAACGTATCCGTTAGGAAAGTCTGGCGAAATTTGGCGTTAATGCAGTGTGGCAGCAGATGATCGAAGCGAGTGCCTTTGTGGCATCGCCTGCAGAGCCTCTCCTGGGCACGTGACCACATCGGTTGGACCCTAGGCGACTGGAAAATCGTGGCCTGGTCAGATGAGTCCCGATGTCAATTGGTAAGTACTGATGGTAGGGTTCGAGTCTGGCGCAGACCCCACGAAGCCATGGATCCAAGTTGTCAACAAGGCATTGCGTAAGCTGATGGTGGCTCCATAATAGCGTGGGCTGTGTTTACATGAAATGGACTGGCTCCTCCTGATGTTAGGCTACTTTGAGACCGTTTCTAGCCATTTATCGACGTCATGTCCTCAAACAACGATTGATTTATAATCGACAATGCGGCATGTTACCAGACCACAATTGTGCGGGACTGGTTTTAAGAACATTCTGGACAATTTGAACGAATAGTTTTCCACCCAGATAGCCCAACATGAATGCATAGAACAGTTATGGAACGTAACAGAGAGATCAGTTTGTGCACAAAATCCTGCCCTGCCAACATTTCGCAATTATGGACCGCTATAGAGGCAGCATGGCTCAATATTTCTGCAGGAGACTTCCAACGATTTGTTGAGTCCATTCCACGTTGAGCTGCTCCACTACGCCGGGAAAAAGGAGGTTAGACACGATATTAGGAGGTATCCCATGACTTCTTTCATCTCAGTGTAGTTCTCCATCATTCTATTGGACTTGTAATAAACAAAACGACCGTGAAACACGTGAACACTCTGCAGAAAATTTCTGTTCCAACATAAGGTTACGTTATAATATGGAAATATGAATGACTACGGCCATAGAAATCAAACAACGCAAAATCCAGGATAAAAGATGGTTGTAGAGCGTACGCTAGGAAAAGAAGAATAACAAAATTTTAAACACGGCTGAACCAGCAACTGTTGAAAATCTTCACGGTAAATGATAACAGCCAAACAGTTGCAGGATAAAGATTTATTGAAATCCTTGACCACTGTTTCGGTACATCTACATATACCTTCATCAGAAGCAAAAATACACCTGATCAGGAAGACACCTTTGTTAGCAAAAAACTTAGCAACATAACTGAGATAGAAGGAAATAAAGACAAACATTTATAGCTTTAAGTAACAATGAAAATTACCAAAGTATTACCAGCACAAAAACTTTTAGACACTTACTAAAATCACATCCTCCAGTGGAGATGCATAGAAAAATCGTGCCAAAGGCGTCGTCAGTAGTTAAAATACTACCTCCATCCGTACAGCATAATTATGAAGAGATGGTAGATGCGAACACGGCATACTATCAGTACTTAACCTGTGAACTAGCGTGAAGAGGGTGTGGGAGGACTAGGACAGACAGTTTCACCGAGAGAGGGCACTTGTGGTATGCGCGAGACACACTCGCACATTAAAACCCGGGATACATTCCCATGCGCGTCAAAATTTTAAAGGTTGTGCTAATTCAAACCCTCTATGTTAATAATAAAACATATCAGACCAATTAAAAGACCTACGTACAATAGATAATATGAACACCAATTTGCTGTGTCCTAGTGTCAGGCAGGTGAAGCCTGCGCTAAGGAACATATCCAACGAGAGAGGGCACTAGTGCTATGCGCGAGACTTTCACGCCAATTAAAGACTAGGTACATACTAGCAAAAACGAACAAAATGTTGTAGTAAATCGAAACCATTTGTTGTCATGAATAAAAAACATAACAGAATCATTTAAACCACGCTTTTGGCACGATTGTTTTATGCATCTCCAGTGGAGGATGTGATTTTAGTAAGTGACTAAAAGTTTTTGTGCTTGTAATACTTTGGTAATTTTCATCGTTACTTAAAGCTGTAAGTGTTTCTTCTTCTTCTTCTTCTTCTTCTTCTGTATACGGCGGACATGCCGCCGCCTCCACCCCCCCTCCCCCCCCGTCCACCTTCTCCAGTACGCCGATGACACCGCCTTCCTTGCCCACGCCCCCAGCCTGCAACGCTCCCAACACCTTCTCCAACCCCATCCGTACCGGATCACCACTTGGTGCAACCAGTGGTTGCTCAGTGTCAATCCTTCCAAGACGCAGGCGATCATTGTAGGCAAAACCACCCCTTCCTTCCGTCTCCTCGACTTCTGTATCACCATTTATGGCCGTCCTATCACCCTCACCCCCACCCTCAAGTACCTTGGCGTCACCCTTGACCGTCGCCTCTCCTGGACCCACCCATCTCCGGACAATCCAAGCCAAGGCACGCTCCCGCCTTCGTCTCCTCAAGCTCCTTTCTGGCCGCACATGGGGTCTGGACCCCTCCACCATCATCCACACCTATAAATCCCTCATCCGCCCTATCCTCTGCTACGCCCATTCTGTATGGATCTCCACCCCTCCAACCTTTTACAAATCCCTTCAAGTCCTAGAACACCATGCGCTTCGCCTCGCCTATCGCATCTGTCTTCCCTCCCCGACGCAGATCCTGTATGACCTTATTCCTTTCCCACACTTCCTCCTTTTCCTCGAACGGATACGGAACCTCTACACCTCCCGTAAACTTGATCCCCCTCACCCGCTTGTCTCTCCCATCCTTTCCTACCCCCGTATGCTGCCGCGCCTGTATTCCCACGTCCCACCTGCTCTCCATCTCTCCACTCTCCATACCCTCGCCCAAGGTGGCTTCCACTAACTCCCCCTCCCTGATGATGCCCTCATCTCCTCCATCTACCCCTCCTACCAACTTTGATCCTCCCCTTTCACAGCCTGTGTTTTTTGCTTAGGGCGCCCTCTCTCCCTTCTCTCGCTCCTCCCTTCCTCCTCCCCTCCTCCCCCCAGGCTTCTCCTACCCCCCACCTTCTTTCCTGCCCCTCCCATCTCCTCTGCCACTGGCATCTACACGCTCCCCCTCTCCCTCCTCCCCCACCTTTTCCTCTTTTGGCAGGTCCCCGGACTCGCACACGTTAAGTGAACATTCGCGCGCCGGAGAACGTCGCTAGTGTTTTGCGTGTGCCATCGTGTTAGTGATTCAGTATTTCGTCATTTGTGCTCCTTCGTTCACGTGTGCCATTTCTGTCGTCTCTGTTAGTGCCCGAGTGCTGAACGTTTTTCTTTGGACGCTGCACTTATGAACGACTTCATGTATTTTTAACTTTGTGTGTCTACTGTTGTCCATTCACCGTGTTGTTTCGTTTTTCGATGTCTCCACTTGTAATAAATGTATTATCTGTGGCCGAAGAGCGGCGTAGTATTGCCCGCTGCCAGCCTACCTTTGTATAAGGTGTCAAAATAACAATAAAGGAAAAAAAACTTCTATCTCTGTTATGTTGCTAAGTTTTTTGCTAATGAAGGTGTCTTCCTGTTCAGGTGTATTTTTGCTTCTGATGAAGATATATTTAGATATACCGAAACCGTGGTCATGGATTTCAATAAATATTTATCCTGCAACTGTTTGGCTGTTATCATTTACCGTGAAAAGAAGAACAATCTGTAATAAGAGACAATATTCCATTGTAACGTAGATAGAATATTTGACATAAAGTAAACATATTTGTAGTTACATAGTAATGTTTCATCGGAAACCAAGGGTTCCTTACAGACGAATAGTCAACATCCTCGAATAACATTTCACAGTGATTCTTGAAGTTTTCCCGGCGGACATAATGTTCCATCATCTTTCGGGCGTGCACTCGGGACAGCGACAATCTTCTTGCGATATATCGGCTAGAAACCTCCCAGCCATCTTCAAGGCGAGTCGGAGACTGAGTTCATAGCGTTTTCGCGTGCCTATTTATACGGAGAGTCACGTGATACAAAGCTGCTGAGGACTGAAAGCGTGCGCGTCAAAGATATCAAAGTCGCCATTACTGCGCTAGTCATAGATAAGATGTATATAGCAAAGATAAACATATAAGCGCAGATAGCAAACAAAATAGCGCTGCTGCGAATCCACCGTGCTTTTAAATAAATAATTAATCTTTAAAAGTGGTAACATCTGTCGGAAGTGAAGATGCAGAAATTATTTCCGAACGAAGGTGTGAAATAAGCGGTTTCCAAGCATTGTCAAGATGAAATCCTTCGTCACGGTTTAGCAGGTTGTCGGCTAGTTGTATTTCTACAGCTTCCTTAACTGAGTCCCAGAAAGATGAAGCAGTATTTAAAATCTTAACATCTTTATAATCCATGGCATGGCCAGTAGAAATGCAATGTTCGGCAACTGCTGATTTGTTGGACTGAAGAAGACGTGTGTACCTCCTGTGTTCGACGCATCGTTCCTGTACAGTGCGCGTGGTTTGCCCTATGTAACGTTTGCCACACTCACAATGAATTCCCTTGCGAGTGTGGCAAACGTTACATAGGGCAAACCACGCGCACTGTACAGGAACGATGCGTCGAACACAGGAGGTACACACGTCTTCTTCAGTCCAACAAATCAGCAGTTGCCGAACATTGCATTTCTACTGGCCATGCCATGGATTATAAAGATGTTAAGATTTTAAATACTGCTTCATCTTTCTGGGACTCAGTTGTTAAGGAAGCTGTAGAAATACAACTAGCCGACAACCTGCTAAACCGTGACGAAGGATTTCATCTTGACAATGCTTGGAAACCGCTTATTTCACACCTTCGTTCGGAAAGAATTTCTGCATCTTCACTTCCGACAGATGTTACCACTTTTAAAGATTAATTACTTATTTAAAAGCACGGTGGATTCGCAGCAGCACTATTTTGTTTGCTCTCTGCGCTTATAAGTTTATCTTTGCTATATACATCTTATCTATGACTAGCGCAGTAGTGGCGACTTTGATATCTTTGACGCACGCGCTTTCAATCCTCAGCAGCTTTGTATCACGTGACTCTCCGTATAAATAGGCACGCGCAAACGCTATGAACACAGTCTCCGACTCGCCTTGAAGATGGCTGGGAGGTTTCCAACCGAAATATCGCAAGAAGAATTGTCGTTGTCCCGAGTGCACGCCCGAAAGATGACGGAACAACATTTCACAGTTTGCCAGTCGAACTTGGTACCTGGCTGTATTTCAGTACAATATATCACCAAAGTTGTTGATCAGGAGTTAATTGTTGTCGGCCTCAATCAACAAATAACAAGTCATTTGTTAGAGCACGAAATTACTATTGCATCATTGTTTTCCGCAACAGAAAAGTGTTACACTATCAGTCCTTGACTACGGAGGGTCGAAACGGTCCGCAAACGTGATATATTCAATGACAAGTACAAAAATTCTGTGGCAGAAAGTTATTCACTCCGTAGTTAGTTTACCGAGTAAAGTTTGGATCATTTTCAGTGTAAACTGAGGAGGAACGATCTCAGGCGCGGTGCATCAATTTAGAGTTCCAGTACAGAGATAACGCGAGAGAAGTTGTGCAGCGAACGTTCTCCGCGCTCCGCACGGTTTGCGGACTCGCTGGAGGCCGGAGCGTTGAGACACGACTGGCGCGAGGCGCGAGGCGAGAGGCGGCCGGACTGCGCTCGTTCGTTGACATCCTTGGCACGGGACGGGGCGGAGAAGCATGCGCTAGAGCCCGCATCGTGCCCTCACCCTAGTCGACAACCAGCTACACCTCACTAGCAAACACACCTCACCTTTCTTTCTTACTTTTCTTTTCTTATTCTTAATAGCTTGCCTTACTTAGCTCCTCTTTCATTTCGTCGTAAATATATATTTTTTAATTCGTAAGTTACGTTATCTGCCGTTGTTGAGTGTGTACTTTTCCAGTTGAGTTGGCCATTGCGTTTCGTACGTAGTGCGCTGTGCCCGAAGGAAGAGAAACACACGAGTATCGCCGCATTTCGAGGTAGACGTTTTTTTGGTTGTAGTGGCTGGTAAAATTTTCCAAACAAAAAAAAAGTAAAGACAGAAAAATCAATTAAGAATCAAAAACATTGCTCTGCATTGAATAATTTTGTTCTTTCTTTTTTTCCTCCCTCGTTAGCGGACAACCCCACCATAGTGAAAGTGAACATCTTCCTTCGCTCTATCAGCAAAATAGACGATTATAAAATGGTGAGTGTGCTGGCCACGTAAACTTGTGTGTTGATGTACGTATACTGGCGTCTACATTGGGACGCCAGAGTTTAAGTCCCACAGAAACCACCCATACTGCTGCTCACTCGCTAGTGCTACGTTTTGTTGGACGGTTCTACGATCTGAGACCGCTGCAGACAGCGCACGCTTTTGCCCAGCCTTTAGCCTTCGCTGATTTGGAACCAACCAACTGCTGAGCTTCTCAAAGTTCATTCTTGTGCACAAACTGCATTTCGCACCTTAAAAATTAGCATTCCAATTCGTAGTTGAAGCGCGACAGGACTCACATTTTGCTGTGATGTCGTACAATGCTAACAGTGCACTGAAGCTGTTATCATCCATGGATATTTCACTTGACAACAAAATCGTTATGTTTCATGACACCTGAATAAAACGATAAAATAATTGCTTCATACAAATCCTGTGACCAATACATCTCTTCTCTGCGGTCTCTCAGGTTTTAATGCCATGAGTGATGGTATGTTTTCGGGTGATGAGCCGAGTTTTAGATTACATTTTTATGCATAAAAATGGAGCAAATAGCTCCGCTGAGCACCCTAAGGCAAGCCGTTACCACTTCGCACTAAATTCATCACTTCTAAATCTACTTAATACATTAAATCGCAATATCTTTCATGATTTCAAAGCATTCCATTTACATTATATTCTAAAACTCCCAACCAAAAAATTTTTCCTTCTCTGGACGAAGTTGGTTCCAGGCTAATAACATATTTTGCATTTTTAAAGCTTTCTAAAGTCTTGATTCAATGCTTCAAATCCAATCCATTTAAAAAAAGTCTGCGATTTTCCTTGGAAACCGAAAACAAATATCGTAGCACAAAAGCAAGAGCAGTATCCTTTGCCGCTTCTGCTATCCTGTGTTTACTGTACTGCTATCCATTAACATCCACTAATGAATGAGTTAAGAAATTGGGGAAGGGATCAGTTATAAATAATTAACAGTTTGATGTCTAACATGTTATTGTAAGTGAAATAAATAATTTTTAAAAATTGAGGTTGAGAATTCTCTCACAATTGTACGAGTAAATATTTTAAACTTTGAGTATCATGATACGGTATTAAATTGGTTAAACATATAGTGTGTTAAGTGATCTGGGTTATACACTTTAAATATAAGATTTAAACACAAAAGTACAGTTCCTCTGGTCTCGATATAATTACTTTTCCTCACATTATGGCATTTTATTTTCACAACATTCATTTCAGAAACATTACAAATAAAAATTAAGATATTTCGATACAATACTGTGAAAATTATGCCCTAAAGATGCTGTGATGTTATCTCCAGATTCACGAAGGTAAGTATGCTGGCTGAATGGTAGCGTTAGTTTGTAATGTTGTAAAAGAAACAAAATATTTGGGAAGATATAACTGCACTTTAAAATGCACCATTGTTATTCAAAGCAGGTATTAAGCTCTGCAACTTCAAACTGACGCTTGACAACCAGGTATCTCATTACGTAACGCTGTATAAATAAAATGCATAATGAGAGGAAACTTGTAAAGCTGCAATATTTAAAATAACATTTCGCTTGATTAAAAAGGGATATACGTCTTTAACACAGAGCGGGTTAGACTGAAATTATTTTATTTTTTTAAAAGTAACTTTTGTATGTGTTAATTTTGTGTGTTTAAATGATTTGGACATTGGATATTTTATTTTTCTGTGTTTTAATCGTAATTATTTCAGTAGTTGCAAAGATACACAAAGAGAACTTTTAAATAACCATACGCCTCTTCGCCAGGGAGTACAAATTTCCTGGAACACCATGACTGTTTGTTTGAAGGAATCTTGCCTGCTTGGTGGCATGCTGTTCCAGCGACTGTGTCCTGGGGCGAAGACTCCCACCCCCTCATGTCGGGTTGGCCCTCCAGCCCGCCCTAAAACTGCCATCCTTAAACTCGCTGCTTCCCTCTAAATAAAGCACAGCTAAAACAGATCCGAGACATGCGTAGCTTCCACAATAAATCAGTGTTATGTGTACTTCTAAAGCTTACTGTTAACTCCCTCAGTTGCTCTGCTTTCTGTTTTTGTTGCAACGTATGAATTCGAAACGAATCTCACCGCACTACATGCATAACTCGAAAATAACTGAATCGAGCGAAGCAAGCACTTGAGCAACAACTACAGTCTTGCGAACTAGTTGCTACCTTCTCAGTTACCTTACACAATTGCTTAACATGACACTGGCAATGAGAAAATGTTTGGTGTTTGCATGTTTTCACTTTTACCCGTATTTTGAAATTCCGTTGAAGTGATAATTGTCAGTGGAATGAAATATTAGCTATCATAATAATTATTTCCCAAGAAACTAATGTATAAATTTTATAGCACTCTGCTTGACCGATTTTCTATCTCTTCCTTTGATACATAAACTGACAGACACTGGCTGGAAATTTTAATAACAACGCTATTAGGTCGTGGCGGTGTGATACAGTGGCTGCTTATTCGTCGAAATGTATTTGACGGTTGTTAGTTTCACATTTAACTTTCCGGATACCAAGAAATTAAACTGGGTTGCTTCACTAAAAATAAATCACTTTGCCTCACTGTCGTTTCACGATTTTAACAGAAGAATAAGTCGAGAGCAGGCAACGAAGGGACCAGCAGCTTTGTCAGTGAACGCACGAACAGAGGAGCTACAGTTGGAAGATGTGCGAGGTAGCGGCCGATGGCTTGCGAGTGAGTGCAGCCAGCTATGAGGCCGCTCTGAGGCGTGGGTTGGCGCCAGGCGCCGCCACCTACCCTGTCTGTCTCCCGGTGCTCCCCCCGATTGTCACACCATCCTACGTGCTTCGTGATGTCCGTTTTCTCGTTGAGAAAACCTAATAGCCGCATTAACATCAAACGCTAACACTTTAAAACATAACACCGGAAATCTCATTTAATGGTAGGACACGTAGAACTGAATTATAAATACCGTTACTTCAATCCCACGTTCATCAACAGTCTCATTATATTTTCTGTAACAGAAATCAATGCAGTCTACACCAGTGTGCTGGAAAGCATTTGCCAACTCTATACGGGCAATAAACTGTGACGAACAAGACTCTGTTTCAAATAATAATGTCAGATCACACACACACACACACCCACACACACACACACACACACACACACACATACAGACACAGACACGCACGCATGCGCACACACATACACACTCAAGCTCAAACGTGTCCTACGGACCACTCAGCCTTCGCATTTCGCGTCTGACTTAACTGACACATCACAGAATCTTCCTCGCCGCGCACTCTTGTTTTCGTCACAGTCATTTCTGAATTATATAAGTGTAAACAAATGTTAAAGAACAAACACAGAATCAACCGGATGTAGGAAGGCGGTTGCGTACGTCCCTATACACTGACGCATTCCTTAGCAAATCGAACCATAACTAAGGTTACTAGTGTAAAAAAGTGGTCCTGTCTAAATGGCAACACTTACAGTCAATTTTCACACAGATGAGTATGGCATATAAACAGGAACAAACCAAAAATTGCTATAAAAAGCGGGTGTCTCGTAGAAATGAAAATTCTCAACGGCGGCGCATTAACTTTCTCCTTTTATTAAGAAATCATGTTAGCAGCTCCGTCCGCATCATTTTTTACTGTGTAAGTTACACTAAGCTTCATCTTTCTCCAGATAGATGACGAGATTTCCGTTCGCGTAACTGCAGTATTCGTATGACCATATATACCTTTCTTATTGTTGAAGAAGCACATCGTTGTCTTCGATCGATAGTGCCTTAGATACACTCCACATGTACAGATTATCGACTTTATTTTGCATTACTTTTGATGTCTGGAACGTATTGCTTCGGAATTAAATTATAAAGTGACAGCCATCTCTGGTTTTTGTCGAGTTTTCGCTTGATTCTAAGAGAAATGTTGAAACTCAAACAATTCCCAACTGGGACACCCACTACCAGGTAGTTGGCTATACGTCTCTTATTCCACATTCGTTATTACTCGAATAATGTTCAAATGTGTGTGAAATCTTATGGGACTTAACTGCTAAGGTCATCAGTCCCTAAGCTGACACACTACTTAACCAAAGTTATCCTAACGACAAACACACACACCCATGCCCGAGGGAGGACTCGAACCTCCGCCGGGACCAGCCGTACAGTCAATGACTACAGCGCCTGAGACCGCTCGGCTAAACCCGCGCGGCTATTACTCGAATAGCCTGCTGTGCTTAGAGAAATGTAAGAAGATGCAGCCTTTCAAATATCACGAAACCGTGTACACGCTGTACTTAAAAGAATTAATTACCAGAGCTTTGACTCGTCTCTGACAAGAGTTTCGACATGGTGAATTGCATTCTACGTCTCTAGTGGGTCTGAAACTCCTCGCTTAACACTCGTGCCCCATCTTTCTCTTTATTACGTCATTAGCTGAAATGTACAAAACGAGTTGCCTGACCTATTGTGCTATGGCACATTTACATAATTAGTGATGGGACACAACAAATGTTTAATTCTATAAATGTAGCCGTTGCGCTTTCTTTCAGTGGATCAGTTTCCGACCGGAGCCATCAGTATTACATGTATATGTCATATATGTCATACATCTGGCCTTGTAACATTAACCAAAATGGCCTTGCTGTTGTGGTACTGCGAACGGATGAAAGCAAGGGGAAACTACAGCCGTAATTTTTCCCGAGGGCATCCAGCTTTACTGTATGGTTAAGGGATCACAAATTTAGCATTGGAGGGCAGTGTGGAGGGTAAAAATCGTAGAGGGAGACCAAGAGATGAATACACTAAGCAGATTGAGAAGGATGTAGGTTGCAGTAGGTACTGGGAGATGAAGGGGCTTGCACAGGATAGATTAGCATGGAGAGCTGCATCAAACCAGTCTCAGGACCGAAGACCACAACAACAACAACATGTCATAATATAAATACGATCCCATAATTTTAATTGATTTCGTTTAAACACCCCCTTAACACACTTTTTACCCGTTTTTTCCTCGTCAGTCTTTCAACACATAAAGCGAGCTGCTTGTCACTGGCGATGATATATTTACCTGCACGAAAAACTCGATCATTAGGCTGATATGAGAACGAGTTGTTGAACCAGAAACAGCTCTCGTATCTCGTCAGGGGACAGTTGTGGCGGCAAGTAGCAGGTGAGAGGGGAACCCCCTGCGGGAGCAGACAGGCGACGGCGGCGGTGCTGGGCGCCCCCCACTCCCTTTCCTGCCCCTTCCCGCTCCCCCTCCCCCACCTCGGCCCGTCCCTCTCCCCCTCCCCCTCCTCGCCCCGTCCCGTGGTTTTTGTGGGCACGTAACAAGAGTGGCATCTGTGTACATTTGGGCATCTTCCTCATTTCTATAATCGTGCTGCCCGCCCCCTTCCCCCACGCCTGTAGATGTTCCGCTGCGCTGCCCCGCTTGCATGCCGCCCGGACCCCGCACGCCGCCCTCGGCCCAGCGTCATGTGTTTGTTACACGTGTTCTCAACAGGAGCCAGGCTCACCGACCCGGCCGCCAATCAGGCGCCGCGTGTGCGACTCCGAACAAGGTACCAGTAACACGCTACACTTACTCTTCTCTTCTCTCTCTTTTATTTTGTAATATTGTTGTATGCTTGCATGTTCTGAATCGGTGTCAAGTATGTACTTTGTTTACTCCTTCTAACAGACTCTCTCTCTCTCTCTCTTTGCAACACTTGCTTTAGTATTTCGTGCATTACTATTGTCAGATCATTTGGAGTATGTTGGCCTGTTGTTATGTGTATGCTAGATCAATGTTTAATGTTGTTTGTCGTTGTGGCCTTGAGATATTTATGTACTTGACTGTTTTCTTACGTTCAGAAAAGTCAATTGTCCAAATCTAAAGGAAAAGCAATAACGTAAAAGAAAAAAGAGAAACTTTCGCAGTTACTTACAAGTCAAGCAGTCAGTGATTAAGTGTAGAGTCAAAGTAGGATAGGCTAGAAGTACGAAAATGGTCGCACAGGCAGAGTTGGCCACGTGTTCATGTGTTGCAGGAATACAGCGTCCAGCTGACATTCAGAGAGCAGTGGATGGATGAGCGGCTCAAGTTCAATGACTTCAAAGGTTGGTACTTGTCACACTGCACATTAATTTCACGAGCTTAGTCACACACAGATCCTAGTCATAACGGGGTGAGAGAGAAATACAGGTCATAACAAAATTATATCGACAAACTTCGAGGTGTCGTAGAGTGTGTCTAGAGGAAAAGTAGAGCATAGGAACCCACATCAAGAAACTAAGACCATTAACGCTACAAGGCGTCGAGGTTGTAGCGGCAAAGGCTTTCCGCTAGATCACGCCTTTGACAGAAAACGTCAGTTACTACTCTGAGCTCACTGAGCACAGCGGTCTCTACAGTGTTGTGATGTGGAGGGTCGCCATCAACGCCGTCTAATGACCTTAAAACCCGCCTCCGTAGCCGAGGTTGCTAACGCACGCCTGTGCGGTGTCGCTCGACTCGAAGGTAAGCTGGTTGGAATCCTGGTGATGGGTGCAGTTTTCACTGCCGGTATCTAACCGGCAAGAGGAAGGAGACGTGGGGGCCTTCTTAATTCGCCAGTCTTTACGCCAGTGCCCCGGTCCAAATTCTAAACCTCTCCACAGTGCCTCACGAAGTGAGGGCATGCGACATGCGACACTGTTGTTAGTGGTCCCTCTGTTGGATGGGGATATTAATTTCGGCGCGTCCCAAGGCGCAATCTAAGAGGATAGGCTGTACCACACCACCGGGATTCACCCTCTCCCTTCTCTCATAACCATCATAAAATATTTACACAGCACTTGGCTATACAGCCGCGCGGGATTAGCCGAGCGGTCTACGGCGCTGCAGTCATGGACTGTGCGGCTGGTCCCGGCGGAGGTTCGAGTCCTCCCTCGGGCATGGGTGTGTGTGTTTGTCCTTAGGATAATTTAAGTTAAGTAGTGTGTAATCTTAGGGACTGATGACCTTAGCAGTTAAGTCCCTTAAGATTTCACACACATTTGAACATTTTTTGAATTTGGCTATACACGCACACATTGTATTCACTTACACTGTACAAATACATATACGACACAACTTTGGCGTATCCAGAAGGAATGAAGCCAATGGGCGGAGAGGAAGAACATTCTTCCCAACATTCGCCTGAATCCATCCCGCGGGATACTTCTACCAAAAATCCGACAAAGCATTTAAATTTTTAACGTCCTGACTACGATCAGACCCATTGCATAAAGTCCCGCTTACAGTCCGCCAGTTTATGGAAGTCATGTCTGTTGCCATAGAGGTGGCCCACGCTTTGCAGCTGCTCGAAGTTTGTCTGTATCGTTTTGTTACACTGCCAAAATTTAGAAGGTTTCTAAGGGCTATTTTCTAAGAATATTGGTATAAGGGGCTTGTCATAGTGTAATAATGTAATTATAATACATTAACTTTCTTACCCCACATTCCTTTGTTTCCATGGAAATAATTACACATCAGTGAAAAACTCTGTGATAATGAATCACCGAAATGTACAACGCAAAACACAGAGTAATGCAACAAGACTCAGGCAGATGCAAAAGTACCGCCATGTAGTTACAAACGCTGCGGTAACAATTCAGAATAGCGTCGTTGTATCGTTCTCCTATTGCATTCAGTGCATTCACGCAACAGGTGCCTATCGGAAAATTCTTCGTTAGTAAATCTATTCGTACTACGGTATATCACTTTTCAAGTACAACTAGTCCTGCCGGAAACGAAATCCTGAGACAGAACCGAACAGCACGCTTGAGGGTGAAGAGGAAAATGGGCGCGATTGTTGTCAACAGTAAGTACCGACAATGAATGGAAAATTTTCTTTCCAAAAATGAGAGACTGCATACTGGTGACTGTTGAACTGTTGCATACAAATTTTCAGTGAAATACAGATAGAAAGATAAAAGAGGGTAAGGAATTAGACGAAGTACAGTTACTCTGTAACGATCAGCCGGCGATTACGGATCTCTTGTACGAAATTTCAAGAAATATCCCAGAACAGCCTCCAAAATTTTGACAGTGAAATTCGTATTCAAACTGTATATAATGAAATGAAAGGTCAGTGTATCGGAAAACAACTAGAAATGCCTTCAAATCTGTGTAGCGTCTCAAATTGTTTCAGCGAATGAAGAGTAAGAATTATTAGATTGAACATGAATATAATTTTTCTGTTTATTTTATGTGAATCAGCATTAGTCATAGATGTGCGATATCAAACAATGTTCTGTAGGAATGTAATAAGCCCTCTTCGTAATTCTGTTTCGTCGCTTACCCACGACTCCACGTTTAATCTGTCAACTGACTACATCTAGTACCGTTGAGACGTGTGCTTTGCTAACCACATATTCAGGTTTTTTGAAGCAAAATATATGAAATTTTTGAAAAGTAAGTACATCCTTATATTCTTCACAATATTGCCGAAAATGTAACAAAATAACATATCCATACCATAAACTGAATACTCATTGGGAGCGTGTTGCTTCTTCTTTGGCGTAGGTACCCTAATCCCACTATCCTCCACTCGTAATTTGCACACTATCCACTCGACGCCACACTATCTACTCGACGTCGAAAAATTTCATGACTTTAATAGCAAGCCATCGTGCCTGCGTCCAACGACATTTTTCCAGAGATGCATGATTGTTACACTTCGAGGTTCCACGCTGCTCTTAGTTATAAAGCGGTTTTAGCTATTCAAATAATCAAATTAATACTACAGTTTACTCTGTCGAATAATCGCTATAAGAGACTGGAATTTGTTGAAAACAATAAGAAATAATTAAGCAAGTTTAATTTTCTTCCATCCGCAGAATAAGAAAGAAAGCAGGAAAATCATATTACAGCTAAATAATATATCGCTAGTCTTTTATTCACAAACGTTCAGGATGACAGAGATGGGCACAGTAATATTTGTTGTGGATTGGCAGGAGCCAACCCACGGGGTTTGGAGGAAGCCGAAAGGCACGCGTTTAAGCTCACGCAGGCTGGCGTGAGGTCTGGAACAGGACAAGGAATTCAGACTTCAGAAAAAAGGTGGTACTTGGTGGAATACTTAACTTTAATCCATCAATTTTGAACGTAGCTCTTGTCTGTACATTCTTTACAATATCAATAGCAACTCATAATGGCGCCTTGCTAGGTCGTAGCAAATAACGTAGCTGAAGGCTATGCTAACTATCGTCTCGGCAAATGAGAGCGTATTTTGTCAGTGAACCATCGCTAGCAAAGTCGGCTGTACAACTGGGGCGTGTGCTAAGAAGTCTCTCGAGACCTGCCGTGTGGCGGCGCTCGGTCTGCAATCACTGATAGTGGCGACACGCTGGTCCGGCGTATACTAACGGACCGCGGCCGATTTAAAGGCTACCACCTAGCAAGTGTGGTGTCTGGCGGTGACACCACAATATTATTATTACAAGACCATTCCGACGGACACACAACAGGAATGCTCGACGAAATGTGAGTTTTGCTACTCTTGTTAAGGAATAACAAGCCCTACATGACATATACACACATCAAAAAAAGTTTTGCATCACCTCGGTTCCGAGAGTTCCTGAACCTGAACAGAAAATTGGAACAGAGATCAACATAAACATCATTTTCGGAGAACATTCTGGCTACTAAAGTCAAGCGATGTCGTTATCCTGAAGGAAATCATTCACAGATGTGCACGATGAGGGTGTGATCTGTCGTGTCCATGACGACGACTGCCTCGCCAATATACTGCCGATATAGTTGCACTATCGGTCGGAGGATGGCATTCACGTATCGTACAGCCGTTACGGCGCCTTCCATGACCACCAGCAGCGTACGTCGGCCCCACATAATGCATCCCCAAAACGGCAGGGAATCTCCACCCTGCTGCACTCGCTGTACAGTGTGTATAAGGCGTTCAATCTGACCGGGCTGCCTCAAATACGTCTCCGACGATTGTCTGGTTGAAGGCATATGCGACACTCATCTGTGAAGAGAACGTGATGCCAATCCTGAGCGGTCCATTCAGCATGTTGTTTGACCCATCTGTACTGCGCTGCATGGTGTCGTGTTTGCAAGGGTGGACCTCCCCATGGACGTCGGGAGTGAAGCTGCTCATCATGCAGCCTATTGCGCACAATTTGAGTCGTAATACGACGTCCTGTGGCTGCACAAAAAACATTATTCAACATGGTGGCGTTGTATAAGGGTTCCTCCGAGCCATAATCCGTAGGTAGCTGTCATCCATTGCAGCAATAGTCCTTGGGAGGCCTGAGCGAGGCATGTCATCGACAGTTCCTGTCTCTCTGTATCTCCTCCGTGTCCGAACAGCATCGCTTTTGTTCACTTCGAGACATCTGGACACTTCCCTTGTTGAGAGCCCTTCCTGGCACAAAGTAACAATGCGGACGCAATGGAACTCTGGTACTGACCGTCTAGGAATGGTTGAACTCCAGACAACACGAGTCGTTTACCTCCTTCCTGGTGGAATGACTGGAATTGATCGGCTGCCGTAACCCCTCCGTCTAACAGGCGCTGCTCATGCATGGTTGTTTACATCTTTGGACGGGCTTAGTGACATCTCCGAACAATCAAAAGGACTGTGTCTGCGATACAATATCCACAGTCAACGTCTATCTTCAAGAGTTCTGGGAACCGGGGTGATGCAAAACTTTTTTTTGATGTGTCTATGTACCTGCGCCAAAACATTATGACCAATACCCACCACGAGATGGAATCCCGTCTGGTTGCGTTGCAAACACGTGAAGCGGTAAGGAGAATATGTAAACAGAGCAGAGACGAAAGAGATATTTAGTTGATCCGGTAGTAGCAGTACGTGCCAAAAAAGGTAAACACTGCACGTAACTGATTTTAGAGAAAAGAGAGAGCGATCGGTGTGGTTTCATTTTAGCGAGGACACGGGCGTCAAACTCGAAATCGACTGACATTAGCGACTTTCACAGAGGTAGAGTTATGAACTGGCGTCTGCAAACGAGAATCTCAGAAACGGCGAAGCTCGTCGCCTGCTCTCGTGCTACAGTTGTGAGTATCTATGAAAAGTGCTTGAAGGAGGGTGAAACCACGAGTAGGCTACAAGGTACTCGACGTCCACGCTTCACCCTCGAATATGGACATGAAAGGCTTGCCTGGTCTTTAAAGCAGGATAGGTGGCGATCACACAATGTACGTTTGGAGCACAGCGTTGAACGGTAGTGAAACATAGTCTGTGGGAAAACCCGACCAGGAGAGAAAAGAAGCATTTGGGATGTGGTCAAACAGACGAATGTTAAAAATTAGGTGAACTTACAACATAAAGAATGAGGGAGTTTTCTGCAGAATCGGCGAGAAAAGGAATACACGGAAAACATTGAAAAGAAGAAGGGACAAGATGATAGAAAATCCGTTAAGACAATAGGGAATAACTTCCAAGGTACTGAGTAAAAACTGTAGAACTCTGAGATAATGGCGGGCCACATCAAAATCAGTCAGAAGATGATTTTCCTTTTTTCCTTAAGGGTCTTTGTACGTGCCCTAATCTTACATTATGGTATCTTTATCATACCTTTTTCATAATGGGCGCACATTCTTATCGAATACATGTTCTCCAAGTTTACCAACAGGGTTTCGCGAGAACTAGTATATCGTCTTTCTTCCAAAGATTCCCATTTAAGTTTCACGAGAATTTCTGTTATGCTTATATATGAGCAAAACAGGAACATTACGAAACTAACAACGTATCTCTTGAATCCTTCGGTGCCTGTTATGACGCTCGCTTGACGAGGAGTCAAAAATCCAGGAACAATACTCTAGAATTTGTCGGTCAAGTGTCTTGAATGCGATTTTCTGAACAGATGCATTGCATTTTCGCAAAACCCTTCCACCATAGCTATGTCTTCCACTCGCCCTCCGTAATACAGATTTTAAGCGATCATCCACTTCCTATCGCTTCTTACTATTAGCCATGAATACTTATACAAAGTCACGTACTCAACATGTTCGCAATTAATTCTAAAATCAGATACTAACAGGGTATTTCTCTTTGTTATAGGTATTACCTTACATTTATCCACAATTAAAGAAAGCTGCTATTCACTGCAGCAACTATATATCTTGTCCACGTACTTTTGCAGTTCTCTACTGTCGTTCAACAAAGATACTTTACTGTGCACACAGCATCATCAGCGAACAGTGTAGTAGTGTTCCCGATCCTATGTGATAAACCGTTTATGTAGAACATTGAAGCTCCTGTCATGCTTCGCTGGGGCAAAGGCTGCACCACTTTAGTTTGTGTGGAATATTCACCGTCCAGTATAACGTACGGCTGTCTATTAAGCAAACAGTCCTCGAGCCAATCACATATTTGCCGAGAATCTCCATATGATCGTACCTTGGTTAGTAGTCAACGATGTGGTACGTTGTAGTACGCCTAATAAATATCTGTCATTCATGCAGAAGCAGCAGGAAGTCACATGAATGTTGTTGCTTTACCGTGCGAATGGTGATAATCGGCCAATATGTCGAAAGTTTCATCGTAAAGGTCAATACGCTACTAACACTAATTACCTGTAATCAAGTGTCTTGAATGCGATTTTCTGAACAGATGCATTGCATTTTCGCAAAACCCTTCCACCATAGCTATGTCTTCCACTCGCCCTCCAAAATACAGAAGTTCCTGAAATATACGAGGGAGAATGAGGTGTATACTTTTCAGTGAGTTAATGGGGCGAAGCCTGGTGGGTGGTGGTAAGTTGCAAGTGACAGTTGCCGCGTGTTATTCACGAGTCACACAAAGCCTGCGCCTCAGCGGGCTCACACACAACTGGCTGGCTGCGCTAAGTATCTGCCGCTCAGCGTGCGCTGTCTGTACCGCACGGGCCTAATCAAGGGCCAAGGAAATCCTTTCGAGAATAAATGCTTGAATGAGTCCAAGCACTATAAATAGAAACGTATAAATATGCAAAATGTTAGCGTACCTGTAGGAGACAGTAGTTATAAGTCGGGATGAAGGTGACGTCGATTTGTACGAAAGCTGACAATTACCTCACTGTCTGTCACATTTAAATCATAAGTCCTGTGTAGAAACTTGCTGTGCCGAGAACTTAGACAGGAATTGTATGATAACATTCAGAGAATAAAACCGAGTGAGTGGGCGCAGCTGTCAAGCCATTCAAGGCATTCAGTTCGCATTAGGCAGGCCAGTGATTCAAATATCGGTCCGGTCATCAAGATTTAGGCTTTCTGTCGTTTGCCAAAATCGATTAAGCCAAGGAGATAGGAAAAGGACGTATCCGATTTTCATCCTCTTGTTCTGTCTGGTTTGTGTACTTCTATCACAGACCCTTTTTCACATAGGATATTAACTTGAAATTATTCATAAAGATAGCACGTATTAGCCTATAACGTGGTATGTGTAGCCTGTAGAACATCTCCAAACTTTAACTGCAGTTCTTCAACCAAAAGCCTGTGTCTTTCCTCCAACGATCTTTTCATCGACGGGGCGCTCAACCCGTTAGCCCTGAGAATAAAGGATCCATATCTAGACAAAACCAATACAGAACTATTGATCGAACATTTTCCTGAAGATAATATTTTTCCCCTCTTCTCTTGAGCTCATCAAAACATACATACTTGGACGAGAGCGAGATTTTCAGTGGGAAGAAAAACCGAAAAATTTGAAACGTTATTTAATCTGTTTTCTCTCTACAAGTAAATGGTCCAAAGGCATATTCCATCCGAAAGAATGAAAATTCAATGGAAGATTATCAGTCACCATTTAAGCTGGGATTAACATGAACCATATATGAGTAAAATATGTTCCAGTCTTGGGATAAACCTTAATATACAATCGCAGCCAGCAGATAATTTTTCCAGTATAACTGGACAATACCATTACGATAGTTGTATATAATCAAGTTTGCACTTTAAGTTCACCTTGCAAGGGGTCATATGGGAAATGCACATGAGATAGTTGTTCATGTATGTAAGCCACACAAAAATTCTTGTGAAGTTTCCCACCTAGGAGTCTGTCATAATCAGAAATCCCGGCATACAAGCACTAGGGACGATTAAGAAGGGGAATAGACGAACAGGAACAAAAAGCATCAATTCACAACTCATCAGAAACAAGAAACATCTCATTAGCCCAATGAACTAGCAAGTAATTGGGGGAAGGAAGAAACTGATAACGAAGTCCAGTTGCGTAATCAATTGTCTGACGTTTTTGTGGAGAAACGTCTGAATTTATGCTACGTGGGTAGCAAAACATGCTGAAAGGAATCAAGCGTAACCCACTCACAAAAGAGCTACTAGCTCCTACATTCCCCTCATCTGCGAGCCCAGAGATAGACCCTATTAGCACAGGTGCCTCACTGAAATCACTCACCGTTGCATGCCGAGATGGACAAAGGAAGCACTAAGTACATTAAATTAATTAAACGTGGAATATACCAAAATCCATAGCTAAAAACTTTTGAAATGTTTTCATCAGAAAAAAAACACGGTACCAAATTTCCATGAATACGAGACGTTAAAGCTGAGTGAACTACACTCTCGAAAAATCTGGAATGATGTTAAAGCACTACGGAATCATGCTGAATGAGGAGTAAGCTTTGTGGGGAGATGCTTAAGACCAATAGACATTCAAAATATTGTCTATTACCACATGTATAAGTTCACAAAGAAACATTGTTTAAACTGAATAAGTTACACAGGGGCAATCGAAAATGATACCAAAACAATATTGAAATATATTTAGCACAGAATTAACACTAGGAGATGCTTTTTGAAAGCACAGAAGCTTGTCTAGTGCTATGTGTGCAAACTCACGAAGAAAGCCGCGACGGAATTAAATAAATTACACACGTGAATTTATAAAAATAGACGGAAGCAATATTACAACAAATCAACCAAAGAAGAAGCTGGAAAATCACAGGCCACATCACACTAGTCGCTAAGTACCAACAGCCTATGACCCAACGGTTACTCCTAGTGCCAGTCAGTCGCCCGACCTTTTCAGCCCCGACCATCCCCGCGAAGCGAATGCCGCTTTCTTCTCTTTCGCCGAAAGCGTTCCCGACGACAACGAACTGTTTCGAACTGTTTCGCAAAACACGTGATCAACTAGAAACCCTCCTATTGGAGCTGTTTGACGTCTCTGACTAACGATCTCAATGTCTATTCCCAATGATATGGAGCTTATATACTTTGCGCCGGCTATGTGCCCGTGCGATTCTAGGCGCTTCAGTCCGGCACCGCGCTGCTGCTACAGCCGCAGGTTCGAATTCTGCCTCGGGCATGGATGTGTGTGATGTCCTTAGGTTAGTTAGGTTTAAGTAATTCTGAGTCTAGGGGACTGATGACCTCAGATGTTAAGTTCCATAGTGCTCAGAGCCATTTGAACCATTTTTACATACTTTACAAGCGAGCAGGATTAACAGTATGAAAGGTTGCTAACCGAGCACAGTAACTGCCAGTTAGTTAATACATAGAAAAGGAGAGGGGAAAATCACGCTTTCAACATACAAATGTGACTCCTTTCTCCACATCACACCTCGTGTTTGCACGTCTAAAGTAAAAATAGGCTTAATATATCTTTACTTATGAAGTGTGTCCAACCAATACTCGGCTGACGTATTTCAACCAATCAGAAAACAAAACTTTTGGTTTAGTCCATGGCATTTCCCAATAGTCTCTCCATATTGAATGAGGCAGCATCAGTAGAGTATGTGATGCTTCATTTCCTTGTAGATGAAGTGCTGTTAATATTTCAGTATCTTCAAAGCTGAAGGGTTGACGGGAATACTTTGGAATCGCAGGACCCACGCGATTGCACTTTTAAGGTGTGAATCGGCCCGGTAAGTGTTCTGAACGGCTCTAGTAAAAGAGATCTACGCCTAATAGGCAACTGTTCTAATCTAGGTCTGGAAAGCAACTTCATTTGCTGGCTGCGTAACAGCGATTCATAACAGGATTCCGAGGTAGTTGATTCGAATCGCAAGAATAGAAAAAAGTTTCATCCCCGAATTTCGTAGACTGGAAGACGATGACTAATGCCATATATTACCGACTCGTACGATTGTGCATCATCCTTCAAAATTAAATCGTAAATCATCTCTCATTGTCTTATGGAGGAAGGGAACTTGACAATTCTGAATCTAATGTGACGCCTTCAACGCAAATTGAAGTTCTGCGGCCCGCTCATTAGCACATATAGGCTAGTTTTTAAATTCAGTGTCTCCGTCCACCTTCCTTTAATTCGAGTCGTATCCACAACAGCATTTGATAAAACACTGTTTCCTTTGCTTACCATACAAGTAAGTCAGAGAAGGAAAATGGAAACAGCATCAATGACACAACGCGGGGTTCACCATCGTTTCAGTTTTGTTTATCAGGTTGATTGGGTTTCCCGCCAAGCTTTCAAATTTCTCAATCTCTCATCTTAGTATATTAGTCGTAGCATGTTTGTATGCCCAGTCCTTTAATTTGATCCAAACAATGTGACGTTTTATGGTTTTTCACAGAACACGCTGAAAAATGAGATCGAGCGCCTCTTCTTTTTCAAATGTAAGGTATAACTGCTAAGTGTTGAGGACGGTAATGAACGCTTCTACAAACCAGTTTTCACCGTTTATGTGAATGAATGTCGATATAAGCGGATGACAAGACAGCAGTAATAGTTTTAAAAATAAACTGATGTTATATCTCCTTGACAACTCCTTCTATAACATAGATGAATTCTTGAATAGGAATAGGTTAATCTGTAGGTATAATGTATACATTTTTTGCCATTTATGGGAATGGGTAGGTAAATAAAAACATTTAAGCTTACAAAAAAAGAAAAACCTTGATTCATGTGTGCATTTCTTAAGCGCTTTACACGTTCCACATTATGACGGTTACCATGAGATTGATCAGTGGAACAAATAACTAATTGCTCCATTAAATTTCGGGAATGCAGCCGCATAAATTCTGCTTCTTCTTCTAATATTTCGGCTGTATATCTTTCAGCCATCTTCAGAGAGAGCCGTACGACTGACGCTCCAGCGCTCGCTCCATCCTTTTAAACTCGCGGACCGCGCCACTGCGCATGCGGCCACAGATGAACAAGGCGCCAGTGATGTTGATCGGCGGCAAAGACGTAACATATGCATGAGTTACGTCTGTGACTGCGCATTCGATCCATGCTGGGAGATCGATGTATTACTGGGAGCTGAACTGTAGCGACGTCTTTGTAAGTTCAATATTGAAAGTGCCGGATTCCATGATCTATCTAACGTGAAACCGCTGTCTCTATTAATTAAATTCTTCGCCAAGCGGATTTCAATGGCCTCTTTTACTACGGAGTCCCAGAAAGATGAAACAGAAGTCAGAATTTCGACATTTTCATATACCATAGAGTGACCTGAATCAATACAATGCTCTGCCACGGCCGATTTACTGGGTTGTAAGAGCCGAGTGTACCTGCGATGTTCCGTACACCTCTCTTGGACTGTACGATTCGTTTGTCCGATATATGAAAGGCCACATTCACATGGTATTTTGTAAACTCCAGGTTTGCGGAGTAGTAAGTCATCTTTAACGGAACCCAGCAGTGCAGCCGTCTTCGCCGGTGGACGAAAAATCACTTTTACTTTATGTTTAGTGAGGATCCGTCCTATTTTGGATGAAAGGCTTCCCACATACGGCAGGACAGCCATGGATTTAAATGTTTCCTCGTCATCTTCTGCATTCCTTACGGACACCTTAGGTTTTATTTGTAGTGCCTTACGTATCTGTTGTGGAGAATACCCGTTGTCCTCAAAAACTCTCTTCAAATGTAAAAGTTCGTCTTTTAAACTACTTTCATCAGATATGACGTGTGCTCGGTGTACCAAAGTTCTTAGAACACTACTCGTCTGCGAAGGATGGTGACAGCTATTTGCATGTAAATATAAGTCCGTATGGGTCGGTTTCCGATATACTGCATGACCCAGAGTGCCATCTTCTTTACGCCGAACCAAGACATCCAAAAATGGAAGACATCCCTCGTTTTCCACTTCCATTGTAAACTGAATTTGTCCATGGATGGAATTCAGATGGTTTAAGAAGTCCTGCAATTTGTCCTCGCCATGGGGCCACACTACAAAGGTGTCGTCAACGTACCTCCAAAAAACTGTAGGCTTCAAACTAGCAGATTCCAGGGCCTTCTCCTCGAAATCCTCCATAAATAAATTGGCCACCAAGGGTGACAAAGGACTACCCATGGCAACACCGTCAGTCTGTTCAAAAAAGTTGTTATTAAATAAAAAGTATGTGGAGGTCATCACATGGTGAAACAAAGCTAAAATCTCCTTATCAAAACTTTTTCCAATGAGATCTAAAGATTCAGAGAGAGGTACCTTAGTAAATAGCGACACTACATCAAAGCTGACTAATAGATCAGAGGTCATACGAAGACTGAAACCAAGTGGTGCAGTGCCTCCAAGGCTTTATGGTCTCCCAAAGATCCATAAGAAAGACGTTCCTCTACGTCCTATCGTGAGCAGTATTGGTTCTCCCAACTATGATTGTGCCAAGCACCTGGCGTCACTATTGAGGCCGCTTGTGGGAAAATGTGATCATCATATAAGGAACTCTGCAGATTTCATTGGCAAATTAAAATCTTTGAAACTGAACACCTCTGATCTATTAGTCAGCTTTGATGTAGTGTCGCTATTTACTAAGGTACCTCTCTCTGAATCTTTAGATCTCATTGGAAAAAGTTTTGATAAGGAGATTTTAGCTTTGTTTCACCATGTGATGACCTCCACATACTTTTTATTTAATAACAACTTTTTTGAACAGACTGACGGTGTTGCCATGGGTAGTCCTTTGTCACCCTTGGTGGCCAATTTATTTATGGAGGATTTCGAGGAGAAGGCCCTGGAATCTGCTAGTTTGAAGCCTACAGTTTTTTGGAGGTACGTTGACGACACCTTTGTAGTGTGGCCCCATGGCGAGGACAAATTGCAGGACTTCTTAAACCATCTGAATTCCATCCATGGACAAATTCAGTTTACAATGGAAGTGGAAAACGAGGGATGTCTTCCATTTTTGGATGTCTTGGTTCGGCGTAAAGAAGATGGCACTCTGGGTCATGCAGTATATCGGAAACCGACCCATACGGACTTATATTTACATGCAAATAGCTGTCACCATCCTTCGCAGACGAGTAGTGTTCTAAGAACTTTGGTACACCGAGCACACGTCATATCTGATGAAAGTAGTTTAAAAGACGAACTTTTACATTTGAAGAGAGTTTTTGAGGACAACGGGTATTCTCCACAACAGATACGTAAGGCACTACAAATAAAACCTAAGGTGTCCGTAAGGAATGCAGAAGATGACGAGGAAACATTTAAATCCATGGCTGTCCTGCCGTATGTGGGAAGCCTTTCATCCAAAATAGGACGGATCCTCACTAAACATAAAGTAAAAGTGATTTTTCGTCCACCGGCGAAGACGGCTGCACTGCTGGGTTCCGTTAAAGATGACTTACTACTCCGCAAACCTGGAGTTTACAAAATACCATGTGAATGTGGCCTTTCATATATCGGACAAACGAATCGTACAGTCCAAGAGAGGTGTACGGAACATCGCAGGTACACTCGGCTCTTACAACCCAGTAAATCGGCCGTGGCAGAGCATTGTATTGATTCAGGTCACTCTATGGTATATGAAAATGTCGAAATTCTGACTTCTGTTTCATCTTTCTGGGACTCCGTAGTAAAAGAGGCCATTGAAATCCGCTTGGCGAAGAATTTAATTAATAGAGACAGCGGTTTCACGTTAGATAGATCATGGAATCCGGCACTTTCAATATTGAACTTACAAAGACGTCGCTACAGTTCAGCTCCCAGTAATACATCGATCTCCCAGCATGGATCGAATGCGCAGTCACAGACGTAACTCATGCATATGTTACGTCTTTGCCGCCGATCAACATCACTGGCGCCTTGTTCATCTGTGGCCGCATGCGCAGTGGCGCGGTCCGCGAGTTTAAAAGGATGGAGCGAGCGCTGGAGCGTCAGTCGTACGGCTCTCTCTGAAGATGGCTGAAAGATATACAGCCGAAATATTAGAGGAAGAAGCAGAATTTATGCGGCTGCATTCCCGAAATTTAATGGAGCAGTCTTTGCGCCGCGAAAACCTGAAGATTCACATCAAATAACTAATTAACTAACTAATTAAACCTGTTGCTCCTACATAACTTGCGCTATACTAATAGGCCCAAAGCGCTTGAAGACACGTAATGTCGCATCCCCTCAATATTTGAAAAACAGCTACCTAGCGCTAGTCGTCTCAGTTAAGATAAACATAAATATTCCTTTCCCCCCCCCCCCCCCCCCAATATTGTGAGCTAAGCTTCTTAAACCGATATGACATGTAGTTTTGTATTAAAATTTTGCATCATTATGACAAGTTGATCTTAATCAGATTAAGAAACTTCCCCGCTGATTCACTTGTGTGTGTTCTTCTATTACAGGAAAAATAAAGTACCTGACACTGACAGACGCCAACAGAGTATGGATGCCAGATTTATTTTTCTCTAACGAAAAGGAAGGACATTTTCATAACATTATCATGCCCAACGTTTATATACGTATTTTTCCTTATGGATCGGTGCTCTACAGTATCAGGTGAGAAGAGCGACTGAAAAATTTACTAACACAAAAAAATTTTGGATTATAATGTCTGTGCCTCGTTACAGAATTCCATTCAACGCTACGCAGAAGCAAGTGTTCTCTTTGTGCTTGCATGTTACGCTTCCACCGTCTTTCCATGAGTACATTACTATGTATTTACGGGTGAGGGAAAATACCAACAAAAATTCACGTTTGTTGCTATTGTTAGCAAAAGTATTCTGATTAAGCACAAGAGACTAAAAATTCCACGTACAGACTTTAAATTATTTTAGCTACGCACGAAATGGACGTAGCAGCTCCCTGTTGTAGACACATTGTGCTGTAACGTCACCAGGTAGCGCGAGGTAACCGAGACATCGTACCTGAGTACGTTTTTTCACTTTCCAGTCAAAATTTATCAAGGGGATGACGTCGCCACCGTATCACAGGAAAAAGGGTGGATTAAACAGAAGCAACGCTCACAGATTGCATCAGCTTAACCGCTGAAGAAACGCACGCAATGTCTCCAACTATTCTCACGATTGCACTGGAGCTGCTACGTTGTCTCAGCTGCAAGCAGAGACCGTAATGGAGCAAATTACCAACGAAGTTTCTGTGCGATCTTGTTATCAGAGTACTGTCGATAACAACGTGATCACAGCCGACAATTTAGAAGGCTACTTTCGTCATTACACTCATACGTAATATAGTCAAATATTGTTAAATTCACTTGTGTAGTTTGCTTAGCGAAATGTAAGTCGATAATACACTAGTTATATTCTTCGCTATGTTTCAAGGCTGTTCAGTATGAGCAACGCAACGCATGTGTGTGTTTCAGAATCTCTCTGACGCTCTCCTGCCCGATGAACCTGAAGCTGTACCCGCTCGACAGGCAGGTCTGCTCGCTGAGGATGGCCAGCTGTGAGTTCCGCATCATCGCATCCACATTTACAACTGCAGATCAGGGCTCGATACTCTTTTGCTGCGTCATCGGCTGATTATAGCGTTCCCTTTATAATTGTTGGTCATAGTCGGAAAACTAAAATCTTGACATTTTGCGAAATGTTTAGCTATCGTCTTTGGTTCACATGTGAGCGTTAATTTACGTAACCTTTGCAGTTTGTATGACGTCATATTTTCTAGTCACTAAAGATATTGGCAGCAGACACGCAGAGTAAGACCAACAGATTAAGAAATCAAAACAATATGCTTGCGTCACTGTCCTATATTATTGTTAACAATAAACTTCATATACACTGTAAACTGCATGTAAAATTATCCAAACATTTGTTGGTATGGTTATTTGGAGCCTGCGGTATTGTAGGCAAATACATAAATTAAATAAGTAAAATAGAAAAATAGCTACCAGAACTAAAATAAAATTCAATAAAGTTATTGCTTAGACAACAAAGATTTTCATACTTATCAAGAGTTGCAAAATACGTAACATTTGATACTATGCTAGTTGGGATCAACCTGTTGAAGAAAAGCACACACCCTGTTACGATATAGGCTTTCTCAGCAAAATCTGGAGGCCTCTCGTATTTTTCGTATCAGCATGCAAGTCGCAAATAAGAGGATGAACAGCCCTCAACCAGTAAATAGAAAATGTTTCCCTAAATTTTGTGGTACATAATTAAATGAACATATTAAGGACCGATTTATGATGCATCCTCGAAATAGAGAAGGGATCTTTGCACCACAGGCAGCATTCTAGTCCAGGGGGTGTTTAGAGCACACCTCGCTTGGTTTTTGAAAAGGACCGACTGTTATTTCAGTCCCACTTCCAGCCAACCAGGCGCATGATCACTTTCTTTACCAATAAATTTCCTACAGTTAGCGGAAGGCATATTGTTGCACAGCATGTCACCTGCAGATTTTCTTTAGTCTATTGTTGCACCTGATATTAGGTTTCCCCCATTTTACATGTGCCGAAACCCAGTAGAATGACTTACTTCCACAGCCTTTGTGGAGAAGAAAATCCTGAATTGTCTTGATTTGTTTTACTTTCTGTTTGCTACCTGCGGTGATTGGTTTGAAATGGACAGAGAAAGTACAGTAGTTCGAATAGTCGTAAATGGACTGTTATCCGGAAAAAATCTAAAATCTACTTGAATTAATGTATGTTAAGATTTAGAGTTCTTAAAAGTTATATTTTACAAAATCGATTTATGTTGGCGTACGTTTTTGTCTTATTCGCCTTCGATGTGCAGACGTCGGGTTTCAGTACAATGTTTAAAACATAGCGGAGTGAAGCAGTATGCACACCTCACAGTCGTAACTTGTGGACATGTTCCGCAGTATTCCCGTATCAAAAGCCGCAGCGATAACGTTATTGAAATATTTGTCATGAGCTATTCCAATTCTCTGTGTTTTCATTATTTCACTAAAACTCCAAATTTGAACTGCGATCACGAATAAGGGAAGAACATACAACAAAGTAGTACCTTTTATTTTGGGAAATTTGTACACAAATCCATAGTTTTAGTTGCCTTTATGGATAGAACGAGCACATGTAGTAGCCTCGTGCTGCATAGTATCAATGATGGTCAGACATACAGTGTATGTCTTGATGGATGGTGCACTGCCCACTAATAATCATGACGGATTGTCTGAAAGTTTCGTAAAAGCGGTCAAGACATCGCCTATCTGCTCTATGTGACATGTGACCAAAGTGCTTTTTGATTTCAGTGGATTTAGTGATTTTGAATCTGCTTCATTGGGTTAGGCGACCAGGACATTTTAAGTTTAAATTTCATGTCAGGATCCCCATTGAATATTTAATACTGAGAACACCATGCTAGATATGGAAAACAGTTGAATAATGAGATAAACAAATAGCAATAGTTACTGTAGCAACCGGGAAAGGGATTCGTCTCCAGGTATTTGATGTAAAGGTTCGCACCACTTCGCTGATTTGAATCCAGAAGGCTAACTAATAACCAAAGATTTGTTTGTTGTAAAGAACGATCTTAGTAATTCAAATGATTCCAGTGAAGTGGATACTAGCTTGAAACAATAACTACACAGACTTCAGGAATTTGCTTTACCTACAAGTCAGAATTACCATGTGTCATGTAATTTCAACTAGTTTGTTGACTAACGTTCCAAGGGCAAAACTGTGTTTGCTCAGAAGCAGGCCTGATACGTGGTACGGTGTTGCAGATGGTTGGACGACTGATGACCTGGTGTTCCTGTGGAAAGACGGCGACCCGGTGCAGGTGGTCAAGAACCTGCACCTGCCGCGCTTCACGCTAGAGAAGTTCCTTACCGACTACTGCAACAGCAAAACCAACACAGGTACGTAAACTGTCTGCAACTGGTTCGATATTGTTGTTTAAAAAAGTCCCATCTCATGACACGAAATACAACCATGCCAACAGAAACATGTAGATCACCTTTACTGGATCCCAAATACGATTCTTTTCCACTTCCGTAATTTACAATAATATTGTTTCGGTTCGTAAAGGGTGAAGGACGAAAACGGTAATATGAGGTATGTCCACAAAGTAAGTTTCGTTTGGTTATGTGAAACAAACAGATGCAGAAAAAATATTTATTGTAGAAAAATCTGCAGCTGATAAACTACTTTTCTACATAGCTTCCGAAATTTTATAGGCACTTGTCACAGCGTGGCACAAGTTTTTGTATGCCTTCTTTACAGAAGGTTGCCGCCTGTGTTTTCAACCATGTGGTAACATGTCATTTCAGCTCGTCATCATCGTTGGAGTGTTGACCACCATGGACATATTTTAGGTGTAAGAAGAGATGAAAGTCGCTAGGAGCGAGGTCCGGGCTGTACGGAGGATGATCAAACGCATCTCAGTGAAATTCCCGTAAGAGTAGTTTGGTCACATTCGCCGTGTGAGATCGGGCATTATCGTGGAAAAAACAACACTTTTTGACAGTAATCCTCGGCGCTTGTTCTGTACTGCGCGGCGCAATTTCTTAATGGTCTCGCAGTAACCACGTGCATTGATTGTTTGGCCAAGTGGTAAGAAATCAATCAACAAAAAGCCTTTTCTGTCCCAAAAAACGGTGCACATGACTTTTCGAAGTGTCGAGATTTGCTATGGCCTAACCTTCGTTGAGGATGAAGTGTGCCTCTATTCCACTGATTACCGTTATGTTTCAGGGATGTCGTACTATACCCAAGTTTCATCCCCCGTGACTATCCGAGAAAGAAAACCTTCGCCTTCTTCATTATAGCGTGTCAAAAACTGAAGTGCACTGCCCATCCGTTGTTTTTGTGTTGTTCAGTAATAATTTTGGGTGCCCAACGTGAGCAAAATTTTCGAAATTTCCGTTTTTCAGTAACTGTTTCATGAATTGGTGATCGTGAGATTTGAGGGACTTCCATAGCAAGGGCGCTAAATGTAAACTTACGGTTCTGCTTAATATTCTCTTCAATAGTGTGAACCAGTTCATCAGTAACCACAGACAGGCGTCTACTTCGCTCTTCATTTTGCACTCGATCAGTCCTTCATTGATCAGTCTGACCCATCTTCTACCCATTGAACCACTCATAGGATTTTGTCCGTAAACCTCGCAGATTTGCCCATGAATTTTCTTTGATTAACGTTCTTTGCATTTAGAAAACGAATCACAGATCTGATTTTACAGCGGCGGCATTTTCAATTACGGCTGACATTATAAAGAAGCACTACAAAGCACACGTCGGCAGCAGCGATCTTATAATGGCGTATATGTCTTCTCCTTGAGTCACGGTAACTGCCGCGCATGCTCGGAACAGCGATCGTTGCGCTGCCGTGGATGGATATAGAAACGGAATTTACTTTGTGGACGACCCTCGTAGTAAGAATATTATAAGAAAGGTACACTTTGTAATGGACTGTAACTGAAACCACACAACACGAATAGGTCGATACCACTACACACTGTGATTATCTATGCTACACGTGCTATATAGTATAACTTCCCAATGATACCCTGAAGGAAAAAGTATTCTCAGGTGTATTAAAGCAGTTACTTCAATAGGAAATCAGAAACGAAATGAAGCTTGGAAATATGTAGTTGTAATACACAATCCAATCACATTAATATGACCACCACCTATGTCTGACGTCAACTTAGAATAACCATTCACAGATGACAGGTGGCAACACTAACAGTGGAAGGTATATAAAGCTTGCGGAGGGATGCGGAAAATAGTGCACTCGTTGTCGCAATGCGGAAACGGAGAGATTTATCTGACATCAAAAAATGGTTCAAATGGCTCTGAGCACTGTGGGACGTAACTCTTAAGGTCATCAGTCACCTAGAACTTAGAACTACTTAAACCTAACTAACCTAAGGACATCACACACATCCATGCTCGAGGCAGGATTCGAACGTGCGACGTAGCGGTCGCGCGGTTCCAGACTGTAGCGCCTAGAACCGCTCGGCCACCGCGGCTGGCATCTGACATCACAACGGGCATGATCATTCATTTTCGAATAAAAGATGAAACCATTTACGAAACGGCTAAATAAGTAAAGTATTCGCGTGCCGTCGTGGTTTAGTGCACCGTGCATGGCAAAATGGCGCTATGTGAAACGGGCGCCGTGTCAACTGTGGCTTAACGCGGGCCTTAGATGACAGAAGCGAACGACGGCTGCGGAGACATCTGCGGGTGCAACTGTTGAGCAACTGGCCGTCCAGCTGAGCCAAGGGGCAACCAACAGTGTCCGCTCAACAACCGTTCAGCAAACGTTGCTGCGTGTGGGCCTCTGTAGCAGGCGCTGGTTCATGCGCCAATGCTGAAAGCTGTCATCGGCGACGAAGGCTGGAAATTGCATGCCAATACCGCAACTGCACGTCCAACGAGTAGCGACAGGTGGTCTTTTCAGATGAATCAATTTTTATGCTCCATGGGACAGATGGCCGTTGGCGTGTTCGGCGTGAAACGTTGAAAGCAAACACCTTGCAACAATCGTCGGAAGGGTCCATGCCGGAGAATGGAGCGTTGAGGTCTGGATAATGTTTTCGTGGGACTCCCTGGCTGATCTCGTCATTCTGAAAGGTACAATGGATCAACACGAGTATGTATCTATCCTTGGCTACCATGTCCATTCCTGCACGCAGTTTGTTTCTTTTTCAGCATGATGGCATTTACCAGCAGGACAATGCGACATGTCACACAGCTCACAGTCTACGTACGTGGTTCGAAGAGCGCCAGAATGGGTTTGCCGTACTGCCCCCGGCCATCAGACTCCCCTCATTTAATCCCAACCGAAAATCTGTAGGCTGTTCGCGCCATATGCCGGGCGTTGTGGCCGAGCAGTTCTAGGCGCTTCAGTCTGGAACCGCGCTGCTTTTACGGTCGCAGGTTCGAATCCTGCCTCGGGCATGGGTGTGTGTGATGTCCTTAGGTTAGTTAGGTTTAAGTAATTCTAAGTCTAGTCGACTGATGACTTCAGATGTTATGTCTCATAGTGCTTAGAGCCATTTCAACTATTTGTTCGCGCCATGGATCCTCAACTGATAAACCTAGAGCAGCTGGCCACGACGCTGGACTCGTCATGGCTCCATATCCATTTCAGAACCTCACTGACTTTCTCCCTGCATGTCAGCGCTGCAACAGGTGGTTATCCTGGTTTTTTAGAGGTGGTCACATTAACGTGACTGGATCGTGTATTTCCTGCGATAAGATCATATCAGCATTATTACCTGAAGCCATGAAGGCTGCAAAAGACAACTTGCAGCCATTCACCTTGCTAGGCCTCGTTTGCGAGCAACGAAAAAAAAGAAGAAAAAACAGAACTATGCGTGACGCTCTGTAATTTTGAAGATGTTGTACGTACTGGTTTCGTAGCGTAATGGATAGGGTAAGGGCCTCAAATACAATATGTTGCGGGCCCCAATCTCGTCAGGTACTTCAAGTTTTTTAATTTTTTAATTTTTAACGAATGACTGATCATTAGTTTTATTCAGTGACATGATCTATATGTAATTTTTTATTTCTATTTGTTTATCACGTTATTTTAACCATCGTATCAACTTCTTCATTTTCTCTAATTTATGTTAAAATCATTCTTTTTTCGCTTGGAACCTTCGGTCATATGAGTTTAACTAATTTTATGTATTAATTTTGATATCTTTTCTTTCGTTTATATCCTCTGATATTTTCTGTCATGTTATTGCGCTCGTTATAAATCTTCATCTGCTTTGTTTTGTCCACAGTGGAATAGGAATTTATGTTTTGAATCCTTGTATGATGATTACCAAGAAAAAGTACTTATCGTAACGAAAAATACAGTTTAACACCATTGCACAGTCGATATAAATAGATTATGGTAATTATTATTCTGGTGTTTATACTTGTTCTCTTGGTTATTTTCGTGAATATCATCTTTTACTTTTACATTGATTGCCTTTAAATATTCTTTGTTTAAAGGGGGAATATTTTTTTGTTTAGGTTGCTTAAGTATTTTAATTAAAAATGTTATTTTGTGGAATCAATGATATGAATTTTTTCATCTTAGGCCGTGAATTTGTTTTCTATTTGTTCTTTGAGTTTTTTTTCTTTATTTTTTCTAGAACTATAATTTTTATTTTGGATATTTATTATTTAATAATTGATTATAGAGTTTTTGTTGAATGAGAGCTTTTTAATTTAAATGGTTCTATGGTTGTTATGACTTTAATTTTGGATTGAATGTCTCTTATTTTTATGTCTTTTGTTATTTTCGATATTTTCAAGTGTTTAAACATTGCAATAGATAAATAAATATAATTAGATTCACATTCACAAATATTCCGAGTACAAAATTATATAAAGAAAAAATGAGGACAAATGGAAAAGTTCATACAGTGATTAAAATGCTGTGACAAGGGGATAGAGGTAACAAAAAATTAAACCAATTAATTAAATAAAAATAATGATCAAAGCCATTTTGATAAAGCTTTAAAATAAAATAAAAAATATAAAACACCTGATGAGATTCGAGCCCACAATGTACTGCATGTGAGACTTTATCCTCGCCGCTATCCCACACAAACAGTCCGTAGAAGGTAACTTAATTAAAGCCCTTGAGCATCATGCGACATTCTTAAAGCTTTTTGTTGTCGATTACTCGCAAAGGAAGACCCACCGGGGTGAATGGCTGCAAACGTGTCGTACTTGGGGTCTTAACCTACTTCACCGTATAGATGATTTCAAAAAGTCTGTCCCACTGTTGGGAACCTGGACCTACCAGAGCAAATAGACGGTTTGTGAAATTAAAAATTTTAGCTCTGTCGTCGTATAGAATATGCGGCAGGGGCAAATATTTCCGAGTGATTGTATTCGACTATTCTGAATGTGGGTGTGTTTGCTTGTTGCAGGAGAGTACAGCTGCTTGAAGGTGGACCTGCTGTTCAAGCGCGAGTTCAGCTACTACCTGATCCAGATCTACATCCCGTGCTGCATGCTGGTGATAGTGTCGTGGGTGTCCTTCTGGCTCGATCAGAGCGCCATCCCGGCACGGGTGTCCCTAGGCGTGACCACGCTGCTCACCATGGCCACCCAGACGTCGGGCATCAACGCCTCCCTGCCCCCCGTGTCCTATACCAAAGCCATCGACGTGTGGACTGGCGTGTGCCTCACTTTCGTGTTCGGCGCGTTGCTCGAGTTCGCGCTCGTCAACTACGCGAGCCGCTCGGACATGCACCGCGAGAACATGAAGAAGCAGCGCCGCCAGGTAGAGCTGGAGCACGCCGCGCAGCTCGAGGCGGCCGCTGACCTGCTCGTGGAGGACGGCAGCACCACCTTTGCCATGGTAGGCACGCGCCCCTCCCACCGCGCCTCACACGTCCGATCAATCAGACCTCGTGGACACGACCGTGTCCACACGAAAAACAATTTACAAAGGCTGTACGTGACATAGTGGTATCTTATAAGCAGGGCTGGGCAAACGATACGCGGCTTAGAACAGGCACGAGATTTCCCGATACGTCGCAGATCTCGATACTTCATCGAGCGCTGCTCGAAAAATCACGTGGCATTTCACTCGCCCGACGCGAGTGCAAGCGATAAGCAAGAAATGCGAACTTCACATAATATTTTACGACTCAGCTTAAAATTTGACAGTTTCGTGAAACACAGGCGGAAACAAAATTATACCCCAACACTGCACATACTGCTGCTAAATTTGAATAAATCTACAACAACAATTCTATGATGTATGTATGCAGAGTGAAGCGACAAATGAAATGTTGTACCAATTCGGGGATTCGGACCTTGGTCTCCTGCTCCCTAGGCAGATGCGTTAACAACTTAAGCCACCCTACCACAGTAGCTTTGGACAACAGCACGGACTAACCTACCACACCTCCCTTCTCAATCGAAATTCCCATTCACGTGAATTTGGATTGAGGATAGTTTGTACCATTGTGCAAAGCCACCGTACTACAGAGGCGTAGCGGCTAGCGCATCTGCCTAGCAGGAAAGCCGTATTCGAAGCCTGACCTTAGTACAAATTCTCATTCGTCGCTTCAGTCTGTATATATACGTCAAAGGTGTTTGGGACTTGAAAAGGTCTCTGGAATCTTGTAGTGTCATTTGATTAAAAACACGCGTTCACGTACAGTACGTATGGATACACGAGGAACGGTCAGTATTTAAGGATACGATAGGAACGATTGTTCGAAGTAGAAATGTCTACCAGGTCTGTAGAAGATATGTGTTTCACAGTAGTGAAGTAGAACAAGTGCCCTTTAGAGCCCATGTGTACTGGACATTTTTTCTTGTTTTGATCCACACTACACACTACCATCTCTCAGAATATGGAAAGAGAAGAGCTTCCATCAGAAGAGATTTGTCAGACAGTATCGAAGATGAATGAGTGCTCATTGTTCTTAAGGTATGCATTCTACAGCTCATGTTTACTAGACTCTTTTCGCTTCGAATGATAGTTCCCATCATGTCCCTAAATATTAACCATTCCTCCTGGGGCACCCTGTATAAATATTTGTAGTATTGTAAAGTAAAACTAGCAAAGACAAATGTTCTCCCTCAAAAAAGACCACACGACCCCGAAATCAGTACATTAGTTTATTTGGTTATTAGAGACTATAATGATTTACCAAGTGCGTTGCAAGGGAGCATTTCTATACCTGTTCACGTAGTAGGATAAAATAAAAAGAAGTTACCAGCTTTTAGTCAGCTTGAAAAGAAGATGGTAACACTCGTTCGCTACAAGGAAAATATTTATTATGAATTAAATGCATAATAAATGAAATACTCGTGTTATTATCGTAAGAATAAATTACAGCGGCAAGCTCCGTCATGACCCTAGTACTAATAGATGTCAGCAAACAATGGGACGAGCGAAATCTCGTGAACTGGACTGAATCGTGATTGCGATTTGTTATTTATTTATAAGTTGCTGTTTTTACACATGGCCAACGGCCTTGCCGCAGTGGTGACACCGGTTCCCGTCAGGTCATCGAAGTTAAGCGCTGTCAGACTTGGCTAAGCCTTGGCTGGGTAACCGTCCGGTCTGTCAAGCGCTAAGGGCAAGCGGGGTGCACTCAGTCCTCGAGAGGCAAATTGAGGAGCTACGTGATTGAGAAGTAGCGTCTCCGATCTCGAAGACTGACAATGGCCGGGAGAGGGATGTGATGATCTCAGCCCCCTCCATAACCGCATCCAGTGATACCTTAAGGCAACGGTCAGTGCCGTTGGGTCTCCAGAGACCTGTTCGCACGGAGTTTTGCTTAGTTTGGAGTTTTTACATATGAACTGCACCATGGAAGACAATGCAGTCCGTGTTTCACAGTTATTTATATTATTAAAATACATAGAACATACCATGGAACATATGCTAAAATACATAGAACATACCCTAAGACATATTATGGAGATGGTGCGAAGTTGCAAGATCACGGATCAGTGGAGAACTCAAGCATAGCGCTAGATTTCCTGCGTTATGACGTAAACTGCTCGTGCCATTCAAGTCGTACTCAAGCACAGCACTGCTTATAAAAGCCTGATACCACTTCGTCAACCCCTCAGCCCACCCACACACACATACTTTAATTCATGACCCACAAAAATATTCCCGCGTGTTCAGTCGAGTTGACGATTCTATGGAATCGTCAATCTGGCAGAACACCTTGGCCTCCACTTCTTCTGTATGATCTACGAACAATGGTTAGAGCTTAGCCTCGCGGATGGACTAGGAATGAACCGTAGCTTCTTGTAGGAATTTTCCTGACATTCGTTTCGAGTAATTTAGGATGGCCACTAAAAACGTAATCCAGGTTGGCCAGAACTGATTTCGAATCTTCCGAGACCACAAAACTGCCTTGCTGAGGGTTTCCGGTGTCTGTTCTGTAGAGGGAGAGAAATAATTAAACCTTTTCAAACACTATCGCTTACGGAGTTGTTGGTATGTGATGTCCTAGAAATGCCTGGTTCAGATGAGAGTTCTTATTGCCATGAAATTGTTCAGAACGGAAGGTCATGACGAAGAAGAGAACAAAAAACTACTCGTGGTATGCTACAGAAAGACTTAAGCGAAAAACATGTTCGTTAGAGACGGATCACTAGCACAGTTGGATGACGAAGCAAATCGATTGTGACCTAACGGCGTGAACCATCTCAGTGTCATCTAAAACACGGAAAACAAGAAATACGAGGCCTTGCGGGAATGTGAAACTCGCTCCTCCGGAATCAGGGTCTTAACCAATGCACCACCTCGCTCTTTCCACCGCTGTAAGTCTCTTCATCGGTGGGTAAACAGGATTATATCAAACATAAAGAAGCAGACCTGAAACATAAAACCTTCGTCGAAGCGTCAATGAGCTTATTAGCTCTGTGATGGAAGAACAGTAAACAGAAAACGATTTTTAAGTTATTTTTACGAAAACGTAAGAAAAGGGCATATTCAATTACCCGTTCTGTTATTTGCTAATATCCGAGTGTACAAGGTACATGCTGCGGGATGAAGTAGTTAAGACTAAATGAAAAAGATAGCTGGCAATGGACATAAATAGAGAGGTGCACTATAAAAATCTTATGCTTTACGACTAAACCAACATATCTTCTTCAAGGGGACCGTTTTGTAAAAAAAGTATTATTGTTTGTCTGTATGCTTAAAGCACCAGTTAGGACTAAATCAGTACGGTAGGGGGGACTACAGCCAGAGCCAGTCCAAATGAAGCTTGCTGGCTGAAATTGTAAAGTATTCGTTGCGTGCCATTCTTACTAGCTTGATAGCACCGTCGTCAGTGTCCATTATGATCACGCCAGTCCCATGGACACAGAGGTCTTTAGACATGGCGCAAATACAAGGATCGTCAGCCGAGATAATTTAACTCCCGTAGACATTTTATACAAAAAAATAGCCCTTACTGCATCTCACCACCATTACAGGTCAGGAAGAACAGTCTTCACCGAAACAAGAATACATGCATTTTTCGCTCCTCGAAGAGATGCGTCACTTTCCAATATAAGTCACTCTCAATATATACGTACGCATCCTGTCACATTCTGCAGTCAGTTGACAAAGAAAGGTAAGAACAGAATTCGAAAGAATTACAATAACCGAACTAATAGCATGGCATGATTTTTGCGTTGACTAACAAGTTTTTGTGTGTCAGTTTTGCTAACAATTTCATAAGCATGAAAGTTACCGCGATTGAAGTCCATGTATAGAACGCACGCAGTTTTTGCTTTACGGCCGTTCTCGGTAAAATGACAGATACCTGTTAGTCTTCTTTCAGAAATTTGGAGAAAATAAAACAGGAAACTACTTTTTGTTATTATCTGAATGGATGTCGTACGTTCACTGGAAAAGAATTTGCTTTCGGCATAACCGAGAAGGAATCGGATTAAGATAGCAGCATTTGGGGAAATCACTGGAAAGCCCGCGGCTCCTGTATGCGAGTCTAACACCTAAAACAGGACGCTACCTCGCTCCTTCTTCGGGTAGCAGAATATTACAAGCCTCACAAACGGCCTTAATTTCAAACGATAGTAATTTTTCTGCACTTACGTGGACTTCTCATTTTCATTAAATATACAGTAATTGCATTGTTTTAGGGCATGGGAGTGTAATATTTTTACAGTGACTCGGTGTTAATAGTCTCGTAATTATTTACCAGTTTCTGTACCACTGCGCCGTGATGGATCACATCAAGGAGAAAATCTGTCACATGAGACAAGAAATCTGTTCCAGAAACGCAAAAAAGTATCAGTTCGCACGTAACTAATATTTCTTACCCGTAATCGATTGATAAACCTTGTGTGTGTTACGCACTATTTCGCCACAGTAAACCGACTAATCGCGCGGTTGTCGTCGAGAATGGCAATACTGCCGTGGGCAGAAGAGCGGTGAAGGAAAGTCAGCGCCGACTCCTTCCTGCAGTGCTGGCACCATCGTCTGTGTTTTGTTCTTACGTGTACGAAAGCGGAAGTGACTCACACGGAAATATTGGCAGCGTTCGGAGACATACGACTACATTCCAAGTAGTGCCGATTTTCTTCGCTACTGGAATATCACCAAAAAGATCAACTTATCGTGGTCAAACAGCAGTATGTAATATTCATTGAGTAAAAAATTATGAATGAAGTTTGTAACAAGTATAGGTACAGTTCATATGTGCTTTGCAGGTACTTAAAGAGACCTTCACCTGCATAAAATATCTCAGTAAATGAAAGTCAAGTCACCTAGCAGATCAGATTGTGTATCGAATTGTATGTCTTCTCGTTACTTGTTTCATGAGGTGGTTCATTGGTTCGAGGAAGATACGAACTTAACGTTTGGCTACAGCACAGTGGCTAACAAAGCACAACATTGTAAAGAGTCTTCGAATAAATACGTGGTTCCTCCTTACTGACGAAAACACGGCAAATGCCATTACACGTTTTTCCAGAAATTTTGCTCCTTTGAAGAGGGGTCAAAATAAGCGAACACCTGTCTTGGCTTGTCTGTGGATACTCGACTGTTTCTGAAAAAAAAAAGACAAAGTTTTCGAGGTATTTTAGAGATAATTTATGTGCCTTTCATCAGTCGGATCGCCTCAGATGTAATGGTGGCACACTGGGTAGCGTTGCTAATTCTTAATTTTGCGCTCCATGTTCTAAACCCGATTATTACTTTTATTTTTGTTTTTCATTTATATGCCCATGTCTGTAGAAGAGAACTACATGAGTGTTTTCCAGTATATACTGATATTCTTTATTCGTCTACTAATTGTATGTCAGATCAACGAATTAAAAAAAGAGAGAGCATTATTTGAAATTGATTTCGGTGAAATTCTTGTAGTGTATGTTAATTCATAATCAGCTACAATCGTCAGTTTTCGGAAAAGTTATCCGTTATGCAAGATTTACCGCGAAATTTTCCCAACGTGCGAAATCTTCACAAATACTAACGACGTTTCTTTCCCAAATGAGATTGGTTGGTTGGTTGATTCGGGGGGTGGGGCCAAACAGCGAGGTCAGCGGTCCCATTGGTTTAGCGAAGTATGGACAAGGAAGTACGGCGTGGCCTTTCAAAGGTACCTTCACCGCATTTGCCTTAAGGGATTTAGGGAAATCACGGAAAACCTAAATCAGGATGGCCGGACGCAGGTTTGAACCGTCGCCCTACCGAATGCGACTTCAGTGTGCTAACCACTGCGTCACCTCGCTCGATCCAGAATGAAATTCATACCATGGAATCTCACTGTGGCAGACTTGCCTTTGCGCAATGCTTGTGGTGTTCGAAATATCTGCATTTCGAATGTTTCTACGATCGGTAACATCCAAGGGAATGTACCAAATTTTCCTGAAGAATAAACGTGTGAATAAAATTTAAAAATGAACATAAGAATGGATGTGAGAATGAAATATCAGAATATGAAAATTTAAAAAGATTGTAAGCTCTCAACTTGCCATACGCATATATTACATAATAAATCTGTGACACTTATTATGAAATCCAGTTATAATTTTACATTTGATATAACACCCTTTTATCCCATAATTTGATAAGAAACATTCATGTAGTAACTTTCAACGGACATGAGCAGATGAATGAAAACAATAGAAATGAAATAAAATCAATTTAACAGTAATCGGGTTTCAAACAATCGGTGTAAAATTAAACAGCTGCGACGCTAACCATTGAGCTTCAATTTCGTCTGAAGATATCGCGCGGTAAAAGACCCATAAAGTACCTTGAAAATATTTCGAACATGACCGTCATTTTGTACAAACGGTAGAGTATCTACGAATAAGCCGAGCGAAATTCCTGGGAAATCGGATGATGGGACATGCCGTGTTCTCGTGACAATAATAACTCAAGTAGCCGGGTTGCGGTAGTCATTACGATTCAGGAAGGCTTACTGTTTTACATTCCAGGACGTTCATTACAGTAAGTAGGAATTTCTGCGCAGTTTTATCACGTAGCGCTTTTCCCGGTTCTCTTTTGCCTGATAATTCCGGTTAATAAGATAATTCGAAGATACCGCAAATTAGAATATGCGTGTAAACCAGCGAAATGCGGTAAAAAGGGAGCTACTATTCTCGAACAATTCGGTGTCTAGTTAATGCTGCTAGTCGTACAAAAGCGGAAGCATTTCCGTCAAAGCAGAGCGCGCGCAGTAACCGTGTTGCGGCAGTTATGCAGGAGAGCGCGGGTAGCGTTATTGGGTTAGGCGCCAGCAGGGAGAGCTCCCCCGCCCCCGCCCTACCCCCCCGCCACCCACGCAGAGGGACGCTCGTGCCGAGACGGCCTTCTTTTTGGTGCTAACCGAGTTGCGCGGGCGCCCGCCGTGGCCGAGGCGAGCGGCGCGGCTCGACCACGGTCGGGCGCCCAACCCCCGCCACCAGCTGGCAGCACCGAACAGGTAAGTGCGCGCCCGGCGGCCGGCGGAGATCCAGCGTCGCACTCACTCTGCAAGCATACACGTCCCAAGCTGCTGATGGGGTACGATGCATCACAGCCAAGACGTTTCTACCAGAGTCTCCACAGTACCTTCATGAATTGTTGCAAAATCTTGTCTATATATATCTTTGTGTAGTATAGAAATATATGTATGTATGTATTTTCCACATCTCCTCCTAAGCGACTGGACCAGATTCAATCAAATTTGGTAATATATCATTTACCATCTGGAAAGAAACACTGTGTAAATAAGAACCACTTGCCTTCCATAGTGGTGCCGGTGTGGCTGGAAATGACATGATACAGAAGCATAACTAAGGAATATCTAGACCAGTATCACCTACATCTTGTATATGTGTGCTCGTTATTTGTACAAAAATAATATGTGGGTAATATATCCGTAGTTACCATCCGTAGAGGAGGATGACAGCACAGCCAACGTCTTTGTGTGGTTTGTGTGTGTGTGTGTGTGTGTGTGTGTGTGTGTGTGTGCAGGGGAAGGAAGTGCTAAAACAGTGACGTATCATAGCAGACAGGGCACATGTATCGCTTGCAACTTGGAAAAACATTACTGTGGCACTAAGATCCTCCTTAACACCTCTACGGCTGAGAGTGGGGTGGAAAGGGGTGGCACGCAAGCATAACATAAGGACGCCTGGAACAATTTCAACCAAATTTGACACATCTATATATTCATCAGCATCTTCACGATCTAACAACCCTACCACAACAAAGGTCAAAAATTAATTATGATTGTAGTGTTGCTCACGCTGCTAAATATTGCATTTTCGGGCAACAACAAAGTTATATTAAGTGGCAGGTGTCATTAGAGCACAGTTAATAAAGTCATTTCTTGAAATAATGGATAAACTAGCCACTCATCTTTTCGGTTTCCCACGCTGGTCTCGTTGTGAACTCATGGCTTAATCGTCGAAAATCTAGGTAGTGATGATTCCAAGCTCGGATGCAAAGAGGCCTAGGTGTTATTCTACGATATTCAAAAGTTTTATAGATTTGTTTCATAAACCATTCTTGAAGATTAAATTTCTGCAAGTTAGGATAATGGTGATGTAAAAAAGTAATCAGCACTCCGAATTTAAGTTACACTTCTTATTTATTACTTTTGTTGCAATATCACGTAACTCGTTCCAAAACATCACTTCACAATATAAAATATACTTGAAAATATCTTCCTCGCTGTTAAAGATCACATTTCATAAACTGACTACAATTTGCGTCTTTTTAACATGACGACCAAAGCTTGACTCTCTAATAACCGCTTACGGGCACAAAAATCACAGTTACAAGTACGTGAAAGATCATAGTGACAAAAGAAAGAATACACATAAGAATAATAACATCGCAATATATACATATCGATGTATCGAAGTACCTCTATATTAATGAAATCAAATCTGAATGTTGTCGCAGAAATATGTTAACTATTTTACAGAAACACAGTAGAATATTGCTGGTATCGAGAGGTTCAGGTGAGGTGTTGTAATGGTTACGTAATTCAAGTACCATTACAGCGGATACTCTGAAAATCACACTTAAATGCGCGGCAGAGGGTTCACAGTAATTCTCTACTATTCCATTATCGAACAGCAATCGAAAAAAAGGAACTCTTATATCTTTTCGTGAGAGTTCTGGTTTTCCTTATTTTACTATGATAATCGTTTCTCGCTACGTAGGTCGGCGTCAGCAAGATATTTTCGCATTCGGAGAAGAAAGTTGGTGGTTGAAATTTTGTGAGAAGATTCTGCCGCAACGAAAAACGCCTTCGTTTTCCACCCCAAGTCCGGTAAGTGTAGTGTAGGCAGTCTCCGTAGTAGATCTGTTACATTTTCTAAATGTCCTGCCAATAAAGTGCAGTATTTGGTTCGCCTTCCCCACATCATTTTCTGTGTATTCTTTCCAATTTAAATTGTTCTTGGTTGTAATTCATAGGTATTTAGTTGAATTTACGGCCTTTAGATTTTATGGAATTATCATGTAACCGAAGTTTAACGGATTAGTTTTAGCGTCCATGTGGATGATCTCACGCTTTTCTGTATTTAGGGTCAATTGCCAATTTACGCATCATTCAGATATCTTTCCTAAATCGTTTTGCAATTTTTTTTAATCTTCTGATTTTACTAGACGATAAGCGAGAGCATCATCTGCAACCAACCTAGACGGCTGCTCAGATTCTCTCCTAAATCGTTTATATAGATAAGGAACAGCAGAGGGCCTATAACACCACCTAGGGGAACGCCAGAACTCACTTCCGTTTTACTCGATGACTTTCCGTCAGTTACAACGAACTGTAACATCTCTGACAGGAAATCACGAATCCAGTCACGTTACTGAGACGATATTCCACAAGCACGCACATTCACTACAAGCCAGTTGTGTGGTACAGTGTCAAAACCTTTTGGAGATCTAGAAATAAGGAATCAATTTTAAATATATTGTCAGTAGCACTCAACACTTCGTGTGTGTAGAGAGGTAGTTGTGTTTCACAAGAACGATGTTTTCTAAACCCACGTTGACCGTGTGTCAATAGACCGTTCTCTTCGAGCTAATTCATAATGTTCGAACACAATATATGTTCCAAAAACCTGCTGCATATCGATATTAATGATGTGGGCATGTAATTTAGTGGATTACTCATACTATCTTTCTTGAATATTGGTGTGATGTATAGTTGACTCATTTTTTGTGGCGGGCCGATAAACTTACTACCCATAGGGGTTGGGATGAGAAGAGGTTGATATGTAACAATGGTCTAAAATGGCCTGTTGGTATTTCTTTCTTGTATTTAGCTCAATGATCTACTTTAAAAGTATGAAATATAATTTGTCTTTGATTTGTGTCGTACAGTGCGTCAACCAAATTTTGTGTTTACATGACTCACTGCCTGTACAAAATACTATCGGGACAACCTGACTCTACCACCCAAGCGCTGGGGTGGGAGTGATAGGCTGTGACATGCAAAAATATTCGATAACGATCGATGTTACTATCGAGTGCATGGTCTTCGACCTCACTAGACTCACTGGTAGTCCTCCAGATGACTCTTCACACCTAGGGGTAACATGTCAGCACATCGCCGTAAAGTCTGCAGAAATTTCTCCCTAACGTGACACTCGTATCACATGCCGTCCGGAGAAAAATACTCTGACACTAAGACATCTTTAGCACTGGTGTGGCCGCGTTTTGGGGCGGAAAGAGGTGACACGAAAGCATAACTCAGGAATGACTGGAGCAATTTCAACGAAATTTGGTGTACACAGGACTCCTTCTTTGTATAAATATACTGATGGTGTAAGGTAGCTTGACATTCCTAGGAATGGAGATGACG